>NC_138500.1:13633075-14293261 GCF_964252035.2 Podarcis erhardii | reverse complement strand
AACAAAACTTAAGGAAGAACAAAACAAGCCATTTAGCACTTTGGGGGGAGGGGTGACATACTTGAGAATTAAAAGAATTCAAAGCAGTTCATGGTTAATCTACCCCGAAGAAGGTGGGGCAGGGAAGGTATCAAAGGAACTCATTCTGGATAGCTCAGTTGGTTGGAGTGTGGTGCTTATAATGCCAAGGTTGCAGGTTCGATCCTCTTATGGGACAGAGCCACTTCCGAACTAGAGAAGAGGTGGAGTTGCGGGCTTCATGCCCTCTCCAAGTGTGCGGGGGCTGGCCCTCAGCCTCCGCAGGATTGAGGGACTCCCCAGCTATGTCATCCCCTGGCCAGCCAATCGGCTGGCCTAGGGGGAGTGGCCTGGGTTATTCAGCTCCGGCGCGGCCGGGGATCTCCCTCTTTTGCTTCAGCTTCTCCAGTTTCCTACCCTCCCGGCCTTTAAGGTTTTCCTTTGACCTTGTTATGGACCTCAGTTGGTCACTGTTAAAGGGCCTGGTAGGAATTTTTTCCACTTGGCAAATTGGCACCAGCCACTTGGTTTTTCACCTACCTCGCAGCAAATCATCACAACTTTCTCGGATTGGCGGTTAGGCATTGGTAGGGGCATTGTTATGTAGATGAAGGGGGGTAGGAAGCGCCATCACCTCCCCTGCATATTGAAGGGTAGTCCGATAAAGCATTCTGGGGTGTGTGGCCCTGTCCGAAGCCTATGGAGGTGAGGGCCTAAGGCACGCCCCCGGGCGGTGACCCCAGGGGAGTTCCTAGTTGATGTGCATCAGCAGGACTCCCCCCACTGGTGGTTAACCCTTCTCGGACTTCAAGCAAACAGGCTGAAGCCGGATAGTCAGTTAGGACCAATGCCTAAGCCAATACCGCTCATCACCTGTAACCAATAAAGTTGTGGCCATTTTTTGCCCATTAACCTAAATAATTGTGTCATGTGTCTTTATTTCCATTGGGGGGAGGCGGGAACTCACCACGCAACTCCATATTCCTGCATTACAGGAGGTTAGACTAGATGATCCTCAGAGTGCCTTCCAGCTCTACAATATGATTCTATAATGACCAGTTGGTTTCTTCTATATGCAATTAACCCAGCAGCTGCCAATGTGGGGTAGTGGTTACAGTCCTGGACCAGGACCAGGGAGAGCAGAGTTCAAATTCCCACCTAGCCATGAAGCTCATCGAGTCACCTTTACCTACTGCTCACTCACAACCTCTCCTTCCATACAAGGATAAAATGAGGATTTTTGTTCTCTGCATTGTGAAGTTGTATGAAAGGCAGCATCTTAATATATTATCCCAATAAATAAATGAGAATAAAGTGTTTTGTTTTTTGGAAGCTTCTTTCTTGGGACAGGCTGGGAGAAGCAAACTATATGATTGAGACAGTTTAAGAGGTTTAGAAACAGGGAGGGAAACTAACTTCAACTGCCTTGCATATTAGTAAGATGAACCAACCCTCACGTCTTAAACTAGTGCCGTAGGAGTTTCCTCTCCCCCTGAGAAAGGAGCCAGTGTGGTGTAGAGGTTAAGAGCAGTAGACTCGTAATCTGGTGAACCGGGTTCGCTTCCCTGCTCCTCCACATGCAGCTGCTGGGTGACCTTGGGCCAGTCACACTTCTTTGAAGTCTCTCAGCCTCACTCACCTCACAGAGTGTTTGTTGTGGGGGAGGAAGGGAAAGGAGAATGTTTGCCGCTTTGAGACTCCTTCAGGTAGTGATAAAGCGGGATATCAAATCCAAACTCTTCCTCTCGGTTTTCTCACGCTGAGAATGCTTGCACGAAAACAGAGAGGGAATCTCAGCTCCCGTTGAGACTCACCTGAACATCTCTGTGCTGTACGCTCTGCAAGACCCCGATTCGCCACAGCTTTTCACACCCCATTTCAAGCAGGTTGTATCGATCAGAGCTCCAAAATAAAGAGGGGCAGGAAGTCCGCCTGAAAAGAAGAACCACCAGCAGTGACATGAGCCTGGTTCGATCTTGGCAAAGTGGGTTTTTTTCAGTGAGAGTCAGAAAACGGCCGGGGCTTCGTGGTAGAACTTCACATGCAGAAAGTCTTGAGACTTACTGTATTTTTTTGCTCTATAAGACACACTTTTTTCCTCCTAAAAAGTAAGGGGAAACGTGTGTGCGTCTTATGGAGCGAATGCAGGCTGCGCAGCTATCGCTGAAGCCAGCACAGCAAGAGGGAGAGCTGCGCAGCGCCTCTTGTTGTGATGCCTTCACAGCGATGCACCATGAGGGACGGAAGGGAGCCCTTACGGAGCCCCTTCCATCCCTCATCCTGCTTCGCTGGGAAGCCAGCAGGCCAAGAGGCGCTGCGCAGCTCTCCCTTTTGCTCTGCTGGGTTCAGCAGAGCAGCGCAGTCCCTCTTCAGCAAAGCGGGAGGAGGAAAATAAGGAGCTCCATAAAGGGTAAGTCTGATCCTCCGTCCTCCTCCCTCTTCAACAACATTTGATTCAGAATAATTTTTTTGTTTTTTGTTTTCCTCCTCTTAAAAACTAGGTGTGTCTTATGGTCGGGTGCATCTTATAGAGCAAAAAATACGGTAATTCCAGACTTTTCCAGTTTTTTTAAAAACAACAACAACAAGGGAGATAGAGTACAACAGAGGCTGACCCGGAAGAGAAGGAATCTTTGATATCAGTGTGATACATATGGAAAAACTCCATCCCCACTGCTCTACAGACTTTGTGTCGTCATTGCCCTTAACTTTAGAACACACTACCTGGAAGCCTGTTTAAAGCAGTGGTTGCCATCGTGGTCACCACCCATGGGTGCCTTTGTGCCTTCAGAGGCCTTGCCTGGCACCCACAGCATTCCCTCCCCAACCCCCAACCCCCTGGAATTAGCCTTCCAAAAAGTAGTCTATTGCAGGACGTCGGAACCCTGCCTGAAGCCCTGGAGAGCAGCTGCCAGTCAGTGTAGACAATACTGAGGTATATTGGCCAACGTAGAAGGCAGCTCCCTTTGTTCCTTCCACTGTTTCTGATCTTCAAACAAAAGGAAAGGGAAGAAACATTTACCAAGTGTCCTTCCACAGAAAGCTTCGAAGCCAACAGCAAGGGATTTTAATTCTGGAGAAACCGATCTGGAAAAAAACAGGATGCAGAAGTTCAAAAAATTCCCTTCGACATTAATCAGATACACTTTGCTACAATGGCTGCAGTCCAGAAACATTGAAATAAATGGAATGTCGTGGCTCAAAAGGATATGGGGTTGTGCAAGCTGCAGAGCGTTAAATAACTGGAACTGCAAATTTTCAAGGGCAAAACTTACAACTCTCTTGTAAAAAACCAATCAATCCACTGGAATTAAAGAGGCCCAAATGTAGATTGATCCAAATGTGCAGAATTTGAAAATCCACAGAAATTATTTCGATAATGCTGTTGTTGTTTTGTTCCATGTATTTATTTAGCAAGATTTATATAATGCTTAATTTTAAAAAACCCCAACTCTAAGTGGTTTGCACAAAATGGTAATAATATTGTTATTATAAAATATAAAATTATTTTTATTATTTTATTTTATTATAAAATAAAACACTTTTTTTTAAAAAAAAGTCTGCGTAATGAAATTATCAAAATATAGATAAAATCTACAGCTTTGAGAAGAAAGGTCTATGATGAAATTTCAAACAGATTCCTCCCAGGCTTGGAACATACATTACGTGGCACTTGTAAAAGTGTTAATTCCACAAATCAAAGTGCTTTAAGAGGCATGTGTGGGATAAGTCAATCCTTCCAGCACATTCGTTCCAAGCTCTTGATGTCTTTATACATTAGCAGTAACATATTGATTTTGTCCCAGTAACAAAGCAGCAGCCAGTCTAGAATTTTGCTCAGTAGCAAATTGCCCAACTGATGAGAAGAGAAGACTCCCTGGAAAAGACCCTGATGTTGGGAAAGATGGAGGGCACCAGGAGAAGGGGACGACAGAGGATGAGATGGTTGGCCAGTGTTCTCAAAGCTACTAATATGAGTTTGACCAAACTGCGGGAGGCAGTGGAAGACAGAAGTGCCTGGCGTGCTCTGGTCCAGGGTGTCACGAAGAGTAGGACATGACCAAACGATTAAACAACAACAAAGCAAATTGACAGACACTGCAAATCTTTGAGAGCAGAGATGTAATATGTTCCCACTGCAGCCTTCCATGCTAACTACACTTTCCAGACCAAGTGTAATGGAACAGAGAACAATTTAGCCGTTGCCTTGTGCCAGAGCCTTGAAGAACACAACTAAAAATGACCAAAGCACCCAATATACGTACTTGAATAGAAGTAAACGTAAAAAACAGAACACAGCAAACCGGCAGCTTAAAACAGTCAAAACAGCAATAGGAAGCCCCACCATAGGCCTAAGCACCATGGTGACATGGTGGAACCAGACTGAAGAATACCACCACCAGCAGTAGCAAATAAAAGTTGTTAAAATCATTCCAAGGCTTGAAGCAAAAGGCTCTGCCCAGTGCCCAGGAAAGATGTCAAAGTGAACACCTGGTGGGCCTCTTTGCTGGGAGCCACCACTGAAAAGGCCCTGTCTCATGTTGCAAGCCTCCTGGCTTGCCTCTTAACTATTGGTGCTATTTCCAAGCATGTCTGAGCCGGGGCAGCTGGGGAGAGGCAGGCAGACAGACAGGTAGGAGAAGCATGCAGTGGGGGCAGGAGGCAGGCAAAAACTTATTGTGAGCACACAGGTAGCAAGAGGTGAGCGAGTGGCCAGTTGGGAAGGGGAGGCCTGCACTCAGTTGTGCATGGCAGAAGAAGATGCGCTCCACAGCAATTCAATCCTATGCTCTAAAAGAGCACCTTTGAATATGAACCTTGGGGCCCTGATAGTTTTGTAGAAGATTTTTGGAATCCTGATTGTAAATGCCTTTAGGGAAAAGAGAGCCAATGTGGTGTAGTGGTTAAGAGCGGTAGTCTCGTAATCTGGGGAACCGGGTTCGCGTCTCCGCTCCTCCACATGCAGCTGCTGGGTAACCTTGGGCCAGTCACACTTCTCTGAAGTCTCTCAGCCCCACTCACCTCACAGAGTGTTTGTTGTGGGGAGGAAGGGAAAGGAGAATGTTAGCCGCTTTGAGACTCCTTAGGGTAGTGATAAAGCAGGATATCAAATCCAAACTTTTCTTCTAGCAAAACGGCTTTATTTTGTCCTAGATTTCAGCTGCAAGCATTCAGATTTTCAGTGATGCACCCCCCGCCAATGTTGGCTACAATTATTATTATTATTATTATTTTCAAGCAGAAATTGGCACCTTTTTTGCAATCCAGGGGCATTCTGCAAAAGCAACCACTGAAATACAGGAGATTTGATGAACTATGCTGCGGAGCTGACCTGCCCCAAAACTTGATGGAGACAAAGAGGGGGATTTTTTTTTAAATGTGCTCACCTGAACATAATCATGTACGTCGGAGTTCCTCCCAAGGAAAAACCAAACGCAAATAAGAACGTCAAGGCCAAGAAATAAGGGAAGCTTTTAGTACAACTATCCCTTGGGCATTGACCCAAAACTGCCGATAGATTTCCAGGACCCGAAACTCCCACACAACTGCAATTGTGAAATACCTGCGAGAGAGAAGAGGGTGTGCGTCATTATCAGGGTGTCTTGCATTTTTTCACATTCCGCACCTCCGCTCCCTGTGGATTTTCCCCTGTGGGCAAAACATGTGGTACAAGATGTCCTGAACCCTCTGCAGTCTATCTAGTTGAAATGAAATACTTTATTGTCACTTGTACAACTTGTATACAGTGAGATTACACAAGCACCCCCCACTCAGCTCTCTTAGTCTTAATTCCCCTCGTTTACTGACGCACACCCATCAAACCCAAAAGTCAGTTGCCCTGTTGTTATCTTTTCATTCAGCAGCCTAACAGCCCACGGATAGAAGTTGTTCTTTGCCCTGTTGGTGCGACTAATCATGCTTCTATATCTTCTGCCCGAGGGCAGGAGATCAAGAAAGTGCCAGCCAGGGTGTGAATCATCCCTTAGAATTTTCCTCACGCTCCTGAGGCAACGTTCTTCTGCAGTGTCATCCAGTGGATTCACGGGACAGTCCATAATATCTTGTGCTGTATTCACCACCCTCTGTAGGCACTTCCTATCAATTGTTGTCAAACCAGCGTACCACACCGTGATGCAGTATGAAAGGACACTTTCTATTGTGGTAGAAGGAGATCATCAAATATTGATTGACATTGTTCTTCCGCAATACTCTGAGGAGATGGAGTCTCTGCTGGGCTTTCTTAGCCACCTGGGTTGTATTGATTTTCCAAGTAAGGTCTTCACTGAGATAAACTCCTAGGAATTTAAAGGAAGAGACTCTCTCCACACAGCCCTCCCTGATGTACAGTGGGGCTAGTTCTCCTCTTTTCCTCCAAAAGTCCAACTCCATCTCCTTTGTGTTGCTGATATTAAGGTGCAAGTTAATATTTGACATATTCCAGAGCCAAAATAGAGAGAACTATACAGCATATCTGCCAACTGTCCTGTTTTAATCACAGAAGCCAATCCCAGCTTCTGTTTGCATCCCAAGATATCCCCTTTTTTTGGTCTGGTATTCTGGCACAAGTCCTCATGCCGGACCACCGGACCAAGTGACCCTCACTATGGTGCAAGTCAGCAGGGCTGCCAGAGGGTAGGATCCAATACAAAGGATTCAAAATTCAAGAAAGGAGCTTCCGACCAAACTTTAGGAAGAACCTCCTGACAGCAAGAGCTGTTTAGCAGTCAAATGGACTGCACCTCAGAAGGTGGCGGACTCTCTTTCATCGGAAGGTTTTACGCTGAGGTTGGATGGCCATCTGTCAGGGAGTCTCTAGCTGTGATTTCTGCGTTGCAGGAGGTTGTGCCAAATGACACCGGTAGTCTCTTCCAACTCTATACAATCCTACGAACACACGGACCCCTTAAGAAGCAAACCTACAAACAGATATCTGCGCTTACCATATCTTTTCCACTTCCCACAGATGCTTTGCAGCCAGCTAAACATGCGCTCATGTAGGTGACCCCATTGCTTCCACAAACGGGATCCCAGTGGCTTGCATCACAGCTGCAGTCAGAGTTGCAGTCAGCTAACGATCCTTCCTTAGAGAAGGATGGTTCTTTCATGCTAAAGGGAACAGAAGCAAAGCCTTCAGGGTTGTTGTTATATCTGCATTTTGTCAAAGCATGTTTTCTCAAATATAACCCATTTTTGCATGTTAGTTTCACCAGTTTATTTTATGCAACAAAATTCATATACCACCTGATAGCGATGAAACCTCGGCAGTTCTCAACCTGTGGGTCCCCAGATGTTGTTGGACTACAACTCCCATCATCCCTGAGCTCTGGCCTTGCTAGCTAGGGGTGATGGGAGTTGTAGTTCAACAACATCTGGGGACTCACAGGTTGGGAAAGGCTGCAAAGTGGTTGACCAAAAAGCAAAACATCAGTAAAAGATAGTTAGCATGCATTCTTATGCACATTTTACCCTCCTATATGCTCTGAGCCCAGTTTTGGCTGGGGAGGGTGGGATATTAATAAGAATAAGAATAAGAATAAGAATAAGAATACTGAAATGCATTGTAAAATTCAGAGTGGCACTATGATGGCTGCATGTTAGTTCTCGTGTATGTTTGGGTAAGTTCCAGGCAGGTAGATTCACCATTAAATGTGAACTCAGGAGACCGTAGATGAGTAGATGGTCAACAATTAGACAGCAGAGGAGCAGGCATGAAGAGACATCTCCAGCAGACGGTACTCAGTTAGATCATTATTCTTTATTAAATTTGTATATCACCCACCATCTGAAGATCACAGGGCAGCTCACAACATAAAATGCACCAACGGTCTGAGTCAGTATAATATGGAATCTCCCGCCCCACAGTCCCAAAAATGAATATGACAACTTACCCAGAGTAGTTGATGTTCAAGCCAGCCACCTGGAGGTCATTGCAGTTGAATGCAAAGTAAAGCAGATTAAGTAGGAAGGTAATCAGAAAAGTGACACAGGCAAACTTCGCCATAGTTGTCACTTGCATCTTGAACTTCTTGATGATAAAACCTCCGAGGAACAGTCCCACAATTGTAGCAGGTAAAAGCAACACACCTAGAAAAAGAAAAGGGAACATTGACATAGGTTGCATGTGCTTACACACACACACACACACACACACACACACACTTACCCCAGCAAGCCAGAAACGCAACAACAAAGAGAGGAGTTTACGTACCAATATAAAAGATGGCATTTGAAACAGGTATGTTAAATTGCTGTTCCATAAACTTTGGCTCATATGTTATCATGCCAACAACAGAATTGTACAGAAGGACAATGAGGAGTAAATAGACCAGGAAGATAGTGTTTCCAAGTAGCTTCTTCAAAGTGGGGAAGAAATCTGGAAAGGAAATATAATATATCCATATCTAAAATAAACATCAGCAAGTGTATTCGCAGAGGAAAGGCTTATGATCATCTCTATCGTCACCCACGGAATCAAAAGCCAATGCTGATTCTGTTTACTGCTGAGCCTAATTTACATTGCCTAGATTTGTGTGTGTGTGTGTTCAGATTTGTAACTTCGGATCTACAGTGGTACCTCAGGTTAAGAACTTAATTCATTCTGGAGGTCCGTTCTTAACCTGAAACTGAGGTACCACTTTAGCTAATGGGGCCTCCCGCTGCTGCCGCGCAATTTCTGTTCTCATCCTGAAGCAAAGTTATTAACCCGAGTTACTATTTCTGGGTTAGCGGAGTCTGTAACCTGAAGCGTCTGTAACCCAAGGTACCACTGTAGTTGCGAATTGTGCAGATGGGAGAGAGGAACGCAGTGTGTAAAATGGTTCCCATTCAGCAAATTGTTAGTTAACTCTTCTTAACGAGTTTTAAGTGAAAAATGTTAAGGATATGATCAAGGTCTGTGGTCAAAATCTGAGAAGACCTCCTTGGAGGATGGAGCCCATGGCAGATACCAGCATGTACCAGGAACCAGGGCAACTTGAGAGGAATCCTGGGACCACAATTCATGAAGGTACCCCACCCAAGAAACCAGCAGAACTGGGTGACTGTATGTACCCTGACTCAAGTTACTGCTCCTGCATCTGCTTTACATGCAGAAGGTCCCAGGTTCAATCCTTAGCATCTCCAGATAGGGCAGGAAGAAAGCCATGGAGGGCCACCCCCAATCTGTGTAGACAATACTAGGTGGATCAGTGCTCTGACTCAGTAGAAGGCAGATTCCTGTGTTCCTTCCTGACATGCTTACATGGACATCTGCTTACAAAAAGAGACCATGGAGACCAATTATCTGAATCACCACACATTTTTCACCACAGATCACGTCTGTTTTCAAAATAGTAGGGGTGAGTGCCAGCTGTTAATAAAAGGGATCGTAACCTTCCAATAATATTGGGGTGTATGTTTATGCTTTAAATTGCAATCACCCCAAAATAAGGACACTGTGTTTCTGGTCTACAAATCCCATCATCCCTGAGCACTGGCCATGCTGTGGGAGTTGATGGGAGCTGGAGTCCAGAAACATCTGGAGAGTCAAGTTTCCCTAGTCCTGTTCTATTTTGTTTAAGGAGATGAGCGCATTGCAAAAGTGGGCCACCCACCGAGCCGATTGCTCTTAGGAAGCTCAACATTAACTAGTGAAGGAGAGCCAGAGGAGGAGGAGGAGGAGGAGGAGGAGGAGGAGATTCAGCAGTCAACCTTTTGTTGCTTTGGAGATCTTCAGCCGTGGTGGTTTTGGAGATTCTGTTTTGCCACAGCTATCCTTGGAGTTTCCGTAAACGTCACCCGACTTCTTAATTATCCTTTCTTCTCCTTGTTTTGGCAAAGAGTAAGGCAGGAACCAGAAAGGGAAGGAGGCCACAATGCTGATGGCTCCACATAACAGTATTCCAAGCCACCAGGCACCAACCCAACGCACATCCTTAGAATTTATTGTCAATGTATCTGGGAGAAAAGGACAGAGATTGAACTTTTAGCCTCTTTAAATGGAAAAAAAAAGATGATCTACATCTTTTGCTCTACTTTGCTTATTCATCACTGCAGTTCTCAGTTGGCTCCCAGTTTGACCTTTCACCTCTCCACTGTATGGTCCAGCTGATAAAAAGTTAGATGTGGACCTAAAAGATCTAAACTGCAATCACAGCTCAGTCATAAAAACCATGGGTGATTTTTCAGGCATATTGTAAGAACTTCAGAAAAATCCTGCTGGATCAGACCAAGGGCCTATTGAGTCCAGCATCCTGTTCTCACAGTGGCCCACCCAGTGTCTCTGGGTGCGTAGGCACAAATGCAATAGCACCCTTCCAGCTGTGATCCATACCAACTGATATTCAGAAATATTCTTTCAGTGCCTCAGTGGGAAAAGGGATTGACCATTCAGCCACAATAGGAATTGTAGCTATGGGAGGGGAATGAAGGTCTCAGCACTGTTAACAAACTACAGCTCCCAGGATTCTTTAGGGGAAGCCATGGCTGTTTAAAGTGCTATAATATTGCTTCAAATGCATGGGGCAGATGGGGCCTAAGAGACAAGCTAAGTGGAGGTAACACTGTAGGAAGTGAGGAATTTAGGAGATGGAGGGTGTTAGCGCCAGAGAAGGGTTAAGAGGGTAATATCCGGCAACTGGAGAGATTGTAGGAGAATGTACTTAAAACCACAAATGGGAGTTTAGTTTAGTTTAACAGGGAGTCTGGGCAGGAAGCCTGAAATTTATTTGTGTGCAATAGTAAATCTTCTAGGAAGTGTCTATGGATGATAATACACAGCTTTCCTCTGATGGAAGAGAGCTGGTTGGAAGCTGGGCTTGTCCACACCACAGCAAAATGTGGAACTGCACCTTCCTGTCTCCCCACTAATGTAAGGACATCCTACACACCCCAGTGTTGTCCTGGAACTTCCACCCTTTAAATGCAGGGCTTTTCAATCTTGGCCACTGCAGATCTTCCAAGGATAGGAAAAGCCCACATTCCCAGGGAGGCCTGGGACAAAACTGGGATGGGGAAGAGCGTCCTGTGATTACATCCCCCCCCTCCACATTAATGGTGAGAGAAAAGAGGTGCAAATCCACATTTTGGTTCTGCAGATGGAGAAGCTCTCTGAGAACCTTAATTTTGTGAATTCCTAACAGGCCCTTTCTGCATCATGGGATGAAGTCACTGGAACCCAAAGCCTTGCCCACCTTCTTCAGTCTTCTGATGGCTGTGGTCCTTTGCTGAGACAATATTTTCCAGAGCTCAGGGCTCCAGAAGGACCTAGTGGGGATTATCTAGGGTCTGGCCTGACAATTGCTACCAAGCCACAGCAGAAGAGGACAATTGGCACTCAGCACTCGCTGGACAGGAGAGTCAACGTTAACAGAGACGAAACACTGGATACGATTATGGGTATTTGTTCCTTACCAGTATCTACCAGTCCAATGTCAACCCACAGATTAGCACAGTAGGATCCAAGCAGAAAGCCAGCTGAGGGTCCAAACATTCCCAGTGCTCTCACTATTCCTGTAAAAGATCACACGGCAGCACAGTGACTTATTTACAGCGCATGGTGAAGAAGATTATCTATGAAGAGATGAGGTGATCTTTGGGCATGCTACTCTCTGCCAGGGTAGAAGGCTGGGCAAAAGTCTGGGTCATCTGCTGTCTGCATTGCAGAGGAACAGGGTGGGGAACCAGAGCAGCCCGCCATTCTGCCCTACCAGAATGCAATCCCAACCTGATCAAAGACCCAGAATGCAATCCTATATAAGTCTCATCTGAAAGAAGCCTTAGAAGTTCAGTGGATCAATTCTTCCAGGTAGATGAGAGTGGGAATGCAGCCACAAGTCTTTGGAAAAGGCTGTGTTGAGACCTTCAAAAGTGGAGTGAATCTCCATCCAATTACACAGGTGTTGCTGTGTTTTGGGGACGGGGAGTGTTTTTTTGTAACTGGGGTTCTGGGGAAAAAGAATGGTAAAGGTAAAGGGACCCCTGACCATTAGGTCCAGTCGTTCCCGACTCTGGGGTTACAGCGCTCATCTCGCTTTACTGGCCGAGGGAGCCGGTGTACAGCTTCCGGGTCATGTGGCCAGCATAACTAAGCCGCTTCTGGTGAACCAGAGCAGCGCACGGAAACGCCGTTTACCTTCCCACCGGAGTGGTACCTATTTATCTACTTGCACTTTGATGTGCTTTCGAACTGCTAGGTTGGCAGGAGCAGGGACCGAGCAACGGGAGCTCACCCCGTCACGGGGATTCAAACCGCCAACCTTCTGATCAGCAAGTCCTAGGCTCTGTGGTTTAACCCACAGTGCCACCCGCATCCCTAAAAAGAATGGTAGTCTCCACTAAAAACCATCATCTCGCTCCAATCCCAGGTACCCCACCTTGGAGCAATGCTATGCCATGACTCGGATCTAATCCGCACCATACATTACTCCTCCCTTGATTATTATTTTTAGGGAAGCAGTTTTTCAATGTGTTGAGAATGGCTGCTTCTTTGGAGGAAACCATGTGTCATTCTGGGATAGAAAGGATGGCAGCTAGCAATTGCAGGCCACTGTGAGGCTCTCCACTGCTACCCAATGATAGTTCCCCCAATTTTATTTTTCCAAAACCTGACAAAATGCTTTCTTTGTTCAAAACCTGCAAATGAGGCAGGGAGGAGGCCCTTTCCTCTTCACACAAATTTTGCTCACTTTTTTATCTGTTCAGTTTGCCTTGGTGGTTGATATGCATTCTTAAGCTCCCTTGTGACTGAGAAGGCACAAATATTTTAAACCAGAACATAAACAGCCTTAAGATATTTTAAAGCAACCAAGAAACAGCCAAGAGCTGGTAAGACAATGCAGACCTTCAGAAGGCTGCTTTTCAACCCAGTTCTGATCTTTAATGGGATGGGATCGCCTCGCTTATTTTACCTATGTAAAAGGCCGAGTTTTGTTCCGTGGCGAAATCATCGATGTACGACAGCCCCAGGGGCATCACGGGAGCTTCACCAATTCCACGAAGAATATTCCCAGCAAGGACAAACAGCCACAGGTAGGAGCTCGTCGATTTTTCACAGCCTGCGGGCAAAGGATGGCACACAGCTTGGTGAACGAATCTGCTGTGCCCTATTCGTTTTCCCTTGCAGGGCTATTGGCAGCTTCAAAGGGTCATGAGGGCAGAGATGCAAACTATAGAGGTGGCACAGAGCAAAAGGTGGGTAGATTCCACCACCAGTGCCACTGCCGTGCCATTGCACCAATTAAATCTAGAGCACCTGTCTCACGGAATTGTAGAGCTGGAAGGGACCCCATGGGGCAATGCAGGAATCTCAGCCAAAGCATCCATGGCAAATGGCCACCCAACCTCTGCTTAAAAACATCCAAGCGAGGAGAGTCCATGGATCACAGCATCTGCTGTGGCTGCAGAGACCTGTAACTCATAACTGCTGCCTCCCATGTTGTTTTTGCTGCCTTAGCATCACCAAAGTGACCTCCCCTGGGGGCAAGCCTAGGCAGTCTGTATGGAGGTCCTGGGCTGCCCAGATGACAAGACTCCCCTCTCAGCATCACTGACGTGGTCCAAAGGAAAGCAGAGCAAGATGTTTGGCACCAACTTGGCTGCAGGAGTTGCCGGAAGGAGGCGTACAAGGCGCCATCCAATCAACTTAGGGACTTTGGGTTTGCGTAGGGCAGGGGTTGGCAAGGCTTACTGGGCGTGGGCTGGATCACTCTTGTGGAGATTCTCCATGGGCCAGACCAGCGCAGCGCAATGCCCAAAATCACGTCTGCACATGTCCGTGACGCCGGAAATCGCTTCTGCGCATGCCCAGACCCTGAAAATTGCAGGCGCGATTTTTGGCGTCTGGGCATGTGCAAAAGAGATTTATGGGGCCACGGACATACGCAGACGTGATTTTTGGCCTCTGGGCATGCACAGAAGCAATTTCTGGAACCGCGGAAGAGAGTCCCCGCGCCGCGCTGCACCAGTTTAGCGCAGCGCACGGGAACTTGCCAAGCGAGTGGCTCGGTTTGGGGACAGCTCGTGGGCCAGTTAAATAGTCTCCATGGGCCACTTCTGGCCCATGGGCCTTAGGTTGCCAACCCCTGTGTAGGGTTAGCCCCTTAGCCTAATGGGAAATGACTGACTTGGGTGTCAAATGTGGCCCTCCAAGTGACTCTCCCCATGCCACGTCCCATTGCTGTCTCCCTTGCACCATCCATGGGTGTTTTTGCCTGTGTGGAATGTGTCCTTGAACTTTGATCATGCTTCTTGCTTGCCTGGGTGAGGATACAGGTGTGTGTTGGTATGCGTGTAGAAACTAGCCTACTGTACAGAGGTGCAATGAGCATTTGTTGTTCTGCCCTCTTTTGCCTCACCCACTCAATTGCATGCTTCTGCTTAGTGGCCAACAGCTGGGACAGCAGCAAGAACAACTACAAAAACAAAGTCAAAGAGACAAAGAAGATGAAAAGTTGCTTGTACTATCACTATTCCATGAGCACTGAATGTGCTGAGTCTTCATTGAACCTTTTGCTTTTGTTTCCCCCTGCAGATCTGTTTCCCAACTTTTTTGTTTTATTTTTTTTATATTCCTGTAAACCTTGGAGTTCCCCATAAGTCTGCTTGTTCCCCAGTGACCTGGTTCTGGCTTAAATCCTGCCGGCTCTCAGCCATCTAAGTTTGCTGTTAGAAAAAGGGAGCTCGCAAAGTGCACTGTGGACACTCGACCATTTGAGTTCTCAGTTAAAGAGAATGACGATGGGAAACAGATTTTTCAGCTACAGATGTTCAATGGCAGCCAAACCTGGACACTGAAAACTGAAAGCCTTGGTCCGGCAAGCAATATTGAAGAGGAGCAACTGTAATAGCAACTGTAGCAGCAGCGGAGGGCACAAATCGATTGCAACTGCTGGTCTGGATGATACCCAGCAGTCCCTTCCAAGGCTGCAATCCTGTATCCTTTGCAGGTAGGATGCATAAGAGGAAAGCTGGTAAACAGGTCTATCTAGTTCCTTTGCTAAGGGAATGGTCATACTGTAGCTGTCCAGTTAAGTACCACAGTTTACATGTCCAAAGACATGTTGCCATAGAGACAAATGGGTGGGCCTTTTCTCACCTCACTTGGCTCAAGCCACGTCAATCCTAAAATGGAAAACAATAGGCCAAGTGGAGCTGTGTGAGTTTTGGCTGGTGCTGCAAGCTGGAGACCCAAAGTAGAGGCTTGGGGCTAACCCCTCCATCCTATGCTTGGGTTGTATAGATGTGCAAATAACTGCATATGTCCCAAAGACACCAACATTTCCATTGGCCTTCACCTGGGTAAGCACAGAAACCGCTGAAGTCTCTTGCTGCTCAGAGATCAATGTGCATTCAGCAAAACATTTAAAGCACATTCAAAACACACACATTCAAAACCCCAAAGAATTCCGAGAACTGTAGTTTATTAAGGGTGCTGGTAATTGTAGCTCTGTGGGGGTAAACTACAGATCCCTTGATTTTGAGGGGTTGGGAGGTGTTAGGTTTGAATGAATGGTGCATATGCAGCCATCGTTTCATACAGGGGTAGTTCTCTTATTGGGAACATGGCTACAATAGAGACTGATATTAGAGGGCTGTTGCGAGAGAATATGAATTGTTCAGCCTGGAAAATCACAGTACCAGTTGCTACATAAAGAGGTGTTGGTGGCAAAAGGCCATAGAGCAACCTGCCCAAAAGGTGTCGGGGCATGAGAGAGACTATAAGTCTACATGATGAAACTATGTCCTGCATCTCTTCATGTGCACACCAAGAGACTGGGGCACAGCTCACCTCAGGAGCCACCCAAGTTTTGCTTACCAAGAGCACTTGCATTTTGAAAACTTTCCAAGTCGTCTATCACATGGTGGGGAGGAATGGTTGTTGAGCAAGCCGACACACTCGCAGAAGAATTGGTCACAGAAACTGCAATGCTCTTGTAATTGTAACTTTAAAAAGAAGAAGGAAGAAACAAATGCCGTGTGATGGAAACATGGAAGGGTTTAAAAATATTTGTTAATAATAACAATGATGATGATAATAATGATGATGATGATGATACTATTAATACCCTTTAATTCTGAGTGGTACATAGGAGCACAGGAGCTAACTTATATTGAGTTAAAGCATTGTATCCATCTAGCTCAGCAGGGAGGGTGTTCCTCCCAGCCCGACCCGGAAATGCCGCTGAAAACTGAACATGGTATCTTCTATATGCGAAGCAGATGGTCTACTACAACCCTATTGGCAGCTGCTTTGTGAGGCAATGAGACAATTGATGGTTGCTTCATGGCAAATGGTGCAATGTCATAAGAATGATGCACTGCTCTTTTCCAAAAAGTTAGGAAATGTTATTTATTTAGTTATTTACTAATTTTATGTCCTGGTTTCCTTGCGGGAGCAGTGCCATCGCAACCAGACTTTGGGGCCTATGCCCATGACCTCACAACCAAGGCTTCTCGACAACAGCCCAAACGCTGCCATGCCCAATGGCTACCCTTGATATTTGGTACACCCAAACTTCTCCAGCAGAGGCCCAATGAAGTGTGTGATATCCAAGCATTCCCTGCCAACGACACAGGGCCAAAACAAATGTCTGCGCTGCCCAGCAGAAACTCTCTGAGGCTTCAGATATGGTTGACTCCACTCAGTCCAACTTTGAGATGCTGAGAATTGATCTGCTGCTTAATTATAGTCCTTCCCTCTACAAAGCATTCCCAACACTCTGGTCCTCTTTTTGATGCTCATCTGTCTTAGCCCATGGACCACCCTCCCTGGTGACAGGCATTTCCCTAAGGATGCTAATGTTGGTAATTGTTAATGCTGTACTTACCGCCCCATTATGAAGTGAGGCACAATTGACACAAATGATCCCAGGGACATGATGAGGCACCCAACCGCAATCACCTTTGGACGATGAACTTTCGGGCCCAGGTAACTCACCAAGATCAGCACCAATAAGTTTCCTACATCAGGAGAAGAGATGTGATGAATTCCAGGGGGCAGGGAGAGGCAGAAGGCCTTTCCACTGTGAAACTACAGTAGGTTACCTCTTGCGGGGAGGGGGGACAGGTATACCTATCTCAAAGCTTCCATCGATCAGTCCGACCACAAACGATGGGATTTCAAATCTCCTCTCAATCTGAGTCATCACACTCTTCATGTAGCTTCCCGTAAATGCTTTGGAGAAGAAGGAAAATGACAGCGCCCCGAGGAATATCTGGGGTGAACACAAAGGAAAACGTGAGCTGACAAAGGAGCTATTGTCTCAAGATAATATAACATCTCAACCACAGAAATAAAAACAGACAAGTCTCTGGCCTCAAGGAGCTTACAATTTAATATGTGGAAGGAAAATAGAGGGAGACAAGGCTAGGGACCATGCTTTTGAACCATCTGGAATTTTTGGGCCATTTGTTGCAGAGAAAGGGAGGTTTTTACCTTTAGCTTTGAAACAGGGAGACATGCTCTCTTCACCAGGTGCGACCCATGGCTTTTGTCCAAGAATGGGGGGTTGTCTTTAGCTTGCTGCAGAACCATTTTTCCATCCATGACGCTGATCTTCTAGCTTGGGAACACAGACCTTTCTGTCTGGGGGGGGGGGGGGATAAGAACAACAGTTATGTCATTTCCTTAGTGATAGCACTTCATGTTTTGGACTGAGTCCCAACCTTCAGCATGGCTTCAGTTTAGGATGCAAAACAGGAGAACCAGCAATCTGGATTTGGATCTGAGCCCCCTCAGCTGTTTACACAGAGCAATATCACATCAACAGGCTGCCTCTGTCAGAGGTCCTGGTAGTGCCAGGTTTATGCTTGCCTGGATAGAGAACACAGAGATGTGCAGCCACTTTTGGGTGGCTGGAATGTAGCTTACTGGACACAGGTAAGAGCTGTACCTGTTGTCTGTTTTTGCAATTGTTTGCTTTTTGATTGCACACCCCCTCGCCGTTTGCTCAAGCCCTGCTCCCCACTGGCAAGCAGACCCTGGAAGAATCCCTGGCACAAAAGGAATCTTGTTATTGACTGCTCGGTTTAATTGCCTGTCACCCTTAGGAGGTGAGACGCAAGGAAGGGGAAGATCTTCCAGGGTGGGAGACCGGGAGAAGAAAGGGAAGCTCCCAAGTGAAAGCTGTGAGGCTCCACCCCTTTCTGTGTGAGACAAGAGTTAAGACTTTGCATTTTCTTTTCTCTTTCCTTTTCCTTTTTGTTTTTATTTAAATTAGTACAGTGGTACCTCGGTTTTCGAACATCTTGGAAATCGAATGTTTCGGTTTTTCAACGCCAAAAAACCAGAAGTTAATCCTTCCATTTTTAAACATGCCGCAGAAGTCAAATGGCTTCCACTGAGTGTTTCTCAGTTTTCTCAATTAAATTTGCAGACTGCCCTTTGCGCCTCGGTTTTCAAACGTTGCGGAAGTCGAACCGTCTTCCAGAATGGATTACGTTCAAAAACTGAGGTACCACCATATTGAATTATGAAATAGCTTCCATAAAATTTTATGGGAAAGGGAGAACTGTTTGCCACCCTTAATTCCAACTAAATTTGTTTTGATTGCTCTCTCTCACCAAGTTTGCCTCCTGAGATACAAATGCAACTCTGGATAACTTTGTGGTACAGTAATTATTTTAACAGTACAGTATGGGACTGTTGATGTCCAAGTAATAGACTCGGCACATGCTGCCAGTGTACAGTGGACCCTCGGGTTACGTTACCTTCGGGTAAAGCGCGTTCTCCTTCATGGAGAGCATGTGTTGCGGTGGGGGCCGCCAGGACACTCCAAAGTTGGGGGCAGGCTAATTGATCGTTGGCCACTGATGCAATTGGGGCTTCCCTTGTTGTTGGGAAGAAGTTAATGTTGCCATTTGTTGACTGACAGCCAGAAATGCTAAAACTCCTTGCACGAGGCTAGGGCTTCCTCTTTTCGCCCGTGCATCGGATTGCCCGTCCCCCCCCCTCCCTAGAATTAGGGTTGTTCGCTTTGACCTTGCTATGCCTGTCATGGGGTCGTCTGCTCTTGGGGCAGGGGCCCAGTAGGAATTTTGTCCATCTGGCCGATTGGCTGGGACCATTTGGTTTTTGCCTACTGCGTAGCAAATCGTCACAACTTGTAAGGTTCGCGGTTAGGGATTGGTTTATGGTTTGGTTGGTTGAGGGGAAGTGGTTGAGTGCCTGCCCTTGTTAGGTTGAGTGCCTGCCTCTCTAATGCTGCTGCTGCAAGGGATTCCGTTAAAGGAATTGGGGGCTAACTATTGCTTGTCCACTCTGTCAAGGGGGCTTGGGCCATAGCAATGAGCTCCTGGTTGCATTTGGGGTGAGGGCAGGTTCCCTGCTCCGTGTTACCCCCATGTGTATTCCCCTATTCTGACTTTCGCATCGTGCGGAATGTCAGTCTGTCCCCCATGGTGGGGGCAGATAGTCGCAACCAATGCCTAAGCAACCACTCACAAATTTGTATTTCAATAAAGTTGTGGCCAAAATTATGCCAAAAATCTTAAACAAAAAATTCTGTGTGATGTGTGAGTTATTGGGGTGGCCCTGAGGACCTCGACACGCAACATAATCCTCGGGTTGCGAACGTGGCATACCTGGAAGTGTATACTTCTGGGTTTTGTTGCATGCGCAGAAGCACTCTGGACACCGTGCATGTGCACAGAAGCACTCAATTGTGCCACACACATGTGCAGAAGGGTGCCTCCAGTTACGAAATTTTCAGGATATGGCCAGGCTTCTGGAACAGATCCCGTTCGTAACTGGAGGTATCCCTGTTCTCTCTTTTCTCTTCTGCCTTTGGGTGTATGATGTATTACATTAAAAAAAACCCTCATACCAATAGCTAAAAGTCAAGACTCAGTTCTGCATAGGATAGCATTAAAAATTGCCATTAAAGTATCCCACGGCAGCAAGTTCCCAAGATACCAACTGTTCTTTTCTGAGCTTGTGTCAGTTTCAGCTCTGGGGTTTATTTTGACCAGCTCCTGTTGCCAAGTAGATCTCTTAAAAAAAAACCAACTATTTATAATTCTGCTTGTAGCCAAAAAAGGCCTGACTTCACAGTTCTGTGCCTTCAAAATTCAGCCACGTCAGCATTTTGTATGCAAGAGTTTTAACCTTTTAAGCAAGCCGTGCTCAAGATCTCTAAACAAACTTCAGTTGCAATGCAGAGCAAACACACTTTGGGTCCCTTTATCTCCTGCTGATGATTAACCAGCCAGGGAATCTGACCTCTTAAATTTTTTTATTTTTTTATTTTTAAACATTTTGACCAGCCCTCCTTTTCTTCCCACTTCAATTCCTTCCTCCCCTTCTTTGAATGGCTTGACAGCACAACTGTCGCTGCATTTCGGCAGAGGGCAGGAATGCACTCGAATTCTGCTCAAGATAAAAAATTAAAAAGTTGGCAAGGTTCAGATGCTTCACAGAACTCTTCAGCACTTCTGTTTCGTTAGATTTTTGTCCAGCCCTTCCTTCCAAAGGAACTCAGTATTTTTTAAAAAAAATTAAACAAACTCTAAACGTTTCAAAAGCAAACAAAATATTATCACAACTGAAAACACAAGCTACATCTAACAAATAGTAACAACTGACGCAAGATGTTATATGATGACTGCTGACTTGGATGGGTTTTTATTATTATTATTATTATTAGAAAAGCAGGATTCTTTATTTAGGAATCTGCTCCATATTGCACAGAAAATCTCTGAGAGGATTTGCAACACCCTAAAAAGAAAATCACAAATAATACACAAAGTACAAGCAAAGGAATCCACATGTTAAAAGTCCCACAGATTACAATTACATAAGTATCTCTTTAAACGTAAATAGAAACCAAAGCAGAAAACATGTGGGGAATAACATAGACCCGAAATACAGAAATTCCAGAGAGAACCACTTCTACCTACTAATTATGCCAAGCATGTATTTATAGGGAGTAGTATTGCTCTCTCCTCTGCTGCTCTCGCTCTCAAATGAAGCTCAGGCTAAAAAAAGAGAAAAGGCTAGCTCTCCCCACCCCTGGACCTCCCTGCTCTCACCAGGGAACACCCACAGTCATTCCCATAACAGCACCATGTGCAAAGTGCCCTGACAATTGCAGCAACTCAGAAGGGCGATTTGCAGAGCGACTGTTTTATCTCTCCATGGGATGGGACTGGGAGGCATTAGATCGGCTCAGGATCATGATAACCAGGGCCTCCCCTACCATTAGCCAAAGTGAAGCGACCTGCCTTAAGCAGAAGATGCTGAGGAGTGTGGGTGACAGCCCCCGCTACTGTTCTTCCTGAGTGCCCCCACCCCAAGATGTTCCTCTGTAGGAAAACAGAGGTGTGAATGTCATATGGTCGGTCTGTCCCCCCCTGTATAGTTAAAGCTATGGTTTTCCCAGTAGTGATGCATGGAAGTGAGAGCTGGACCATAAAGAAGGCTGATCGCTGAAGAAATAATGCTTTTGAGTTATGGCGCTGGAGGAGACTCTTGAGAGTCCCATGGACTGGAAGAAGATCAAACCTCTCCACTCTGAAGGAAATCAGCCCTGAGTGCTCACTGGAAGGACAGATCCTGAAGCTGAGGCGCCAAGACTTTGGCCACCTCATGAGAAGAGAAGACTCCCTGGAAAAGACCCTGATGTTGGGAAAGATGGAGGGCACAAGGAGAAGGGGATGACAGAGGACAAGATGGTTGGACAGCGTTCTCAAAGCTACCAGCATGAGTTTGAACAACCTGCAGGAGGCAGTGGAAGACAGGAGTGCCTGGCGTGCTCTGGTCCATGGGGTCACGAAGAGTCGAACATGACTAAACGACTAAACAACAAAAAACTAGCATTTTGCTTCAGGTGCGGTGGAGAATGTCCCCCTCTTGCCAGAAAGATTCAGCTGCCAGCCCAGTGGCAGCAAAACGTCTTACTCGGTAATAATAATAATAATAATAATAATAATAATAATACTTTTATTTATACCCTGCCCTCCCCAGCCAGAGCCGGGCTCAGGGCAGCTAACACCAGTAAAATTACAATAAAAATATAAGGGGGAGGGGAACCAATTTAAAATACAGGTTAAAATACAATTTAAAATGCAGCCTCATTTTAAATGTAGCCCACAGATCAAAACCATAAGGGGAGGGAAACATAAGGGTCAGACTGAGTCCAAACCAAAGGCCAGGTGGAACAGCTCTGTCTTGCAGGCCCTGCGGAAAGATGTCAAGTCCTGCAGGGCCCTAGTCTCTTGTGACAGAGTGTTCCACCAAGTCGGGGCCAGTACTGAAAAGGCCCTGGCCCTAGTTGAGACCAATCTAACTACCTTGCGACTTGGGACCTCCAAGGTGTTGTCATTTGTGGCCCTTAAGGTCCTCTGCGGGGCATACCAGGTAGGTACGTGGGTCCTAGGTAGAACCTCCTCATTCAGATGCAGTGTACCTTACAGCCCTAGATGCAACTAGGGCTGTATCTAATAAGGGGTGGGTATCTCTTTTAGAGGCAGAGGAGGTGCTTTGCATGCAAAATTTCCCCAGCTCACTCCGTGGCATCTCCAAGGAGGGAGAGGAGAGTCCCCTGACAGAAATCCTGGACGGTCACTGCAGGTCAGTGTAGAAGGACTGAGCTAGATAGAGACTGATGTGGAGAGCCAGTGTGGTGTAGTGGTTAAGAGTGGTGGACTTGTAATCTGGTGAACCGGGTTCACTTCCCCGCTCCTCCAATGAGGGCGCCAGATATTGCTGGACTCCATTTCCAATCATCCCTGGCCATGCTGGCTGGGGGTGATGGAAGTTGAGGAGTCCAGCAAAATCTGGAAGGCTGCGCTTGGTGTATGCTATCAAGCCAATTCTTACAAGCTGCCTGGGGCAAATCACTGCTTCAGATCCTAAAACCTGTCTACGTTTTCATGCACAAGCAAAGCGTTTGTGCAAGCGGGATTAAATAGGGGATGCGAAAGTTACTGCAGCCAAGAGCTAGGTGGGCCTGCACTCACACATGTATACTACAGCCTCAAAGGCTTTGCTGGATCAAAACAAATGTTTTTCTGCCTAAGCCAAGACCAGCTTTCCACGTGCTTCGAATTGACTGCTTTTTTCACGGAGGGAAGTGGCATTGCTGTTGCCGGAGAGCGCTGACTTTTTCCTGTGGACAATTTGAATCTAAACAACTACTCATGAGTAGAACGGAAAATTGGATTTACAAAAGTCTTAATTTGGTACCGAAACGGGAAGGTTTCAAACAGGAAGTCCGCCTTCCCCTTTTGTAAATAGATTGAAGCAAAGAAGCTGCAAGCTAAGGTCTTGGAAAGTCGTATGTAAAGGATTAAACTTCCATCAATTAAAATCATTAAACCCCCCTTGGAAGAAGGAGAAGAGGGGGGGAGTTTTGGATCGTGTAAGCCTGCAGGAGAGAGTGATAAAAATTAAATTACCACTGCTCTGAACCTGGTAACGGGCTGCCAGTAGATTGACGTTTTGGGAGAGTTCATTGACTGTGAATAAAACATGTTGACAGCTAGTTAAATAAGAGAAATATATTGTTTCCATTGCCCTCTTCTGCGTTTAAAAAGGAGGAAAAGTAATTGAAAATGGAAACTAACTTTACTTTTGGAACTGTGCTTGAAAGGATTGATACAAGTGGAGACTGTTTCCCTCTAGAGGAAGCTTTTGAAACTGTTACAAGAGTGGAATCTACAGCTGCAGGATAAGAACTGTGAGAATCAAGGATTGACCTTGGACCATTTAAGAATGTCAACAAGAGAAGCTTTAGTGACTGCATTATGCAAGATAAGCTATTCGCTGGAACAGCTTCACAAAAAGATGGATGTTATGGCTACTAAAATTGACAACTTGGGACAAAAAGTGATTAATTTGGGACAAAAAGTGAGCACCAATACAGAAATCATTCAGGATTTGCTACAGGAATTTACTTTAGCAGAACAAAATGTGGAGGAGAAGGAGAAAGTTGTTGTTGTCGAACCTAAAGTAATACAAGTGGGAGCCTCAGCCTTACAGAGGCAAACTGAGGACTATAAGTTGAGGCCTTTTATGATTGAATCTAGAAAAAGTCAGATTTTGAGGATCAGAGCCTGGCTTGGACTGGAGAAGGAAAGCTGGAAAGATCCCTCCATGCAGGGATTAAATGACTTTTGGGACATGGACTTGGGCCAGGAGGATACTGGAGTTCCAGGGGCCTTTGGATTTGGAGGAATCTTGAAACATGTCCTGAAATACTTCATGGATTTTAGCTTTAACTATGGAAATTTGGCTGACCTGTCGAGAAGGAACAAAAGTATTGTTAGGTCAGAGTTCTCCTGAGTTCTGCTCTATAGCATCAAAGAATATGAAGAAGACCTGCAGAAAGGACTTGGAAAAGAGTTAAGAGCCTCGGACATAAGATCTCCAGGTTGATGGACTGTATGGAGTTGACGGAAGTGACTGGCAGAGTCCGAGACCAGGGAGAGGAGATGGTGGAAGAAGATTGGAAAATTTAAAAACTATATATATAAATATTGTAAAATTAATGAGTGATAGAAAAATGTTGGAATGAAATTTTATGGCCTTAGTAGAAATTTTATGAGGAGTTAAGTTTAAATAAGTATACTAGTTTTAATGGAAATAAGATTAAAAATATGTTAAGACATCTATATGATAGAAAATAGAGAAAGATGGAAAGGAATTGCTGAAACAATTAATGGAAGTGGAATACAAAGAGGGAGGTGAGAGGAGGTCGATGAAACAAGGGAATGAAAGATAGAGTATGGAAAAGGTATGATGTATGTTTTTAAATTGTTTTGGTTTTGCTTTGTTTTGTTTATTGTGTTTAGTTTAATGTGTTAAGGTTGTGTTTTGTATTGTTTATATATTGTATTGTGTTGTTTTTTCTCTTTTTTGTTTTCTTTCTCTTCTTTCTTTTCTGTAAGCTTTAAAAGTAATAAAATGTTATTATTATTTTTTTAAAAAGACCAGCTTTCCACATGCAGGTTAGCCACTGCATTGTGAAATAGCTTGCGTGTGTGAATGGGATGACCCAAATGACCATTGCTAGGACTTGCATGTAGCCTCCTAAGCAGGCATGTTTCCATTCTACCATGTTCTCGTTGCATTCAGTGCCGTTTCCATTCCACTGCAGTTCGTCTTAGGCAAAAAACCTGCATTCTTAATCTCGCTGTCCACTATGGCAAAATGGCTTGATTTGTGCAAGTTACATTGTCTTTGTGTTATTGCACCCCTTTCAACACAACGCAAAGGAAGCACAATGCAGATCTGGGGTCGGGTTGGGGAACACAATCAACTCTGTACCGTTTGCAGACTGAAAGCAACACCACAGAAAATACTGTTCATATTCCCTGCACTGATTTCTGCTCTGGTAACAACAACAACTTATTTATACCCCGCCCATTAGGCTGGGTTTCGCCAGCCACTTGGGCGGCTTCCAACAGAATATTAAAATACAATAACCTATGAAACATTAAAAGCTTCCCTAAACAGGGCTGCCTTCAGAGAGAATAAGCCAACATCTACTTCCCTTTCTATTTTCTTCAGAATTCTCCAACATGCCTTGTAAGTCATTCTTCCTCTTCATCCAATTGTCAAGTTCTAAAAATCTCTATAAATATCATGAATGGTGTGGAGGGGGAAAAAACAAGGAGGAACCTCTTGCACTTATAAAACTGCAGCTAAATGAGACAAAATGCCCTTCTAATCCACTTTCCAATAATGACCATCCAAATGCCTCTGGGGCTCCCACAAGGAGGGCACAAAGGCAAGTGTTATAATTTAGCTTTATGCTTGTTTTAAATATTTGTGTATTATTTGTGCATTTGTGTATTATTAATAATTGGTTTATTCAACCACTTAGAAGTTGGTTTGTTCGATCAATTAAGCAGTTTCTATTTTTTTCTCTAAATGAAGTGAGAGTTCCCATTGCTGCTTGCTTCCCCCTGTCAATAATATTATTTCCTTATTCTTATTTAGTGTCTTCTTTCTTTCTTTGGTGATCACTCATAGCCGAGTAAGATTGTCTTCCATAAACACAGTTTTAACAACGAGTCCGTAAGTGACTGTGGAGGCCAATTCTGGATCCACACGTCCTTCCACAGTGGGGACATTGGTTTCTGGGTGGGAGTTGATCATGGTGTGGACTTGCCAAGTGGTCCTTCTTCCTCCTAGCACATTTCTCCCTTGCGTCCTGAGTTTGAGTGTCTTCAAAGCCCATGATACCTTTGGTAAAGGCTGTTCTCCAACTGGAGCGCTCGCAGGCCAGTGTTTCCCAGTTGTCATTGTTTATACATTTCTTTAGATTTGCCTTGAGACAGTCTTTAAACCTCTTTTGTTGACCTCCAGCTTTACGCTTTCCATTTTTAAGTTCAGAATGGAGTAGTTGCTTTGGAAGACAATCATCAGGCATCCGCACAACATGACCAGTCCAATGAAGTTGATGTTGAAGAATCATTGCTTCAACACTGGTGATCTTTGCCTCTTCCAGTACACTGATATTAGTTCACCTGTCTTCCCAAGTGATGTGTAAAATTTTTCAGAGACACTGTTGATGGAATCTTTCGAGGAGTTGGAGATGGCATTTATAAGTGGTCCATGTTTCACAAGCATATAGTAAGGTTGGCAGTACTACAGCTTTGTAAACAAGCATTTTGGTTTCCCTACGAATGTCCTGGTCCTCAAACACTCTGCACTTCAATTGGGAGAAAGCCACACTCGCAGAGCTCAGGTGACACTGGATTTCAGCATCAATGTTGGCCCTTGTGGAAAGATAACTGCCGAGCTAGGAGAAGTGATTGACATTTTCCAACATTACACCATTGAGTTGGATTTGTGGTGCTGCAGAGGGGTTATTTTGTACTTATTGGTGCAGCACTTTGGTAAGAAAATAAGAAATAAGAAAACCCCTGCTGGATCAGGCCAGTGCTCCAATCTAGTCCAGCATCCTGTTTTCACAATAACAAACCAATTGCCTGTGGGAAGCCAGCAAGCAATACCCAAACACAAGCAAGATTTGTATACCGCTTAATCAAATAATCATGTGAGTGCTTTTCAAATGGTGATACATCTAGGTAACTCAACCCATGGTTCCTGAGATGGTGTCGCAAGGGCCAAATGTAGCATTAGACCTCCCTCCTTGGATGCAGAGAAAGAAATTAAGCAGATAGTTGGTAGAGTATGAGACTCTTAAGCTCACGGCCATGGGTTCGAGTCCCATGTTGGGCAAAAGATTCCTGCATTGCAGGAGGTTGGACTACATGACCCTTGGGGTCCCTTCCAACTCTGCAATTCTATGATTCTATAAAGTACCTATAACTTCCCCTAAACCTGCCTTCAAATCAAGAAGCAAACCACAGCAACCCTGGAGCTGTCATAGTGAATATCTCTTCCGCCATTGCCAGTAGTGAGTAAATCATTGCCTGGAGGCTGGACTACTTGGGTGAACAAGGTTTTGCCCCACCAACTGCTGCCTGCCTTCTTACTTTCAGCAAGTCCAGGGATGGGGTCCTGCCCCCCCTGCAGATTGCCCTCTGCAGAACTTAGCAGGCGAGGAGGATGGAGACAAGACTAAAATCAGTTGGCTTCTCTTCTCGTTGGTTCTGGCTCCACCTACTGTTGGTCTTCCACCCTCCCAATGGACACCACTGCACACAATCCCTGGGAAGGGATAGGAGTTCAAAAGTCACTTTGTACTACAGTGGTACCTGGGGTTAAGTACTTAATTCGTTCCAGAGGTCCGTACTTAACCTGAAACTGTTCTTAACCTGAAGCACCACTTTAGCTAATGGGGCCTCCTGCTGCTGCCGCGCTGCCAGAGCCTGATTTCTGTTCTCATCCTGAAGCAAAGTTCTTAACCTGAAGCTATTTCTAGGTTAGTGGAGTGTGTAACTTGAAGCGTATGTAACCTGAAGCGTATGTAACCTGAGGTACCACTGTATAAGAAACCCATCTTTTAGCCTAGCAGCACTTTGGAACTCACTGCCACTTGATAGTAGGCAGGAGCCTTCACTGTATTCTTTTTGGTGCCTGCTAAAAACTTTTTGGTTTAGACAAACCTATCTAGGTATTTACAATGCTGATGTGTTTTTAGTTTATTGCTGGTTTTAATTATTTGAATGTTTTGATTGTTTCAGTTAATAATATTGCTCTGTTTTTTTTTTGTTTTTTTGTTTTTTTTGCTTTGCAGTTGGTTGGTTTTACAATCTAGCGGGATACAAATCTCATGAAATCAATAAATAGGAAATAAAATACTGCTCTGCCCTACATCTGCCTGGCGCAAGGCTGGTTCAACCACCTTTGGTTTCCTTTCTCTCCTCCCCTCTTTGCTTTATGATTCCAAACTTTGAACTGCATGGTTTCATGCCCCTGATTTAGATGGGTTGTTGTTTTTTAACTTACTCCAAAAAGTGGTAAACCAGAACCAATTAATTTGGAGGCCTTCATACTCATTGTGCTGGACTCTGGACATCTGCCCCAAAGTCCTTACCTGATCATGCCAGTGCCCCAACTATCAGGTTCCAGGGTCATTCTGCCCCCTGAATCTAGAGATTATCAGTCAATGAATAATCCTGCATGATTTAAAGGGGATTGGCCAACAGAACTCAGCCGGTTTTTCTCCTTCTTTTCTCCAAAACGTTGCCTATTTATTTTTCTCATTTTTGTGTGCATGCCTTCCCACCAAAAACTGCATCAGAAAGTGCAAACAAGTGCAAAATCTGAAGAATGATTCCATCCCGGATCTGCAAATTTGTGCATTTCAATCCACAGAATTGCAATTCCTCAGCACAGCCCTACTGGCAGGTCTCTGGGTCTCAGGTTCAAAGATAAGCCCCTACATTTTGAATTGAACAGACTGGAAACTGGGGCAGTTCTAGTTTGCATCGATATTCATAACAAAGGAAGCTGCCTTATCCTGACTCAGACCATTGGTCCACCTAACTCAATATTGTCCACACTGACTGGCAGCATCTCTCCAGGGTTTCCAGCAGGGGACATTCCCAGTCATAGCTGGAGGTGTCAGGGATTGAATCTAGGATCTCCTGCATTCTCTCTCACTGAGCTACAGGTCTTTCCCTCCAAAGAACATGGGGAGCTCCCTTATACAGAGAACACCCAGCTCTATATAGCTTGCACTGACTGGCAGAGGGTCTCTGAGAACTCAACCTGGGACCTTCTCCATGCAAGGTAAGGGTTCTGCCCTGCTGAGCAAGTAACATATAAATAGGCATTTAAAAATAAGACAACAAACAGTGGCCGAGAGGCCTGAACAAGTCACAATTCATGAGCGTGCTAAAAAAAGAGGCTTTTGCAGGATGGAAAGAACAACAGTCCCCTGTCCATTTAAAGCGAAGCTCAGTCAAGAGGTCATCGTATCGTGCATTTGCTCAGCAACACATTCCTCAAAGGGTCAGAGCATTAAATGGAAGCGACAGAGAGAGCTGGGCAGAAGCAGAGAGAGAGAACTTACTTGGACCCCTGGTCAGTCAAGCAATGTTCCTTGTTGCTTCTGGAGCAGGGAGGAGAGAGCTCAACGTCACTGTCAGGGAACAGCCTCCTTTAAAAGGTGGAGACCAGCCCACCGTGTTGCAACACGGCTGGCTTCCCAAATTCCCCTATAACCACCAACGCAAAGGCATTTTCTGTTGTTGTTGCTACTGCTTGCTTAAATGAACTGCAGATTATCGCACGGCTGCTAAGCTGGCAAGTTGCCCGCAAAGTTAGCAAGCCGAGCTATTCCAAAGAAACCACATGTTTCCAAGGTTTCCTTTCCTTTTTGAAAAAGGAAAGGAGAAGAGAAGGCAGGGAAGGAGGGGTGGGATCCTGGAAGTTCTTCAGTCATCAGGTGGAAGAGAAGGTGGAACTGTTCCCTCTACAAAAACAGGTGATCGTCTCATGAAATCCACAGCAAACGGGTGTATTCCTCACCCTGGCTGGAGGCCAGAGCAGAAAAAAACGAGCAAACAAAATTTAAGTAGGCAGAAGTTATTGCAGAAAGACTCACGTCTAGAGTTTTGGGAGCATATCGCACTGCTAGAGTACATTGCGAGTCAGAGGTCATGTGGTTTCAGGAGAGATGCAGGCATGCCTTCTTGCTCACATGAATCAATTGCGGCTTGTAAGATGAAGCTTACTAAATTGTATCTGAAGCAGAAACAAGGCACAGCCTTCTCTCCGGCGTGTTTTAACACGCTGCCCTTGTGACCCAATTGTGGCTTGCTGAGGACCTCAAAGCAAGCTGTGCTGTTCAGCCGAACCCTATCGGAGAGAGAAGCAGGTGGAGAGAATGGAAACGTAGAATTGTAGGGTTAGAAGGGACCCCAGCGGTCATCTAGCCCAACCCCCTGTAATGTGGGAATTGAAGGGCGGCGGCTGAGTGGCAGAACAGCTGCTTGGCATGCAGAAGGTCTGCTGTTTGATCCCCAGCAGAGCAGAGAAGGCCCCGTCTGAAGCCCCTGAAGAGCCACTGCCAGTCAGTGCAAGTCAATACAGGGGTACCTCAGGTTAGAAGAAGAAGAAGAGTTGGATTTGATATCCCGCCTTTCACTCCCTTTAAGGAGTCTCAAAGCGGCTCACATTCTCCTTTCCCTTCCTCCCCCACAACAAATACTCTGTGAGGTGAGTGGGGCTGAGAGACTTCAAAGAAGTGTGACTGGCCCAAGGTCACCCAGCAGCTGCATGTGGAGGAGCGGAGACGCGAACCCGGTTCCCCAGATTACGAGTCTACCGCTCTTAACCACTACACCACACTGGCTCTTAGGTTAGGTTAGGAAGGTAATTTGTCCTGGAGGTCCGTTCATAACCTGAAACTGTCCTTAACCTGAGGTACCACTTGAGCTAATGGGGCCTCCTGCTGCCGCCACACCGCCAGAGCACGATTTCTGAACCCGAGGTACTATTTCTGGGTTAGCGGAGTCTGTAACCTGAAGCATCTGTAACCTGAAGCGTCTGTAACCCGAGATACCACTGTACTGAGATTCCTGCATTGCCAGGGGTTGGACTTGATGACCTTCAGGGGTCTATGAGGTACAGAGACCTGTGATGTGACAATTGCCTACGTCCTTATGCATATTTTATTCACACCACTTTAGAGAACACAGCTGTTCCCACTCCCAATAATTTTGGGGAAGGGCTGTAGTTCAGGGGTATTAACTTAATACAGTGGTACATCGGGTTACATACGCTTCAGGTTACATACGCTTCAGGTTACAGACTCCACTGACCCAGAAATAGTGCTTCAGGTTAAGAACTTTGCTTCAGGATGAGAACAGAAATCGTGCTCTGGCGGCGCGGTGGCAGCGGGAGGCCCCATTAGCTAAAGTGGTGCTTCAGGTTAAGAACAGTTTCAGGTTAAGAACAGACCTCCGGAACGAATTAACCCGAGGTACCACTGTATCATTAATATTTGTCATCATGATCATCATCACACCTAGCCCTGGTCTGGAGTCCTCCAAGGACAAACTGGACACCTCACAGGGCAAGGGTCTGGAGGAGTTAGACATGACCTCCTGAGTATCTCCTGGATGGGTGCTCCTGCTGAAGAACTCCTGACACCCTCAGAGCAGGAGGTGGAGCTGGGCCACAGTTCTTGAGAAGGCCCTCAAACACCCAGGCTGAAGAGCATGTGTCTGCAGCCATGGAGTCAGCATGCGACTTGTGTGAGAGATGCCTACTTGAGAGTAATCAAGTAGATTTCTCTCTTTCATTACCTGCAGCTGTTTTTCAGGTGTGGCCTGGGAGGGCAGAATGTATGAGGCTCTCCTCTTGAGCCTTCTCCAGTGTTGGGAAAAACACAGCCCTCCACTTGAAGCTAATACCTCCCTTGTCACTGAACTCCTTGTGGTATTGATTTTGGACCGCTGCCCACCCTCTTCTCAGGATCAAGTCTGTTTCTCTGTGCTTACTGTGGTTTGTTTCGGTTTGGCTGGAGGTCCAACCCTCCCCTTTCATGAGAGATTTGTATCTCCTAAGGCTGGGCTCCTAGTTCCTGAGGTCAATCCCTGGTGTGTGTGAGACACAGCTTGTTAGGCTTTCGCCTCAGTTGATTGTTCTGTATCCAGCCCATTACTGGGCGGGTGCAAGTACCGCTCCAGGGTCTGCACAGATTTAGATGACCCAGAGAAACAGCTATGGATGTATGCATTGTGATGGCTCCTTGTTCCAGATTTATTTATTTATTGCATTTATAAAGCACCTTTCTCTCTCCAATGAGCTCAAAGTTGAGTACGTGGTCCCACCCCAATTTAATCTCCACAACAACCCTGCAAAGTGGGTTAGGCAGGGTCACCCAGTGAAATTCATGGCCAAGTGAGGGTTTGAACCCTGGATGTCTGGATCCTAGTCAGACGCCCTAACCCCTTACAACACCAGTGGCTCCAGACAGATGCTGAACAAAAGGGAGGGGGAAGCAGAGTCTTGCCTGTCATACGTAGCAATAAAACTGCGCCAGGATTTGCCATGTTCAAATACCGGCATTGTTTGGGTTATTATCTTATCAAATCGCTTACAACCCATTGAAAAGAGCTCTTCCCTTATTATGGTTTAATCTGCTGTGTCGGCAGTTGGATTTTTTTGGAAGGAAGAATTATCTGCAGGGCCAGTTTCAGAAGGTATAACTCTTTCTTTCTTTCTTTCTTTCTTTCTTTCTTTCTTTCTTTCTTTCTTAATAATTTTTTATTGATTTTACATAAAGTTATTCAATTGCCATAATTGTTCCAAAACATAAAAATGAAAGAAGGTTCTTTTGAACCTTCAGACCTCCTTCCCTCCCTCCACTGGTTCCATTTCAAAAAGTTTAACCTTTCTTCCTGCATCTTTTACCGTTATCAGTCTACTATATAATCATATATATAACATTAACCAAAGTTCATTTCACTTTACTAGTGTCATTGTTATCCCTGCCAACGATTTCAACTGTGGTCTTTGAAATGTATTAAAAAGTTATTCCAATCTTGTAAGAATACTTTGTCTACCTGGTTTCTGATCTTTCCTGTCAGTCTTGCCATTTCTGCATACTCCATCAGTTTCGTCTGCCACTCTTCTCTGGTCAGTAATTCTCCATCTTTCCATCTCTGGGCTAGAAGCATTCTTGCTGCCGTCGCTGCACACTTAAACAGCCCCCACCTCTTTCGTGACTTCCCTGTGTCTGATTTGGATAGTAAGCCATGGATTGGGAAACTGAGCCCTGGGATGTGAATGCAACTTCCCAAGCCCCTCTATCTGGTGCTGGAGATCTCCTGCCCCCCCCAAGTCCCCTCCTCAGCTATACCCCTTACTGCTCCTGCTTCACCCTCTCTGTAACTGTCATTTACTGGCTGGAATGTGTCCTTGAAGTGGATTTGCACTTGCTTGCCTGCATGGGGGCTTGCGAGTGGCATGTGTAGAAAAGGGTTTATAACTTTTTTTTGGTACAACCTCATGTTCCTGTAGCTTAGTTAGATAAACCTTTGCCTAAAAACAAAGGAATGAACTGTCATTTCCAAATCTTTTGAAAAAAAGGTCACCCCCAAATCAATAGATCGATATTTGTATATGTAACTGTATAACGTTTTGTGTCATGTGCACAGGAAAAATAGAGTTTGCAAAAATTTTCTAATACAGTGGTACATCGGGTTAAGAACTTAATTCATTCTGGAGGTCCGTTCTTAACCTGAAACTGTTCTTAAGCTGAGGTACCACTTTAGCTAATGGGGCCTCCCGCTGCCGCCGCACAATTTCTGTTCTCATCCTGAAGCAAAGTTCTTAACCCGAGGTACTATTTCTGGGTTAGCGGAGTCTGTAACCTGAAATGTCTGTAACCCGAGGTACCACTGTACTTTTGCAATTTTTGATGTTACTGTGTACCATTTGTGTTCCGCAGCTGCTGATCTTACCAGCTGGATCGGATCTTACCAGATGTGCGGAAAATCCAAAGAGAGGTGTTGCTTAACTGAGCTTCAGTTCAGGGAGTGAGATTGGATTTTTTGCAAAGCATAGCCATGGAACAACAAGAAAAACTCTCAGACCCAGGGGGATTGATTGGCATACAATATGATCAAAATACAGATCAAATGAATGCCTACCGATTTGTTTCTGTTTGTGTACACACCAGGAGGCATTTGCCTCATGCAAAGATGTTCACACCTTGGCAGAGATGAATTAGGGATGCTAATCGGTGTGAAACAAGGTATGAAACAGAAGCATTTCACAACAAGGTAAAGGATATATATGAGTTTTGGAAGTGTGAACACAGATTAAAACCCCAGCGCTGAGAGTGCCCTGCAAACAGAAGTGTTAGCGCAGCCTCAGAAACCTTCAGTGACATGAAACTGAACCCATGTAACATTTGCCACCCTCACCTCAGAAATGTGTTAAATTATCAACTCATTTAAACCAGTGACATAACTGATTTGCTTACTGTTTAATCCCCAGCTAAACCCACAGCACAGTGTCAGTGAAAGGGACCGATAAATAGAAGCCTGGGTTCCTTCACAGATGTTTAATGGTTAACAGTGAATTGTCTCCTCATCAGTATCACAGCCAAACAAATGTGGACCAAACTGAAAATGTGAAGCCAGCATCAGGTGTTTAAAATCTGAATGTTTTAAGTTCTGAAGTTTTAAAACAACAAGGCAGGAGTTGGCTAGAGGAATGGCCTTTTTCCGCAGTATTGCAGAGGCAAGGCTTGGTCACAAACTGTAAACGATGTGTAGCAACCGTCCTGCCTGTTGATCTAACTTTCCAGAAAACTGCGCCGGGACAATGAGCCCATAGAAAAGATGCATTGCAAACAGCATTGTTCCGCTTCCCCATCCATCAGGATGAAATGGGCAATATATTTCTGCTCATTTAAACAACGGCATCTAAACTTTGATACGGAACAGTGATTAGACAAACTTCATATTTTAAAATGGATTCCTAGTACGTGAGTTCAGATCAGTGGCATAGTATGGGGGCAGGGGACCATGGCCCTGGGGGAAATTTCCAAGGGGGCACAACAAGATGCCCCCATGATGAGCTTCCTCATTGAGACTGGAGCCACAGGGAAGCAAACTGCACCCACGCCAGGCCTTTGGGGCTGGGGCTAGGGCAGTGTTGCCTCCTCCTCCTTGTGGCCAGCAAAGGGATGCCCAGGCACAAACTGCCCATGGGCCAGCCAAGAGGGTGGAGGCAAGGGTGCCCCCCAGGTATACCTGGGGGGTCCAGTATACCTGAAGGAGTGTCCCCACCCCCATCGTTCTGCCTGGACACTGAGGTCTGGAGAGTCTCTCGTTGCGAGAAGCCAATTACAGGGAACCAGGCAGAGGGCCGTCTCGGTAGTGGTGCCCGCCCTGTGGAACGCCCTCCCACCAGATGTCAAAGAGAAAAACAACTAGCAGACTTTTAGAAGACATCTGAAGGCAGCCCTATTTAGGGAAGCTTTTAATGTTTAATTGGTTATTGTATTTTAATATTCTGTTGGAAGCCGCCCAGAGTGGCTGGAGAAGCCCATTATTATTATTATGTGCATTGCCCAGAGCGCCTTGCTGCACAATGCAGGAAGGGAGAGTGGGGCGACACAGCAGTGCTCCTGGCTTCATGTTTCTCTGCCTTATTTCCAGGGTTGGGACTAGTTTGGAAGAAGAATCATAGAATCATAGAATCATAGAGTTGGAAGAGACCACAAGGGCCATCGAGTCCAACCCCCTGCTAAGCAGGAAACACCATCAGAGCACTCCTGACATATGGTTGTCAAGCCTCTGCTTAAAGACCTCCAAAGAAGGAGACTCCACCACACTCGTTGGTAGCAAATTCCACTGTCGAACAGCTCTTACTGTCAGGAAGTTCTTCCTAAGGTTTAGGTGGAATCTTCTTTCTTGTAGTTTGGAACCATTGTTCCGTGTCCGCTTCTCTGGAGCAGCAGAAAACAACATTTCTCCCTCCTCTATGTGACATCCTTTTATATATTTGAACATGGCTATCATATCACTCCTTAACCTCCTCTTCTCCAGGCTAAACATGCCCAGCTCCCTTAGCCGTTCCTCATAAGGCATCGTTTCCAGGCCTTCCAGAAGAGAAGAAGAGTTTGGATTTGATATCCTGCTTTATCACTACCCAAAGGAGTCTCAAAGCAGCTAACAATCTCCTTTCCTTTCCTCCTCTACAACAAACACTCTGTGAGGTGAGTGAGGCTGAGAGACTTCAGGGAAGTGTGACTAGCCCAAGGTCACCCAGCAGCTGCATGTGGAGGAGCGGGGAATCGAACCCAGTTCACCAGATTACGAGTCTACCGCTCTGAACCACTACACCACACTGGCTCACTAAAGGACAGGCTCCCTCGATTAGACGTTGGCCAGCAAAGAGACTGACTGCTGCCCAGTCCATCCAGGGGGCACAAAACTTGTCCCGCCCTGGGCGCCAGCGACCCATTCCATGCTCCAGGATCTATGCTCTAGGGAGGCGGGTGACGCTGTGGTCTAAACCACTGAGCCACTTGGGCTTTCCGATCGGAAGGTTGGCGGTTCGAATTGCCGCGACGGAGTGAGCTCCCTTTGCTGTGTTCCAGTTCATGCCAACCTAGCAATTTGAAAGCAGGCCAGTGCAAGTAGATAAATAGGTACCACTGCGACAGGAAGGTAAATGGTGTTTCCGTGAGCTCTGGTTTCCATCACAGTGTCCCGTTGCTCCAGAAGCGGTTTAGTAATGCTGGCCACATGACCCGGAAAGCTGTCTGCAGACAAACAATGGCTCCCTCGACCTGAAAGCGAGATGAGTGCTACACCCCATAGTCGCCTTTGAGTGGACTTAACCATCCAGGGTCCTTTACCTTTTCTCTTTTTTTTTCTTTTTTGCTCAAGATTCAGATTCTTCATAATTCTCCATTTTGTCCACCTGTCTCTAGAACCCCTTTCTTGCCAACTTTCTGTCTTTTTTGTTTTACATTTGCAGTTTTTGAACTCATGGCAAGATATGGCCACAGCTCAGTAGTAGAACATTAGGGCTTATCTGTGCGCCTGCTTGTCCCATGCCTAGAAAGCAATGGGTCTGAACAGTTTTCTCCTTGTGCTGCTCCTTTCTCATGGAAAACCTGCTCTTTAGTGGTATATTGGAGCAAACACCAATCTGGAGAAAACCCAAGTGGCTGTTTGCTCCAACAGAGCGCCAAAGAGCAGTTTTCCCTGGGGGAAAGCAAAAGGACAAGAGGAACTGTTAGCTTACCAAGCCCTTAGCTTAACAGGCATCCCCAAACTCAGCCCTTTAGATGTTTTTGGGACTACAATTCCCATCATCCCTAACCACTGGTCCTGTTAGCTAGGGATGATGGGAACTGTAGTCCGAAAACATCAGGAGGGCTGAGTTTGGGCGTGCCTGGCTTAGGATGAAGAAGGTCCAGACCTGTGCATCTTTGGGTAGGGCTGGGAATATCAGCCGTCTGTATCCTCTCAGAGCTACTGCCTCTCATGGTAGATAGAAGATGGACTCAATGGCCAGCCTTGGTAGAAGGCCAGTTCATCTGGTGGGGGGAAAGGATAAGGGCAAGAGACAAGATGCATCCCTAGCTAACAGGAACAGTGGCCAGGGATGATGGGAATTGTAGTCCCAAAACATCTGAAGGCAGCCCTCTTTAGGGAAGCTTTTAATGTGTAACAGACTACTGTATTTTAATACTTTGTTGGAAGCCACCCAGAGTGGCTGGGGAAACCCAGCTGGATGGGTGGGGTATAAATAATAAATTATTATTATTATTATTATTATTATTATTATTATTATTATTATTATCATCATTATGCATTGACCCGCTCAAAGCTATGATTGCTTGTGGTCAGTACAGTCATACCTTGGTTCGCAAACGCCTTGCAAGTCGAATGTTTTGGCTCCCGAACGCCGCAAACCCGGAAATGAGTGTTCCTGTTTGCAAACGTTCTTTGGAACCCAAATGTCTGACGCAGCTTCCGATTGGCTGCAGGAGCTTCCGCTCCTTGGTTCCCGAACATTTTGGAAGTCGAACGGACTTCCAGAATGGATTCAGTTCGAATTCCAAGGTCCCACTGTATCCTAAAAGGGGCAGTGGAATTAGAGTTGTAGAGGATGCATGTCATAGGAAGCACATTTAAAGTGCATGGCTTCCCTCAAAGAATTGTGGGAATGGTAGTTCGGGGGGGGGGGAATTCCAGCTCCCGGCATTCTTTGAGGGAAGTCACACAGGTGTGCTTTAAACATAGGCTGTGCCTCTGCTCAAGATTACACTCTCCCTTCCTGCATTGCATAGCCTAATGTTTCAAGAGGAATGAATGAAAGAAAAGGGATACAATTTTCCCTTCCCCACTTGCCAGAATTTTGTTAGGAGCCCCACTGTATGGCTATAAAATTATCAGATTTGGGCATCTAGGAGCCTTCCACTGCTATGGTATTGTAATGGCTATATATAATGTATGGTAATGGCTAATATATTTTGTCTAAGCAAGAGCGCTAACTAGGTGTGGGGGAGGAATTTGGTTCGGTTTGCATTTTAGTGCACTTACAGAAACAAAATGTGAACCAAATCACAGCTGCCCTTTGGAATTCACATTTCCCTGCATTTTGTGATGCAGTTCTCCAACAGAGGGGGGGGGCATGGAAAAATGTGTAAATTAGAGGAGAATGTAGCTAAAAATGCATGATAGCCAAGCAAAAACCAAACAAAAAACAGCAGAATATCAGTGGGAACTGCTTGTTAAAAATGTATGCGTTAGACAAAATGCACACTAAAATTCTGCATTATTATTTTTTTGTGGGGGCTTTAAAAAAAATGAAAACTGATGTGGAAACGCAGTTAAATGCTCTTAAAATAGGAAAAATGAGAAGCTGAAACTGAGAGACTTGTCCATCCCTACGGTCTACCACAAGGTGGTGCTGTTCCATGTCCTTTGTGCTTGCCCTGTTGCGCTTTGGAAATGTCCCTGCGAAGAACAGATGTGTGTGAGAGGCCTGAGCTGTCAGTTTAACTTGCAGGTCTCAAGTCTGTTATTCTAATCAGGATACCTACAGGATATAGCAGAGCAGGGGAAGTCCCTGAGAGGAGGGGGGGAGAGGGGGGGGAGAAAAGGCATCATTTGTCCTTTCCCAACTTCTGAAGCGACTTGAATAGCATGGCAAGGCTTCTACACCAGAACAGCTGAAGCCCTGAACAAGAACACTCCACCAAGCAAGTGGGGATGTGCTGCAACACTGCGTTGCAGCTCCCACTTGTCTTCCCAAAATGATCAGATGCATAGGACAGAATCATAGAATCATAGTGTTGGAAAGGACCACAAGGATAATCTAGCCCAACTCCCAGCAATGCAGGAATCTCTTGCCTCGAATCTTGAGGACTCGAACGCACAACCCTTAGGTTAAGAGTCTCGTTCTGTAGGATCGGGGGGGGGGGGTGTGGAGAGGTCAATGAATTTCCTTCCTGCCATTAAGATATGAAAAATGCAAGTTAAGTAAGTCTGGAAACACTTCGCAACTTGAGAGAGAGAGAGAAGGAACCCAGGATGATATTCAAATCCACTGATTAACTAACAAAGGCTTCTTGTTTTCTCCCTGCTGTGGGACTTGAACGCAGAGTATCCTTTCAGTTTCCCCGGTTACCTTGGCGCAAGGAGAGGAACTTGAGAGAAATGCAGAAGAGGTTCTTAACTCTTGCTTAGAGGCGGACGGCTCCCCCTGGCATTTCTTGAGTGAGGACACTGCGCTATGCTTGTTGTCGTGTTGAAGCAGGCCTGGTACCAGCACCTGGCATTATTTGGAGAACTGGGAAGCCAAGCTTACTCCATCAGGTAAAAGGTAAGGTAAAGGACCTCTGGACGGTTAAGTCCAGTCAAAGGCAACTATGGGGTTGCGGCGCTCATCTCGCTTTCAGGCTGAGGGAGCCGGCGTTTGTCCGCAGACAGCTTTCCGGGTCATGTGGCCAGCATGACTAAACTGCTTCTGGCGCAACGGGACACCGTGAGAGAAGCCAGAGCGCACGGAAACACCATTTACCTTCCCATCGCAGCAGTACCTATTTATCTACTTGAACTGGCGTGCTTTTGAACTGCCAGGTTGGCAGGAGCTGGGACAGAGCAATGAGAGCTCACTCCGTTGTGGGGATTCGAACCGCCCACCTTCTGATCGGCAAGCCCAAGTGGCTCAGTATTTTAGACCACAGAGCTACCCACGTCCTCCATCAGCTCTGGTGTGACAGGCTAGCTCCATCAGACTTCCTCTCACCTGGATGCAACCATTCCATCAGGCTGCCTCAGTAGGAAAGATGGCATACCCTCCAACATTTCTCCAATGAAAATAGGGACGTCCCATTCCATAATGATAACTTTACTATTTATACCCCAAACATCTGATTGGGTTGCCCCAGCCGCTCTGGGCAGGTTCCAACATATATAAAACCATAATAAAAGATTTATAAAAACCTTCACTGTACAGGACTGCTTTCAGACAGCTCGGGGGTTGTTGTTGTTATTATTTATTGAATTTATATACCGCCCTATACCCAGGGGTCTTAGGGTTAGATAACGTCATACCCTCCAATATTTCTGCAATGAAAATAGGGACACCCTAAGGGACAGTGGGACAGTCCAGGATCAAATAAGAAACCAGGACGGCTTCACTAAATCAGGGATGTCCCTGGAAAATAGGGTCTGAGACTGAAAGCAGGGCTCATTCCATCAGCTTTGCTGAAAGCCAAGCTCCATTAAGCATCTCCTGCCTCTGCACTCTGCCGGTTGCCAGCAACCTGCCTGAAGTCAAGCAGGTCTGGGTCTCCACCACCTGGGAATCCTCTGTATGTCTTCTTGAGATCCATCATGAATGAATGTCCCATCTACACTATACATTAAAGCACTGTTATACCACTTTAGACAGACATTGCAGACATTGCACTTTAGACAGACCTTAGTCAGGAGCTAAGAATCCCGGGAACTGTAGTTTGTTAAGGGTGCCATGACACAGTCATTGGGGACCCTTCTTCCCCTCACAGAGCTACAATTCCCAGAGCAGTTTAACAAGTAAATCCTCTTCGCAGAGTCACGGGGGTCTCCTCATAACTCTCAGCACGCTTAACAAAGCACAGTTTCCGAAAACGCTGGCGGCACTAAGATAAATTCGACAGTATAACCTATTTAAAAGGGATGCAAGAGGGGAGAATTGAATTAAGACAGATATATAAAAATATGTAATCAAATCAATAGAATCTTGGAAGGGGAGAGAGGGAAGTCATTGAATGCATGGGTATAATGAAAGATGCCTATTTTGAAATGTAAAATTTGAAAACTTAGTAAAAATTATTTTTAAAAACTAAACAAAGCACAGTTCCCAGGATTCTTTGGAGGAAGCCATGATTGTGTTAAACCGGTATCATACTGCTTAAAATGTACAGTGCGGACAGAGCAACAAATGTATTAAGGACTCAGCTACATTAGTCAAGAAAAAGCGCTTTAAACGTGTTATAACACTGTGACACCAAATGGCGCTGTAGAGTTCCGTCTTTCGCCAACGAGGTTTACAACGTGTTTTCCTGAAATGTTTTTTGGATGGTTCTAGATCCAGCCTAAGTGAAAAACGGGAGCGAGCGAAAGCTGCCATGGCCCCTTCTCTCCTTTCTGTTATTTTGTAGAAATCTTGAAATGATATGTGGAAACAATTATTACAGAAACATGTGCACACCAAAAAAAAAAAAAAAAAGCACAAACCCAGAGGCTCAGCTATGATAGTATAGAACACACAGTACTTACAACTTTAGTCATGAAGAATGAGCCACAGTAGTCACCCAATACTCTGCTGTATGTAATATATGTATTCTGGAAAGATCTCTAGAGGTGATTTGGAAAAGTGATAATGACCTACATTTGACGTACAACCTTAAAGCCACCAGTCCTCTTTAAAGTCTGCTTTTTACAAGTCTTTTGTCTCTTGATGTAAATGTATGCTGTTCTGGGCTGCAGGTATATCCTTCTGTTCTACTGACCCATTTTCCTCTTCTCTGGCTTCCAATTCTTTGTCCTCCTGCACCAAGGTTTTGTTCTGTTTCCTTAAAATGAGGAGCACAAGCACACACGGGATGTAGGACACGGCGCGGAGGGCTGAGGGCACACCCAGGTACAGCTGCCTGGAATGCAATTTGGACAGCATCAGTAAAGAGCAGCCATAGAGCACCGTATCCAGAAGTTCCCATGCTCCAGAAGTTCTCCCAAGGAGAATCAAGTCGCCTCCATGCACTGATGGAGCTTAGTTTCATTGGCCTTGTTTGCGTGTTACGCTGAACACAAATACACACTTCTATGCGTGTGCCAGTGTTTGTGTGAAACTGTGTGTTATGTATTCGTTATACATACACCTTTACCAAAGGTGTCATGGACTTTGAAGACACCTGAACTCAGAACGCAAGGGAGAAACATGCTAAGAGGAAGGCACGCTTGGCAAATCCACACCGTGATCAACTCCTGCCTGGGAACCAATGTCCCCACTGTGGAAGGACGTGTGGGTCCAGAATTGGCCTCCACAGCCACTTACGAACTCATTGTTAAAACTGTGTTCATGGAAGACAATCTTACTCGGCTACGAGTGATCGCCAAAGAAGAAGATACATACACCACTTAGTGGCTGTGGCAGCTTCAAAGCCATTTCCACTTGGAAAGAAAGCCAATGACAAGAAACTGCCCCTAATTAAAACTCACAATAGAAGTATGTCATCAAAACACCCACAATTAAAATTTGCCAAAAATGAAAGGAGAAGCCCATTATAACAGGCAGAAGCAGGGGGGGGGATGCTCAACTGACCACCTGGCAGGTGATTTGCTGCTGCTTACTGGGCGAAGGAGAAAGAAGGGCAAGGGTGCAGTGAGGTTAGTGCAGTGCAAACACACCTTCTGAGCCAATTGGGAGCTTTTGTTGGGGCGTATCCACCACACCACTCTCCCTGCTGTCTCACCCTTCCCAGGAAGCAGCAGCAACTCACCAGCTCAACAACTGAAGCACTTAAAGCAGCAACAGGAGATTCAAGTCAAGAGATCATGGGAATGCTTATCTAAACAGATGTATCTTCATGAGCCGGTGGAATGCCAATGCTGATGGAGCCTTTCTTATTTCAGAAAGGGACATCATTCCATGCCACTGGTGCCACCAGAGAACTTATTGATTTGTTACAACTCTCTTGCGGAAGCACTCTCACTGGGAAATTCCAGACAAACCCCCTCCCACATCCAAAGCATAGATGAGGGTGCTGCAGGATTGTGTGTACTAGCCACACCTCCATTTCTGTGGTTCCCATTGACCACGCCCACCCACAGCCATGCATTTAGCAATCATCGTAAGAAAATCATTGGTCCCCTGGAAGAGCACTATGTGTGTGCATCGGAATGAACGTAGTATGCCTTCTCACAGTTGCCAAATACAGTTGTGAGAGGACAGTGGTGTTGATAGGGAAAGTGAAAGGAGGCAGGGCTCCCTGTGCACTCTTCAGATGTGCTTTTAATACAAAAAGAGGTTAATCTGAAACATCCTTCCAGTCTAGAGCTAAAGGGGGAAATTCCCCTATGTGGCACCCAGAATGAGTGGGAAACATATTGGAAGAAAACCTTGGGGGCTCACATTCCAAATCCTTGCCATTCTAGCATTTTACAGCTATAGAGGGGCTTTTGGAAGCCTGAAAAGTGAAGTGGGCAAGGCTGTTTTGGTGGTATGGTGTGGCAGAAAGGGAGCGGGCAGGAAAAGGCTCAAAGACCTCTCCTCTCCCTGCTTGTTCTGAACTCCAGATTCCTTTATATCCCCAAAAGGCACCATACCAAAGAATGATTAGGTATCTTCCAAGGCTTTGGAGTAGACCTAGTCAATGCAGTGCCCGTACAGCTCCCATTAGACCTAGAATGGTCAAGGATTTGGGTGTTGCAGTCCATCAAAATCTGGGCAGAGCCACAGGCTTCCCACCCCTCCATTCATTCATTCATTCATTCACTCACTCAGCCTGATATGTGATGCTGCAGAATAAACTGGACTGAACCCAGAGGCATCAGCTGCATCCATTTGCAGCTGTGTCCCTCCAGATGTTGTTGGAGGCAATTCCAGCCAGCATGGCCACAGGTCGGGGTGATGGGAGATGTAAGCGCAGCAACACCTAGAGCAGGCTTCCTCAACCTCGGCCCTCCAGATGTTTTGAGACTACAGTTCCCATCATCCCTGACCACTGGTCTTGCTAGGTAGGGATGCTGGGAGTTGTAGGCCAAAAACATCTGGAGGGCCGAGGTTGAGGAAGCCTGACCTAGAGGCTACTGTGTAGGCTGCCCTCCCAGCTGCTCTACAATATTCTAGAGATAGCACAAAGCAAGAGAGACAGGGATCTGCCAGCGATACCTGTATGTGTCAGAATCATACATCCGGCAGGCTCCTTCACCACCGCAGCTCTTGGTTCCCCATTTCAAACAGGTAGTGTCAATCATCGCTCCAAAATAAATAGGTGATGGGATTCCAGCTACATGGAATACGACATGAAGACAAGAAGGGTCATTTGGGGGGCTTTTGTAAACAGTACACTGTTACGATGGGGGTGGGTTTGGGGGGGGGTCACACCCAGGCCTGTGATTCTGCACCAAGGAGGTTTACAATCTAGCAGAAGAGGCCACTGAACTGGTCAGACAAGTTTCTTTGAAAAACAAAGGCCCAAGTTGGCCAGCTGAGTACTGCCATTTACATGTCCAAAGAGGTTGCCCTGTTGCCATGGAAACAAAGAAGTGGTGCTGCTCCCACTTCACCTGGCTGACTGCCATGCCATGCTAGTATGGAGAACAACAGGCCAAGCAGGGCTGCGTGTGTGTGTGAGTTTTGGCTGATGCTGGAAGCTGGAGACACAGAGACACGTCTTGCTCTGTGCTGGTCGTAAAGCTATGGCAAGATCCGTTGAAATGTTTATGCTGTGAGCCCCTCCATCCTATGCCTAGACTGTATATATGTGTAAATAGAACCATATACAGTAAGACCGCAATTGAAGCACATTTAACTTGTGTGCATTCAGCTTTATGAGTGTCAGGGAACTGCCATTGGAGCCAGAGGGAGAGGGAGGGCTCAAGAGGGATTCCGGAGAGCATACCGGGAGGGAGAGAACCAGCCTATCTTCTGGGGAAGGAAATCAGTGCAGCACCAGTGGAGAAGGGGGGCAGATGGGGGAATCGGCGAGCTGGCTCCATGACTCCTCACCGGAGACCAGCGGGGAGAGCACGGTTCCTCCGCTGCCCACACCCTCCCTGCGCAGAAGGCTTCCGCGCAGGGAGAGTAGGCGGAGACTAGGCGTCAAAGAGCTTCTTTGCTGGAAGTTCAAGAAATGCCCACTGACGGATTCTGCCAGCGATTGAGACAGCCACGGATGGGTGGCTGTCCAGACAGAAAGGGTTCACCCAGATAACTCAGCCAAGCGTGGCGCTGATTTACACACGAGCAACCCCTAGAACTATTACAATGAGCTTAGCAAAAGAGAGAGAGAGAGAGAGAGAGAGAGAGAGAGAGAGAGAGAGAGAGAGAAATTCAAAAGGGGCAGAAAGGTGATGGTCATCCGGGGGGGGGGGAGTTTGGCTGTTCCACCTGCTATTGCACCTAGTGTGTTTTGACTAGATGCAATTTTGGCTTTAGACGTGGTCCCTAGAATGTAACCTCTGCATACTTTGTCGGCTTTGTTGTTGTTGTTGTTTAGTTGTTTCCGACTCTTCGTGACCCCATGGACCAGAGCACACCAGGCACTTCTGTCTTCCACTGCCTCCCGCAGTTTGGTCAAACTCATGTTGGTAGCTTCGAGAACACTGCCCAACCATCTCGTCCTCTGTCGTCCCCTTCTCCTTGTGCCCTCCATCTTTCCCAACATCAGGGTCTTTTCCAGGGAGTCTTCTCTTCTCATGAGGTGGCCAAAGTCTTGGAGCCTCAGCTTCAGGATCTGTCCTTCCAGTGAGCACTCAGGGCTGATTTCCTTCAGAATGGAGAGGTTTGATCTTCTTGCAGTCCATGGGACTCTCAAGAGTCTCCTCCAGCACCATAATTCAAAAGCATCCATTCTTCAGCGATCAACCTTCTTTATGGTCCAGCTCTCAATTCCGTACATCACTACTGGGAAAACCATAGCTTTAACTATACGGACCTTTGTTGGCAAGGTGATGTCTCTGCCTTTTAAGATGCTGTCTAGGTTTATGAAGTGATCCATTTGTCAGCTTACCATATCCTAAAATCCATCTATCCTGAGAGCTGTAGTTTGCTAAGACTGCTGAAAATTGTTAGGAAGCCCAAATTTGCCTCTCAGAGGTACATTTCCCAGAGTTCCCTGGGAAGAGAAATTGACTGTTCAAACACTCTGGGAATTGTAGTTCTGTGTGGAGAACAGGGGTCTCCTAACAACTCTCAGTACCCTTAACAAACTACAGCTTCCAGAATTCTTTTGGGGACGCTATGGTTGTTTAAAGTGATGTAATAATGCTGTAAATGTATGTTTTGGATGTGCCTGCTCATCTTTTTGAAGTGAAATTTAAAGTAACCAGCACCTTACCAAAAACTCTTTCTGCCAGGGAGTGGAGACCCACACCAAATGACTTCTCCTCAGGTTTTAGGGACCTGGAGAAGAAGAGAATTTTCCATGAAGCCAATAAATGAGAAAAAAGCGCTATCCATCACATTGCTGTTGAACTGCAGCGTTAAACAATTAACTCTTACGCTCCGTTAATCATATGTGAGCAAGGGACACATTTTGCAGCCAAAAGATTCTTCCTTTCCAGCTGCAAACTGATGCTGCAGTCCTATGGCATCATATGAAATTACAATCATATGAGAACTATATTTCAAAGTGGCCTCAGGGAGGGTTGGCAGCATCTGGATGCAGCCCCCCAACTGAATCTAGTTTCCTACCCCTGCCCAACTGCTTTTGTTTTAATTTTTAGTTTATTCGCCATATGATCACAGGGTGGTTCACATAATAAAATCCTGAAAATAAGTAAAACAAAACAGCAAAACAATAACCTCTCCATCTCACAGACACATTCAAAAGGCTGTAGGATATAAATCAGCCAAAGGCCTGAGGAACATTTTCGTCTGGCTCCTAAAAATATACAGTGAAGGCGCCAGGTGGACCTCCCTGGGGAGAGCATCCCACTTCAGAAGCCACTACAGAAAAGGCCCTGTTCTCGTGTTGCCACCTTCAGACCTCTCATGGAGGAGGCACACAAAGAAAGGCCTCAGAGGATGAATGGAAAGTTTGGGACGGTTTATATGGGGAGAGCTTGGGAGCTGTTTCTGCACAGTGTGATCCCATGCTCCAAAGGGCACGTGTATTAATAACGTGACCACACTTCAGAGCATCTGTGTGGCTGTTTCCCACAGAAAAGGTACTTCAACCTGGACTTCAGCTTTTGCTCCTCATTGTCACACAGAAAATCCTCGTCTTTTGCACGGAGCATTATTCGCCAAAACCGAAGGCGGGCAGAAAGATCGTTTTACTAAGCTGACCAAATCTGCTATGAAATATAAACTTCGACACTCTGAGGAGGAGACAAATGTGCCATTCTGAGTCAACAACATCGCAAATGGGACTCCTCTGACTCCCAAGACCTATATATCCTGCTATTCCCACCTCCCTTCAGTTAGTACCTTATGAGGACCATGTAACCCGGCATGGCTCCGAAGGAATAAATTAGACAACAGACTAAGGATAAAATCAAGAAGTACTGCAGCATTGTGCCACAGTTCTCTCTGTTGCACTGGCCCAGGACCGCCGTGTCATTTCCGAAGGCTGAAATGCAGGAGCAGTTTCTAAATACCTGCCAAAACATAAGACGAAATCAGTTAAGGAAGAGGGTGGGCAGCCTGTGGCCTTTTGGTCGCATGCTTGACCTCTGTAAATGATCTATTGAATAGGGCAACTGTGCCCCTGAAGGGAGTCATTTTGGACTCACAGCTGTCCATGGAGACACAGGTCAAATCTGTGTCCAGGACAGCTGTCTACCAGCTCCATCTGGTACGCAGGCTGAGACCTACCTGCCCACAGACTGTCTCGCCAGAGTGGTGCATGCTCTGGTTATCTCCTGCTTGGACTACTGCAATGTGCTCTACGTGGGGCTACTTTAGAAGGTGATCCGGAAACTACAACTAATCTAGAATGCAGCAGCTAGACTGGTGACTGGGAGTGGCCGCCAAAACCACATAACACCAGTCCTGAAAGACCTACATTGGCTCCCAGTATGTTTCTGGGCACAATTCAAAGTGTTGGCACTGACCTTTAAAGCCCTAAACAGCTTCAGTCCAATATACCTGAAGGAGCATCTCCACCCTCATCGTTCAACCCGGACACTGAGGTCCAGCGCCAAGGGCCTTCTGGTAGTTCCCTCACTGCGAGACATGAGGTTACAGGGAACCAGGCAGAGGGCCTTCTTGGTAGCAGCGCCTACCCTGTGGAATGCCCTCCCACCAGATGTCAAAGAAATAAACAACTATCTGACTTTTAGTAGACATCTGAAGGCAGCCCTGTTTAGGGAAGCTTTTTAATATTTGATGAATTATTGTGTTTTAATATTTTGCTGAAAGCCGCCCAGGGTGACTGGGGAAACCCAGCCAGATGGGCGGGCTAAAAATAATAAGTTGTTGTTGTTGTTGTTGTTGTTGTTGTTGTTGTTGTTGTTGTTGTTATTGTTATCTTCCCTGCCCAAACAGCCCATTGGGGGGAAAGTGGGTGCAGATGGAGATGTTGAGAAGGTGGTATCAGAAAGAGAGAGAAAGATGGGGGACAGTTTTGTGCTGCCTGGAACACCTGCCTTACCGTATTTTTCCCAGTTCCGTTTGAGATGTCGCATCCTGCAAGACATGCTGAAATATATGCTATGCCGTTTTCTCCGCAAACAGGGTCCCACACCTTAGTGGAGCAGCCACAATGCCGGTTGCAGTCCGCGTACAAGTTTGTTTCCATGTAGGAGACTTGTTCGAGCCTGAAAAATACCCAGAAAGGTGTGCAAAGAGCCTGTGAACAATGAGAAAAATGAATAAACAAACCCAGAGCCCCCTCTTCGAGATGGAGAGCTCTGCGGCCGTCCAGCATAAAAGGAGTTTATTTGTAGATTGTCTGAAGTTGCATACACACCATACATTTAAAGCATGTGGTTTCCCCGCCACCACCCCAAAGAATCCTGGGAAATGGAGTTTACCCTTACAGAGTTACAGTTCCCAGCACCTTTTCACAGACTACAGTTGCCAGGATTCTTTGGGCGAAGTTTATGCAGATAGAATGATGCATAGCATGGGAAAAGGTGGATAGAGAAAGTTTTTTTCTCCCTCTCTCGTAACCCTAGAATTCGGTGACATCCGATGAGGTCAAATGTTGGAAGTTTAAGGACAGATAAAAGAAAGTGCTCTTTCACACATAGCACACACCGTATTTTTCACTCCATAAGACGCACTTTTTTCCTCTTAAAATCTAAGGGGAAATGTCTGTGTGTCTTATGGAGCGAATGTGTGGTCCCTGGGGCTGGGGGGGGGGAGGAAACCCGGACTTCCCCCGCCAGCCCCCCAAAGCTCCCGAGCAGCTCTGGGGTAGCCCGCAAAGCCTCCGCAGGGCAGCGGGGAGCCTTCATCCCGCTGCCCTGGGGAGGCTTCGCACAGCTATCCCTGGCTTTTGCGGGAGGTGGGGGAAGGGACAGAGCGAGGCTCTCTCACTTCCCCCACCTCCTGCAAAAGCCCCCAAGAGCCGCGCTCCCTTTTAAGAGCTGCGCCGAGTGTGTGTGTGGCTCTTGGAGGCTTTTCCCCAAGGAGGGAGAAGGGCAGCCCATCACTGACGGGCTGCCCTTCTCCCTTCTCGGGGAAAAGCCTGCAAGCGCTGCACACACTCAACTCATGAAAGGGAGCACTGAGCAGAGCTTGGGATGCATACAGCCTCTGCTCAGCGCTCCCTTTAAATAATATTTTTTTTCTTGAATTCCTCCCCCCCCCCCCCCAAAAAAAGCAGGTGCGCCTTATGGAGCGAAAAATACGGTAGTTAAACTCTCCCACCAACCTAGATGCCTTTAAAAGAGTATTAGATGAATTCATGGAGGAGACGGCTATCGATGGCTACTGGCAATGATAGATATGCTTATTGCCTCCACAGTCAGAGGCAGCAACATTTCTAGATACCAGTTGCTGGAAGCCACCAGAGGGGAGTGTGCTATTGCTCTCGAATCCTATTTGCAGGCTTCGTACAGCGATCTGGTTGGCCACTGTGAGAACAGATGCTGGCCTAGACGCTGATCTAACAGGCTATTCTTACTTTCTTATGTTTTTTATCCCTGTCATCTCCAAGTAGGGCTGGGAGAGATGCCTGAATCTGAATCATTTCTTTTTTTGATGGAGTTACAAGCTTGGTGGATCAGGGGGATGCTATGGACATAGTGTATCTTGATTTCAGCAAGGCTTTTGACCAAGTCCCCCATGATATTCTTGCAAGGAAGCTGGCGAAATGTGGATTGAATGAGGTAATGGCTTCGGCCCAGTATACCTAAAGGAGCATCTCCACCTCCATCATTCAGCCTGGACACTGAGGCCCAGCTCTGAGAGGCTCTGGCAGGTCCCTCATTGTGAGAAGTGAGGTTACAGGGAACCAGGCAGAGGGCCTTCTCAGTGGTGGCGCCCATCCTGTGGAACACCCTCCCATCAGATATGAAGGAAATAAACAGCTATCTGACTTTTAGAAGACATCTGAAGGCAGCCCTGTTTAGGGAAGTTTTTAATGTTTGATGTTTTATCGTGTTTTTAATATTCTGTTGGGAACAACCCAGAGAGGTGGGGTATAAATAAATTATTATTATTATTATTATTATTTGACAAGTGGCATACCACAGAGTTCTGTCCTTGCCCCATAGTTGTTCAAACTCTTTATAAATGACTTGGATGAAGGAATTTGCAGATGACACCAAATTGAGAGAGGTAGCTAATGTCACAGAAGACAGAATCAGGATCCAAGATGATCTTAACCGATTAGAGTTCTGGGCCCAAACTAACAAAATTAATTTCAACAGGGATGGATGCAAGGTTCTGCCAAAATTCCTGTCTTTATGCAATCTAACCAGCACCACCCAATAGGGTGAAATCAGGCTTAGGTAAAAGCAAGAACATACCCTTCGTAGGACATGGTTAAGCCAGCAACCTTAGCATTCTTGCAGACCATGAAAAAAGCAGAGAAGTAGATGAGATACTCCACTATAGAACTCCAAAAACCAATGTGGGCAGCTTTATAGGTGCTTATCTTGAATTTCTTCATCATGAGGCCACCAAAGAAATAACCAGCACATATAATTGGTAAATTGTAAACACCTAGAGAGAAAACACAAAACAGCAGGTTGAGGTATGGCCTTGTCCACGAGTGTTTTAAGGACAACAAACCTACCTTCAAGGTGTGCCCCCTCCAGTTCATGTGTGCTCATGGTTGTAGGACTCATCAAAGAGGGTATAAGTGTAATATTAAATAAATAAAGTTTATAATCAGCCCTTCATTCAAAATAAACATTTTTTATTATTATTCATTCTCTCTCTCTCTCTCTCTCTCTCTCTCTCTCTCTCACACACACACACACACACACACACACACATACACACACACACACTTTACCTATGAAAAAGATGGCATCTGCTGCAGATATCCCATACTGCTGTTCCATATATTTTGGCATAAATGTAATCATCCCAATCCAAGCGCTGAACTGGATCACAGTGATCAAAAGAAAAAGCATGTAAACTGGATTGTAAGCCAGACTTTTCAGGTAGGGGATGAAATCTAGAAACGAAAGAACCAGAACAGTTAGTCTCAGCTGCATTATTATTATTATTATTATTATTATTATTATTATTGGTACTACTTCTAGTAGTAGTAACATTATTTCACTGCTTTTTACACTGAAGCGTCTCAAAGAAACTTACAAATTAAGGAATAACAAGAGACATTTGAATGTTTTCGTCCGGTGTCTAAAGGCGGACAGTGATGGGGCCAACTGTGCTTGCCTGGGGAGAGAATTTCATAAGCAGTGAGCCACCACCGGAAAGACCCCTCCTCCCATGAGCCACTGTCAGCACCAACCTTGGCAACGGCAAACAGAGAAGGCCCTGTGACAATTATTTTACCCACAATGGAGGACTGGGCTCTTTGAAATACATTTTAGGTTTGTATATGCACGTACCCAGATGCTAGCTCTGTCAAAGCTGTTTACAAAATATGCTGGTGGAATTTTTCTATGGGCAATCTTAATTATGGACATTTATATATTACTGTTATAATGGGATTGTTTTATTGTGCATTTTAATTATGGTGTGTTATTAAAAACATTTTTTAAAAAACATATATAATAAAACTATACAGTGGTACCTCCAGTTGCGAACGGGATCCGTTTCGGAGGTATGGTTGCATCCTGAGGAATTTGCAACCAGAGGACTGCTTCTGTGCATGCAGGCAGCGCAGTTTAGCGCTTCTGCGCAAGCATGCACAGCGAAATCTGGAAAAATACTTCTGGGTTTGCTGCTTTTGCATCCCGAAATTTATGTATCTAGAGGGATACATAAGGGGAGGTACGACAGTACAGTGGTACCACTGGATGTGAACAGGATCCGTTCCGGAGCCCTGTTCACATCCTGAAGTGAACGCAACCTGCGTCCGCATGTCTGCGCATGCACGGGTCACGATTTGCTGCTTCCACGCATGCGTGTGATGTCATTTTGAGCGCATGCGCATGCGCAAGCGGCGAAGCCCGGAAGTAACACACTCCGTTACTTCCAGGTCGCTGCGGAGCGTAACCTGAAAATGTTCAAGCTGAAGCACATTTAACCTGAGGTATGACTGTATTACAAAACATTGGCGGAGAAAGGGGTTTTAAAAAAATCTGTTCACCTTTAGCAATTTCTCGAATTGTTGTGCTGGCATGAGCTGCATTTTCTGCTGGTAGCAAAGTTTTGTTGCCCTTTGTGTTTAACTCGGCACTGTTTTCCTCTCCTTCCTTCGGAAGGGACTTGGGCAGGAAGCAGAAAGGGGTGGCGACGATGAAGCTCACGGCGGCACAGATCAAGACCCCCAGCCACCAGGCCCCGACCCAGCGAGCATCAAGGAGGCTCAAAGTCACATCCTCTGGAGAGAGAGATTAACGGAGAGGACTGTATTAGTAGCACCAAGGTAGCCATCATTCTCAGTGGTAGATTCTCCCCTTCTTGCTTGTTTGATTGCAATAAGCAGGGTCACTTTCGAATGTGAACACGGCTTTTCTGGAAAGAAATAAAAGGATGCCTTTATAAACACTTGTTAAAGGTAAAGGGACCCCTGACCATTAGGTCCAGTCGTGGCCGACTCTGGGGTTGCGGCGCTCATCTCGCTTTATTGGCCAAGGGAGCTGGTGTACAGCTTCCGGGTCATGTGGCCAGCATGACAAAGCTGCTTCTGGCGAACCAGAGCAGCGCACGGAAACGGCGTTTACCTTCCCCCTGGAGCGGTACCTATTTATCTACTTGCACTTTGACATGCTTTAGAACTGCTAGGCTGGCAGGAGCAGGGACCGAGCAACGGGAGCTCACCCCATCACAGGGATTCGAACCGCCGACCTTCTGATTGGCAAGTCCTAGGCTCTGTGGTTTAACCCATAGTGCCAGCTGTCATGGATGCTTTAGCTGAGATTCCTGCATTGCAGGGGGTTGGACTAGATCAGGGGTCAGCAAACTTTTTCAGCAGGGGGCCGGTCCACTGTCCCTCAGACCTTGTGGTGAGCCAGACTATATTTTGACGAAGAAAAATCACCGAATTCCTGTGCCCCACAAATAACCCAGAGATGCACTTTAAATAAAAGGACACATTCTACGCATGTAAAAACACGCTGATTCCCGGACCGTCTGTGGGCCAGATTTAGAAGGCAATTGGGCCGGATCTGGCCTCTAGGCCTTAGTTTGCCTACCCATGGACTATATGATCCTTGAGGTTACATCCAACTCTACAGGTCTATGATTTTTTTTAAGGCAGATGCTACAAGTTTCAAACAGTAGAGGTTAGTCACTGTCCCGGACACACAGGTCTGGATGAAACATCTCAAAGTGGTTTCGCAATATAATAAAAGCAGAAATAATACTACTGCATCTATAAAACCAGTTAAGCCGTTCCATATGTGAAAAAACGAAGAACCATTGCATATGGTTAGAACAATTGCATATATTTTAAAAATTGAAATACATGCATGATGTACCTACAGCTGAACCCTTTGACCTGGGACATTTGGAAACCAGATTCAAGAAACTGGGTTCTGCTGGCTAGTGCTCGGAGCAAAACAGAATGGGGAAGGATGTAAGGATGAGGGGGACATTCACACTTCCCAAACCAATGTGCAAACCAAAATACAGATCACCTTCAAAATCCATCCTTTCCCATATTTTGCGTTGCAATTTGCCCATCGAAAAGCATGTACGTTTTTTTTCTTGCAAAAATGCATACTCCGTTATATATAATGAATTGAAAAGGATGTTCAAAATAATCTTTGTAAAAGAAGAAGAAGAAGAAGCTTTTCTTTTGGGAATTACCGGGACAGAACTACTGTATTTTTCGCCCTATAGGACGCACTTTTTCCCCTCCAAAAATGAAGGGGAAGTGTGTGTGCGTCCTATGGGGCGAATGCAGGCTTTTGCTGAAGCCTGGAGAGCGAGAGGGGTTGGGAGGCTTCCCCTGCACCATCCCCATGCCTGGGGGGGGGGATTTTTTTTTCTTTATTCCCCCCCCCCAAAAAAACCTAGGTGCGTCCTATGGGACGGTGCGCCCTATGGGGCGAAAAATACGGAACCTAAATTGTATAGAAATTTATGTATGCTACTACAGCAGCAAGAATGCTACTCACCCAAAAAAATGGAAAGAAGCTGAAATCCCAGCAAAGGAATAATGGATACAAAAATTTATGTAATATGTAGCAATGGCAAAACTTACCGGAAGAATAAGAAATCAAGATAACAAACTTTTTATAAAAGAATGGACATGGTTTATTGAATCTTTACAGATAAATTGCAAACAGATAAAAACATTGGCAGGATTATTGTAATAACCTGCAGTTTCGTAAGAGTATATATTTAAAGTAGATAATTAAATGAGCAAATTAAATGAATTTGGATATGCAGAAAATATTTAAAAAATAAATTTAAGGAACCGCAGAAAGGTTGGCAGAAGTCAAACTTTGAAATGTTAAAATGATTGTAAAATGAAATTTGAAAAGTATAAATAAAAACTTTTATAAAAAAATGCATACTCCAGGCAAAATTGCACCAGCAATGCATATCTTTGGATAAATGTCCACAAATTTTCAGGCAACTTAAAAAAATAAAAAATAAAAAATTTGCAACTGTGTCTAGAATGGGGTGAATCAAACTTCCTAAACATGAGAATCTGAAATTGACAGATTTGTCCCTCCTGAACTGAATGCCGTCCACGTATCCCACCCCTAAGAAGCGTGAAACAGGAGTAGCCCTCATGGGTTTTGACCATTTCCATTGCATTACCTGGGTCTACAAAACCAACATCCACATACAGCTTGGCACAATAGGAGCCTATCAGTAGACCAAACAGAGGGCCCAAGACAGTTGCTATCTGCAGGCAGCCTAGCAGCAGAGGGAGAGGCAGAAGAATATAAAAAAACAAGTTATTGTCATATTTCACACAGCTTCTTGTCCAACATTTGTTTGGCTTCCTGTCCTCAACCTCTGAAGGACTGGTTTTTAGAATAGCAATGCAGGATCTCACCAGCACTGAAACATAAAATAGACCTCCATGCACCATCATCATCTGTATTAAAAGTGAACTCATTATCCTTACATAGTCAAAAAAACAAAACAAAAGCACAAAATGGAGGCAACTGCAGGCTTGGAGGAACCCAAAGGTTAGAAGTGCAAAAGCAATCTTAAGGGGGGAACCCAAAAGTTTGTCTGTGTTATGTACTGAGTTGAATAGGATCCAAAATGCAGCAGTCTGAACAATAGGATTGTCTAGAACAATAGGATTCAGAATGAAGCAGTCTGATTGGCCCTAGAACAATAGGATTCAGAATGCAGCAGTCTGATTGGTCCTAGAACAATAGGATTCAGAATGCAGCAGTCTGATTGGTCCTAGAACAATAGGAACCAGAATGCAGCAGTCTGATTGGTCCACAGGAGCCACCCAATCCAGCTCCAGGTGGAAGTGAATCCGCAACCTGATTGGCCTACAGGTGAATGCCGGAATTAGCCAATCACGTGGGGCCCATTGTGTAAATAATGTATATAAAGCAGACATTCTGGGCGAACTTCCATTCCTCCTCACCACTATGAGCTGAATAAAGAGCATGAAATCCACTCTTGATTCCAAGTATATTTCAGTCTGGAACCAGAACAGCTCAACGTGCACAGAATGCTGGCTGGCTACTGGGAGATGGAAGCAACACACTGAAATCTGTAGTATACACTATCTGCTGGAAAGCAGCATCCATGGCTCCAACATTTATGTATTCTTTATTCATTTATCTATTGCCCTCTGTTCACCTTAAGGTCCCAGTGCAAATTACACCATGAAAACACAATTTACACCCATAAAAATGAGGTAGGTCATGGCAATATATACCTCAAGCATTAAAAGCCAGGGTAAAGAGGTATATCTTCACCTGCTCCAAATGATCAACTTCCACTGAGTGGGATTTGCCTTCTGAATAAATATGCAGAGGACTGCACCATGAGCATCCCCCAAAATGTACTTTTTCTAAGGCATTTGTAGTCTCCCTTTTGATCCAAAGCCAGGATGACTCTATGGAAGAAACCAATCCACACCATAAAGCTCTTTAATGCCACTTTAAGCGGCCATAGGTAAAGGTAAAGGGACCCCTGACCCTTAGGTCCAGTTGTGACCGACTCTGGGGTTGCGGCGCTCATCTTTATTGGCCGAGGGAGCCAGCATAGAGCTTCCGGGTCATATGGCGAACCAGAGCAGCGCACGGAAACGCCATTTACCTTCCCGCCGGAGCGGTACCTATTTATCTACTTGCACTTTGATGTGCTTTCGAACTGCTAGGTTGGCAGGAGCAGGGACCGAGCAAGGGGAGCTCACTCTGTCGCGGGGATTCGAGCAGCCGACCTTCTGATCGGCAAGTCCTAGACTCTGTGGTTTAACCCACAGCGCCACCTGCGTCCCTTAAGCTTCACCAAAATAATTCTGGGAACTGTAGGGTGCTGAGAGTTGTCAGGCAACCCCTGTTCTCCTCACAGAGCTACGGTTCCCAGAGATCCCTTGGAATAGGGATTGATTCAACTCCTCTCTAAACACTTATGAGAGGAATAGGGGTCTCCTAACAACACTCAGCATCCTTGACAAATCACAGCTCCCAGAATTCTTTGGGGGAAGCTATGGTTGCTTAAAGCATCATCTTTATGCTTAAAATGTATGCTGTGCATGTGGTCCAAGTGTATATAAGAGCTTGGTTTGATTTTTAAATCCAACACACAATACTGAGGAGGGGCCTTTTTCAGGTTTACCGATGTAGAAAGGAGAGTTTTCTGTCCTTGCGAAATCCTCCACATACGAAATCCCCAAAGGAGCGATGGGAGTTTCACCAACTCCCCGGATGATGTTTCCCACCAGCACAAAAACCCACATCAAGGATCCGGCCTGTTTTCGACATTCTGGGCATAAAAGAAAGAAAGGAAAATCTCCATGGAGGATTTTTGCCGGTAATGAAATACTTTAATGCTCCCCATTCAGCCGTAACCAGATGCCCCTGGCAAGATGACTCGTTCCTGTCCCTGAATTCAGAAGTTAAATCAGCTGATTGAGCGGCATATTGTTTTACTTCCCCCATTCCCTTTTGTGCTAGGGCAGAAGCAGAGAACTTGTGGCCTCCCAGAATGTTGCTGGGCTTCCAACATCCCTTGCCTGTATACCTGAAGGAGCGTCTCCACCCCCATCGTTCAGCCTGGACACTGAGATCCAGCGCCAAGGGCCTTCTGGCGGTTCCCTCATTGCGAGAAGCAAAGCTACAGGGAACCAGGCAGAGGGCCTTCTTGGTAGTTGCTCCCACCCTGTGCAATGCCCTCCCAACAGATGTAAAGGCAATAAGCAGCTATCTTATTTTTAAAAGACATCTGAAGGCAGCCTTGTTTAGGGAAGTTTTTAATATTTAATGCTGTATTGTTTTTAAACACTCGATTGGGAGCTGCCCAGAGCGGCTGGGGAAACTCAGCCAGATGGGCGGGGTATAAATAAATAATAATAATTATTATAATTATTATAATTATTAATAATATTATTACTATTATTATTATTGCCAGTGACCATGCTGACTGTGGCTGGTGGCATTTGGAGTGCAGGGGCATCCTGAAACCACAGTTTATCCATCTCTCTCCTAAGGAGGTCACTGCCAATCTGGCTTCCATTGGCTTAGTGTACCCTCCAACATTTCTCCAATGAAAATAGGTAAAAGGTAAAGGTACCCCTGCCCGTACGGGCCAGTCTTGACAGACTCTAGGGTTGTGCGCTCATCTCACTCTATAGGCTGGCAGCCAGCGCTGTCCGCAGACACTTCCGGGTCACGTGGCCAGCATGACAAGCTGCATCTGGCGAGCCAGCGCAGCACACGGAATGCCGTTTACCTTCCCGCTGGTAAGCGGTCCCTATTTATCTATTTGCACCCGGGGGTGCTTTTGAACTGCTAGGTTGGCAGGCGCTGGGAATGAGCAACAGGAGAGCACCCCGCCGCGGGGATTCGAACCGCCGACCATGCGATCAGCAAGTCCTAGGCGCTGAGGTTTTACCCACAGCGCCACCCGCATCCCTCCAATGAAAATAGGGATGTTCTATTCCAGGATTTTATATGTGTGCATACACACACACAACCATCTGCCTGCGTTGCCCTCAGGCACTCTGAGTGGCTTCCAACATATATAAAAACATAACAAAGCTTTAAACATTTAATTTTTTAAAAAAACTCCCTTCAGATATCTTCTAAAGGTTGTATAATTATTTATCTTGCATAACTCCATACCCCCCAACATTTCTCCGATGAAAATAGGGACATTCTAAGGAAAACCTGCACGTTCCAGGTTGAAATCAGAAAATAGGATGGCTTCTGTAAAGCCAGGACTGTCCCTGAAAAATAAGACACTTGGAGTGTCTGAGTTATTTTATGGGGTTAAATCTTCAGGCAGCAAAATAACCTGAACCCTGCAGTGGAGCCGTTGAATCACACACAAAGAAAATATACGTGCTGGTGCTGTGGCACTGTCTGTCCCCACACCCATTCCAACTCTCAGCCACCAGTCACACAGGAAGATAGGTGAGAAATATGATTCAGTTCTCATTTAAAGTCAACCTAACCAAATTCGCATTTTCTGAAACAATAGACTGAATTTTGCAGGGCAGTTTTCCAGCCAAGTGATATGTTCAAAAATGCATTTACTGTGGTAAAGTGTGCGTGTCAGTGACTATAACATACAACGATGCATTATTTTAGGGGAAATGGCTTGCCCAAAATGTATACATTAGGCAAAATTGTGCACAAACGTGTATGTATAGCAGGAGAAATTAGCACAAAAATGCTGGATTCTCATGAGGACTTTTTTTTTTTAATTAAAAAATGCAAATGGATGTAGAAATGTGGAAATCTCAGCTGAAGACTGGAAAAGGCTGGAGAAAACAAGAGAAACCCAAAATGGCAGATTTGGCCATCCCTAGACACAGGTAGAGTAGGCCTCAAAAACACTACAAAAGCTGGCATCTACAAAGGTAATACAGTAGAAAGAAAGACTGTGAAAAATGAATCTAGGAAGGAACCTCACCTTCCGAGGGTTCTTCGGTCGCCATGGAAAACTGGCTATGATTTGCAAGGCAAACAGCTATGGTTGAAGAATTTTCAGATACAGAAAGAGAGTTTTCATAGCGGTACCTGTGGAGTCAGAATAAAATGTACACATGAAATGAGTGTGGCTCAGTTGCAGACCATTTGCTTTGCATGCAGAAGGCCCCAGGTTCATTCCCTGGTGTCTCCAGGTCTTGTAGGTAGAGAATCTCTGTCTCAGACCCTGGAGAGTTCATGCCAGTCATGAATAGATAATACTGAGCTAAACAGATCAATGTTCTGATGGGGTATACGGTAGCTTCCAATGTTCTTGTGGCTACACATTACCGAAACAGATCAGTAGTTATGGGTGATGAGAGTAGCATCCTTATATACAGATTTACTCAGTACTTTTTTCTGGGGGGACGCGGGGGGGGACGCATACCCCTAAACATTTTGTGAATCTTTGTACTTTTGTCCATTTACTGTATTTATTTTCCCCGATTTGAACTATAAAATGGTGGTTTTCTTGAGTCAAAATGAGAGGACCCCTAAACATTTTTTAAGGGGGAAAAAAAAGCACTGGATTTACTGATCAGCAATGCTCAGGTGCCCATCTTCCAGAAAACCTATCTGGTAAAACCAGCCCTGCATTTAGGATGGCATGGGCAGTTCCCCCCCCAATAGGGTGCCGAATCAAGGGGGTGCAAAACTGAGAAGATCCATAACTGAGAAGATCCCTTTGGATGATTGGCTGGAATGATCTGTTGGTAGTTCCACATGCTTTTGCATCAGCCTTCAAAAACCACCTGTGTAACTCCCTGAATTATGTGCAAACATTCCATATACCGTATTGGCCCAAATATAAGATGCACCCACAAATAAGCTGCAACTTTAAAATTCAAGATTTAATTGTGGGTGTGGCCCGCCTCCCGGCACTACTGCCCTGAATGGGGGGCGGCTGGCGCCTCGCTCCCCAAGCCAGCGCCAGCGCTTGGTTCTGAACATGCTGTGAGCCTGCTTCCTGGCACTACCTCCCCAAACTGCCCCGTCCCCTGTTCAGGGCGGTAGGGCCGGAAGGTGTGCGTGTAGAGCTCGGTTCCAAATATAAGCCGCACTTTAATTTTTCACAGTTGGAATTGGGGGGGGGGGGGAGAGACGTGCGGCTTATATTCAGGCCAATACGGTATTTTCTCTTGTGATGTGCTGTGTTCTGGGACATTGTTCATTTTCTCTGCTTCCATGATCAAACTGCTTCTGTGCTGCCAATGCAGCAAAAACAACATGGGAGGCAGCAGTGGTGAGTTACCATTCTCTGCAACCACAGCAGGTGCTGTGATTCTGCAGCTGTTTGCCTTCAACTTGGGGAGCGCAATCCATTGCTCTCAAGAGAGACGGATACCAACAAGCATACAACCTCCCCCCCAAAAAACTCGTATTAAAGATACCTTTCTAATAACATCTGCAAATGTATTTCTTAAATGTTTACACTGATTTTATACAAATACATACAACTCTCCCACCATAAAAACACTGATATTACAATTAAAATCTTATTAATCAGAGGCCCCTTACTAACTGTTTCTGCAGATTTATTTCTTAATTCTTCCCCTTTAATTTGATGTTCAGGTGTGCATGGGATGAATGGGGTGGGGTTGCATATTCCGTGTTATTTCAAGGAGAAGAGCCCAAGGTTCCAACAGGAGCAGATAGAAGTATGAGTAATGGGATTTACCTTCCCATCAAGAAATGAGGTAGCGCTATCAGAAAACATCCGAAACCCATAACTATGCAACCAATGGCGATCATGCGTGGTCTGTGGAGTTTTGATCCCAAGTAGCTCACAAAGGGTATTACCAGCAAGTTGCCTGTGGAAATAGAGAACATAGACTATCAGCCGTCCAAAGTTATTCACTCTTCAGTCCCATGAGTATCTGTGATGGCCTGGGATTCCGATTCAGAGGATGAACCAGAGGAATCCCAGCCTGCACAGGAGTCCCCGCCTCCAGGGCCGGCTGAACTGGGGCAAGGCCTAGATGCTGAAGAGCCTGCACCTGTGGCAGAGCACCAGGAGCTGGCCCCAGGTGAAACCCTTCAGGCCCCAGAGGGGCTTGAGGACTCAGTGGCTACAGGTGAGCCTCCTCCAGGGCCCAGTAACCCTTCGGCCTCTCCTGATCTGCAGAGGCTTAGGGCAGAGAGGCGAAGGGAACTGGTTGCTCCCAGGAGGAGTGCTCGCCTTAAGGCCAGAGGAGGCGGGGCTCCTGGGGGCCGGGACCGCCCCTGGCCTTAGAAGAGGATAAAAGCCCAGTCAGCCCAGTCCCAGGTTGCGGGAGCAACGTCGTTGTTGGCTTTGGACCTTCCTGTGTTCTTGATCCCTGCTTGGCCTCCTGTTCCTGACCATCCGGTGCTCCTGTTCCCTGCTCGGCCTCCTGTTCCTGACCATCCGGTGTTCCTGTACCCTGCTCGGCCTCCTGTTCCAGCGTTCCTGTTCCCTGCCCGGCTCTCCGCCTCGGACCTCGCCCCTCTTCGTGTGGACTCAGACTACGCTCAAGGTACCTTTCCCCCGGGTCCAGCACAGTTTGCTCCCGCCACACCCGCACTCCCCCTTCGTTGGGGTGCGTTCGGGAAGAGCCAGAGGCCATGGCTGACCAGGTGGCTGCGCTGGTGGCTTTGGCCCAGAAGAACCAGGCCTTGACTCACACCGTGCAGCAGCTCAGCGACGCGGTTACGGCACTTCAGCAGCGCTTGGAAGCCCTACCGGCTCCTGGGGCCGACGCCCCGGCTCCTGGCAAGTACCCAGTGGCTTTGCCCGAGAAATTTGATGGAGCCCCGGCCAGCTTTCCCATGTTCCTCGCCCAAGCCAAGCTGTATATTCAGGGGCGAGCCCGGAACTTCCCTGACGACCGCACCAAGGTGCACTTTTTGATTAGTTTGTTAAAGGACCAGGCGGCCAAGTGGGCGTTGCCGCTACTCAGGCAAGACTCCCCCTTGCTGGCAGACTATACGGGGTTTTGCAATCTTTTGGAGGCCGCATTCGGCAACCCCCAGAAAGGGAGTCAAGCCAACCGGGCGATTCGGCAGTTGAAACAGGGCGAGTCCACGGTGGCCGCATATACCACGGAGTTTCGGCTGTTGGCACAGGACTTGACCTGGAACGACTCGGCATTGCGGGACCAGTATCTCGAAGGGCTTTCGGACGAGATACTGGACCAGCTGGCCACAATGGAACGCCCCACCACGCTAGACACTCTCATTCAACGGAGTCTACAGATAGACGACCGGCTGGAGGATCGTCGCCAGGCCCGGGGCCGACGACACCTCCAGTTCTCGGCACCAGTTTCTTCCGGCAGCCCCACGGTCACAACTGAGTTATCGGAGGAGCCTATGCAGCTCGGGGCAGTGCGGCCACGCCTTTCCCCCGCAGAGAAGGTGCGGCGTCGGGAGGGGAATCTATGTCTCTACTGTGGCGGAAGTGGACACTACGTTCGGTCCTGCCCTGAGAAACGCCAGCCGCAGGGAAACCGCCAACCCCCAGTAGCTGATGGCCCTAGCTACCGGGGGTCCCAAACAGCGCAGAATGGGCCCGCACCAATGGACTTGCAACATCTTATGGTTCCGGTACGTTTATACCCTCCAGGTGGGCCCTGGATTCTTACCCATGCTTTGGTGGATTCAGGAGCAACCCGTTCTTATATGGACGCTGCTTTTGCTGCCCATCATCAGGTGCCACTTCGGAACAAGCCAGAACCGGTCCAGGTGGAAGCAATTGACGGACGGCTTCTACGTTCAGGAGCCGTTACTCAGGAGACCCAGCCCCTGGTCCTGTGTCTCCAGCAGCACCGGGAGTTGCGAACTTTGGACATTGCCTCTATGCCCCGGTTCCCCCTCGTGCTCGGGATGGACTGGCTGGAAGCTCACAACGTTCAGATTGACTGGGTCAAACGGACTGTGCACTTCCCAGACCCATGTTCCCATGCTCAATCCGAGACGCTGGCGGCCGCGCCCACGGAGGAGGCAACACCCACGCTCCCAGCCGTGTACCAGGACTACCAGGACGTGTTCGAGGAACGGGGGGCAGACCAGCTGCCGCCGCATCGGCCTTTTGACTGCGGCATAGACCTCCAGCCCGGAGCGCCCTTACCAGTGAGTCGCTTATATTCTCTAACAGAGCCAGAGCGCGAGGCTTTGCAGGACTTCTTGCGCAAGAACCTGGAGCGTGGGTTCATTAGGCCTTCCACCTCGCCTACCGCGGCACCAGTGCTCTTTGTTAAGAAGAAATGTGGGGAACTTCGCCCTTGCCATGATTACCGAGCCCTGAACTAAATTACCATCCCAGACCGGCACCCCTTGCCCCTTATCTCGGAGTTGCTGGAGCGGGTGCAAGGGGCACAGGTGTTCACCAAGCTGGACCTCCGGGGGGCCTACAACTTGATTCGGATCCGAGCCGGGGATGAGTGGAAGACAGCATTTGGGACCCGGTACGGGCAGTTCGAATACTTGGTTATGCCTTTCGGTTTGTGCAACGCGCCTGCTGTGTTCCAACGCTACATCAACCACGTGTTCCAGGACTTGTTAGACAAGTACGTGGTGGTGTACTTGGATGACATACTGGTTTACTCCCGTGACCCGGCTCGCCATGAGGGACATGTCCGGACCGTGCTGCAGCGCTTGCGTGAGCACCGTTTGTACGCAAAGCTCAGCAAGTGCGAGTTCCATCAGCGGACTGTGGACTTCCTTGGACACCGGCTCTCTCCAGATGGGGTGCAGATGGACCCTGGGAAGGTGGCAGCGGTTCGAGAATGGGCGGCACCCTGGAACCGCAAGGACCTACAGCGTTTCCTGGGGTTCGCCAACTACTACCGGACCTTCATCGCAGATTATGCTCATCGCACCACCCCGTTGACCCGGCTACTGCGCCCAAAGACGCCGTTTTCCTGGGACAAGGAGGCAGAGGAGGCGTTTCAGGGGTTGAAGGCCTGTTTCCAGAGGGCGCCAATCTTACAACATCCTGACCCCTCTCGACCCTTTGTGGTGGAGACCGACGCCTCCAGTACGGCTCTCGGTGCCGTCTTGTCTCAACAGAATGGACCTGAAGCGCCACTCTTACCCTGTGCCTTCTATTCCCGCCAGCTCCTACCAGCGGAGCGTAACTATACTGTGTGGGAGCGGGAACTACTGGCCATCAAGGTGGCCTTTGAGGTCTGGCGCCACCATCTTGAGGGGGCACGACATCCGGTGGAGGTGAGAACCGACCACCGGAACCTGGAGTACCTCCAGACCACCCGCAAGCTGAACCAAAGACAGATCCGGTGGGCGTTGTTCTTTTCCCGGTTCCAGTTCCGGATCCGCTACATCCCTAGCTCTCAGAACCAGAAGGCGGATGCCCTGTCCCGGAAACCTGAAGACAACTCAGACACGGTACAGCAAGCAGAACCCACCACGATCCTACCTCCAGCTGCATTCCTGGCCACCCAGGAGGCGGAGCCACTGCAGGCTCGGGTGCGGAAACAGCAGCGGGTCGACGCTTGGGCCCAGGAACGACTCCAGGAGCTGGCTGAAGGGTCCAGCCCACAGTATCCGGGGCTGGTCCTGCATCAGGGCCTTCTGCTGCACCACGGTCGTCTGTACATCCCGCCAGGGCCACTGCGGCTGGAGGTTCTCCGGATGGCCCATGATGCCCCAGCAGCGGGGCACTTTGGACGGTATCGGACCACCCATCTGGTCAGTCGTGAGTTTTGGTGGCCCCGCCTGAAGGCTGACGTGGCTCGATACGTTGCTGGTTGTGATGTCTGCCGGCGCGCCAAGGGCCCTACCGGGCGACCCCCCGGCCTACTTCAGCCATTGCCAGTTCCACCGCGCCCTTGGCACACGGTTTCGTTGGACTTTGTAGTGGACTTACCCCCGTCTCGTGGTTGTACCTGCCTCCTAGTTTTCTCCGACCATTTCACCAAGATGGTGCACTGCGCCCCCTGCCCATCTGTACCCACAGCCAAGGAAACCGCTCAGCTGTACCTTCAGCATGTCTTCCGCCTGCATGGCCTACCAGAGCGCGTGGTGTCCGACCGGGGCGTTCAGTTCACATCCCGGTTCTGGCGAGCATTACACCAGACCCTCGGGACAGAGGTCTGCCTCTCGTCAGCCTACCACCCACAGACCGATGGCCAGACGGAACGGGCGAACGCGGTGCTGGAGCAGTACCTCCGGTGTTACTGCAGCTACCAGCAGGATGACTGGGTCGACCACCTGGCATTGGCGGAGTTCGCCTACAACAACGCGGTGAATGCGTCCACCCAGCAGACCCCGTTCCAGGCCAGTTACGGTTATCATCCACGTCTGTTTCCAGATGTGCTGCCGGCATCCGCGGTCCCGGCGGTGACGGAGTGGCTTCAAGAGCTCCAGTCCCAGCAACAGCTTTTGGTGGAGCAACTGCACCAGGCCAAGGAAGCGTACAAAGCCCAGGCCGACCGCCACCGCCAGGTGGGGCCGGAACTTCGCGTCGGTGACCTGGTTTGGCTCTCCACTCGCCACCTCCACCCTTCTCGACCTTCGCGGAAGTTGGACGCCCGATTCACCGGCCCGTTCCCTATCGTGGACCAAGTCTCTCCTGTGGCATTCCGTCTCCGGTTACCCGCAACCCTGAAGGTTCACCCGGTCTTCCACAGGTCCCTTCTGAGTCCAGTGGCCCCACCCGACGAGTTCCACCCGAACCGTCCCCGACCGCAGCCAGTGTTGGTTCAGGGAGAACCTGAGTACGAGGTGGAACGCATCCTGGACTCCCGATACCGCAGGGGAAAGCTGCAGTATCTCATTGACTGGAAGAGGTACGGACCGGAGGACCGTTCCTGGGAACCAGCGGCCAACGTCCACGCACCTGCCTGCCTCCGAGAGTTCCATGCGACGTACCCCGGCAAGCCGGGTCCGGACCCTCGGTTGAGGGGGGGGCCTGGGAGGGGGGATGGTGTGATGGCCTGGGATTCCGATTCAGAGGATGAACCAGAGGAATCCCAGCCTGCACAGGAGTCCCCGCCTCCAGGGCCGGCTGAACTGGGGCAAGGCCTAGATGCTGAAGAGCCTGCACCTGTGGCAGAGCACCAGGAGCTGGCCCCAGGTGAAACCCTTCAGGCCCCAGAGGGGCTTGAGGACTCAGTGGCTACAGGTGAGCCTCCTCCAGGGCCCAGTAACCCTTCGGCCTCTCCTGATCTGCAGAGGCTTAGGGCAGAGAGGCGAAGGGAACTGGTTGCTCCCAGGAGGAGTGCTCGCCTTAAGGCCAGAGGAGGCGGGGCTCCTGGGGGCCGGGACCGCCCCTGGCCTTAGAAGAGGATAAAAGCCCAGTCAGCCCAGTCCCAGGTTGCGGGAGCAACGTCGTTGTTGGCTTTGGACCTTCCTGTGTTCTTGATCCCTGCTTGGCCTCCTGTTCCTGACCATCCGGTGCTCCTGTTCCCTGCTCGGCCTCCTGTTCCAGCGTTCCTGTTCCCCGCCCGGCTCTCCGCCTCGGACCTCGCCCCTCTTCGTGTGGACTCAGACTACGCTCAAGGTACCTTTCCCCCGGGTCCAGCACAGTATCAGTAGGAGAGTTAGGCAAAGGCAGTCCAAGCTATTTGGCTGCCCTAAACACCTCATTCAATCCCCCCCCCCTTGAAGTTGCCTCCACAATCTTGTTGGGTCCAGGATGGGGATTCTGTTTCTTGTGTGCAAGCAGGAACTGACTGCAAGTGCACTTTCCCCTCCTGCAGTTTCCAGCTATTCATGCAGAAGCATGCTGCCTTTGACTGTGGATGAAGAACATAGCAATCGTGGCTACTAGCCATTGAATAAGCTAATAGTGTTCTCCTAATAAGGTCAAAACAAAACAAATTCCTTCCAGTAGCACCTTAAAGACCAACTAAGTCAGTTCTTGGTATGAGCTTTCGTGTGCATGCACACTTCTTCAGATACACTGAAACAGAAGTTTCCAGACCCTTCTATATAGTGAGAAGGTGGGGAGGGGTATTACTCAGAAGGGTGGTGGGAATGGGTGATTGGCAGATAGCTGTGATGAGCCTGTTGACGACTCTTAACGACTGCAATAGGTCTTACAGGAAAAAGCAAGGGGTGAAAAGGTGAAAAATGGCTTTGTCATGTATAATGAGATAAGAATCCAAGGTCTTTGTTCAGACCAGGTTTCTCCATGGTTTTAAGTTTGGTGATAAGTTGTAATTCAGCAGCTTCTCTTTCCAGTCTATTTCTGAAATTCCTTTGTAGTAAAACAGCTACTTTGAGATCTTGTATAGAATGTCCTGGGAGATTGAAGTGTTCTCCTACTGGTTTCTCTGTCTTGTGATTCCTGATGTCCGATTTATGTCCGTTTATTCTTTGGCGTAAGGTCTGGCCTGTTTGTCCAATATAGAGAGCTGAAGGACACTGTTGGCATTTTATGGCATACACAATGTTAGACGATGAGCAATTAAATAGTGTGTTATAACACCTCCTAATAAGGTGTTATTCTCACACTTTGTAACAATTTGGTGACAACCTGTCTGGCTCTCGGAGAGAGTGTTTTGAGCTACCAATTACTCTGGATCAATTCGGGTCAATCCAGCCTGCTCCAGAACAATCCAGACTTTCTTCAACCTGATCTGGATTCATCCCAAATTGTCTCAATTCAGTTCAAGGTTGGACTTTTCTGAGTGGCACCATCCTAGCATGTAGCTCACTAAAGCTTTCATTTCTTTTCTAGAACAGTAGCTCTATTGGTCTGTTGTACTAATCTTTTTATACACCCTGCATATACTTTTGAGAGTGATCCCCCATCATTCTCAATGGGATTTACTTCTGTAAAGACTTGCATAAGTTTGGGAATGCAAGGTAGCCATGGTGAAGATAAAAGCAGAGTGGTCTTTATTCTAGATAGTTCAGAAGACTTTTGTCTCTAGCTTCACCTATCTTTGCTCTGATTTTGCCAATCAAAGGCATTTGGCCCTCAACAGGTTACAACTGAAGGGATGTGGACCTTGTCAGGAAAAAAGGATGTCCACTATTCCTGGATTGGTCTTTCTATGCATTTAGACATGCCTGTTAAGCTATGTTTGAATTTTCATCAACCTTTTCACTTGCATACCCATTTCAAAGCTTCCGTTTATCACACCAACCAACGAGGCAGGGATGTTGAACCGCCGTTCAATCTGTGTGAGCATGCTGTTCATGTAAGCCCCAGACATGGTCTTGGCGAGATAAGCAAAAGATAGTGACACCAGAAAGACCTAGAAGAGAATGTAGAGAACTCATTAAATCAACAATAGGACCTTGTTAGGGGGATTCGAAGATGGTGGAGCTCTTGAAATTGCAAAACGAAGGGCTGGCGAAAATGTTATCGTGTAGTTTAGGGTGGAAAGGTATGGAGAGGGGCAAGAATATTCACATGCTCCACCTCCTGACTCCATCCAATCGTAGCCAAATGGAATTGGGTTAGGCACATGCACACACAAATCTTGCAACACTTGCAAATCTTGATGGTCAATGTCATGGGCTGGATGGATGCAAAGGAGTGGTGGGAGGCACCAGCTGGGGAACCCTCAGGGGAAGAAGGCTTAGAGCCAGTGGCTTGGTGGTGGGATGAGAATAAGTGGCCAGAGGGAGAAGAGGGAGCAGAATGGGAGGAGGGGGTGTTAGAAGTTGAAGAGGCAACAGGGTTTAGTGAGGAGGAAGAGGCTATGGCAGAGAGCAGTTCAGAATCAGAGGCAGAAGCAGAGGGGGGGGGTTAAGAGGCAGAGAGGAGGCACACTGCTGAAGAGGCCAGGGAATCTCCCCCTCCTGGTGTGACCAGGTCACCTCCTCCCTGGTCTCCCAGAACCAGAAGAGGAATGAAGAGAGCAGAGCGAAGAGAGACAAGGCGACAAAGTCTGAGGAAGAGGAGCCTCCGAGAGTGCTGGGAGGGTGTGGCCCTTCAGTTCTTGCAACTGTCTCCTTGAGGCAAGACCTACTGGGAAGAGTTGCTGTGATCACAGGGTTTCTTTGAATAAAAAGTAAACTTCACTGACAGCAGTGGCTTTATTGCTGACCTGCTCCTGACTCCAGCTCCTGACAGTTGGCAAGCTCTGTGAGTGTGCATGTGTATATAATTGCCCTTTTCTCTGTGCATATGAACAATTTCCATAGGTATATGTGAAATTGCCCTTTTCTTGGTATGTGATTGCTTCATTCCCCATGTGTGTGATTGCCCCCTTCCATGTGTGCATGCAAAATTACCTCTTCTCTCTGAGTCTGATTGACCCTTTCTCTCTGTGTTATATTGCCCCCTTTCCTGTCCTCCCTAATAGGACACTGAGAACGACCCTGGATCTACTTGACACAAAGTGAGAAACAACAGTGTCATGTTTAATCCCAAAACTTAAAGAGGCCATGGAAATCCAGTACTGATAAGCCTTAATCCCATTAGTTCTGCTTGGGACCACAGACAGACCATAAACCTGACACCCAGAACACAATTCAGTTGGCTGTCCTTCTCTTCCTTTATCCCATGCCTATGGAGTCGATGCCAAGCACTTAAATCTCGAGAAGCGGTGCCCTTAAGGAAACCGGATAAACTGTGGTCTTTGCTCCTTCCTCTGGTTTTCTCATATAAACAAATTAAAGGATAAGGGGGGGGGGATTAAAAGATGAGCTAAGGCTTATGGACACAAACGGTTAGAAGCCCAACTTTTATACTAAACAAGTAAATCCAGCCTGTGCCTACCTGCCGTCTTACTTACAACCAGTCTAGGGCAGGCATAGTCTTGGCTTCAGTCTTGCACCATGTAAAGGAGGCAGGCAACACTAGGTTGAGGTGGCTCCATCTACAATTGGTTCTGGCTCCATCTATTCCCTGCCTTCCACCCCATTGGTCCCAATGGGACCAGCCTACCATATAAAGTAAGAAGGACCACAGCCAAGGTTCCACCAACTTTTGCCTCTGGCCCTGCCCACAATCAGCATGTGGCTCATGGGAAAGTTACCAATCAGAGAATGTGGCCCTTGGTTGTGAAGAGTTCCTCACTCCTTGTCTATCCAATGTACGCGATGTGGTCGCAGGTGGCGCTGTGGTCTAAACCACTGAGCCTCTTAGGCTTGCCAATCAGAAGGTCGGCGGTTCGAATCCCCGTGACGGGGTGAGCTCCCATTGCTCGGTCCCGGCTCCTGCCAACCTAGCAGTTCGAAAGCACGTCAAAGTGCAAGTAGATAAATAGGTACCGCTTTGGTGGGAAGGTAAACGGCATTTCCATCCACTGCTCTGGTTTGCCAGAAGTGGCTTAGTCATGCTGGCCACATGACCCGGAAGCTGTATGCCGGCTCCCTTGGCCAATAAAGCAGGATGAGTGCCACAACCCCAGAGTCGTACGTGACTGGACCTAACGGTCAGGGGTCCCTTTACCTTTACCTATCCAATGTAAGGGCTGGTTAGCAAATGCTGCTTGATTTATGTTAATACAATTACCATTTTCCTCGCTTGCTTTGCTCTTGAATTGTTAATGAGTATCTTAAATTAGAATCTTTGGGTTGAGTACTGCAAGTTTTATTGGGTTATCTAGCCCACACTGACTGTTCTGCTTCATGCTGCTTAATTGAGATAGGAGGGCAGATAACAGACGTCAGCCTTTCTCCCCTTTAACATGCCGTCGGATCCAATTTCTATGTGCTCAGGTATTTGGATAATGGTCACACAACCCTCTGTGTGTAAATTATGCAAAGGGCATCTCTTCTTTGCAAAGGAGGCGGAAACTCAACAGTATTCACTAATTTACAGGATTTAAAGGAAAGTCAACCAAGCTTCCTAGGTGCTCGGCAATTTTCTTAAGGGGTCTGCGCAGATCCATCCGCAACGAATGAGTTTTTAATTGACAAAAGAACCATAGCATTTTTCTTACCTTCAGCTTGGTCAGACAGAATATAGATGGCTCCTTAGCTCCTTTCATTGTGCTTTTTGAATCGGCTGCAGAATCTTCCTTGTGGTTATTTGTATCTGTCCCAGCATCCTTTTAAAGGAAAAGATGAAAAGAAGAGTACTGGTCATAACAAGACTAAGTTTAAAAATACCATAGAGTGGTATACAAAAACAGTTTGCGGGTGGGGTGGTGGGGATCACAGCTAATAAACTACATTCCCTGCATGTGGGTAGCTATTGTTTACTGGGTGGGATGAGGTGGCAGGGAAGTCAGCGAGGTGCAAACCCATCATCGAAGCCAATCCAATGCTCCCGCCAGTGTGTTTGCACTGTGATGACTTCCCTGCCACCTCTTCCCTCCCGATAAGCAACAGGGATTCATCTGTCAGACAGCTTGCATAAACAGGATGCATGGTGCTTATGGATGCATGGTGCTTTCAGTTTACCTACCTGGAAATAATCTGCAGTGAAATCAATGGGATTGATGTCTGAAAACATGCATAGGATTGGGTTCTTAGGCACACCTGATGTACGTAGGACACAGAGAAACTATTGATCTTGGTTCATGCATAAATACCCATACAGTGGTACCTCGGGTTAAGTACTTAATTTGTTCCAGAGGTCTGTACTTAACCTGAAACTGTTCTTAACCTGAGGCACCACTTTAGCTAATGGGGCCTCCTGCTGCTGCCGCACCGCCGGAGCACGATTTCTGTTCTCAACCTGAAGCAAAGTTCTTAACCTGAAGCACTATTTCTGGGTTAGCGGAGTATGTAACCTGAAGTGTATGTAACCTGAAGCGTATGTAACCTGAGGTACCACTGTAATTGACAGCAAGCTGATAGGTCTATAATTTCCTTGGTCATTGGCTTGAATCTTTTAAAAAATGGGCATAACTACTACTACTCTCTTCCAGCTAGAAGGAAGCATACCAGAACTATTTATTGTAGTAAAAAGGGCAGCCACCAATGTTGGTTTGCTTTTATAAGCTACAAAGGAAGACAGCCCGTCCTCAGGGCCTCACTTGGAAAAGTGCCAATTCTGCAGATCAAAGCGATTGTGTGGACACATATGGGGTAAGATGATACTTTGAGTAAACGAATCAAGTCGTTATTCCTGAATATGACAATATAGGGAAATAGAGATATATAGCTAAAACACATTGGGTTATATCCAGCTACTCAAAGCAGACCCACTGAAAATAATGAACCTAAGTTGGCCATATCCATTTATTTCCATAGGTCTACTCTGAGTGCCACTAGCATCAGCGACAACCCATTGATTAATGATGCCACTCAAAAACTAGCGCATTCATAAGTCAACTCTGTAGTTTCACAATTCTTCAAAGCATTGTGAGCCCTGTTCCAATGATTTTTTAAAACGTTTTCTTAGTTTGAAACAATGAGATTATGAGCAAACAACATGAGATCACAACCGATCATAAAATGCCATGACACCGCGATGCATGTGTTGGGAAAGAATGTTGCATTGTGCATGCCACATTCCCCAGATGCACTTTGGTGATGTGCAATAATTCAGACACTTTGAAATCTGGTGGTAACAAATAACTTCACAGCAGAAGGTCTCAAGTTCAAGGTCTCCAGCATCTCTAGGTTGGGCTGGGTTGCATCTAACACTGTGAAGGCAGAGTTTTGCTTGCCCAAGGAGACCTCCAGTTCCTCTCCTCCTGCTGCCTGCTTCCACAAACTACTTCAGAGGGTCCCAGAAACTGGACCTGATTTGGAGGGTGCATGGAGGGGTGGAAGGGGCAAATGATGAAGAGAGCATTCCATCGGTCTGTTGCACCAGTGGAACTTCAGAGATGGACAGTGCCCCCTGCCTGAAACCCTGCCAGAATATTGTTGCATGCTATCCCAATCTCCAGGCAGTTTACAATTCCAGAGCTTCCAGGCACTTACCCGGGATTCAGTTTCCCCGGAATGAGGGAGATGGTAGCGTTTTTAGGCTATATACTTTATTTACACACATATACAACCTTAGCCTATGAAGACCCTGAGGCCCCAAGAAGGTCATGCTTTTCCCATAGCCACAGCCTTGGATTCAAGCATAAATCAAGCATGTCTCTCCCGCTCTGGTTTCTGCCTGCATCCTTGCTTCTAGCCCAGCTCTCTCTCACACACACCTCTGGCACAAAGCCACTTCCTTTGTTACCCATACTTAGAGGACCATTAAGTCACCAAGGAGCTGGCCTGGCGATTCCAACAATTGTATCCTCCATTAGATTTTAACCCTTGCTGGATTCAGGAATTAGAAGGGGCTGAGGCATACAGCCTAACACAAACACATCCTGTCCAAACTCACAAGAATCTTGATGAGACAGCAGGTTGGCTCAGTATAAGGCAGCTTTCTCTGTTCCTAATTTCCATCCAAGTTTATGCCAGTGGATTTGTAATTCAACAAGCACATTGCAAATTATACTGGGCTCAATGTGTTCATCACTAATCTTAATATGTGTGCAGAGACCCCCACCCAGAAAGAGACAGGAAATATGCTGAGCTTCAAAGCATGTACACTGCTGAAACGGCTCTATTTTCTCCATGTCTTGATCCTGCAGGTACCCCTAACTATTAGGTCCAGTCGCAGACGACTCTGTGGTTGTGCGCTCATCTCGCACTATAGGCCAAGGGAGCTGGCATTTGTCTGCAGACAGCTTCCAGGTCATGTGGTCATGATGACTAAGCCGCTTCTGGCGAACCAGAGCAGTGCACGGAAACACCGTTTACCTTCCCACTGGAATGGTACCTATTTATCTACTTGCACTTGACGTGCTTTCAAACTGCTAGGTGGGCAGGAGCTGGTACCGAACAACGGGAGCTCACCCCCTCGCAGGGATTTGAACTACCGACCTTCCGATCAGCAAGCCCTAGGCTCTGTGGTTTAGACCACAGTGCCACCCGTGTCCCTGATCCTGCAGATTCTTGCCTAAATAAGCACACCGAGATTCTTTATTCTGCATTAAAATACAAAACCCACGTACATCTCTGGACTCAATATATTTGAGATCCTCTCTCTCTCTCTCTCTCTCTCTCTCTCTCTCTCTCAACAATACAAGTTCGTTCTCTTATGAACTTGTCCAAAAGCATAACGGCTTCTGCTGGCTTTTCTGTTTGCTGGGAGCTGCTTGACGTAGGAAGAAGAGGAAAAGGAAGTGGGATAGCTTCATTTAAGGTTAGGCTCAATAACATTCCTTGAAAAGAAGTGGGGAAGTTTCAGATCCCCCTGAAAAAGATGTGAGGTGGCATCCCATAACCCTGCTGTAAGGATAATAGCCTATAATGGTCAGGGGAGGAGAACTAATGATTGGGAGTTAGTTGGCCATCTGTCTGTTGAGTTTGAGCGATAAGATACCTATCAGAGCTGAGTGTTGGGAAGGGGAGGGCACAGGTTTGTGAATGAGAATCAAACAATGTTGTTGTTTAGTCGTTTAGTCGTGTCCGACTCTTTGTAACCCCATGGACCAGAGCACACCAGGCACTCCTGTCTTTCACTGCTTCCTGCAGTTTGGTCAAACTCATGCTGGTGGCTTTGAAAACACTGTCCAACCATCTTGTCCTCTGTCGTCCCCTTCTCCTTGTGCCCTCCATCTTTCATTTCCAGGGAGTCTTCTCTTCTCATGAGGTGGCCAAAGTCTTGGAGCCTCAGCTTCAGGATTTGTCCTTCCAGTGAGCACTCAGGGCTGATTTCCTTCAGAATGGATAGGTTTGATCTTCTTGCAGTCCATGGGACTCTCAAGAGTCTCATCCAGCACCATAGTTCAAAAGCATCAGTTCTTCGGCGATCCAGCCTTCTTGATGGTCCAGCTCTCACTTCCATACATCACTACTGGGAAAACCATAGCTTTAACTATACGGACCTTTGTTGGCAAGGTGATGTCTCTGCTTTTTAAGATGCTGTCTAGGTTTGTCAAACAATAGTTTCCACTTTAGAAGAGACAGGAGAGAGGAGGAAAGAGAGATGATGGCTGAAGGCAACTTGAGACTGCAGTGCCAATTTCTGGGGAGAAGGTCTGCTGGTTTGCAGGAGAGACAGCTGCTTGTTCAAGTTGTTATTATCGGTATGTAAAGCTCTTAGCAACTCGGGACCAGTTTACCTTACCCACTCGACCGCTTCAATCTGCAGAGCTGGTTGCAGGTGCCAAGTAATACTTGCTCTGCCTTTGTAAAGAATCAATATTTCCATGTGGCAGCACCTGCACATTGGGACTCCCTGCCAACTGTCAAGGCGGGAGTCAGGAGCAGGTCAGCAATAACTCACAAGGTCTCAATGAAGTTTATTCTTTATTCAAAGAAACAAAACAGCTCAGGCCGAATGGGCACAGCAAATCCTCCCAGTAGATCTTGCCTCAATGAGGCAGTTGCGAGGACTGAAGAACCTCACTTTCCACAGCTCTCTAAGTCTCCTGTTCCCCCAAGTCCTTCCCAAGCAACTTGAGACTTCTTTGCCTTGTCTGTCTCTGTTTAACTCTCTTCATACCTCTTCTGGTTCTGGGAGACTGGGGGCAGGGAGGGTAGATTGTCGCAGCAGAAGGGGGTGACACCCTGGCTTCTTCAGCAGCCTGCCTCATCTCTGCCTCTTGGCTTCCCTCCTCTCCTGCTTCATCTTCTGATTCCGGACTTCTCTCTGCCACAGATTATCCCTGCTCACTAAACCCTGTAACCTCTTCAGCTTTTGACACCTCTTCTTCCCACTGTTCTCTCTCTAACCACCAATCTCCAGGCTCTGAGTTTTCGTCCCTTGGGGGATTCCCTGGCTGGTTCCTTCCACCACTCCTCTGCATCCAGCCAGTCCACAACACCAACTGACAACAGGTAGGTGTACTCTTTTTTGGCATCTGCTAAAACTATTTCTATTTAGGCAAGCCTGCCCAGCTACATAGATTGGTAGGGCAGTGTTGGCTTCCACTGGCACTTTCTCTTCCCAAGAGTGTAGAGCTGCCCCAGGAACTGCTTAGAGAGCAGGGCAACACTGTTCTCCCCAATGGGAATATTACACATGTACCATAACAGTTTGGCCGTAGTTGAAAAATCTGTACTGCACACTGGGGTGGGCAACCTTTTCCAGCTTAGGCCCAATGGGTGGGGACTATGGGCTTGTCCCACACCTAGAAAGTGGTTTTTTTCCATTGACTCCCACTTTCTATACATGACTCCAAGTGGTTTTGCCTTTGCTCAGCCACCATCCCCTGGGAAACCCATTCTTTAGCGCTAAATCAGAACTAACAGCAGTCTGCAGGAAAACCCGGTTGCTGTTTGTTCCAATTCCGCACTAAATATCAAGTTTCCCGGAGGGAAAGCAGCAGGGCAAATGGAGGCGGGAGCCGTAAAAGGAAGCAGATTTTGGTTGAACATCAGGCAAAATGTCCTATGCTAAGAGCTGGTGGCAAGGCTCTCCTTCACTCAAGATATTTAAGTGGCGTCTGAACAGCTGTTTATTAGAGGCGCCATTCCTCCATCATGCATAGAAGGCACCACACTGAGCACAGAGGTAATTTTAGGGCAGCACAACCAGTTCGCCCACACTGAGCGCCGAGCGGAGAGGGCACCTGCAAAGCATTTGCTTGGCTACAGCGAGGAGGCGTGAGGGCTCTGTCAAGGTCCTAGAGTCCACCCATCTCCTTCCCAAAGCCCAGGTGATACTTGCCCAGCTTTGGGAAGGAGGTCAGTGGACTCTAAGACCCTGCCACAGCCCTCATAACTCCTTCCCAAAGCCTGGCAGGGTGCAAGGATGGGGGGGAGCACCAAATTTTGGGCAAGCTCAAGGTGCCATAGTACCAAATTCCGTCCTTGATGTGCAAAGAGTTGTCTATGGTGCTGTGATCCTCTGATTCTATGGCAATGCCTTGCAGAGGTGTACAGTTTGCCTCTCAGCAGCTTCAAGCCCCCTTTACACACATGCACATGCACACACACAAAAAATGATGACCGGCATTTTGCTAGTTAACTCGATGTGCCCTCAAATATACAAACCGAGTGCTGCGATTTGGAAGTGCTGGCTGTTCCTTTAGGAAAAGCTTTAGGTGCAACACGGGAGAGATATCATGCCCCCAATCCCCCGCCACACACACACCATCCCCATTGCAGCGTCGTCGGTTATGAAAATCTGCTTGCCGGAAAATACAATACACAAAAGTCCTGCGAGCTCCGTGCCAAGGAATGTTTTAAAAGAACGTCAGGTGTTTTATTTCCCTGAACTTCTGGTTACACAATTATTTTGGACATTTCTTCAGGTCATTAAAGGGAGCAGCATTTTCAGAATGCTTGTACAGTGCGGCTCTTTTAATCGCTTGATCTGTTAGTTCAAAGTGAGCCAGCAAAAAAACTAAAACAAAAAACAACCCAAAACATGCTACAGTCTAGGATTTGATGGCATGCAACCTAAAGGCTGTGTGTGTGTGTGTGTGTGTGTGTGTGTGTGTGAGTTAGAATCTTGCAAATCCCAACATTCTTTATAATGTTTTTTGAAAAAGGACTCTTCTAGTCATCATGACTGTAAGATAAATGTAACATCATATATTCCCTGCGCCAAGCAAGCTTCCCAAAGCATCAACCCAAAGCTCTGATTGTTTATTTTTAACATTCCCATTAGATGACTTTTCTCCCCATTTCCCTCCCATCTCTTTCCGTCTTGCAGCATCTTTATGGCTTTATTGCTATCCATACCTCGGTGATCCTGTTAGTGGCAAATCCATTGGCTTCTCTCCTCAAATCTAACCCATATCGGAGTTTCTTTTGGGATGAAGCCATTGCAGTTTTGGAGCAATGAAAGGATCTCTTACGAGAGACACAAAACCAAGACAACGGGGTGAAAGAACGGGACTGAATGTACTTCTTTCTTAGAAGAAGTCTAAGTGAAACTTTTGTTATATTCAGCAGTGACCTGCTGAGCGGGAGAAAGAAACAAGAAACTGGGGGACCTTGAGCCAAAATAAATAACCCAGAAAACTGCCCCATTTCAAGACATGGTCATATCTCTCTTTACAGCTCTCCTCTCTATTCTTGCAAGTACATTTCAGACAATAAACTAGGCACAACCTTGGATTGCCTACCTTGATGCTATCACTCATCTTGGCTTCCGTTTCCATTTCAGACCAGGATCGGACCACACACTACCTGAATGTCTCCTCTGCTCTCTCTTCCTTGTTCAGCTAAGCTTGTAAAAAGACTTGAGTCCTGGGTAATTCCCTAAACAATTTTAATCCCTGCAGGTCTTTGATTACCTTGAGTTCTGGCCAGTCGGCTGCCATTAACCCCTAACAGGATCCAAAATGTTGCACTGATGTGCTCATTAAAGGCAAAATATGTACACAGTGAAACTGAGATAATGAACACTGGCTCCTCTAGATGAACTGTTTAACTGAGCATTTGTTTTGCTTTGCTTGCATAAAGCTCGCACAGCAGTTGGAGTCCTGGGGCAACCAATATGGCGCCTTCTGCTGGACTACAACTCCCATGAGCCCTAGCCAGCATGGCCAATTGTCAGGGATGAGTTGGAGTCCAACAGCAGCTGAGTGGGCACCACTATGGACTCCTCCAGGCATCCTTTTCATGATGGCACCAGGGCACATACACGATCTTGCATTCAATACAGTTTTCACAACTCTTGTTTCTGTTTTATTATAAAATGAAATAATAATAAACTTTACAAAACCCTAAAACACTGTTTGCATCTCCTAAAAATGGTTGTATAAAGGTAAAGGGTAAAGGGACCCCTGACCATTAGGTCCAGTAGTGACCGACTCTGGGGTTGCGGCGCTCATCTCGCTTTATTGGCCGAGGGAGCCAGCGTACAGCTTCTGTGTCATGTGGCCAGCTAAGCCACTTCTGGCGAACCAGAGCAGCGCATGGAAATGCCGTTTACCTTCCTGCCAGAGTGGTACCTATTTATCTACTTGCACGCTGACGTGCTTTCAAACTGCTAGGTGGGCAGGAGCAGGGACCGAGCAATGGGAGCTCACCCCGTCGCGGGGATTTGAACCGCCGACCTTCTGATTGGCAAGTCCTAGGCTCTGTAGTTTAACCCACAGCGCCACCCGCATCCCATAAAAATGGTTGTATACATGCTGTTTAATTTCAGACTGGGGTATGATGTCCTGCAGCTTCCTACTGAAACAGTATCATAGCATTCGTTGCTGGCACCCAGGGCAGGTGTGCAGGCACTCAGCAGGGGGTCACCACTGCCAAAGCAACCTCACCCCCACTGGAGCAAAACCGGGCCAAGCTGAACTGTCTGCCCGCCCACACAGGGGGGGGACCTGACTGATCAATGTGGACCTTGGCAGGCAGAGAAGAGCACAGGGCCACACTACACTGGGGGCACTTTCAAAATTTGTGCACCCAGTGGCATGACACTCAGGCACCTATCACGCTACAATGCTGTGCTGAAATCCTAAAAATGGTCGCACCACAAATGCTCCAGGTTTTTCTGTGGTTTCGCTTTGTTGTGCTATAGCTCCCCTTCGGACAGCAATAATGTAATAAAATTGGGGAAGCATCGCAGAACATCTAATAGAGCAGGATGGTGTGTGTGGACGGTCCATTATAAATCCACCACAGCTGTGCTGTTATGATGTCAATGGCATTTTGCAGAAGACACCCTCAAAAGAACCACAAGTCCACAGAGACTTTACATCTGGATGAGGGTGGATGAGGGTGGTGCTGTGGTCTAAACCACTGAGCCTCTTGGACTTGCTGATCAGAAGGTCGGCGGTTTGAATCCCCGCGAAAGAGTGAGCTCCCATTGCTCTGTCCCAGCTCCTGCCAACCTAGCAGTTCGAAAGCACACCAGTGCAAGTAGATAAATAGGTACCGCTGTGGCGGGAAGGTAAACGGCATTTCCGTGCACTCTGATTTCTGTCACAGTGTTTTGTTGTGTCAGAAGCAGTTTAGTCATGCTGGCCACATGACCCAGAAAGCTGTCTGTGGAAAAACGCCAGCTCCCTCGGCCTGAAAGCGAGATGAGCACCACAACCCCATAGTCGCTTTTGATTGGACTTAACCATCCAGGGGTCCTTAACCTTTTTACCTGTACTAAGCATTCATTCTGCTTTGGTTACAGAGCAGTTGCAGCGCCATCACCCTGCATCCTGAACTCAACCTCATTTGCCTGCAAGGTTTTTTTTTACAAACCTTCTTGTTAATCATTCATCAGTCCCACGCTTTGCAGTGCATTTCCCCATCACTTTTCCAAATGGCAAAAAGTTTGTTTCTTTCCCTTTTTTCAAAGCAAGTTTATTGAACTTCGCAACAGAGCTTTAATCCACCTAAAGTTCCAGGATGACCCAGAATCCTTCCAGCAAAATACTGCTAGTCTGGGGGCATCTGAATTCGCCGCTGGACCCCTTTGTGCAGAACTCATAATGTGGTCTCCCAGGTTAAGGAACCTATTTGCAGGCTTTCCTCAGTCTACAGCAAGGGGGGTGGTCAACCTTTGGCTGTTCAAGGAGCCGCATTAGCTCTTGGGAAAGTTTCTGTTCGTTTGTGTGTGATTGTTTAAACTATATAACTATGGAAAGCTGTGTTTTGAGCCCCAATATTTTAAATTCTATGATCTCCCCACCTCCAATACACTCCTTTTTCTGTTTGCTACCCTGGGCAACTTTGCGAAGAAGGGCAGAATATGAATATAATAAATGGAAAGGGAAGAAAGAAATTGGTGCTAGCTAGTGTCAATATTTATTTATTTTATCAGAGTCTTTCTGCCCCTGCTCCTTCCTGCAGCTCAAAGTGCATGGCAGCTTAACAGCAAAACGTATACTATAAACAGTAATGCAAAACATAAAAGCGAACCATCCCTCCATGTCAAAACAGGAACACTAAGGCTGAGTCTAGACATATATATTTCTTTAAATACTGTGAAAATGCTTCTTTTTAAAAAAATAATGAAAATATATATTGAATTTGCCATTAGCTAACCGTCACCATCTAGTGTCACATTTGTATAATGCACTTAAAGCATGCTTAAAACGTTATATTTGCAGCTGTATAGCTGAGCCCTAACTCTCAACTCCAACCAACATCAACGCCCTCAGGTTCCAAAAAGCCTGGACAAAGAAGCACATTTCACCTGCCATCTAAATACAGCTATTGCTATCACATCAAAAGAAGATGCAGGGCAACACGAATGTGGGGAAGAGGGTTATATTTATTAAAGTTTTATATATATATATATATAAAGGTAAAGGACCCTGGATGGTTAAATCCCATCAAAGGTGACTATGGGGTTGTGGCGCTTATCTTGCTTCAGGCCAAGGGAGCCGGTGTTTATCCACAGACAGCTTTCTGGGTCATGTGGCCAGCATGACTAAACCGCTCCAGAACACCGTGACAGAAACCAGAGTGCACAGAAATGCTGTTTACGCTCCCACCACACCGGTACCTATTTATCTACTTGCAGTGGCATGGTTTCAAACTGCTAGGTTGGCAGGAGCTGGGACAGAGAAGAGTTTGGATTTGGATTTGATATCTCGCTTTATCACTACCCGAAGGAGTCTCAAAGCAGCTAACATTTTCCTTTCCCTTCCTCCCCCACAACAAACACTCTGTGAGGTGAGTGGGGCTGAGAGACTTCAAAGAAGTGTGACTAGCCCAATGTCACCCAGCAGCTGCATGTGGAGGAGCGGAGACGCGAACCTAGTTCACCAGATTAGAAGTCTACCGCTCTTAACCACTACACCACACTGGCTCCCAGAACTGCCAAACAGCTGAAGGATCTGCCAGTCAACAGAACAAGAACAAGGAGTCCAATCAAATAAGTCTGGGCATGTGAGCGAAGCAAATGGGAGGATCCAATCACTCCCATTGCTTGAGCCAGTTTACAGCTTGCTATGGTCACACAGCAAGGTTTGATAAACTCCTATCCACCCTTCCATTGAATAGACCTTGGGTTCATTGGCCGACTTTCAACCCGAAGCACGTACTAGGCCAAACGCCCCAAATGACTCAGATATTGACCGCATATTATCTTAAATCTGCTCACCTGCCTGGAACAAATGCCAGTAAGCCAAATGGCTATACACTACTCCAGCCTGAAAGGGATGCAGGTGGCGCTGTAGGTTAAACCACAGAGCCTAGGGCTTGCCGATCAGAAGGTTGGTGGTTCAAATCACCGCGACGAGGTGAGCTCCTGTTGCTCGGTCCCTGCTCCTGCCAACCTAGCAGTTCAAAAGCACGTCAGCGTGCAAGTAGATAAATAGGTACCGCTCCGGTGGGAAGGTAAATGGTGTTTCCGTGTGCTGCTCTGGTTTGCCAGAATCAGCTTAGTCATGCTGGCCACATGACCTGTAAGTTGTACGCCGGCTCCCTTGGCCAATAAAGCACCGCAACCCCAGAGTCGTCCGCGACTGGACATAACGGTCAGGGTTCCCTTTACCTTTACCTTTACTCCAGCCCTATGGGAAGCACTCAGCAGTGTGGAGTAGGTGAAATCAAGGAAGAAGAAGAGTTTGGATTTGATATCCTGCTTTATCACTACCCAAAGGAGTCTCAAAGCGGCTAACATTCTCCTTTTCCTTCCTCCCCCACAACAAACACTCTGTGAGGTGAGTGAGGCTGAGAGACTTCAGAGAAGTGTGACTGGCCCAAGGTCACCCAGCAGCTGCATGTGGAGGAGCGGGGAAGCAAACCCGGTTCACCAGATTAGGAGTCTACCGCTCTTAACCACTACACCACACTGGCTCTCCAGTGCAAGGCAATCTGTGTCCCTACCCAAAAATCCTACTCAGTTCCCTAAAAGAAAGGGTAGCTAGCAAACCCCACACTGCAGAAAGGGTGGGAGGGTGGGTGTCCAGAAAGGAAAGAGGGGGGAATGTGGATTAAATAGGCTTAAATAGCCTAAGTGTCACTTCTCTCCTACTGGGCAAAATGCCCCCATGTGGTGCCCAGACCGCTCCCCTATAGAAGATAACATCTCTCCTACATTTCTATGATTCCTCTTCTTCCAGGGGTGGAGGGTGTGGCAAATACGTTCACCTTACCCCATCCCGCCACCGACAGAAGAAGGGGAAGGGAAATGTGATAGACTGTCATAATCTCATTATCACTGTTTTATGTGCAAAGCTATACATCAGGTTAAGTACTTAATTCATTCTGGAGGTCCGTTCTTAACCTGAAACTGTTCTTAACCTGAAGCTCCACTTTAGCTAATGGGGCCTCCCACTGCTGCCACACCGCCGGAGCACAATTTCTGTTCTCACCCTGAAGCAAAGTTCTTAACCCAAGGTACTATTTCTGGGTTAGCGGAGACTTTAACCTGAAGTGTATGTAACCTGAAGCGTATGTAACCCGAGGTACCACTGTATAAGCTGCCTAAACAAGACCTCTCATAAGCATTGTACACAATAAAACTGTAGATAAAACACAGCTATAATCTGCAAAACTATTTTGTGCGTGCGTGTGAAATAACCACTACTAAAACACAGATAAAATCTGTAAAATTTTCAAAACAAATATGGGTAAGTCACACGTAAATTGATCACTGCTATTAGTTAATCAGGTACGCCTTCATATGTTGCCATTTAACAGGAAATCCATTTGATTAACTCTTACTGTTTCTGCTCTAAAACCAGGGCTAGGTCTCTAGGGTGGCTTGGCACGATTCCGCCCTCCATATTCTGCCAACATGCCCCATTTTGGTGCATTTCAAGCCCCTCTGGCTCCTCTTTCCCCCTCCACCCTATCCAAGTCCACTTACAGCAGATGGATGGAACCAACCTGAAAAAGTCCACAACAGGGAAAGTGACAGGCAACAAGGAGGTGCGGTTGGCATGCCCTAGGCCTGGCAGTGCTACCTGGTATAGCTTGAACCTGCCTAGAACAAGAGAATCAATTTGCAGAAACATCACTTATTCCGGAACCCACAGGAGTCTGTACATTTTGCACTGCAGACGGAACCCTTCAAAAACAGGGTTGCCAAGTTTTTAACCAGACCGTGTAACGAAACCTGCAATAGCACCTTGGCATGAAGAAATCTAGCAGGCGATCGTGTTCATCTCCACACCATGGCAAGCTGCACTGTTTTCTGACACAAGTGACACAGTCAAAGGCAGAAGAGCTGAGATGGCCCTTTTTCCTGCTCTGTCAGCAACCACACTTGAATATTAAAACAAACCCACACTCAAGATCTTTAGTAAAACAGATGCTGTCATTCACTTACCGCTGCGACTGTTTAGGAACATGTGGAATGATGTTTCCTGATTTTGCCTTTGATCTTTTATTTCCCAACGTGTTGAAAATTAACTAGCATGTGGCGGCCATTATATGATAGGCTTCTGTCAAATATTTGCAGCCTCACATTTTAACTTGCTTTGCTCTAGCTGAGTAAATAATGCCAATGTGGCTCAGTGGTCTAAACCACTGAGCCTCTTAGGCTTGCTGATTGGAAGGTCGGTGGTTTGAATCCCTGCAAAGGAGTGAGCTCCTGTTGCTCCATCCCAGTTCCTGCCAACCTAGCAGTTTGAAAGCACACCAGTCCAAGTAGATAAATAGATACCACATTCGAATTCTGTTAGTCCAAAGATGGAAAGAAGTAGTAGTCCCGACTAAAGAAGAGTGGAAAACCAAATTAAAGGATTATGCTGAAATGGCGAAACTAACTGGAAAGTTCAGAAATCAAGATGACAAGAAATTTTAAAAAGAATGGGAAATGTTTATTATGTTTTTACAAATGTATTGTAAACAGATAAATACATTGGCAGGATTTTAAGAACACTTGTAATTTTAGAAATAGTACAGTAAATTTTAGAAATAGTACAGTAGAAATGATATGCAGTTAATAAGAAATTTAGGGAACCAGGAATGGGAGGGGAGGGAAGTCAGAGGATTCAGAGAATCCCACTTTATGGAATTGATATGGTTTTATGTATAATTATCTTTGTTTATGGATGTTATTGCATTTGTTACTGTTTGTTTCTTATTATATTTTGTTACTCTTGTTGAAAAATTAATAAAAATACTATTTTTAAAAAAGATAAATAGGTACCACTGCGGTGGGAAGGTAAACAGAGTTTCTGTGCACTGTGGCTTCTGTCATGGTGTCCTGTTGTGCCAGAAGCGGTTTAGTCATGCTGGCCACATGACCCGGAAAGCTGTCTGTGGACAAACACTGGCTCCTTTGGACTGAAAGCAAGATGAATGCTGCAACCCCATAGTCACCTTTGACTGGACTGAACCGTCCAGAGGTCCTTTACCTTTACCTTATTGTATGGAGTACGGCTCAGCAGTATGGGACTTTGGATCAGCCCTCACTAGGGTTAATCTGCAGCTGACATGACCTGCAACTGGGCCCTGAATCAATTCAGTGGGAGGGGGCAGTTCTTCCTCCACTGTCTCCCAATCATACATTTTATTTGGGTTTTTAAAACACGGAGGAGGGGTGGGGAAGCTGGGAAAGAAGGGGACGCAGGGTCTTCTCCCCACTACTTCACCAGTACAATCCCTGCAGGGAACATGCTGGTGAAGCATGGTCCTCCACTCTGCCAAAGCACAGTGCAAGGCTGTTTGAAAGCCTTTTTGCAAGCAGCCCAGCCCAGCTTACAGCCTGCCTCTCCTTCCCCTCTGCTGCCTGCCCGCATTGCCTTCTGGCAGTCCGGAGCTGGGGTGATCTGAGGCTGTCCTCCCAACTTGGTTAAACACTTGGTTAAACCCTGGTTCCACCTAAATAGGCCCAATTCAGTTCAGAAGTTAAAGGAAACCAGTGCCACTACTTAATGGCTATAATTGACTCATACATTTCAAGTGCACATAAACAGCTATCTGGGTCATAGCAATCTTCTTCTCACACATCATTTGGTTTCCTGCGTTGACAGTGGGGTGGAATAGATGACATCTGAGGTCCCGTCAAACTCTATGATCCTACACAACTGGGAAATAAGGACTTCCCCTTATTGATATGATGCTGGATGAGCATTATAAGCATTTTAAGTATTATTCGTGTGTATTTTTTTTATAAAAAAATGGTTTTAAATTGCATTTATGCATTGGATTCTATTTTGTCATTTGAAGACTTTTTATTGTATCAGGTGGATCATAAATGTAAATCACCATTATAGCTTCCGTTGGAATCAATGGCCTTTTCTTTCCAGGGAGAATAACAGGTTGTTAGGGACATTAGCATAACTGCTGAGCTTCAGTTTCAATGGGCAAAGGTTGGGAGTGGAGTTGTGGGGGGCAGGGCAAGCCGGCCAACTCCCCTTCCACCTGTTAAAAGGCACAGGACCAAACTTGGCTATCTGAACTTTCACAAGCACACAAATGTTACTGACTTCCTGTCTACCCTGAGTTGGGTGGCAGCTGATAGAAAAGGCTCCTCGAACCATGTCTTGATTTGTAGCGATGGGCATGTGTGCCACTGGCAGATTGTGCGGCTGTTTAAGTGCAGCTCCGGTGACTGGTTGGAAAACTGGCAGCCATAACCACAGGCTGACACAAGGCATCAATGAGTGGTGTCAAAGGTGAAGTTTGTCAAGCATGTTGCATGCCAGGGGGAAAAAACACAGAACCTAAACAAACAAAACAGGAAGGGGTTTTAACAGAGGTGCTCCTGCAGAGGGCATTCCCCTGAGTGTGAACAGCTGCATGCCTGATCACCCAGCCTGACCTGCCCCCTGTATACATAATGTCCTTAGCAGTTAGGAATTTGCAGCGGTTGTAATTTTCATCAATGGCCAAGGCTGGTGCAGAACACAGATATGGAATTTGATACTTCAGTTGTTGCTTGTCTTTGAACATGTATGCTTGCTATTGCTTTCATACATTTTATTCATTTTTTGAATTTCTTTTTTTTTTTAATGATATTTATTAAATTTTCAACAAAAAAGTACAAAACAATATACAAAAAAACACAAAATAAGACAAAAATACATAAAAAAGAAAAATACAAACAATAAAATTAAATTAAAAAATCATTCTTTTCAATATCTTAAAACCCATTTACTTATTCTCGTGACTTCCTCGCACCTCCCCTTCTTGTATTCCCATTTACATAATCAAATCAGCAAATCCTTACCCTCTTTCATTTATTTTAACTCTATAACTTAACATATTATAACTCTAAATTTTCATCCATTATCAATTCATTTTTGCATACTCTTATTAATTTTGTTGCTAGTGCCACTTAATTTCAATCCAACATCATTTTAACATTCATTAATTTTACAGTATTTCTGCAGATAGTCTTTAAATTTCTTCCAGTCTTCTTCTACCGACTCTTCTCCCAGGTCTCGAATTCTGCCAGTCATTTCCGCCAATTCCATATAGTCCGTCACTTTCATCTGCCATTCTTCCAGGGTGGGTTATTTTTTTAATTTCTACACTGCCCTTCACCCGAGGCTCATGGTCTGCAGATATGGCATTTTATGCCTGCAGAAGAGGGATTTTATTAGCAAAGGGTCCACTGGCCCAAATAGGGAGAGGCAGATTTGTCGATTTGGTTTTCTCTCAGTTTCTCTCTTTTTTTTCCTTCTGGTCTATTGTTCAGTCCTCTGTGTTTCCACTTCAGTTTCTGCATTTTTTTTAACGCTTTCACAAAAATCATCAGCATTTTTAGTGAAAATATCCCCTAATACACAAGTGTTTGTATGTAATTCTGGCTAACGGAGACCTTTTTGCAAAGCGATTTCCCCTGATACAATGAATTTACATTGTGGTTTTCGCCAGTAACATGAATTTATAAGTACCCTGTGCCATTTTGCACACATTACTAGGCTGCGTTGCAAAAGGTGGAGAAGCGCAGAATTCGAAGGAGGCTGTGTTTTAGTTTGTGTATTGTTTCACACTGTGCAAATAAGGTAAGTTTGCCTTTAAATACAAGTTGAATCAATTTCCTCCCTCCAATCCCAAACCTCCTACATTCATTGTGCTTTACCTGGGCTGCTGTTAAAGGCACTCTGCTTCTGTGAACCAGAGGTCAAATGTGGAATGGGTGAATCTATCAAATTTGTTTTTCCAAGTTCCTCATTTTCCTATCTTCACAATCATCAATTTAGTTTTCTATATTGGTTTGTGTATTTTTCTTAAGTCTTCATGAAATTTTGCCAGCATTTTACTGCACATTATTCCTGATATACATATTTTTGCATACAGATTTGCATACTTTATGTTTTCCCCCAATACAAGCATTTCCCCCTAACACAATGCATTTTCCCGTGTTATTTTCATAAATATATACATTTATGCACACTTTCTCCTAATGCATGCATTATTGTACAGACCGTTTGGTTGGAGAACCACAATGCAAAATTCAGAGAAGTGTGAAGGCTTCTTATATTTCGCTTTACATATTTTTTCCCCAGAAAACTTTAGGGAAGCTTGCATTAAAATGCAAACGAAACTGAATATCTCTTCCAACATACTGGCAGCTCTCCTAATTAGATTGTCTAAACAGGGCTTAAGAACATAGACCATAACCACCTGTAATGCAGCAATATGCAGCTGTCCCATTTGGGGATCGAACCTGTGCATTTGGTATTATAAGCACTATGATCTAATCAACTGAGATATCCTTGCTTCTATGAGAATAGCCTTTTGGATCAGGCCAGTGGCCCATATAGTCCAGCATTCTGTTTCCATAGTATTTGTTCCCAAAATCCGGTATGGTGGTACCTTGGAAGTCAAATGGAATCCGTTCCGAAAGTTGGTTTGACTTCCAAAACATTCAGAAACCAAGGTGCGGCTTCCGATTGACTGCAGGAAGCTCCTGCAGTCAATCGGAAGCCGCAAAAGCCGTGCTGGATGTTCAGGTTCCAAAGAATGTTCACAAACCGGAACACTCACTTCCGGGTTTGCAGCGTTTGGGAGCCAAAATGTTCAACTCGCATGACATTCAGGATTCAAGCTCCAGATGTATTTGGAAGCCTTTGCCTCTGACTGTGGAGGCAGAGAATATTTTTTTTAAAAAAAATAATATTTATTAAAATTTTCCAGAATAAAAAGGAAAGATAGAAAGAAAAGACAAATATAGTTTACACTTAGTTTCAGTGACATCTTTCCCGGACTTTCCCCCCCTCCCCCTATTGTATTCCATTTCCTTTAAATTGATTCCACAAATTCTTACCCCAAATTTTAAAGCCTTATTTGTAATTTTAAATAACCCATTTATTCCAAATTAATTTATCTTATTTATCTTAATTAACCATTTCTCCTTATATTTTATATAATTCCCTAGGATCGACCCCATTTCCCTTCCACGAATTCCCCTATTTTCAAACAACAGACACTAAAAAGAAAAAAAGAAAGAAAAAATATGTAATTTTACAGCCTTTGGGTTCCAAATCTCCCCCCCCCCCACTCCCCGGTTCCGATCCCCAAAGTTCATCCATTGTCTACTGCCAGCCTGGTGTATCCACGTCTATGTCTCAGCTCCACTTTGCCGTCTTTTGATAGCTTTTAATTTCAGAAAGTCCAATCTCGGAGAAACTCTCAGAAAAGATCATTCTTCTTCCATCCAGACCTCTATGTTTTAGAGTCTAACTCAAATTCTGTTTCTTGATCCTTTTAAAGTCTGGATGTTCCAAATGCTCCAACTTCAAGTTTAGTCCAGCTCTTATTCCTCAGGTTGCTTTTTCCTGTTCTGCTGCAGAAACCTTCTAATTCAGAAACTTCTTGTTCTCCACAGAGGCTTTTGTTATTCAGGAACATAACTTGCGTCAAGTCCCTTCCTTTCTTCAATAGATAAATCCATTGTCTCCTTTAGTACAGAAACCTCTGTAGACAAAATAATGCTTCGTTTTTGCAGCTTTCCCAAGAGATAACGAATCCTGCTCAAATTCATAGTATTTTTCCACTTGCTGCTACTGTTGCAATGTCCCAGCCTCCCTCTAGAGGGAATATGGTAACTTAATTTCTTTCAAAATCAGACCCAAAAGTCAAATAACTTGTTGCCTTTATTTCCAGTAATTTATGTCCAAATTATAACAAATCTAACCAGCAAAGCCATCATAACAAAGTTCTCTTTTATTTTCCTGCTTTGACAGCTACTTTGACAGCTGTCAAAGTTTCTGTGTCTCTTCGCCAGTTTCTCATAGCGGATCGTTCCCGGTTCCCGGGGGGGTTGCACTTTAGTTCCCACAAATCAATCTTCTCCTCCAGCACAATTATTGTAATTTCCCTTCGTGAAGTTAAATTTTTTTTCAAGTAAGCAAGTTCATCTCTCGATCTTAGTTGTCAAATCCTTGCGTTAAGCCATTGTTCTTTTTAGTCCAAATCCGAAATTTCCAAAGAAGAAGTCGTTGCTCTCCGCCGAATGGCATGCGGCTTCACTAGACAGGGGAAGCAGTAGACTCATAGCACCACACACACACCGTCACCCGCTCCGCAGCCTTTAAAAAGGCTCCTTCGCGGGTCGGGGGGCGCAAACGGTGCCCGCCGAGTCACCAAGTCCATGGGCATCTCCGCCCATGGTTTTTGAGGGTCCCCGCGTCGCCGGCGCGGCAGGACCCGACCCCCTACCCAGCAGGCTCCCTCCGGAGCTCGGAGGGAGTCCGCCATTCGGCGATGGCGCCGACCCGGAAGTCCGACTGTGGAAGCAGAGAATAGACATCATGTCTAGTAGTCTTTTCCTCCATGAATGTGTCTGATCCTCTTTTAAAGCCATCCAAGTTGATGGTCATCACTGCCTCCTGGGGGAGCAAGTTCCATAATTTGACTATGTGCTGTGCGAAATACCGTATTTTTCGCTCCATAAGACACATTTTTTTCCTCCTAAAGTAAGGGGAAGTGTCTGTGCGTCTTATGGAGCGAATGTGTGGTCGATCGCTGGCTCCCTTTCTGGTCCGGCCCCTTGCCCAGGTCTCCATTGTTCAATGTTCTGCAGACGGAGGCCTTTTATTTCCCCAGCAACATGTGACTGGCTGATTAGGTTATCTATCTGGAAACTGTAGAAACAGCTCCCTTTCCTTTCCTAAAGAAGCTGCAGAACTGTGAGTTGAACCCCATAAAAACAGGATTTTTTCCCTTTGCAAAAGAAGCTGCACAACTGTGAGCTGATCCCCCCCAAAACGGGGCTTTCCCCCTTTCCTCCTCTAAAAACTAGGTGCGTCTTATGGTCAGGTGTGTCTTATGGAGCGAAAAATACAGCTTCTTTTATCTGTCTTAAGTCTCCCAACAGAATATATAAGCGATCACCCTTATTTCCAGCTTCAAAGCCCTGAACGATATTATTCCATCTGTTCTTCCCAAAACAAAGGTCATCACGAGCATCTTATTTCTGAAACTCCGTGCATTCATTTTTTGGTTGGTTTTTTTTTTAAATGTAAGCAGGTGGATATCTCCTGGTCTAGAGGTAAATTCGTTAAGACATCTTATTACAAAAACATCCATTTCTGAATGTTAGGAAACATCAAATGTTCTGGTTGTCTAAAGCAGCTCTATCGTTCAGTTTGATTCTTTTTTTCCATAGTGTATCAAAACAAAAAATAATAAAATACCCAGTTTTAGGCAAACAAGGCCTTTAATGGAAGGTCCTTGAGGGATCTTTTCATGCCTCTGTTATGGGGTCTGCTTGATCCCCTGTTACGAGGTGCAGTGCGTGTCGTTAAAATGGTTCATGAACAAATGTGTGGCAGCTTGACTGACAGTTCAAAGGCATCACTGCATCTCCCGAGTCCTCTTCCTCTCCCGAAAATGCCATTAACTATGTGATTCATCAATCAATGCTTTATATAACCCGAAAACATTTCCATTTGGTTACCCATCAGGTCCCATTTCTTGAAGTGGGGCACCAATGTTCTCCGTGGGCAGAAACTGTCAATTGTATCTAGTTAGATTCTAAGCAATGCAAGGGGGATTTTATTTTTATTTTTAAAAAGGGGGGTTATTCTGAATGAAGGTAGTTGGCCAGAAATACCCTTAGATGTTGTGTTTGCTGTTTCAACTATTTTTAGAAGGCTATAGGGAAGACATGACTGGCTAAGATTGGGGGCATCAGAAGCGGCAGAGACCCACTAGGGCTGTTACGAAAACTTGAGCAATAATGCTCCACTGGGCAGCCAATAGAAGAAGACATAGTCCTCCTCTTCTTTCTACTCCATCCCTCCAGGAGCAAAGAACTCACCATGGTAGGTGTGGATGGGGTAGCAGGCAGCGGAGAGGTCCTTCGAAGGCAAGAGAGTCCCATCAGCTTCTCCTTGCTTACTCAAAGTGTTTGCAAAAGGGAAACAGGGCTGCCTTGGGGACAGTTGGGATGGTGAACCAACAAGCTGAGGTTTGGTTGGGACATTTCAAGTTGATTGGCAGCGCTTGCAATGTCTTGCTCAACTCATGGCTCTCTGCAAGCTTCGGCAATTAGTTGATCACCATGGATGGGCCACTGAGCAACCCCCTCTCCCCCCCCCTCAATTTTATGGGGCCAAAAGGTGGCCAGGAAATAGCAAGCACGCAAACATCGTGTCCATGGCCACTATCCTGGCAGCATCTTCCGTTTCCAGGTTTAGCCACATATCTGCTGGCAGCAGGGTCTCTTTGCTCTTTCCTTCCTTCTGCCAAACATTCTATTCTTATTTGCTTGACATATTTTACACTTATTCCATATTTGGTAGGTTGTTCATCCTACCTCAAACAGGCCCAGCTTTAACTAGGAATGGGGTCAATCTGTCAATTTCGGTCTGTCTCCATTTCTATTTCCCCACTCTTAAGTTTAGATCTCTACATTTAAACATGAGCTTGCAATGCCAAAAAACAAAAAACAAAAACAAACGCCACAGGAAAACACATCAGCGCAGATCACTCCTAATTTATACACCTTTTAATGGCAATTTTGTGGTATTTTGGCTTAACACTCACATTTTTGCAAGCAATTTCCCCTAATAGAATGCATGTTAGTATGTTGTTTTCACTAATGTCTCAATTTTTATGCACACCCTAGTATGTGCTGCTTCTTTTTTTATAGAAATTATTTGGCTGGAGATCTGCATTGCCAAATTCAGACAACTATGAATTCCAAAGGGCTGGCAGTGTTTCGGTCCTCATGTTGTTTTGGAATGATGCAAGTTCCCCTTTAAATGCAAACTGAATTGACCCCACCTCCCACATCCCTAGCTGTAACTAAGTTTCCAATCTGATTTGAATTGTTTGCCTAACCAGCCACTTTTCATCCTGTAACAATGGCTACAATTAATCAGTATTTTCATCTCTGCCATAGAACTGATTATTCTTGTATTCTAAGTTCCAGTCTGGTTTTGTTTTTGATTTTTTTTACTGTTATATAGTATTGCACTCCCCTGTATACCGGTGTATGTTGTCTGGTGTATATTGAACCAAAACTACTCTCTTTAAATAGGTAAAGGTAAAGGAACCCCTGACCATTAGGTCCAGTCGCGGACGACTCTGGGTTTGCATGCTAAAAATCTAAAGATTTCATAATGTGTGATCAATTGCACATATAGACATGCATGCCAACAGGAACAAGTGCTTTTTACCTGGCGCTGATTATTTGCTAATGTCTAAGTTGAGAAGATGGGAAGCAGGCAGGTAGACAATACTAGAACATCCTGGAGACTTAGGATTGTTTGTTTGGAACTGTTTCTTTTCAAATGTAGAGGTTGAGCAAGTAGGAATCAAGCATGCTGGCAGATAGGTCCACTAGGTAAAGGTAAAGGGACCCCTGACCATTAGGTCCAGTCATGACCGATTCTGGGGTTGCGGCGCTCATCTCGCTTTATTGGACAAGGGAGCCGGCATACAGTTTCCGGGTCATATGGCCAGCATGACTAAGCTGCTTCTGGCGAACCAGAGCAGCGCACAGAAACGCCGTTTACCTTCCCGCCGGAGCGGAACCTATTTATCTACTTGCAGTTTGATGTGCCTTCGAACTGCTAGGTTGGCAGGAGCAGGGACCGAGCAACAGGAGCTCACGCCATCACGGGGATTCGAACCGCCAACCTTCTGACTGGCAAGTCCTAGGCTCTGTGGGTTAACCCACAGCTCCACTGCCAGTCAACAACATAGTAGCCACTTCCCCCCCAGCAAGCTCCAAACTCTGCCTTCCTACATTCAAACTGCAAAGACTTCCTCTCAGCCCATAAATGGAACTTCCTACAGCCAGTCATTCTTGGCACCGTAAGCCCACCTACACAATGAACGGCTGCATGTTTGTTTATTTGCGTGCTCAACTTTGCAGCTTGCAGAAAACTATTATGAACATCTCGATTCTTGGTTAGGCTCAGCTCCCCAAATACTTGGGGGGGGGGGGCTGTCGCTATTCATAGCAGAACTGTCAAGCAAACGTCATCCGATGAGTACCTAATGAAAAAGCAGGTTATCGTCCCCCTCTCTCGTTTTTTTCCTGCCATTTTCAGAGGTGCATGCTTGTGTTGAAGGAGGGAAGCCTGGAAAAGAATCCAGATGGTTGAAAGTGAGGAGGGGGGACTGACGGACACAAATAGCCTCTGCTCCAGATTTCTTCCCACTAAGTTTTGCTCCGAACATTTTTTAGAGGGGAAAGGCGTTCGCCTCTCAGCACAGCCATCACCCTATTCCTGATCATGCAGGAATAATGCGAAGAGTATTTGTTAAGCAACTAGATACAGCTGCAGCTCCTACTTTAAAAGATAAACAAATGAGCAGCCTAATTCAAATTCAGGTCCATATTACTGAGATAGGGAGGTTAACCCTTTCCTCACACATTTTTCTGTGTTTTCCCTAGTACAAGCGTCGCCACATCCAAATGCTATGGGGTCACTAACATGTGTAGTCCTCCAGATATTGCTAGGTTTCAACTCCCATCAGCCCCAGATGATGTAGTCCATGGTCAGGGATGATGGGAGTGGTAGTCCAACATCATTTGGAGGGCCGGAGCTGAGCGACCTTTGCTGAAGCTATTTGTCCTGTAGGGCAGCAGTCAGTTTTTAAAGGGATGGTTTTCATCTGAAAGGTTAATAGTCCCTGTCACCATTGTCCAAATCCAAAACAGTCACCTATGTTCATACACAACCCTGCAGAGTCAGCGCCATCCAATTGACTGCTGACACTATGCAGGTCCACTAACACTAATGGTGCACTCAGACTTTTCCCTCTCTGTGAACCATCTCACTTCATGGTTGCAAGGTGCATAGAGAACAATTCAGTCTTACTGTAGAGTTCTGATTATTCAATTCAATACAGTGGTACCTCGGGTTACAGAGGCTTCAGGTTATAGATGCTTCAGGTTACAGACTTCGCTAACCCAGAAATAGTACCTCGGGTTAAGAACTTTGCTTCAGGATGAGAACAGAAATCGCACGGCAGCAGCGGGAGGCCCCATTATCTAAAGTGGTACCTCAGGTTAAGAACAGTTTCAGGTTAACAACAGACCTCCGGAACGAATTAAGTTCTTAACCCGAGGTACCACTGTACTGTCTGTCACACAAACACAATCTGCACCAAATTAGTTCTGTGTGGAATTTTCCTGTTCAGGTTCCAGCCAGTCAGTCAGGCTTTCAACCAGGGCGTGCCGTTTTCTGTTTTCCACGCCCAACAGACATTCAGCATTCCATGGCCATTGAGCATGCTCAGTCCTAAATGGGTATTTTTTTGTTCTCCCCGAAGTGGAAGGATCCTTTAAGGCAGGCATCCCCAAGCTCGGCCCTCCAGATGTTTTGGGTCTACAAGTCCCATCATCCCTGACCACTGGTCCTGTTAGCTAGGGATGGTGGGAGTTGTAGTCCCAAAACATCTGGAGGGCCGAGTTTGGGGATGCCTGCTTTAAGAGAATTTTCCCCTACTTTCTGCAAAACTCTGGGTTCTCTCAAGCATACTGATAGCCTCCCATATTTCTGAATTGCCCTGTTTTGGCTGCAAAGCTTCTGCAGTCAGTTTTAGTGGGAATAGATGGATAAATGCATTGATGGATGGATGAAAGACACACACACACACACACACACACACACACACACACACACACACATACACACTGATAGTTCTTCCTTTCTTAAGAACCTCAAGCACCACTTCTCCCCATATGAGCCAACCTGGACCCTGCAATCATCACCTGAGGCCCTTCTTTGTGTGCCTTTCCCCAAGAGAGGGCAGAGGGTGGCAACACGAGTACAGGCCTCTTCTGTGGTGGCTCCCCATTTATGGATGCTCTCCCCATTAAGACTCACCAGACGCCTTCATTACATATCATTAGGCTCCAGGCAAAAACATTCCACTTCTCCCAGGCCTTTGGTTAATTAAACCAAAGTATTTGTGGGAGGGAGGTTATTGGTTCCCTTTTGCTGTTTTGTGTCATTATGTACTTTATGCTCTCAATTTGCATTTTTACGCTGTGAAGTGCCCTGCGATCTTCAGATGGCGGGCGGTCTACAAATTTACTAAATAATAATAAACAAATCTTTACAGAATGCCCAACTATGTGCATTTCATTAGTTCTTCGCCCTGCGTTTCGTTTCCTCTTCCTTGCCTCACAATTCCTTTTTTTAAAGAAAATCTGTTTTGTTGCCTTATTGAGCGGCAGTTAACACCCAAAGGGGACAGCAACTCTCTGCATCTTATTAGACCTCTTCTCAAAATGCTGGTGTTGCTACTTATGTCGCGATGCCTTGCGTTATTAGCATCCCTTCACAAGAGCTTCCCGAATTGGCTTGGCTAAGATTTACCGACGTGTAAATGGAGGGATGACCCATCAGCCTCTGCTCATTACGGGGGCACTTTTTATCTATAGGGAGAGAAGTTAATGACAGAAGCTCTCTCGCTCTCTCTTCTCTCTCTCTCCCTGCCTGATGTCAGAGCTGAGAAAGCTATGAAGGGTATATAAGCGCTTGTATTGCTTGCGAACAAGGCAGGTGGGGGGGGGAAAGGTAACCCAGAGTCAGAAGCAAGTGTGGGATTGTTCCCTGCACGATTGCTTCCAATACTGGCATTTGCTAGATTTCCTCGGCTCCTTCCTCAGCCACTGACAGGTAACCGGGTTCTTATTTGGAAACCGAAATCAGAAAAAAGTATAGAAAAGAGGGGTGGATTCTAAAGTAACGCAAACTGGAAATTTTGCCGGGATTGATGGCAAATTGTTAAGGCAGAATTCTGTTAAAACATCTGGGGAAACAGAGGAGATGTTTTCTAATCGTTTAGATTGGAACGGGGATCTTTGGGTTATTCTTTCTGTTCTGACTGAATATTCAGTGTGGATGCAATTGTAGTGCTCAATGAATGTTTCTGGCTGAAGTTTGTCTTGTGTGATTTCTTTCCCCACCACTCCCAGAAAGACCCAGAGGAGAGATGTGCAGCCTCAAAGGACCCTTTCTTTTCATCATTTTGTCTATTACTTTAAATTCCCTGGAAGCGACGCCTGTCGACAGGTCAGTAACCATTAAGCATATTCTGCTTTTTAAAAATAAGTCAAATGATATATTTTTGTAGTGTTGCACATGTGGATGTTGGGGTTTGGGTGTTGTTGTTTTTGGCCATATCAATTGCAAAAGGCAGAGGGAGGGAAGGAGATAAAGAGGAAGGGAAGGAGAAGAAGGAGAAGCATGAAAAGAAAGAACAATTTTGCTTTTTATCCTTGTTTAAAGACTTCTCTCCTTGGCTGATGATTTATCCGATGGCACTCCCAACAGACAAGAGTGGCTCTTACCCATCGTCTCCCGAAGTAGCGGCTTCTTGGGAATTAACAGTGCACTGATCGGAGAGGAAGCGATAAAGCCCAAAAGGTACCAGATTTGTTTGGATTGCTTTTGATTCAAATGCAAAAGATGCGCAGAGGGACAGTGTGTTGTGAACTGCATTTGAGGCTCGCCTAGGCATTGCGTTTCTGTTCAAGTTCCTGTGGTTATTCATATCTCCAGACAATGTTTGCAATATTCTCCAGCTCCACACCTTCAGATGCAATTTGCACTTTCGCTCACTGCTAGCATATTTGGCAGTGAATAGTATATCATTGCTTCTGTTTTATAGAAGTTCTGCTAACAAGTCTCTCCTAGCTACCTAAGATATTAACCCTCCTTGAATTTATTTCTAAAAAGCACTTTACCAATCAGGTGGTAAGATCAAATAGATCACCAATTTGGATTTATTTATTTTTTTATGTGGTGAAGTTGACAATGATGCCAATTTCATTATGAGATTGCATGAAGTGTTATTGTTGATACAGCAAGGATATAGCTATAGATCTGAGGTGTTTCATGAACTCCAGTGTTATTTCCTAGAGGTCACCTTTTTCCTTGAACATAAACTTTCTTGGAAGTAGAAAAGAAAAATACAAATACTGAATGGCTGTCAGCAATTTATCCTAACTACTCTAATCCATAAGAAATAGCTATGGGGCGAACAAGTGGGAAGATTTAAGAGTATTAAGATTATTTAGATCCCTAATACCTTGAGTATGCAGTATTTCATTATTACCCATTTGCTTTAATTAGAATCAAACTGACCCCCAAAGCCATTTTAATGAAATAAAAAAAGGAGGAATGCTTGACATATTTTGGGGGGCATATTAAATATCAGAAAAGCCACCAAGAAGTATGACTCGAACTTTTGATACTTTTCAAACTTTGCAAAGGTTTCCTTTTGCATGGAGTTACTGCTTTTTGATTTCTCAAAGGATTATTGCATAGGATTTTTCTTTCCTCCCATGCTAAAAAGATCTTCAGGAGAGAGTGTTAGCAGGCATGGAAATAAGACTTTTGTTTTTAAGTCTTCCTTGCTCAGATAAATGTACACGGTTGTTCACACATTACACTGCACACAGGTATAAGCTGTCACTCCACGCGTACAAGTGTTGGGGTGAAAAAGCGATCCCTTGTTCATTTGTACACAGGTGACTGTACACTCACTGAACATTACTTGTGAATTACTGTACACGTGTGCACAGCTCAACTATTTTCATACACAGACTGTGAATTTGTCGAATGTAATGTGTGAATGTTCCTTACAACCTAAAAAATAACAATCATGTAAACAGTTACTAGGTTTGTGTGCTCTTTTTGAGTTCCGGGAGCATTTTCATTTAAGGAACCATAAATACTGTCTTATTAAACAGCTATAAAAAGAGCAATTTGGATATAAACAAATGAAACAATATAATAAAGGGCAGCAAGCCTTGGTAGGCTTCCTAAGTTCCTAGCTAATTTTAAATCAGTTTCCTAATTTTAGTTAGGGAACCGTGCACAGCCTCAGACCATGCCTTCTGTGGGGAGATGATTACCTGTCAGAGGATGCTAATTAAAACAACAACAACAACAACAACTATGCAGGTAGCTGTGAATGGAGGTGTGCTCTTGAAATTCTTTGCTGCAATTCCCTCTTCATGTGAGAGACATAAGGAGTGATTGCACAGTGCAGATTTTACAAGTAGGGACTGTGATGCTCAAGGGTTGGCTGACCAGTCACCTGTAACTGTCCTCAGAATAGTGAGAAGCATTGCACTGCTCTCTTAGGAATGGACCATAGCTCAGCCTTGTGTCCCAGGTTAACTCCCCAGCATCTCCAGGGAGGGCTCTCATCTGAAATCTAAGAGTGCTGCCGCCAATTGGTTTAGGCACTTCTGACCTCAACAGAACAACAGTCTTACTCGGTATCGATTCTCATGCTTCCACTTGTGTGAGTTCTTGTGCAAACAGGCAGACATCACTTGATTTCAGCAGAAGTATAGTGTCCAAGCCTTATGAGGAATGGTTGAGGGAATTGGGCATGCTTAACCTGGAAGGTGAATTCTCTCTCACTGGAAGAAGAAGAAGAGTTTGGATTTGATATCCTGCTTTATCACTACCCAAAGGAGTCTCAAAGCTGCTAACAATCTCCTTTCCCTTCCTCCCCCACAACAAACACTCTGAGGTGTGTGAGGCTGAGAGGCTTCAGAGAAGTGTGACTAGCTCAAGGTCACCCAGCAGCTGCATGTGGAGGAGCGGGGAATCGAACCCATTTCACCAGATTACGAGTCCACCGCTCTTAACCACTACACCACACTGGGTGGCCATCTGCCATGGATGCTTTAGCTGAGATTCCTACATTGCAGGGGGTGGGACTAGCTGGTTCTCAGAGTAATTCATTCAGCAGTTGCTTTATGCCTGGTAGGAGGGGAATTGGAGGGGAATAAATCCTCTCCAAAATGCCCTGTAAATGTATGAATGTTAATAACCCTTGTAAGTTACATGCAAAAGACCCCCCATTTAGGTGTCATTCAATCGATTTGAGCAGCAGCTTCATGGTATCTTCAGAGAAAGATAATTATAGTATAGTTAAGTCATTAAGCAGCAACAATGACTCAATGTTAACTTTCAGACGCACTTTTTAAAGGCTATTTAGAGAACTTGCTGATATCATGAGAATGATTAGCATGACAATATCTTGCTCCCATCAGCTACTCCTGAAGAAAGAGAAGAGCTCCATTCAGTGGCAACTGCTCCCCCTAAAATACTTTCCTCCAATGTCTTCCCTAGTCACCAGCTGTTCTTTGGTCCAACCAACAAAGATGGAAGTTGTGGCCTATGTGTTAGCTACACCTAACCTGGAATTGAGTCTGCTCTGTGATTTGTGGCTCCAATGGGCCAAATCTTTATGTGGATTGGCCTGATAGGCTGCCCTCTTGTCAATCACCTGACATCACAATGGCATCAGGTCGGAAGTGCTGCTAAAATGGAGGATTCCCCCTCTTCGTTTTAGCATGCATACCCCTTCTGAATCAGAAAGCAGTTTTCAACAGAATCCCCTGCCAAAAGAAGGGAACAGGTGCATGTAGCCAAAATAGGATTTGACCATATCCTCCTGACCATTAGATGACATGTGGGCCAAGATGGCCAGTGGCCTAGAATTTCCTCACCCTGACCTATATTATTACATTACATTATTCTATGATTCTATAGGTTTTCAAGCAGATGTTGGATGGTCATCTGTCATTGATGCTTTAGTTGGAATCTCATTTCTTGTAACTTGAAGCCATTGGTTTGAGTCCTAGCCTCTGGAGCAGGAGAAAACAAGCTTGCTCCGTCCTCCATGTGATAACCCTTTAGGTATTTGAAGATGGCTATTATATCTCAGAGGAGTCTCAGGCTAAATATACCCAGCTCCTTCAACCGTTCCTCATAAGGCTAGACCCTTGATTATCTTAGTTGCCCTCCTCTGCACATGTTCCAGCTTGTCAACATCCTTCTTAAACTGTGGCACCCAGAATTGGACACAGTATTCCAGGTGTGCTCTGACCAAGGCAGCATAGATCGGTACTGTTACAGTGGTACCTCGGGTTAAGAACTTAATTTGTTCTGGAGGTCCGTTCTTAACCTAAAACTGTTCTTAACCTGAGCTACCACTTTAGCTAATGTGGCCTCCCACTGCCGCCGCGCCATTTCTGTTCCCATCCTGAAGCAAAGTTCTTAACCGAGGTGCTATTTCTGGGTTAGCAGAGTCTGTAACCTGAAGCATCTGTAGCCCGAGGTACCACTGTACTTCCCTTGATCTGGGCATTATACTTCTGTTGATGCAGCCTAGAATAGCATTAGCTGCTGCTGCCTCACACTGTTGACTCATGTTAAGTTATTAAGACCCCTAGATCATTTTCATGCCTACGACTGGCAAGCCAGGTGTCCCCTGCCTTATATTTCTTCAGCTGCTTCTTCCTGCCAAAGTGTAGAACCCTACTGAAATTCATTTTGTTAGTTTGGGCCCAGTTCTCCAATCTGTTGATGTCATCTTGAATCCTGATTCTGTCTTCTGTGGCATTTGGTGTCATCTGCAAATTGGATGAGTATCCCCTCAATTCCTTCATCTAAGTTGTTTATAAAGATGTTGAACAACAACAGACCTAGGACAGAACCTTGCAGCACCCACTTGTCGCTTTTCCCCAGGATGACAAGGAACCATTAATGAGCACTCTTTGGGTTCAGCCAACCTAACAAATCCACTGAAAATAACCTCATCCAGCCCACGTTTTTCCAGCTTCTCCAGTTTCCCTGTCAGAATTTCCACCTCAGTCCACATTTGCTTTTGGCCCTGCCTATCACTGCCATGTGACCCCCCCCCCCTAGACATTTTCCCAAATAGGACTGCAAACCTCAGGCTGAGAAACATCATGTCTTCCCACCCCAACACCTTAGAAAATCTAGCCCTTGTCTCTCTGAGCTGAAACCTATTTCCTGAAGAGATGGCTTGAAGAATCATTTTCAAGCATCCATGATTGTCAGTGAGATCAGCCCATATACGGAACAAGGTACAATGTCGTTATATGGTTTCAGTGCAACCAAGATATTGGCTTCATGCATTGAGCTTCGTTATTTATTAACCTCTTCATTCAGCTTTAAGAAGAAAAGATCTGGAAAGGTCCTGCAAGGGTTTGTGTGACTGATTAAAATCCACTAGGTCTATTGTTATTGTGCTTCTTTGACAGCTAGAAGAATCTTTTCATTCTTGTTCCACTAGGAGCAATCTTCAAAAATTGCTTCATGTGGGATCGTAACAGAAAGAAAAGGCAATTGTACTTTTTTGGAAAAGAAAGGAAGAAGAAAAACCCACAAGTCCATGCCTTACTGGTTCGGATTGGTAAGGGGCCCATATACAGTAGATGGGCCAGCCCTGATTTCAGCTACATAAAGATCCACACTCAGAGAATAAACTTTAGTATGTAAGATTTGGATCATAGTTGTTTGCAAGATGAGTTTACTTTTCAAATTCAACATGGAACAATATATCTCTATGTCAGACAGAAGGTTCAATCTTTTATCCATTAGGATTGCAACTTCGACAAAACATTGAACAAAACATAGATTTTAATAGATGGGGATCTCTGTAGTATTTAGATGTACAAATAGCTGGAGATGTAAATGTCAAGAGAAAGAGGGACAATACCTTGCTTGGTTGTTAGATCTCTTGATAGAATTTGTAGAATTGTGTGCTGGTCCCGGGGGGAAGGTTACCGTTGGTGTAGTCAAAGTCCGGTCCTGGGTCAATAGCCTGGAAACAGTTCCGAAGGAGTGGGGCGAGGTCCGAAGCAGGAAGCTGGGCGGGGACAGGAACACTGGAGGAACAGGACTGGATGCTGGCCGAAACAGCTCTTCTTCGACGTTGCTCCCGCAACCTGGGACCGGGCTGACTGGCCTTTATCTTCTCTGAGGCCAGGGGCGGTCCCGGCCCCCAGGAGACCTGCCTCTCCTGGCCTTAAGGCGAGCACTCCTCCTGGGAGAAACCAGTTCCCTTCGCCTCTCTGCCCTGAGTCTCTGCAGTTCAGGAGAGGCTGAAGGGTTACTGGGCCCAGGGGGAGACTCACCTGCAGGCACTGAGTCCTCAACCGCCTCTGGAGCCAGAGTGGAATCACCTGGTGCCTGCTCCTGAGGATCCGGTGCAGGCGCTTCAGAATCAAGGCCCTGCCCCAGTTCAGCCGGCCCTGGAGGCGGGGACTCCTGTGCAGGCTGGGATTCCTCTGGTTCAGCCTCTGAATCGGAATCCCAGGCCATCACAAATCGTCTGTTGGTTATCCCATGCCATCCAGGTCAGCAAAAACAAGTGCTCTAGCCATGAAGGTTCATGATAGTTGAATGAATTTTATTATTATGGTCACAAACCAGTTCTGGCTCACTTACAATATCAGGAAAATCATAAAACACAACAGGAATACATTGAATTGCAATTGGGTATAACAGAGACAATTCAGATATAGTGACAGATAAAAATATACATTAAATCTTCATCACTAAAATATAACCTAAAATTGTCATTTAAAACCTTGATAATAATAATAATAATAATAAATTTTATTTATATCCCGCCCTCCCCAGCCAAAGCCGGGCTCAGGGCTTTGGTAGTACAGCTTGTTCCCTAAGTTTTATGGCAGTCGCACAGAATTTGGCCACCCTTAGCATGATCTCTAGATCCTTGTCCTCGTTCATGACAGTTCAGAGAACTTTCTTTCTGAGATAATCTATTTCTAGGTTAATGAAGAAAGTGTGAGAGTCCAAAGTCACTTCACAACACAGCAGAGTCAAACAACGCAATATGCAAAGTTCAATAAATATAGAGGAGGTTGACAGCCTACACCAGGGGTAGGAAACCCCAGGCTGGGGGAGGGGGGCTGTATATCTGGCCCTTGGGGGCTTTCCCCAGACCATGCCTTCTCCCCAGCCATGACCTCTGCTGACTAGCCGTGATTCCTACATTGCAGAAGGTAGGACTGAATGACTCTTGGGGTCCCTGTCAACCCTTTGGTACTATGATTCCAGCAACTGGTAATTCATTACTGCCTCTGGTCATGGAAGCAGAGCAGAGCCATCACAGCCAGCTAGCTGTTCCACCGATAGCTGTACCTATGATCATGTGCTCTACCTCCACAGTCATGCTTCTGAAGGCCAGTTGCTGGAACCCACAGGAGGGATCTTGTGCTCATGTGCTGCTCCCTGGTTGGCCACTGGGAGAACAGGAAGCTGGACCACCCATTAGCCGGATTCAGCAGGGCCCTTCTTATGCACTTGATTAGATTTATCTACCACCGTTCATTGTCTCAGGGCCAGTTATGTTCTAGTGAAGCAGCTTAATGTTGCAATCAGCCATGGCAGCAGGAGTGCCTGTCCCAAGGTTTTCACAGTCGTGTGTCTCTTCTTTTCAATGTCCCCAGCCACCGCCTAGAGAAACGGAAGTGCAATACGGCCACGTGCGTGACACAGCGCCTGGCAGACTTCTTGGTCCGGTCCAGCAACTCCATCGGTGCGATCTATTCGCCAACCAACGTGGGGTCCAACACCTACGGCAAGAGAGACAGAGAGCCTCCAACCTATCTACAGCTTTAACGTTGCAAGATGGCGAGGATCGCGGTCCTCCTTAGGGATCCCCCCTCCCTCCCTCTGTTTGTTTGTTTTTTTAATGTACAAGGACCTGATCCTTAAAAGTCCTCCACCCAAGTTCTCTTTGTCTGAACGAGGCTGCCGCTCGGGCAAGCAGCCTGCGGATTTGGCTGCCCACATGACCCCTCTCCCTTTTGGTCATTGAATACCTGTCTATCCTTCAGAGTGCCTTGTTTTCTTTGTGTGGTATCTGATGTACGTGACTTTCATGGATTCGCCATGCCTCTGTGTGTGTGAAGGATGAAACACGCTCCTGCAATGTGGTTGTGAAATGCCTCCCTTCAAAAGAAAATAAACCTCACGCGCCCATGCCACAAAACCTGAAATGTAAAAGTGTGACAGCCACTTGTTTCTCTTTCTTTCATTTTTTAAAAAATTAAAACGATTTAAAAAATGACGAAATGCAAGGTGTATGTCCTTGTAGTCCCATCTGAGTGGAACCATGTGTCAGGAGGTCCTACACACGAGTAGGAGTCTGGCAGAGACACATGCCTGACTGGCATGTTCTCTCTCTCCTGGTCGTTCATTCGGGAGATTCAAAATCTTTCTCCAGTCTGAACATCACAGCGACTGATACCTTAAGACCAGCGGTGGCCAACTTCCAAGAGACCTACTCACTAAATTAAAAACAGGCAGTGATCTACCAGTTGGGTTCAGGTCAAAGTTGTTGAGCTTCTTTTAGGGAGGGGGAAAGCCCCATTTTTAGGCTTAGCTTTGGGAGGGGTCAAAGAGAAACAGCAACTCACTATTTTGGGGTCAAAGAGAAAGAGCAACTCACCGAAGGATTGCTGGGGGGGGGGGCACAGCCAGGGTTTGTAAACTCCATCTTCCATTCTCCAACAATGGAGGGCGGGGTGGGGCGGGGCGATGGGGCCAGAAGGGGGCCAGCGACTGACCGCTATCGACCAAAACCTCGCAGGGATTGACCAGTAGATCGCAATCGACCTGTTGGACATCCCAGCCTTAGAGGCATCAGCACACTTTGGGACCAGCAGAGTATAGGCAGTCAGCGTACAGACTCAGTAGCACAGCATTTGGCTAAACTACGTTTATTTACATATACACACTTGGAGCATAGTTACTCAGCTCCTTCCTTTTCAGCATCAGACAGCAGAAAGAGAGAAGAAAGGACAAATGTTCTACATCACGGACAGTAATACAAACATCCTGTCTCCGTGACTTCCCACAATGTGGAATGAAAACATACACCATCATGTGATAAAAACAATCCCATGACTGCAGCACGGGAAAAGAATCCTAACGCCATGGTCTACCTGTTGAATGTGCCTTAAGCCGCTCCATATACCAGGGATGGAGAGCCCTGGCAGCGAGGAGGAGGGGATTTAGGGTTGTGTGAATCAGGTGCATGCACCGGGTGCTGAGCCAAGGGGGTGCTCTCTGAAAGCCAGATAAGAGAGGTGCTGGGCTTTGGGAAGAAGGAGGGAGGCTCTGACAGCGTCCTGAAGCCCTCCCGCTTCCTTCCTAAAGCCAAGTGCCTCCTTACCCGCCTTTGGGCTCACACGGGACACCATAGCACCTAAGTCTGCCTCTAGCCCTGGGTCTGGAAACAGAACATGCCCCCCTCAGACATCTCTATTTGGCCCTCAGGATGAGTGGTCAGAGGGAATAGAGGGAGCAGACTGGGAGGAAGAGGTGTCAGAAGCTGAAGAGGCATCAGGGTTTCGTGAGCAGGAAGAGGCTGTGGCAGAGAGCAGTACAGAGTAGAGGGAAGAAGCAGAGGGCGGTTCAAGAGACAGAGTGAAGGCAGGCTGCTGAAGAAGCCAGGGGGTCTCCCCTTCCTGCTGTGACCAGCTCCCCTCCTCCCTGGTCCCCCAGGACCAGAAGTGGTATGAAGGAAGAGGAGCAGAGACAGGCAATGCAAAGAAGCCTCAGATTGCTTGTGATGGCGTTGCAGGAGGAGGAGGCTTTGAGAGCTGTGGGAAGTCTCTGACCTTCAACCTTCAGTCCTCGCAACTGCCTCACTGGGGCAAGATCTGCCCGGAATAGTTGCTGTGCTCACGAGGCCTGATCTCCTGCGCTGTTTTGTTTTTTTGAATAAACCGTTAACTACACTGGCACCGTGTGAGTTATTGCTGCCCTGCTCCTACCAATTGCTCTGCAAGCAAGCCCCACTTGTGTCAAAAGGATATATCTATTTAATGAGCCTATTCCACAGTTTACAACAAAAGCCATCCAAATATAACAATAAACACACACAAGTCATGCGTGAACTGGCTACTCCAGCAGGCACAGCAAAGAGATCCCAGAATAAATCTTTTGCAGCTCTAGCTCAAAGCCCTCTTAGACAAATAATAATGGCCTCCATCTAAGCCAGGGGTGGAAAACCTCAGGCCTAGGGGATGGATGCAGCCCTCCAGCAGGCTCACAGGTCTTTCACCAAGCTACGACTCCTCTCCAGGCCTCAATAGCTCAGTCAGTAAAGCATGAGACTTTTAATCTCAGGGTCGAGGGTTCAAGCCCCATGTTGGGCAAAAAGATCCCTGCATTGCAGGGGATTGGACTAGATGGCCCTTGTGGTCCCTTCCAATTCTACAGTTCTGTGATTCTATGGTTCTTTGACCATCCTCAGTACCCTTCCAAGTCGTGTAACCTGGCTGGAATGCATCCTTGAACTGATAATACTTCTTTTTTGCTTGAATAGAGACACAGTAGGAGTGTTTGCATGGGACGAGGGTGGCGCTGTGGGTTAAACCACAGAGCCTAGGACTTGCCGATCAGAAGGTTGGTAGTTCGAATCCCCGCAACGGGGTGAGCTCCCGTTGCTCGGTCCCTGCTCCTGCCAACCTAGCAGTTCAAAAGCACATCAAAGTGCAAGTAGATAAATAGGTACCACTCTGGCGGGAAGGTAAACGGCGTTTCCGTGTGCTGCTCTGGTTTGCCAGAAGTGGCTTAGTCATGCTGGCCACATGACCCAGAAGCTGTACGCCAGCTCCCTCAGCCAATAAAGCGAGATGAGTGCCGCAACCCCAAAGCTGGTCATGAGGGACCTAATGGTCAGGGGTCCCTTTACCTTTATCTAGGAGTGTTTGCATGAAAAAGCCTCTGATTTGTGAGTGGCTGCTGGAATGCAGCCAACAGCACAAAGGTAAGATTTGCATGCATTGTTTTCCCCACCTTTGGATTCTGGCCCCTACCGCCAACGGCAAGTGGCCCCTGGAAGATTGCTGTTAAGGGGAATGCAACCCTTGGGCTGGAAGGACTTCCCCACCCCTGATTGAAGCTGAAAGTATTCCTCTGAGTTGCAAACCGGTTTTGCCCTTCCTTGTGGGGGGAAAGGAAACTCTGTTCTTCCAAGCCCGGGAACGCTGCGTTATTACATTTCGTGCGCCAGTCAAATCAGAAGGATCATCTTCACAAAAGTCATTATGCGCTGTGCTAATCTGAAAAGCCGACAAAAGGCTGAAGTCAAATTTCAGGGCAAGATAAACCATTTAAAATGCTAATCGTTGTGCAACTTTGTTCTCCCTTTGTCATGCTAAAGGTGCTCTAACAATAGAATATATGAAAATTATCTCCATCGCGCATGCAGGTTTGCGTCGCTATCGTGGGACAATGCTGAACTGCTTTGCATGATCTGTTCCTGTTTGAATCCTCAAATTAAAGAGAAGAGTTCAATTTCCATTTGGAGTAATATTTTAGTGGAAGAGAGAGAGAGAGAGCAATAAATGTCTGCACCAGAATCTCACTACTTTCTTTTGACATTGATTGCTTTGAGGTGTACAGAGTTGGCAGCCACTTGACACATAGAGCACATGCCTTTGTTCTACCTAAACCTTTGGAGCAATACGCCTCTGAATATCAGCTTCTGGGAATTGTGAATAAGGAGAACACAGTCCTGCTTCTGGGTTTCCCATGGGCATCTGGTTGGCCACTCTGAGAACCAAACTCTGGACTCTTCTTCTTCTTCTCTTCCTATAACACCATCAGTTGATGCCATTGACAGCACCAGTGTCAGCTTTGTCTCTGACCCCAGGAGTCCTCAAAAGCTCTGTGCAATTCTATACACGTCTACTAATAAGTCCTGATGGCTATGTTCTGCGTCTACAATTGGTGGCAGCAATGCTTCCAAATTCAAATGTTATTATCATTATCATCGACATCAACAGGGCAACCACTAAAAAGGCCCTGTCGCTTGTGCCTGCTGGCCGCACTTGGCAGACTAGCAATTCTTGCATACAGTTGAATAATATAAAGGCTGCAGATTAGAATCAAGAAACTAAGGGCTTATCCCCATGAAAATCCACCTTAAAGCTGAATTTGGGTTTTCTGTGGATTGACATTTGCTCCAATTAAAGAGTGTTTTTTGTGTGGGGAAAGCTCTGGAGCAAAAAGGAAAAAGCTGTTCAGACAGAGAGCTTTAAATTGCGGACCGTGCCTGGATCACAGCAGCAAGATTTTTATATGTACAAAGATGGAAAGAGTTAATATTCTCCAAGTTTAAACTAGGGCTGGACTAACTTTCCATCTGTGAAGAGGGGTCTTTCAAGGGGCATGAAAAGCTCCCCACAGACATGTGGTTGGCCACTGTGAGAACAGGGTGCTTGGCTAGATGAGCCATTGGCCTGATCCCACAAGCTCTTCTGACATTCTGATGTTTTCTCCTGTTTTCCCTGATACAGTTTTTCTCCTTGTTCCTCTTGTACAGGGTCCTCTCCTGTCCGTCTTTTCTCCTCCTTCCTTTCTAGGGATGACAGCCCCAGACCATTCTATACTATTGTACTTCCTGTTTCCCCTCTTTGTTGTCCTCACCAAAGCCATCCACTAATTCAGCTCGCTTGTTTTCCCTCCATTGCCTAAGATGAATATACGGACATAAGGAGAGCCTGCTGGTTTGGGCCAGTTGCCCGTCCTGTTCTCACAGTGGCCAGTCGAGATGCCACTACCCTTTAACTTTCGAGGGATGCTCTCAGCATCTCTGTCTACCAACACTTCGGGTTCCCACTTCTCAGTTGTGCGTTGTCTCAGCTGCTGAGTCAAGCATCTTCCAGAATCCTTTTGCAATCCGGAATATGCTAAAAGACAGAAAGCTTAAAGAAGAGGTTTGTTTCTCTTGCTTCCAATAACTCAGGCCAGCAGCGTAACAATATTCAGAAAATATATTCGCCTGTGCTTGGATGCACTTTACAGAAGGTACTTTTGGGATTTACTGGCCAAACTCGGGATGCTTTGCAGCAGACCAGCAAGCGTTTCTAACTCCCAGCGGTTTAACCTTTAATAACTGTATTTATTATTTTATTAAACTATTTTTATACTGCCTACAACTTCAATCTCGAGGCAACTGTATAACAATTTAAACAATGTCAATATTAAAATCAACATGCAGAATAATGTGCAGCTGATTAGTCAGGCATACTCCTATGCAGACACACATAGGTCACACACAGGTAGGCAACCTCCCCTCCTCTCTTCAGATCAGCTAAGAAAAGGGATTGACGCTCTCCATTCACAAAATGAACTCTCAGATGGCCAAGGAGGGGGTGGTTTGCTCCTTCATTAATGCGCTGGTCTCTGCCCACAGCTGTGCTATTTCTGCTTTAATTTTTTCTGTGTATCTGAAAAAGTGTGCATGCACACAAAAGCTCATACCATTAACAAACTTAGTTGGTCTCAAAAAAAAAAAAAAAAAACTTAGTTGGTCTCTAAGTACTGGAAGGATTTTTATTTATTTTGTTTTGGCTACAGCAGACCACACGGCTACCTACCTACCTAATTTTTCCTGTTGTTTTTACCACCCACCACCAAAATCTTGAGGGGCCAGAAAAAAAATGTTATGGGGGAGGTAAGACCAGTTCCCTCAGAACTAGGGGATAGCCCAGCTAGGGGTTGGCACCCCAAACCAAATTCAGACAAAAAAACCTAATTAAAACTTAGGACAGTGCAAGTTCCCCAGTTCAGTTTGGGGCCCAATCAGGATTGCTAAATTGGGCCCCCAAATTGAATTGGGGCCTGTGTGCCTTGCATAACCCTTGTTAGGCATCCCAGATTTTAAGCATTTTAAACCTTCTTCTCAGCCAAAAAAGAGAAACCCAAACCAGCTTACTCTGTCAGCAAAGACAGTCCTTGCCCTCACCATTACAATCTAATACACAGAGAATCATGGAATCGAATAAACAGAATCGTAGAGTCGGTCATCTAGTCCAACCCCTGCAGTGCATGAGATAAAGGGGGAAAGGATTTGGTTTTTGCTGAAAGGGAACACTTAGCCTGCCTAGTTTGCTTCTGGGGGAGAAGAGGAGAATCTGGACACCCCTTTCTAGAATCACGGCCCCCGCCTCCCATCCCATCCTGATGCTCAGCCCCATATTGAGGTGGAAGGAAGCAAATTTCCTATTTCTCAGTGGCCCTATTGATTTGTGCAGGTCCCATGTGCATTCAGCGTCAGCCAAGGAGATTCCAACGAGTTTCAGAAGAATACCCATAAATGTAGAGCTGCCTCGATCGTGTTAGATTTATTTCTGCGGTGCCTTCTTTGCCGCAGGGGCGACGAGATTGGATAGCTCTGACTAACGCTATGCCTGCGAATCACTAAGAAGATGAAGGTGAAAGCAAATGCTTGTCAGATCTGAAGGACTTTGTAAGCCTGGCAGCACCTCCTTCTCCTTCTCCTCCCCTCTCCCTGCCCTCCCCCTGCATTTTCATCACTGGAATTGCACATTTTTTAGGGCGGAGGGGAAACAATATAGATAGGTACATCACACGGGGACTTCCTGTGATGATGAAGGCCGGATGACTAACCAGAATTTCACTCGTTTCCCCATCACTGTTTGACTTCAATACTTGCTGAAACTAATAACAGCTGCCGAAATTAATTTGCTTTTAGAAATATATTGATTTTTTAGCGGGTGGGGGAATCCAAATGTCACAATAATATAATATCTTTTTAAGGAGTAACTAAAGTCTCACAAAACAGTGAACGAGCTTTCCAATTCTTCAGAACTTCACCTCCAATGTTAAGCAAAAGATGGAAAAGGATAAAAAGGAGAGGAGAGGAGAGGAGAGTGAGAAAGAATAAAAGAACATAGGAATATACAGTTCCCCCAACATGGTGATTTGATGGTATAATTAGAGGTAGGGGCCATAACACAGTGGTAAGAGGGCACATTCTACATGCCAAGGGTCGCCAGTTCAATCCCTGGCACCTATAGGTAGGACTAGAAAAGTTTCCTGTCTGAATTCCTGTAGACCCACTGTGGGTCAGCATATAATACAGTGGTACCTCGGGTTACAGACGCTTCAGGTTACAGACTCCGCTAACCCAGAAATAGTACCTTGGGTTAAGAACTTCTCCCCCTTCCCCAGCACGGAAGCCCCCACCTTCTCTTCCTGTATCTTTCGCGGGTCTTTGCCACTTTTGAAATCCCACAAGATTTGGCAGAGCATATTTCCTGCATTCCAACGTCTTGCCCACTATCGTAGTTCTGACATATCTGTCTGTCCCTTTGGTCAGAGCTCAGATTACAGCTGCTCTCCCCTTCCTCTCTGCTTTCTGCTGTTAACTGTCCTCCCCCAGTGCTTCTTCTCTCCTGTCAGCATCTGAGCTTCACTGACATGCTTGTAAGGGAGAGTAGATCTACCAATTACATCCACCATGAGGGAAAGCAATTACCATATTTTTCGCTCTATAGGACGCACCAGACCATAGGACACACCGGACCATAGGAGGGGGAGAACAGGGGGGGAAAAATTCTCCCCCTCTCTGCTCAGTGCCCCTTCAGCGAAGCAGCAGGAGAAACGGAGCCCCTTCCATTTCTCCTCCCACTTGGCTGAAGGGGCGCTGCGCAACTCTCCCTCTCTGCTGAAGCCAGGAGAGTCTTGCTCTCCCGGCTTCAGCAAGAGGAACCCAAAGCCTTCGGAGTGCAGTGCAAGTTCCCATTGCGCTCCAAAGGCTTCAGGTGGCTATCCCTGAAGCCTGGAGAGCGAGAGGGGTCGGTGCGCACCGACCCCTCTCGCTCTCCAGGCTTCAGCGAAAGCAACGCGAAGCCTCTGGAGCACGGAGGGAACGCTCCCTCTGCACTTCAGAGGCTTCATGTTGCTTTCTCTGAAGCCAAGGAGCCTGCATTCGCTTCATAGGATGCACACACATTTCCCCTTAATTTTTGGAGGGGGAAAAGTGCGTCCTATAGAGCGAAAAATGTGGTATTTCCAATTCTTACCTCTGGACCATATTCTATTGCAGATGATATGGAGGCAGCGACTATTTTTACCTGCAGAGTTCACCTAGGAGAACATCTCACCCCATATATGCCTACACAATGACTTCAATCTGTGGAACTGACACTGCTACAGGTGCCACAAAATACCCCACTTTTTGCACAGGAACACCACATGTGAGAAATGGCACCCAACTCTCCACACCCCTTGCACCACAACTGGTTGTTTTTACCAGGCTGGGAGTGTGTTTGGGAAGGTGTGGCTGGAGATTGTTGCTTTTCTGGGACCTCACCCTCTCCTTACCAACTGCTGACTAGCCACCCATCTCCTCCCAGGCATAAAAAGCTATGGCAGCCTAAAACAGTGCCTTGGTTTAAGCTTTGATGACACACAAAGGCCGATGCCAAGTCTGGCATCACATTCAGCATTGCATGGGAGACCACGGGAGCACACCATTCTGGTGGTCTTCCAGAAGACAGAACAATAAGAAGCTGGAGAAAGAGACAGCTCAACACAAAAGCACTTTAAGATAGAATCTTGTTTGGCTGATGACATATGTTCACTCATTTAATGCTAATGTCATTACCTGAAAAACTGCTAGGGTCAGGTACCAGCTGGGAATTAATTTAAAGCATCTCTCCTCTGTGTTGGATGATGCTGAGTGGAAGGGAATAAGATCGTACCTCCCTGACAAATGCTTCTCCAAGCAGCCAGGACGTTCCAGTTTAATAATAAAATTGGAGCCTCACTTGAGAGATTGTGCCATTGCCAATATGCTCCTAGAGATGCAGACCTATCGTGGCAGGGTATGATGTATTTAAAGATGGGTAAGTAGATGCTGTCATAAATCACTGCAAATTATGTCTGAATCAGAAATGAGCCTAAAGGTATTGGTCTCATTTTGTTTTATTCAATTAGTCATCATTGGAAATTGCATAGTTATTTACTTTGTAAAGCAAGAAACTTCAACATTGTGAATTAAACAATTGAGCTTGCTCATGGCTTATGCACCCACTCATTACATGATACATCCCATTACTCATTAATGGGATTTTCTTCTTCCCCTTAAGCCCCTTCATCTGGGAGGCTTAATGCAGCCCCATCTTTCAAATGAGCCGAATTTCACACATCCCTGGGAAGCTCTGGACTAGTGTTCCATTTGCTAGAGGTGGCGATTTTTTAATGTACCAACCAAGTCTTCAGTGAAGAAAAAGAATAATGGGCTATGGTCACTGTGACCGATTATTTGAGGGAAAATTGCCGTCGACAAAACTCATACGACATCAGGTTACTAGGGTATTTCTTGAGGAAGGAGGGGGGGGGAATGAAACAATTATCTCAGTACATGACCTTTGAACTTCAGTATTGATGGTATATTTGATCGGAGAACATACTGAGTCGGTAAGTGAATGGACAGAAATTAATTGGCCTTGCATCTTTGCCAAAGGAAGAACAAACCAATCTAGAAGAGTTTGGATGGTGCTAGAAGAATCAGATTTGATGGCATTACTGGATGGATGGTGGCCGGCTATGGGCATTGCATCACGTTTATCTGAGAAACAGTTAGCAAAGTATAAGACCAGTCTCTCGGTAGAGGTTAATTCCTATCAGCAAAGTGACCCGACCAGAGGGAGAATGCAGATGTCACTGTAGTTTTCTTACCCAAGACTTTGCTGATTTGATATACAGTGGTACCTCGGGTTAAGTACTTAATTCGTTCTGGAGGTCCCTTCTTAACCTGAAACTGTTCTTAACCTGAAGCACCACTTTAGGTAATGGGGCCTCCTGCTGCTGCCGTGCCGCTGGAGCACGATTTCTGTTCTCATCCTGAAGCAAAATTCTCAACCCGAGGTACTATTTCTGGGTTAGCGGAGTCTGTAACCTGAAGCAGATGTAACCTGAAGTGTATGTAACCCGAGGTACCACTGTAGGTGAATCATCGTTGCTTACTGGGAGGGAGAGGCAGAGGGAAGTTCAGGACTATGCAAACAGACTGGCAGAGTTAATTCAGCACTCCTGAGGTACCACTGTATAAAGATTACTCAGAGCAGACCCATTGAAATTAATGAATCTAAGTTTGACATGTCCATTAATTTAATGGGTATATTCTGAGTACTACTAACATTTGATACAACAACAACACACACACTTCCTCATGTGACTAAAATTTCTTAATTAGCAATTGAACACAGGTAGTCCCAACTGGATTCAATGTTACATTCGTTGAATTTCATTGACTGTAAAGCCCAGATAGGTGAGCATCAGAGAAAAGACCTTAGTGGTGGTAATTGTCATGAGTCCTGTGGCGATGTCATGGAGGGGATAGGTGGCTCTTGAAGATGGCGGGGAAGAGATTGGGGAGTTGAAGACTCAGGGGAGGGCATACCAGATACAGAGAATTACAAGTGGGGACTATGTCAGGAATGTACCTAGAGGGCTGGCCAGGTTGGCCCCTCACCAAGGACGCAGGCGGGGGGCAGGGGAGGCGCAAAAATTACATCTTTTCACTGTGGCTGAAAGTGGCTAGGAGACCACCTGCCCATTCATGTACTTCCTGGGCTGCTTCTTTGCTTCTCTGGGAGGTCAAGCGGGGCACAGAGACTCTTCTGGCAAGGGGGCAAGGGATGGTTGACACCAATACAGCTCCCTGCCAAGGGTACAAGGGACGGAGGTGGCGCTGGTATGTCTCCTTGCCAAGGGCACAAGGGAGCCTAAGTCACCTCTGGATAGCGTTGTTGAATTCAGTTCTTGGTTGTAGGCTTCTCATGGGCAACTCGTTGGCCACTGGGAGAACAGGATTCTGGACAAGATGGGCCTTTGGTCTCATCTAGCACTCCCCTTCCTATGTTATTAACTGTTGAACTCTTTCCAAAAGAGATGTGTCAATCACACACACACACCTCCCAGCCTGTTTTAAAGTCATTTTTATTTCACACTGTATTTTTTTAAAAAAACAAACCCAAAATGTCCTGATGCCTCTTGTATACCTCGGGTTACAGACACTTCAAGTTACAGACGCTTCAGGTTACAGACTCTGCTAACCCAGAAATAGTACCTCGGGTTAAGAACTTTGCTTCAGGATGAGAACAGAAATTGTGCAGCGGCAGCAGGAGGTCCCATTAGCTAAAGTGGTACCTCAGGTTAAGAACAGTTTCAGGTTAAGAACAGACCTCTAGAATGAATTAAGTTCCTAACCTGAGGTTCTTAACCTGTATGCTGTTATGCTGCTGTGGTTTTTATACATTCTCCCTCTTTAGAATTATAAATTTAAATGATTTTATTGGTTTGTTATGTAAGCCATCTTGACAAATTTTTATTTTAAAGGGGTTTGGCATAAATGGTGAGATAAATGAAAAAAAAAGGGGGCAAACTTAATTCAAACATTTAAACTGAAATTGGTTGTGTGCTTTTTAAAAGATGTTGGAGGGCCCCATCGAGTTGAGTGAAGAAATATATCATTTCCATAAGGGTGTATTACAACAACAAAATGCAGAAGTATGGAAATGTTAAGCTTACTGTCATCCTGCCAAACGAAATCTCAATTTGAAATGTTGAGGACTCGTATGGGTTTATTTTTGTTTATTATTATTTTTTGCAAATTTCCCCACAAGGTTAACAGCAAGCTGACCTTTTCATGTAACGCATGCGGCATGTCAGGGAACTGCTTCTGATAGTTCCACGCTATTAAGCAGATGTTCACAAATGCCTCAGAAGCTTGGCACCATGTTGTAGTTCTGCTGCCCTTGATGTCAGAGAGCAGTGGAGATTAGGCATGAGTAACTTAACCAGGGAGGCAAAGGGTATAGCAGAATGTCCAAATTCATCACCTAGACCAGTGAACCAGTGGGTCTCCAAAGGTTATTGGACTCTAGCTCCCATCATCCCTGACCACTGGCCATTCTGGCTGGGGACCAATAGGAGTTGGAGTCCAAGTTAGGATCCCTACCCCAAATTTAGAAGCATGATTAGATACTCAGCCCAAGGCAAGTAAAGCATTTGAGAAAGATGGTAGCCAGTGGTAGATTTATAGGTATGTGAAGAAGTAGAGGCCTTTGTGGTTGATGCTCCTCTGAGTTATTAGTATATATCATCAACTGAGAGGATACCTTCAAAACAAGATGATAATATATTGCAATTGTTGAATTCTGGTATTTTAGCTTGCTGTATTGTATCCACTCTTCATTTTTCCTACTCCCTGATGACATCTGTGACATCATGTTGCAAGACAATGTGCTTTACAGCACTAGTGTATTCTTTTTTACCGAGCTTTCCAGAACTTGCTTGTGGTTGTTCTAATAAGTGTCTGGACAAGCAGAAAGAAATTACCAAGGGTATTTCAGCAAGCATGAAATCAGACCAGGTTGAATAGGAAGGTGAGAGTTGAGCCAGGACTGCAGTTGACTAGGATTCCATCTATTCATTCTTATTTCTTATTTTGACTGTTATTTGTGCGTTGTTCCCAAAAGTGATTTCATGCATATCAGTAAACATCATTATCATCAGGAAGTGGAAAGTGGAAAAAGAGAGCAATACAAAAGCATGAAGAAAAACAGAAAGATAGCTTATTTGTCTTTAAAAAAAAAAAAACCTATTCATTAGGTTCGTGAAGCATCAGAGACACTGGAAGAAACAGATGCTGCAGAGGCTACAACTAGTGAAAGTCAAAAATGAAGGGAAAGGCTGGACCCTCAACTTCATGCAAGTGATGTAGCTCATTCAGTTAGTTTTAAAGGTAAAGGAGATGTAGAAAATACAACTAAGTCTGGTGCAAAATATACCTCTTGCCGTAACTGAAAACAGCATAGTTTTTAAAGAGGTTCCTTCCATTAATGATGTTGCTTTGTAGCCTAATTCTCTTTCATTATCAGTTTCCCACCACACCTTGCCAGCTAATTACTGGTGGTTTGAGGGTCACACTTCTAGACATAAAGACATTTTTTATCAAATGATTGTTCAGCACCCTTAAGAATTCAAAATTACTTACAGTCTACTATTTCTCAAGCTCATTCAATGAGTTCAGCAGTTTTAGCGATTGAGAGCTCTGCACTGCACAACGTAAATTAGGACAAATTAACCAACAATTTAATGTGAAAGAAATGCCAAAGAAAACATGTATAATTTTTTTTTTTTACTTTAAAAATCCAAACGTGTGGCAGTACATGTTGGGAGTGTTGATTTTGGAGCATTTCATAAAAAGTAGCTCAACAACTTTGGGCAAAGCTAAAAAAAGCGTCTACTTCTGTTTCATTGACTACGCGAAAGCCTTTGACTGTGTTGACCGCAGCAAACTAGGGCAAGTTCTTAAAGAAATGGGAGTGCCTGATCACCTCATCTGTCTCCTGAGAAATCTCTATGTGGGACAAGAAGCTACAGTTAGAACTGGATATGGAACATCTGATTAGTTCAAAATTGGGATAGGAGTACGACAAGGCTGTATATTGTCTACCTGCTTATTTAACTTATATGCAGAATTCATCATGCGAAAGCCTGGGCTGGATGAATCCCAAGCCAGAATTAAGATTGCTGGAAGAAATATCAACAACCTCAGATATGCAGATGACAAAACTTTGATGGTAGAAAGTGAGGAGGAATTAAAGACTCTCTTAATGAGGGTGAAAGAGGAGAGCGCAAAATATGGTCTGAAGCTCAACATCAAAAAAACTAATATCATGGCCAATGGTCCCATCACCTCCTGGCAAATAGAAGGGGAAGAAATGGAGGCTGTGAGAGATATTACTTTCTTAGGCTCCATGATCACTGCAGATGGTGACAGCAGTCACAAAATTAAGAGACGCCTGCTTCTTGGGAGAAAAGCAATGACAAACCTAGACAGCATCTTAAAAAGCAGAGACATCACCTTGCCGACAAAGGTCCGTATAGTTAAAGCTATGGTTTTCCCAGTAGTGATGTATGAAAGTGACAGCTGGACCATAAAGAAGGCTGATTGCCGAAGAACTGATGCTTTTGAATTCTGGTGCTGGAGGAGACTCTTGAGAGTCCCATGGACTGCAAGAAGATCAAACCTATCCATTCTGAAGGAAATCAGCCCTGAGTGCTCACTGGAAGGACAGATTGTGAAGCTGAGGCTCCAATACTTTGGCCACCTCATGAGAAGAGAAGACTCCCTGGAAAAGACCCTGATGTTGGGAAAGATTGAGGGCACAAGGAGAAGGGGACGGCAGAGGACGAGATGGTTGGACAGTGTTCTCGAAGCTACCAGCATGAGTTTGATCAAACTGCGGAGGGCAGTGGAAGACAGGAGTGCCTGGCGTACTCTGGTCCATGGGGTCACAAAGAGTCGGACACAACTAAACGACTAAACAACAGCAACAACAACAACAAAGCTTTGCCCCCCCCAATAAAAGAGTTTAACTTTGCCCCCCCCCAAGCTCAACTTTTGTGTCTGGATTTTCACTTTCTGTATGACAACCCAAATTTTCAGACATAGTGATTTCTTCAATAAACACACCACTGTGATGTTTGAGGTGGCTTTACTTAGAAAAGCAGCCACTGAGGGACTCACAAAAGTGGAGTCCACAGAACTTTAAATTACACAGGTGGATATAGAGGTATTCCCTTGGCTTAGCTTTACACACACATTGAAATTAAGTCACATTCTCCAAGGAAAAGCATGCCTGCATTATCAGAGCTGGATGCCAGATTCGGCAAGAAAAACAGGGTGCAAACTTTCTATCAGGCTAGCTCAAGGCTGAGCTTTTTGAGCACAAATATTCTTGAAACATTCTTAATGCAGTCTGAGCAAGCAGATTCTCCTAACGTGATCCTTAACGCAGTGTGGGCAAGGGGAACCAGCTGATTCCCCTTGCACGTTTATTTAGGTGAATGGATAAGGCTTGCCAAAATGACTGAACACAGAGCACAGTGGACAGATGGTAGTTCATTTGAGTTATTAACTCTGCTCCTTGTGGAGCCTTTTCCAAGTTGAACGATAAGTTACTTATTCACAACACACCTTCCAACTTTCCAGTAAAGCACTAAAAGATAGTTTACATTTTAAAATAATGGCTCATGAGACCTGATGCCAAAGGGAGAAGGAAGATAGAGGGCAAGGAGAGGTGGATTCCGACTCCTTTGCACTCTCCCATAACAGTTATACAGTAACCAGTTGGAACGCTCACTGCATGAGACAGTTCTGGGAGGGGAGAGTTGGTCCAGCCAAGCTAAGGATGTGGCCCCACCCCAGCTATCTAATTTCCTGGGCTTCCTCTGATGCAACTGGGTTGAATGGCGATGACATGGACAGACAGTTCTGAGAGAAGCTGTGGGACAGTAGCTAAGCCAACAGGGTGGGTCATTGTCTCACCTTTCCCTTGGGTACAGCCAAATGGAATAGCTACTGATGGAAACAGTCAGAGCCAACTAGACTATGGCTCAGACCTTAGAGGGTCCAGTGCTGACCTTTGAAGGACACAGATTTATACAGATTATGCATGCACACGAAAGCTCATACCTAGAACTAACTTAGTTGGTCTTTAAGGTGCTACTGGAAGGAATTTTTTTATTTTGTTTTGACTATGGCAGACCAACACAGCTACCCATCTGTAACTGTTGATGATACTACTTCACTTTTATATTTTGGAGAACATGGCGCTGTAGGCTAAACCACAGAGCCTAGGGCTTGCCGATCAGAAGGTTGGCGGTTCAAATCCCCACAACAGGGTGAGCTCCCGTTGCTTGGTCCCTGCTCCTGCCCACCTAGCAGTTCGAAAGCACATCAAGTGCAAGTAGATAAATAGGAACCGCTCCAGCAGGAAGGTAAACGACATTTCCGTGCGCTGCTCTGGTTCGCCAGAAGCGGCTTAGTCATGCTGGCCACATGACCCGGAAGCTGTACGCTGGCTCCCTCGGCCAATAAAGCGAGATGAGCACCGCAACCCCAGAGTAGGCCACGACTGGACCTAATGGTCAGGGGTCCCTTTACCTTTACCATTTCTACAAGACTTCTGTTTTTGAAAGCTGGAAGTCAGCGATTTGGGTGTGTGTTTGCGTGTGCAAATAGTTAACCTTGCCCCTTAAGGCACAAAAAACAGTGCTAGGAATGGAGGAGATAATTTGCAGGTGATGCCAACCAGTTTCCCAGCAAGGCTCTTTCTTTCTCCCTGCCCCGCCATCTGGTGTACCCAAATGGGATGGCCGCTAACGTTCCTAGAAACCAAACTGCTGCCGAGTTAAAGGGAAGGGTCTTGTTGTCTTGAAAATGCATGTCAACTGGGTACGGCATGATTTATTTCTATTTTTTTATTAAAAAAACTTATAAGCGCAGCTTTATTTTTAAAATCAAAGCAATTTACAAGTACACACACACACACAAAATCCCCATAAAATTGGAAACCAGAAATCACCACCTAAGTATTACAGAAGTTTTCTTCCTTAGGGTTGTATCTAGTGCTAGTCCTCAGCAGAGTAAACTATGACTAAAAGGGCAGACCCACCCACGAGGCAGGCTCAGGGCCAGATTTAGGTTTGATGAGGCCCTAAGCTACTGAAAATAATGGGGCCCTTTATATGTCCAGCTGTCCTTTGTCAACAGCAAATTGTCTCTGTTTTTTGTGTTGAATATACTGTATGCTATATGGTAAATTATGGACCTAATAGGTATCTAAAGCCATTTGAACATAACAAAATATGTATTTTATTTGTTTTTTATCTTATATTTTGGAAATGTACATCCAGTTTTGTCCCTTTAATTTTTTTGGGCCCCCCTCCCAAGAGAGTGGGGCCCTAAGCTAAAGCTTTTTTAGCTTATACAGTGGTACCTCGGGTTAAGTACTTAATTTCTTCCGGAGGTCTGTTCTTAACCTGAAACTGTTCTTAACCTGAAGCACCCCACTTTAACTAATGGGGCCTCCTGCTGCCGCTGCGCTGCCAGAGCACGATTTCTGTTCTTATCCTGAAGCAAAGTTCTTAACCTGAAGCACTATTTCTGGGTTAGCGGAGTCTGTAACCTGAAGCGTATGTAACCTGAGGTACCACTGTACATAAATATGGCACCGGGCAGGATGAAGCAGCTGCCTCAGGTGGTGGAAACACAAGAGACCCCCCACTGTTTCCACCGTGGCTGGAACACCCCACTCTCGGTGAGTTTCAGTGAGAGGGAGGTGCGGTGTGTGGTGTTGCCGTTCATCTTCTCTGCCCCTGGGGTGAAGACGGTCACCAGGACCTTGCAGCTGCACCCCCCGCCAACCGAGTTCAGCATTCCAATGCAAGACATTGCTGCTTGTCTTCCCCACTCCTGGGGCAGAGAAGACAAGTACCAAGGCTATGAGGAATGCAATCCCCATCACGGAGTTCGGTGTTTCCCCTCAGGTGGCAAAATGGGCTGCTCCTGACTATTAACCTAGGTTTATTGATTTCAGTGGGCCTACTCTGAATTGGTCAGCACCAACTCTTTGAATTGTGCTCAGAAACATACTGGGAGTCAATGTAGATCCTTTAGGACTGGTGTTATATCATCTCAGCAGTGACTCCCGCTCACCAGTCTAGCTGCTGCATTCTGGATTCGTTGTACTTTCCGAGTCACCTTCAAAGGTAGCCCCACATAGAGCGCATTGCAGTAGTCCGAACGGGAGACATAAGTATAAGGCAACTTTCTATGTTCCTTTTTTTAATAAATGGTTTTATTAACAATTTCAACATAACAACATATCAAAATATATCATATTCATTATTTTCTCCCCTTTCCCCCCAAACGCTCCCTCCCCTCCCCCAGAGACTTCCCTCACCTCCTCTCTCTGATTTCTTAGCACATATTATTCTCTGCATGTTATAAATTTGTACAAATCCTTACCCTATCCATCTACCATGTTATCAATCGCTAAATTTGTGTATGCTTATTCAAAACCTGCCAAGGAGTCCAACTCATTTTGTTGTCTTTTTAAATAATTTGTGGAAAGTTCCCATTCTTCTTTAAAGTCACAGTTGTCCTTATCTCGTAGTTTGTATGTCAGTTTAGCCAGTTCTGCGTAATTCATCAATTTCTCTTGCCACTCTTCTTTTGTCGGGGTTTCTTCATTCTTCCATCCTTGTGCTATCAAGACTCTTGCCGCTGTTGTTGCATACATAAATAAATTATTTGTTTTCCTTGGCAGATCTTGTCCTACAATCCCTAACAAAAATGCTTCCGGTAGGCAACTTTCTATGTTCCTATGACATTGTCTCCCGAATATGTGTCCTTAGAACTGCAACCTTCGTTGAACTTACATTACACTGAAATCAGTGGGGGAAGTTGGCCATGATTTAATGCCCATTCACTTCTATGCAAAATAAGTGTAAATACGTCTAGATCCAATGGAATGGCTATTAAAAATAGAACAAGTAAAAGGGGTTTTCTTCCCAATGAAAGGAAATGTTTTTCAAGGCAGAAACTACATGTTGGTGTGTTTGTACCATAGCTTCTTTGCTTTTGATCTGTTGCAGCTTAGGCCACGATCCTAGACATTCATACTTGGCAGCAAGTCTGAATGAACTTAGTGTTGCTTACTTCTGAGTAGGCATACAGAAGATAGCAGTGTTGGCCAACCTACAACACCCACTTGGGAACTGGAGATGAGCACCTGGAAAAGAGCAATGACCGAGTCCATGTATTGCAAATGTTGCTGGCAGAATCAATTTGAGTTCCCCCAGACAGAAACAAGTAATGCCAAGTGACATTGGTGCAGTTTGATAACAAAGAGCAAAATAGAACTGTCAAGAGCCGCCGCCTCCTCACAACATGATAGATGATGTCATCTCTGCTTCGGAATGTCTCCGGTGAAAGGGCCGAGAATTGGTGGCGTTGGAGGGGCAGATAAAAACAAAAAGGAAATTGCAAATAAGAATGGCAAAGGCGCTCCAGGGTGCCAGGGATTTCGTGCTTAAAAATATCAGGGGGAGATTCCCTTTGAACACTGACAGTTTCAAGATTGCACAGAAGCAGGCAGGGAATTAATTAAGGAACTGGAGAGAAGATGGGCAGCCGCCACAACGACAACAACAGCGCTGCTTCTTCAGCAGTAGGCAAGAAAGAAACAAAAAAGAAACATACAGGTGGGTAATCCCTTTGGTAGTTGATGTGGAATACAACTCCCATCACACCGGATTATTGGCCATGCTGGCTGTGGCTCATGGGCATTGGAGTCCAGCAACACATGGAGGGAACGTTCGCTGCCCCGCTTTAGTAGGACCATTGAAAATGTCACCCAATACTGCAATGCTTCTGATTCTTCAGAATTCTTTATTGGGCAAAAAGCACTTAAAAGAACACAGGCTGCTTGGTGGAATTGGGGCACTTAAGACCAGTGATGGGGAACCAGGGAACATTAAATGAGGAGTGGAGAAGCTGTTTGCACCCTCCCCAACTTTAAGAGTTTCATGGGGGTGCAGAACCAAGCCAGATCATTGTTTATTCATTTTGGGAATATGAATAGTATCCATCCTACAAACACAAGACTGAATTGCGTTTTATTGCAGTGAGACACCTTTTAAATTTTGTACTACATGCATTCAAAAAGAAAGCGAGTTGGGTTTTCCCAAACTTGATAATACATACCTAAATTTAGAACAGAAGGTTTATTCTTAGTTAGCGCCCAGTTCTCTAATTTGTTACGGTTATTTTGAAACCTAGTTCTGTGTTCTGAAACATTAGCTAACCCTCCCAGTTTGGTGTCATCTGCAAGTTTGATGAGCATCCCCTCAATTGCTTTGTCCAAGTCACATGATGAGGAACCATTAGTGAGTACTAATGTTTTGGCCATTCAACCAGTTACAAATTCACCTAACAGTTACCTCGTTCAACCAACATTTTACCAGTTTCTCTGCAAGAATATCATGGGGGACTTTTTTCAAAAGCCTTACTGAAATCAAGATACACTATGTCCACAGCATCCCCCTGATCCACCAAGCTTGTAACTCTATCAAAAAAAGAAGAAGAAGAAGAAGAAGAAATTTGTCTGGCATGTCTTGTTTTTGAGAAACCCATGCTGGGTCTTAGTAATCACAGCATCCTTTTCTAAGTGTTCACAGACCAACCGATGAATTATCTGTTCTAGGACCTTTCCTGGTTATTGATGTCAAGCTGACTAGTTGGTAGCTGCCTGGGTCTTCTCCGTCCCCACACCTTTTAAGATGGGGACAACAGCTGGTAGCCTCCAGTCTGCGGGGACCTCACCTGTTCTCCAACACTTCTCAAAGATTATAAACAGAGCCTCTGAGATTACATCTGCAGGCTCAGGTAAGTACCTTTGGGTGCAGCTCTTCAGGCCCTGGAGATTTGAATTCATTTAAAGTAGCTAGGTGTTCCCATACCACCTCTTTTCCTATACTGGGCTGCAGTTCCCTCCCTCCCTCCTTCATTTATTCTGTTTTCACCTGGTTGGGCATTGCTTTCCTTCTGAGAGAAGAGGGCTGTATGTGAGATAGCCCATTGTTTTTAATTGTTGGTATCTGAATCAATGGGTGGGGGAGAGGAACTGCATTAGGAATACTTACATGGCCTGTCCTGAGAAGCCCAGAGCTGGAATAATAATAATAATAATAATAATAATAATAATAATAATAATCTTATTATTTATACCCCACCCATCTTGCTGGGTTTCCCCAGTTGCTCCGGGCAGTTCCCAACAGAACATCAAAAACACGATAAAAGATCAAACATTAAAAAATCTCCTAAACAGGGCTGTTTTCAGTGTCTTCTAAAAGTCAGATAGTTGTTTATTTCTTTGACATCTGATGGGAGGGCATTTCACAGAGAGGGCGTCACTACCGAGAAGGCCCTCTGCCTGGTTACCTGTAGCTTAGCTTCTCGCAGTGAGGGAACCGCCAGAAGGCCCTCAGTACTGGACCTCAGTTTCTGGGCAGAACAATGGGGGTGGAGGTGCTCCTTCAGGTATAATGGCTATGGGCCATTATCAGTATTACTGTTCTATTGCCACAGCAAACGTCCCCTATGCAGTAGTTTTCATGAGAGGTGAGGCAAGGAAGACGCCCTGTGCATCTGGAACTTGTGTGTTTGCTATGGAAGAGAGCTACTGCTGAAACGTATGGCAAAACAGAAAAAGACAAGAGAGAAGAAGAGTTGGGATTTGATATCCCGCCTTTCACTCCCTTTAAGGAGTCTCAAAGCGGCTAACATTCTCCTTTCCCTTTCTCCCCCACAACAAACACTCTGTGAGGTGAGTGGGGCTGAGAGACTTCAGAGAAGTGTGACTGGCCCAAGGTCACCCAGCAGCTGCATGTGGAGGAGCGGAGACGCGAACCCAGTTCCCCAGATTACGAGACTACCGCTCTTAACCACTACACCACACTGGCTCTCCTAAGAGAAAAACTTGGCTGATTGCTGCTGTCAGACTAAAATGCCTACTTATTTTTTGTCTGCTTTTCTATGCACAAAGGTGCATTTGGCTTCCATATTTTCAGACCAGATTCAGCCCTTGCAAAAGTCTGAAGGGTCCATTTTCAGCGAAGCCCACCTTGTACAGCTTTGTCCAAGGAGGTCTGACTTAGGCTCTTTTTGCCCAAACTTGACAGAACCACAAACAACTCACTATGATAGAGGTTCCTATGCAGGACTGAAATGCATCAATTTGCCCTTGAATGAAATTTCTTTTGACCGTCCTATGTTGATGAGAAAAACTTCAGAGGTATATTTCATCTCTTACAATGCATGCCTGTCCAATTTCTTGTATTATTCAGGTCGGGTCGTTTGTGTTGGCAGCAGGGGCTACAGGTGTAGAAGAGTAATATTTAGTTTATGGCTGAACTGTCTAGCAGTTTCGTGGATTGGGAAATTGCATTCAGCCCTGGAAAGCAAACTTGCTCTTTAAATAATAGAAAACAAAGGAAAAGCCATTTATGACTAACAGCTGTCGCTTCCAGGGCCATAACTCATTTCCTGATATTGTTTTCCACTCGCCCACCTCTGAAAAGTAAAAACTTCTGCCTCTACTGGGCAAGTTTTCTTTAGAGACTTGTGGTCTGTTTGGAATAATGCATGTCTTCTTGTTTTAAATCTTTACGGGGTTTCTCTCACCAAACCTGGATCTTGGCATCCAGGGAATTATATTTTTTATTTACCTATTTTTCTTTCCCAACTAACACTAAACGCCATTGTACATATCTAAATATTTTACTCCGGCATCCTCTTGCCAATAGATACATGAAGGGGAACATTCTTCAAAGTGCAGCTTCTCCTGTTAAATGAAATGAGACGCTGTCCCTGACAAACTTCTGCCTCCCAAGCAGCTTTGGGCCCAATTGCATAATGGTTAGAGTGTCAGGTTTGCAGAGTTTGATCTAGGAAGATTCACCTTTAAATCCAGATATCCTGAGGAGGAGTCTGATAATTTGTACTGTTTTCCCATTTGCGGGAAAATGCATGGCAAGCAATGCTATCAATCTCAGCCTGCCTCTTGATATGTGGAAAACATTAATATAGGATGTGACCATCTACCCCCTGAAACTGCAGCGAGGAGATAAAAAACAAATTGATATACGATGCAGGGTTGATGTAAGCCACTGTCTTTCCAACGTCTATTTCCCTGCAATGTGGGGGTAGGAACTCTGGGCTGCATTTGCTAAGGTTCATCTAATCAAATGCCTTGTGAACCTCAGCAAAAGGGAATGCAAACACATCACGCCTGTTATCTCCAGGCTTGACTACTGTAATTCGCTCTACGCGGGGCTGCCCTTGAAGCTGTCCCAGAAACTCCAGCGGATACAGAATGGTGCAGCGAGGCTCCTCACGGGGTCTCTGCCATGGGAGCATAGTCACCCAGTGCTCTTCAAGCTGCACTGGCTCCCGGTGGAGAACAGGGTCAGATTTAAGGTGCTGCTTTTGACCTTTAAAGCCCTTCACGGCCTAGGACCCTCGTACCTACGGGACCGCCTCTCCTGGTATGCCCCACGGAGAGCCTCAAGGTCCATAAATAACAGCACCCTAGTGGTCCCGGGCCCTAAGGAAGTTAGATTGGCTTTAACCAGAGCCAGGGCCTTTTCAACTCTGGCTCCAGCCTGGTGGAACGCTCTGTCTCCTGAGACCAGGGCCCTGCAGGATCTGATTTCTTTCCGCAGGGCCTGTAAGACAGAATTGTTCCGCCTGGCCTTTGGCTTGGAGGCAATTTGATTCCCTTCCTCCCTCTCTTTTTTTCTCTTTTTTTCTTTTCCTTCTCCTCCTGCGATGAGGCTACATTTTAATATTTTAATGTTCCATTATTTTAATGTTGTATTTTATTTTTGTTTTTAAGTTTGTAATCATTCATCATGTTTTTATTATTGCTTGTAAGCCGCTCTGAGCCCGGCCTTGGCTGGGGAGGGCAGGGTATAAATAAAAAATTATTATTATTATTTTTATAAACAAAATCTCTCCTTTATCCCTTATGGGGTATCCAAGAGTCCGTATAGAGTCCTTACGTGGGTTCCCTATTGGTAGGAGAAAAGAACAGAGGCCAACCAGAGAATATTGAGAAGCAAAGCAGCTTGTAAGCCTGATCTTTATTGAACTGTTGCAACAGGATGCTCCCCTCACATGCAGGAAAGGAGAAGGATCCAAAACCAAGGTGTGCCTGCCCTTATATAGAGATTTTAAATTTCCTGCCCTGGAGCTCAAGACCACCCCTTCACACATCATACATACTGAAATATACTCAGAGTCGAGAGTGGATTTCATGCTCTTTATTCAGCTCATAGTGGTAAGGAAGAATGGAAGTTCCCCCAGAATGTCTGCCTTATATACATTATTTACACAATGAGCCCCACGTGATTGGCTAATTCAGGCATTCACCTGTAGGCCAATCAGGTTGCAGATTCACTGCCACCTGGAGCTGGGTTGGGTGGCTCCTGTGGACCAATCAGACTGCTGCATTCTGGATCCTATTGTTCTAGGACCAATCAGACTGCTGCATTCTGAATCCTATTGTTCTAAGACCAATCAGGCTGCTGCATTTTGGATCCTATTCAACTCAGTATGTAACACATACATTACGCCCTTTAGGATTCTGGCACATTTTGCCACCATGCAACAGAAGAACCCTGAATTCATCTGACACCCCTTCAAAGTCATCTACACCAGCGTAGCGTAGTGGTTAAAGTGCCGGACTAGGATCTTGGGAGACCAGGGTTCCAATCCCCACTCAGCCATGCAACCCACTGAGTGACATTGGGACAATCACTGCCTCTCAGCCTAACCCGGGGTAGTTGTGGGGAATTAGTGGAATTTGCTGCCAAGGAGTGTGGTGGAGTCTCCTTCTTTGGAGGTCTTTAAGCAGAGGCTTGACAACCATATGTCAGGAGTGCTCTGATGGTGTTTCCTGCTTGGCAGGGGGTTGGACTCGATGGCCCTTGTGGTCTCTTCCAACTCTATGATTCTAGTCTATGAACCACCAGCACCACTTTGAGCTCCTTGGGAGAAAAAGGTGAGAAATGTATTGCAAAATAAAAATAAAATCTGCAGCACTCAGCCTATGCTCAGAACCACCCTTTCCTCTTGGCGACAATTTTCGTATAATCTATCCAATGCAAAGCTCGGCTTCCAAAGTCAATAAATAAATCCAGTCCCTTAAATCTCCCTTTGGCTTCAAGCCATAAATCTTCTGCTCTGCTTTAGTTGTAATATAAACGCATGGCCCATAGGGGGCAGCAGAGAGTCGTATCTGTTCTTCTGGTCACGCCTCCTCAAGTGGGAAACGCCAAACGGAAGCTTTACGAGCCACGCGGCGACCCGTAGCCAGGCTACACCAACGAGGCGGGTGAAGAGTCGCCCAGACGAGGAGGAGGCCGGAGTCTCGCAGGCCGGAGACGCGGCTATGGCAGCCCAATCGCCCCAGCTCGCTGCCCGGCGGAGCCGCTTCGTTGTGGTGGGAGGTGGCATTGCCGGAGTGACGTGCGCTGAGCGGGTAACGTACTGTCCCTGTGCCTCAGAAACTATATACACGGTCTCTGCGCATGCGCCCTCTGGAGCGGCGTTTGCTGAGCGGCTGAAGTACCGTCCTTTCGTCTGTGCGCATGCGCCCTCTGGCCGTTTCCCTTTCACGCCCTTTCCCTACGAAAACTTCCTGGTTGTTTCATAGACGTATAATGTGAAGATGGGTATGCGGTGCGTAGCTTCCGAGGTGGCTTCCCACGGTTCCCAATTAAAGGCAACAGCGCAGAAAGCAAGCATTTTAGTGTAACTTTGATTAAGCAGCAGTCTACCCATTCCCCATCCCTAGGACAAGATCTACCATGGTCCAATTGATGGCACAGCCTGATTTAACATAGGCTTGTTCCTTGAACAGTAAGAAAGCTAAAAACTTCTCACTGTGTCTAAATAGGACCTCTGTTTCAGAGGTAGGATGCTAATACCAGTTATTTGGGGGAGGGGAGTAGATGAATTTAAATAATTGCCTGTTTGGAAAAATGTAGGTGTGAGTTGCTCGTTTTAAAAATAACTTCTAATATTTTCTACCCCTTTGAACAGCTGGCTACAGAGTTTCCTTCTGATGATATTTTATTAGTCACCGCATCTCCTCTTATAAAAGCAGTAACGAACTTCAAGCAGGTGAGAAGAGAACTAATAACTGCTTCTTGGGGATTTGGGGTAAGGTGAAGTAATCTACTCTGCTGTTGTAACCCTGTTTCAAAGGCCACTGCAGGCCCAGTTTTCCTGTAGTAGTGCCCACTTTTAATACTAGCATTTAGGGCCATTCAAAGAATGAAGGAGGAGGGCAAAGCCTCATAAGGCTACAGGACAACTTTCAAAGGCAAATCCATGGAGAACAAAGTTATCATTGGCCACTAACCATGATGGCTATGTTCTCTTTCCATTGTTGGAGGCAGTATGCTTCTGAATAACTTTTGTTGGGAACCACAGGTGAGGAGAGCGTTGTTGCACTTCGTCCTGCTTGCAGGCTTCCCATTAAGAGCTAGCTGGTCCCTGGGATAACAGGCTGCTGAATGAGATTGGCTTTAAGGATGTTTTTGTGTGTGTTCTCCGTTGCAGCTATTAATGCTGTTTGCAGGTCCCTGCAAATATCTAGGACTGGGAAAGACTGAATTTCCCCAGTTAACATGTAATCAGTAGCAGCATCCCACTGCAGTTGCAGCTGTCGGTCCAGCTATTGGGTAGGGGTATGTGTTTTCGAACCAGACCTAAGGGAGTGTCATCTCTGAAGGTTGCCTTCAGGGTTGACAAGAACCCGAGGGGTTCTTTGGTGCATTTGTGCATCAGTAGATTTTGGTTAGGAAGTTGTCTTGCACCTGAAGGATATTTTTGTTTGTTTGTTTTTGACAGGTTTCCAGGACTTTAGAAGAATTTGATGTTGAAGAACAAGCAAGCAGCATCTTAGAAAAACGCTACCCTAACATTAAGGTTATTCAGTCTGGAGTAAAACAGCTGAAGAGTGAAGAACATGTAAGAGGACCCTTCATCCTTTTGTCTTTATCTGGAATGAGAAATGGCTTTCCCTTTCCAGGATGAGAGCGGAGATGTCTTGATATGAAAAATCAAGTCTCATGTTGTAGACTAGGTGACCAACACGGTCACCTCCAGATATTCCTGCACCGGTGGAGTCAGGTGATTCTAATCTACTAGGGTAATGGCCCTGTCAGTAGGACTTACACATGCACTGGTTTACAACCTATAAGGATGAGATGGGAGCTGACTTTTCATTAAGCTGGTTGTGGCAGAAACTAATGCATGCACACTGGGGCAAGGCCCACCCCCGCCCCAGGCCAGGAAGTTGAGGGTGGGGTTTCCAGAGCAGGTCTTTGATGCGGTGTGAGAAACTACTGTTGTCGGGAGCAGATATTGGCGAAGCAGTTGATACGCCAGTCAGCGCTTGTTGAATTTTAATACCCAAGTGATGTCTGAGTGAGAGGAAGGGATCCATTTTATTGCATCAAACTAGCTCTTAGGAGCCAGCAGCATAGTCAAGTGCTTTGGAGAACATTTGCAGAAAGTCCTACGCTGCCGCCCAGAGGAAAGGTTTTCCTATTTGTGTTCCTCTGTGTGAATTGACAGCCTGAATCTTAAGTGTTTGCTCATCCAGCTGCATTGGAAGCCGGCTAGCTTGCAGACTTCCTACTGAAGAAGTAGCTTTGGAGGGATTGTTGGTGGACTACAAGAGGGGAAATAATCGCTGTTCTTTCTGGAGCTCTTTGGAGAACATGTGGGAAATTTGCTTCCGGTTCTTTTTTCCTACCTTCTCTCATTCCATCCTTCTGTGCACAAATGCTTCTGTTCCATAAGCTCAACAAGCATTGAAGCCGATCTGCACAGGACAGGGGCAGTTCTTCCTTGTTTCAATGTGAAACCGCCCCATCATAGAACTGTAGAGTTGGAAGGGACCACAAGGGTCTTCTAATTCAACCTCCTGCAATCCGGGAATCTTTTGCTCAACCTGGGGTTCGAACCCATGACTCTGAATTAATGTAGAGTGAGGATGGGGAAACTTGGGTCCTTCCAACTGTACAATTCTATGAGTCTTTTTTTTTTTTTAAAAAAAAAGGATCAATGGCATGCTATACTGGACCCTTCAAAGATGTCCCTCTCTTCTTTCTTTTCCATTTTATAACATGGTTGCAGAAAATAATCACAGAAGCTGGTCAGGAGTACATCTACGAAAAACTTTGTCTGTGTGCTGGAGCAAGGCCAAAGCTGATTACTGAAAGAAACCCCTTCGTGTTGGGAATCCGTGATACAGACAGCGCAGCGGTAATGCTGTTTGTGTGCTTTCAGCAGTCTCTGACGCAGACATAGATTTAGAAATCTGGTGAGGTCTAAGCCAGAAATAACCGTGCAACACAAAGTGTGCCAGGGTCATTCTCCCAGAACACAGAAAAAGAGGGTTTCCACTATCTTCCAAAAAGTCAAAAGGGAACACCTCTGACAGGCATTTCTAAGCAGGGGAGTTCTGCAGCATTGCTTAATGGGACAGAAAAATTGGAAAGAAATGTAAAATGTGGAAAGAAAGACAACCACAAGAGAGAGAAAAGTTGATTTTGCACATACTTGTAGCGCAGATAGATAGATAGGTCTGCTTTTATTCAGCTATATAGTCTTGCAGGGGAGTGGAAGGGAGCTCAGACTTTAAAAGCAGAGAGCTATATTGCCCCCAAATAGGGAGCCCCTCCCTCTTTGTTTTAACTGGTGATTAAATTTGGTTTGTTTTGGGGTCAAATGGGGTCAGCTCTGTTGCAATAACAGAGGAAGGGCCACAGTTCAATGGTAGAGTATCTACTTCGTACATAGTTTGCCTTGGGTTCAGTTCCTGGCAACTCCTGTGGGACCAGAAGAGATTGTTTTTCATAACCCAAGGTTGATGATCCTGAGCTTGACAGGCCAATTGAGAGCCAGTGTGGTGTAGTGGTTAGGAGTGGTAGTCTCGTAATCTGGGGAACCGGGTTCGCGTCTCCGCTCCTCCACATGCAACTGCTGGGTGACCTTGGGCCAGTCACACTTCTTTGAAGTCTCTCAGCCCCACTCACCTCACAGAGTGTTTGTTGTGGGGGAGGAAGGGAAAGGAGAATGTTAGCCGCTTTGAGACTCGTTAAAGGGAGTGAAAGGCAGGATATCAAATCCAAACTCAAACTCAGTTGAATCACTCAATAGATGGCAGCTTCTTATGTTACTAAAATGATCTCTCTGTCTGTCTCTGTCAAGTGCAGGAATTTCAGAAACATCTGGCAAGAGCGAAAAGAATAACCATTGTGGGAAATGGTGGCATTGCCCTGGAATTAGTGTACGTAAATCTTCCTTCTTTTGAAAAATAAATGAAGCTAAGAGCTTTATTATTATTATTCTGCTGGGAGCTGCCCAGAGTGTCTGGGGAAACAGAGCCAGTTGGGCAGGGTATAAATAATAGATTATTATTATTACTACTACTTCTATTACTACTACTACTACTATCTTAGCTATAGATCTAATTTGTGCTGCTATTGTACATCCATGCCTTTTTGGAACGCTGAATGCAGTGTGAGAATTTAACAATTTTTTTTAAATTTGCCATGTTTGCACGTCACATTAAACCCTAGTTAAAATGAACTATGATTTAATGTGAAGTAGCAGTGCTGAAATCATGGCCACTTTGCTCCATGCCTGTTCCTGCAAGGAAACAAGCCATGGTCTTTGGGGTGTTTTTTCAATTGTCCAAACACCGGCTTCGTGGCTTGTCCCTCACCAAAACAAACCACAAGAGGAAGCCAGGGTTTCTCTTGGCTTAGAATTTTATAGTTTATTTGGAGAGGAACAAATTTGGAGGCCAGGTTTGGATGACACACCAAGCCAGGCCATGACTTATTTCCCAGCAACGTGGCAGCAGTGGAGGGGGAGCAAAGTTTCTGGGATTTCAGGAGTAATCACTAGCTACTGCTTGCTCATGTTAAAGATAGTGACATGTAAACCAGGTTGCTTTTTAAACGTTTTTCTTTTCTTTTTTGTAAACCCCCACCTTAATTACAGTAACACACCAGAAACAAAATAGCTTAAAAATAATAACAAAACTCTCTTTAGATACGAAATCGAAGGTTGCGAAGTCATCTGGGCCATCAAAGACAAAGCGATTGGGAACACTTTCTTTGATGCAGGAGCGGCTGAGTTCCTGATCCCAAAGCTGAGTGCCGTGAAACCGGAGCCTCCGATCGCTTGTAAAAGAACAAAATATACGACGGCAGGTGGAATCCCAGGTACTGTAGAGCATCTCGGGCATTATAAAGTGGCTCTTGCTTGTATATTGGCTTATATTGTATGAAAACCGTTGCATCGGCCCAACCCTGCACACTTCAGATATTTGCAAACTGTAAGAGATGAGGTAGCGTTGGGGCTGAGTTTGTGGAGTGGGAATAGCTGCTGCAAGAACAGGGTGTGAAGTTGGGTTGCACTCGTAATAAGTGAAGGTAAAAGATCCCTGGACGGTTAAGTCCAGTCAGAGGCGACTATGGGGTTGCAGCGCTCATCTCGCTTTCAGGCCGAGGGAGCTGGTGTTTGTCCACAGACAGCTTTCCGGGTCATGTGGCCAGCATGACTAAATAAGAAGTACAGAAGGACCTGGGATTGTAGGATAAGACCTGCCAAGAAAAACAAAGAATTTATGTATGCTACAACAGTGGCAAGTGTCTTGATAGCACAAGGATGGAAGAATGAGGAAATTCCAACGAAAGAACAATGGCAAGAAAAATTGATGAGCTATGCAGAGTTGGCTAAATTGACATATAAATTGCGGGGCAAGGACAACTGTGACTTTAAGGAAGAATGGGAGCTTTTTACAAATTATCTAAAAAGACAACAAAATGAACTTGACTCCTTGGCATGTTAGATAAATAATGTAAGGATACGTACAATTTTATAACATGCAGAGAATAATATGTGCTGAGAAATCAGAGAGAGGATCTGAGGGAAGTCTCTGGTGGGGGGGGGAGGAAGAGATGGAAGGAAGGGGAGAAATAATGTATGCGATTATACAGTTTGATAATTCGTTATGTTGAAATTGCTAATAAAATATTTTTTTAAAAAAAAGAAGTACAGAAGGACCTTGTAAAGACCTCATCTGGGGCAACCCAGTCAGATGGGTGGTATATACATAACATTATTATTATTATTATTATTATTATTATTATTAACCCTGCCCGACTGAAGAGAGGCTGTATTGTCTTTGTACCCAGAAAATATATAGGCTGCCTGTACTTCCTCTATAGCATATGTCCTTATCTCTTTCCTCCTTGTCCCCCAGGAAGTGAGATAGAACAAAGTGCTGCAGCAAACCCAGGGGAAATCGGCAGCGCCTTAGGCCCTGACTGGCACGAAGGCTTATGTCTTAAGGGAGCAAAAGAGGTATGGCTGCTTATCCTAAGCCCCCTTCGGGTGTTCCCCTGTGCCCCATTAACAATCAGGAACTTTATATAAAGCCCTTCTGGCCGAGGGTGTTTACAGAAATAAACTACATTACAAGTCAACATGCAGAATATACCCCAAGTATGGGCTTCTTGACCGTTTTTAAAGAAGGGCAACCTGACCTTTGTTATAAAGTTAAAATAAAATACTTTACTGATAACTGAAGAATGGCAACTACCAAAATCACAGATTGTACTTTAGCAAGCTTAACTAGATTTTGTCTCTTTTTTGTAATTGTTATATATTGGAAATTAATAAAACTATATTTTTAAAAAAGGAATTATGTGACTGGGAGGCAGTGGGACCCTGGCCCTACTGCTTCATTCCTGCTGGCTTTCTATACCTTGGGCAATTATGTCTGAAGTGGGGAGTCTGCTTCCTAGGCTCCCTCCTTGATTTAGAGGCACGATCAACCAGGACTCAACAGAGATACATTTTTGGACAGGAGCCATAGAGGAGTTTATCCAGACCTCTTACTTATTTAGTACTTTCTTAGGGATTTGCAGAGTGACTTTTAGGGCATAGCCCTTTCCTACATAGTGGATAATAACCAACATTAAGAAGACAACTTTTAAATCCAATACGCCAAGAAAGTTTTCAGAATAGAAGCTTGTAACTAATACCGTGCCAGATCACACCATAAAAATCACTTGAAAGTTTGCAGCAAGCTGAATTGACCAGAAAGCACAGCATCAAAAACGTTAATAAAATTTGGCACGAAACAAATGAGTTTGTTAAGGCTCGCACTGTAGGAGTCGCACATAACTTTAGTAGGAAAGGTGTTATCAAATGCAATTATTTGTTATCTTTCAGCTGTCCCACAAAGTTCACATTGAAAGCCTTTGCGAAGTGAAGAAGATCTATCTCCGGGAAGAGTTCCAGCAGTCAGAGAAGGTTTCTCTGGCTTTCCCCATAGCTCAGCCAGACGAGAGGAATGCAGAAATGGATGAAGGTAAATAGTGTGTCAAGAAGAGTGCAAGACTTTTTTTCCTCTAAAATGTATGCAACTACTGTGGCCCGTGTTTTGTTAGCCCAGAAATGGAAAACGAGCAAGGTCCCAACCAAAGAAGAATGGCAACCCAAGATGACAAAATATGCACAACTCGCAGACTTAACATATAGAATAAGAGAACATGAATAACATACGTTTAGAGAAGACTGGAAAACGTTTATTGAATATATGGGAAATAATTGTGTACAACTGAAAACGCTGGCAGCAGCAAGATAAATTCAACAGTGTAAATAAGTTTTGATGGATGCAATAATGGAATACTGAATGGTATAGTTTTTGTAAATTATGCAGGGATTTATGATATGTAAAATGAACCCTGGAGAGAGAAGAAGGAAAGTCATTGATATCTTAAGGATGTAAAATGAATATTTTAAACAGAAAATTTAATTTAATTATATCTATCATCTATCTATCATCTACCAATCTTCCTGGAGATAATATATATATAGAGAGAGAGAGAGTGCAGGACAGATCAGGGTCTTATTTGCAGAATGAAAGCATGGCTTTCAAACTCCTCTCCCATTTGTGCCTGGCCCCGCTAGCAGATGGGCCCCAAAAGGTTGAACAGAATAGAGCATGGCCCTCAGGGTGAAAGTGGTTCCTCATCCCTGGTGTCCAGCTGTCGCTCTCCCAAGTGTATCATCTTAAGGAGGCTCTAGGGGGCCACTAGAAGAATTATAGCTCCCCCTGCTTGCAATCCTAGTGGAGGAACAAATGAATCTTAACACCTGGAAACTTCTGATTCTGTGCCTAATCCACATAACCTGGACTGTGTGTGTCTGAACTTTCATTCTTCCAGAGAGGTGGCCGGTGTATGTTGAGTTGACCAGCGGGAAGATATATGGCTGCGACTTCATTGTCAGTGCGACCGGGGTTGTTCCAAATGTCCAACCATTCCTTGACGGCAATAATGTAAGGATTAACACTGAGAATATGAAATTGTTTTTCTATGCAAGGCTTTTAAGGATACAACAAAAAGGACCAACCCATTTAAAGTACTATTAATATAAAATTTGGGGTGGGTAAGTCCTCTGAGAGATTGAGCTGTGCAGTATGCAGTTTATGGGTACCTTAATTTGAACCGAATGAACAAAATGTTACGCAGCTTAAGAGGATCCCCATATCTTGTAGAATTTAACTTGCTGTGTTTTCCTTTTAGCTCCATTAGTAGCACCCATTTCCTAGTACGTAATATCAGTGTAACAGAGAGGGGAATCTTTCCATACCCGAGGGCCACATTCCCTTCTGGAAAGTCATCCGAGGGCCATATGCCAGAATTGGGTTGAGCAACAGATGTAACATTTTACTTTTGTACCATAGGTTAAGGGATGCGGGTGGTGCTGTGGGTTAAACCACAGAGCCTAGAGCTTGCTGATCAGAAGGTCGTGGTTCGAATCTCCGCGACTGGGTGAGCTCCCGTTGCTCGGTCCCTGCTCCTGCCAACCTAGCAGTTCAAAAGCAAGTCAAAGTGCAAGTAGATAAATAGGTGCTGTTTACCTTCCCGCCGGAGCAGTGTTTCCGTGCGCTGCTCTGGTTCGCCAGAAGCGGATTAGTCATGCTGGCCACATGACCCGGAAGCTGTACACCGGCTCTCTTGGCCAATAGAGTGAGATGAACACCGCAACTTGAGTCGGTCACAACTGGACCTAATGGTCAGGGGTCCCTTTACCCTTTATCATAGGTTAGATTCTCTGCACACTTGCACACCCCATTTGTAGCCTCCATTCTGGCAAGCTAGAGGCATTATCAGAGTTGAAGGACACATTCCAGCCAGGCCAGAACACTGAAGAAGGGTATGAAATAGGGCTGGTGAGGGCTCTGGCTTGAGTAGATCATAGACTTATAGAGTTGGAAGGGACCAAGGGTCATCTAGTCCAACCCCACGCAGGACTCTTTTGCCTAATGTAGAGCTTGAAGCTACAACCCTGAGATTAAGAGTCTCGTGCTCTGCCAACTGAGACCCAGAGGGCAGCATGTGGAACTTAACAAACCCCCTCTTCTGGGAGTCTGCATTTGGGAAATCTTTGCTCGTAGCACCACCTTTAGACTCTGTGTCCTTCCTGCAGTGTGGGCGCTAGAAAGCCCTGCCTCTTGTTTGTCACACTGCGGTCTGAATATTTGGGGCAGTTAAGAGTCCTTTTTAAAAATAAATTTATTTAACATAATAATTACAAAATACAAGGAAAATACTGCAAATACATACATACATATAAATTTCAGATAAGCACACATACTGTATATAAAAAGAAAGAAAAAAGGAAGAAAAGGAAAAAGGAAAAAAATTGGAAGAATTTCTTCCAAATTTATTCTACAAATATCTCAATAATAAAATTTCATTGATTAACTTCCATCGCTTACACTGCACTTCCTATATACATTTTAAGCAAAATTGTATCTGTTATTCTGTATTTTTCCCATACAATCTCATATAAATATTCTAATCAATAAGTTTTCTAAATCTTTCATAAATCTATTCTAAACACAACCAATACCTTACACTTAATCTTTGTCTCAAGAGTCCTTGATTGGGGAGGATGTGTGGCCAGAGACTTGAGATCTTTCCAAGCGCGGCAGCTCTAAGGACTGGGATACCGATAGCTAAATTGGGATGGGCCAAAGGGTGTGGCTTCTTCATAGCAATACCCTTAAAAGACACATACAAGCCCCCAACCTCAGATCTCATTAAGACCAGCAAATTTATGTCTTCCACCCACCCACCTTCTGGCAGAAATCTGCATTTACCTCTTAAATGTTTAGTTTGTTCTAGGTGAAGATGGGGGTCTGACAGTGGACAAATACATGCACACTTCTCTACCAGATATCTACGCGGCAGGGGACATCTGCACTACGTCATGGGAGCCTAGTCCGGTTTGGCAGCAAGTAAGGCAATGTAGATGGTGATCCCTGTGTAGGTTTAACGAGATTTCCCCATGGTAATTTAATCCCATCAGTGTATTGCCGGTATATAATTAGCCAGGGCTTTCTCCTTGTTCACGTCCTAAACACATTGTACATCTGGCAGTTCAGTTAAACGACAGAATAGAAGGGAATGCACACCTGCCTTAAGTATCAAACTTAGGGGTGGAATTGTTGGCCAAATCCACAGCTGGCCAAAGGACTTTGCCCCAGTTTGCAGAGGATACTAAATAAAGTATCTCGAGCTGCCAGAAGTCTCCAGGTGACTGTAGCAGCGATATGTTGTAGCGGCTTCTACAGCCACCTGCAGAAACTCCTGTTCTATCCGTCTGTTGTCTGTCAATCTACAATCTTCATTCATCTTCCATGTGTCCTTGGGGCTGGAAAATTGGAAGTGAAGAGGAATAGGATAATTATTTATTTGAATATCCTGGGAAAGGCATGCCGAACAGGATCACTTCAGCCAGTGATGTTTTTTTGTGTGTGGATCCCATATATAAGGGTAACTATCAATGCTTCCCATATTTTTAGCAAGGGCTGTACCTTATAGTAGCTCTCTGATAAGCTGAGCACTTGAGATTGGGCTCTAGGAAAACATGCTCATTCTTCTAAAACGCTTGCAATCTTGGTGCATTGATTACCATATCCTCCTTTTTTTTCCAGATGAGGCTTTGGACCCAAGCTAGGCAGATGGGATGGTATGCTGCAAAATGTATGGCTGCTGATACTTTAGGGGAACCTACAGACATGGACTTTTGCTTTGAACTCTTTGCTCATGTGACAAAGTTTTTCAATTACAAGGTAATGAACTGTGTATAAACGACTGCAATGATTCACTGTTTTGGAATGGCTTGATGGCAAGCGATTCCATTTTAATTCTGCAGAAAGCTACCACACCTAGATTTCTCACTGCACTGATCACTTGGGAAATATGCACTGATCACTTGGGAAATATGCACAGCTCAATTCCTCGCCATAGTTGCATACTAGAGTTGCACACTAACTGGCTTCCTCCCCCCCCCCCAGCATGTAGCGCACACTGTTTCAGAGTAAAATACTGGACTGCAAGATGTCCAGAGACTGCTTTCTGTCAGTACAGTATATGAAGAACTTCCTGACAGTAAGAGCTGTTCGGCAGTGGAATTTGCTGCCAAGGAGTGTGGTGGAGTCTCCTTCTTTGGAGGTCTTTAAGCAGAGGCTTGACAACCATATGTCAGGAGTGCTCTGATGGTGTTTCCTGCTTGGCAGGGGGTTGGACTCGATGGCCCTTGTGGTCTCTTCCAACTCTATGATTCTATGATTCTATGATCCTACAAAATGAATAACTTAGCTCAAGGAAATCCATCCACAAGCAGCAGTGTCTGGTTAGCACTGAACTTACCATGTTTAGGAATTCATAAATGCATAGTCGTCTCTACCAGTTATTACCCTTGAAGTGTCTTCATATAGCTTGCCTCAAAACACTGTAATCCAGATTCTTCCATTTCCAAAATCATTGCAATTATTTACTGCAGGTATGGTTGTAAATTGCCCTACTAATATCACCTAATCTTCAATAGCAGTAGGTTTAGATTTCCATAGGTAGGCCATGATTTGTGGGTGCTGTATCACTTGGGAAATATGCACAGCTCAATTCCTCGCCATAGCAAATCTCAGAAGTACATTTTTGTAGCTAAAAACTAATTTCACCACATGGAGCATCCTTTGTAAAAGATGTAGACACTATTCTCAAGGCAGATGCAAAGCAAATCAGTACTAGAGTAAGGCAGAGGGCTCTCTTCTGCACTACTTGGACTCTCAAGACTACAACTTATTTTTTCCCCCATTCCTCCAGGTGGTGCTGCTGGGAAAGTACAACGCGCAAGGGTTGGGCTCAGACCATGAACTGATGCTCAGGTGCACTAAAGGGCAGGAGTACGTCAAAGTCGTGATGCAGAATGGGCACATGCTGGGAGCAGTATTGATTGGAGAAACAGACCTAGAAGAAACCTTTGAAAACCTGATTCTCAACCAAATGGATCTGTCACGCTATGGGGAAGATCTTTTGGATCCAAGGGTAGACATAGAGGATTACTTTGACTGAACATAAAAAAGTGTCTGTGACTACTTTTTTTTAGAAATAAAAAGAGATAAGGTTCCCCTAGGCAGACTACACACATAAAGATAGATGACTGTAATTTCCTTAAAAAGCATGGTTATGGGTGCTTTCAGGCTTTGCTGCTAAACATGGTCTACCAACATTCAAGCACTGAACTGTGGGGAAGTGTATTATCTAGTAAAGACTTAAGATGAGGCATTGTAATGTTCAACCGGATAAGGTTAAGCCACCTTTTGTGCAATATAAGGTTCAGCGGGGCTTACATATTGAATATTTTGTATTTTACTTGCATCATGCAAAAGCAGTTTACATAAACAGATGTAAAATAAAAGATTCAATTATTTTCAGTTTAAAAATTATAGGCATAATTTAGCCAAAGTTTAAGCATTTTGAAATGCTTTTTTAAAAAACAGCAGTGCTTATTTCTCTCTCTTTCTCCCCCTCCCCCCCCCAAAAGGTTTGGAAATACTGAAACTTTGGATAGATTGTGACCATCTATTTGCTTCTTTAAATTATTTTTCTAACTATGCTGGAGGCCATTTTCACTTACACATAGATGGGCTTTATCCCCACCCCCTGGCAGGCATGAATACTGGAATACTGCAGCCAGTGATATAGAACTAAACATAGGTCTGTGAGGAGGGTTCCTCAGGGTATGCTCAGTAGAGTCCCAGGACATGTAAATGGTAAGTGAGAGAATCTGTTGATTCGTCAGCTTTCAAAATGAAATTTCAGGACTTGGGTAATGCTGGGATGACAATTTAAAACGTGTTTTTATTTTGAAAAAATAAAAAACTTCCCATAACTTGAATTGCACTGTAGTGTTCTGGGTTGGTCAAGTAACTTTGCTTGGGAGAAGAAGCTACCCAATGAAGGTCACTTTAGAAAGAGTAACTGTTCTACTTCATTGGAAGTAGTTAGATTCCCACTATGCACTTTGCCTCTATTACAGTTTGTCACAAGGTTTTACAATATAGCTGCCTCTGGAAACAGCCCAAGGTCCATTCAGTTCACTGTGGCCAAAAACATTGCCATGCCCCATTTGTCAATTCTAGTGCTGAGACATTTATGCCCTTGCAGGTACCAATGCCCTGCTTTTGAATTACTATGTACTTATATTTAACTGTCATGCTCCAGCCGCTGATGGACTTATTCACACACTCTTCATTTTCCTTTCAGAAAAATTATACACCGCTTGATTGTAAAAATTCAAAGCAGTTCACAAAGGATAAAACAGTAAAAAAAAAAAATCACAACCATACTTTAAGACATACAAAAGTTAAAATACTAAGACAATTCTAATTACCTCAGTTTTCTAAGTATCATGGTACCCTCGCCTGAACAAGAATGTTTTTAGCTAGTGCTGAAGAGTGCAAGTGAAGCTTGGGGGCTCCATAACTTTACAGTGGTACCTCGCAAGACGAATGCCTCGCAAGACGAAAGAGTTTTCCGTTTTTTGAGTCGTTCCGCAAGACGAATTTCCCTATGGGCTAATAGCTGTGCTTCGCAAGACGAAAAAACCCCAAGACGAAGAGACTTGCGGAACGGATTAATTTCGTCTTGCGAGGCACCACTGTACAAACACCATATGACTCAGTGGTGTCCAAACATTTTTCAAAGAGGGCCAGATTTTATCCCAGGAAATAAACTGCCACAGGGGCCAGATTAAACTGACCAGCATGCCAGATCAGGCCCCCGAAAAGGACTATTTTGAGGTGGGCCCTCCAGCCACCAAGCTGGTCCACACATATCACAGCAGGAGAGGGAGGACTAACTTCGTGGGACAAAAAACATTTTAATGCATAGCATATATATACAACATTTTTGAGTATGCAAAATCATGCAATATCTGAGTAGTCCTTACAAATACCATGAATTGTGGTGAATGTGTATTATTTACATCGCGACCCAGAACAAGATATTCAAGGCAGTTTAAGAAAGTGACATATTGGATTTTAAGAACCATGTCATATTGCCTTATATTTCTGGTGGAACGCAAGAGTCCTACCCATCACCTCCCTGCCCAGCCAAGCCATCACGCTTGCGTTATAATCCAAAACAAGGGCTAGGATAAGGGAGACCTAGAAAAACCAGTATAATGCCAGAAGCCTGGCGATGTGATGAGTGAGGGCCTAGCAGCCTTGGGGGCAAATCCTGCCCTTCTCCAGCCCCGTCGCTTGCTTGACATTTCTTGCAGTTCCCAATTTATTCTGAAGTTGAAAAGTAACATACAAACAAAATACTCTAGGAATCATCGATGAACAGCAAGTCATCATCATCGTCATCCTCTTCCTCTTCCATTTTAATCTTTTTTGCTTGGATGTGTTTCTCTGAATGAGGCGGTTTATGTTCACTTCCCCTTTTTTTATGTGCAACATCCGTTTTCTTTCCAGATGAGCTTCCTCGGCTGGATAATGGAGATTTGATCTGACAATCAAAACAATTTTTGTTAGCATGCATGCCCTCTGACTTCAAACTAGATGTAGAAATTTTACTTCTTCCCCCATTATCTCTTCCAGTGTTGCAGGAGCGGCTAATTTGGGGTGGGGTCGGCAAGGTCACCTGTCCTTGGACATTGGGGGTCTGCACATAAGTGGGTGTTGCCAAGTTTATGAAGGAATGTTCAGGGATGTCGGAGAGGATATATTGTTTGATTATAGCCTTTCCAACCTGTGTAAACAAGTTCACAATTTAGCAGAGTAACACTCCCCTTTTTAAACTCACAACAGATACGTTTGCTCAGGCTGACTAAAGCCTCTATAGTAACTGTTCTGGTATTTTCCCCTTATTCCCTCATAAAAGATAAGACACGACACAGTCTTCTATAAAATTATAAAAAGAGTTTACTGACATTCTGTTCACAATCGGATCCCAGAAGGCAGACTTAGAAAAGTGACATACACCTGGAAACTGTCTCATAAGGAGACAGTCCCTTTGTCCTCTTTTGGCTAAGCAGATGTTGCTTCTTCGACAAAAGTAGTCATAGAGAGAGAGATGGCCAGTCCTATGCTTTTGTTACCTGCACAGGTGAGGCCACGCCCACTTCTAGTCACATGCAGAGGAAGTCTGTTCCAGCCCAGAAGGAAGCAGGAAGTTTATCTGCTGGCTGGACAAACATTCCTCCCCATGTGTAAACATGTTCACTCTAGGAGTGTTCTACTTGTCTGCTCTTGTGTTTCACATCCCACAGTTTACACACTTGCCCACACAGGATGTACGCAGCAGCAGCAGTCACAGGTTATTGCCCCTCCCCACTCATCAATGTTCACTTGAACAACTGAGGAAGGGGCAAGTGGGGAGTACATCAGGCTCCTTGGTTGTCAGCTCTCCTGGGGCCTATCCAGGGTCCTGAGAGCCCTGCTATTAATGTCCCTTGCCTTCAGGCATCCTAGCACTGATGAAGCTCTATCAGTCTGTTTTCCACCTATCGTCTCCTAATGCTGCTCCTATTTCTCCTGATGGCTCCGCTTTGGTAGAACTGGGCTCTGTGAGCGGTGCCACGTTGGAGCGTGGACACCACATAGTTTCACAGCAACTATACTGCTCATTCATGTAGTGCACTCACAGTTATCTGCACAGAGCACACACGCAATCACACACAAGTAAACCCAACCCAAGGGTGAGTGGAAAGAATACAGTGAACTAGGTGGGTATAAAGAACAACAACAAAACAGACCATGTAAAGTCCATAACGTCACTGCTGAAAGAAAAATTTCAGCCATAGCAACAAACCCTATCTTTTGTTATCGTGGAACATTCAACTCCCCCTTGCATGGAGGGGGGTCAGCATTAACAAAAACACTGTGCTGCCTGCTCAAAATTATTTTGGAAAGAAAGCTTTTAAAGCTCTAATTTGTCTTTCTGGGATTTGTGTCACTTGCTAACACACACAAAACAAGTTCCCATGAAAATTAGAAAAGGGAACAAAGCTACTGTTATTAGATGCCTAACACAGTATTAAACCTAGAAAAATAACAGGAATAATAAAATAATAATAATAATAATAATAATAATATACCTTAGCAATATTGTTTTTGCTCATTACCACTGGCATCGTGATAACATGAGTCTTGTTTCTCAGAAGATCAGCTCTGGGTCCTATCTTCACGTAGGATATTGTAGCAAATGCTGTGAAGCTGAAGTCTTCCCTGGAAGAAATTAAGCCTTTGCGTATGAAAAGGGGAGAGGTAGAGCAGTTTAAAAAGGGTGGGGAATACTTGACTGAAACAGAGCAAAAAAGAAGCTCATGTTTTATGGATCTTTGGCTTTGGAAATGGGGTGGGGGAAGCATCCACTGTATTCTGGGGTCTATTGCTAAGCCTAGCGCCCCATAAAATCTTTTCCTTTGAATTTGCACAGTTAACACTGAGCTAACAGAACAGAGATGTTGCTGGAACTACAAATCCTGCCATTCCTAGCAATTGGCTATGTTGGTTAGGACCGGTGGGTGTTGGAGCCCAACGAAATCTATAGGGCCGCAGGTTAGCTGTAATAAAATTCCGGGGGTGGGGAGGGTGTTTTACAAGGCATGGAGGTATGTAAATAGGCTTCTTGTTTCAATACTTACTTCAGGTACTGCTGCAGTATCAAATGGGCAACAATTCTCTCCAGTGTATCACGGGGAAGCTTGGGAGAGACAACATCTACTCCCAGTTTTGACAAACCCTTCCCTAACCAGGCATCAATCAGCTTCAGAGGAGTGAATTTCTCTCTCATTTGGTCCACTTGCTTTAAAATATTGACAAGATCCCGGCAGTGCCCTGTCACATCCATCTTCTCAAATGCTAAGCGTCACAAGGTGGGAGATGGGGGGAGAGATGGAAAAAAACACAAAAACACAAATTGTTAGCTGCAGGAATTGGAGGGACCAAAACAGGCATCAAATTCAACCTATCCCAGGCAGGCTTCCACATATGAAAAACCTCTAGCTTTGAACCTCTCAACCCATAGCTGGAGGATGCGAGTACCTACTGCCATTAGCAAAGCTTTCTCAGTGAATGGTGAAGCCAAGCTAAAGGAAACAAAAAACGTGGGCATTGCAGTGGTACATTGGTTCTCGAACTTAATCCATTCCGGTAGTCCATTTGACTCCCAAAACAGTTTGAAAACCAAGGCACGGCTTCCGATTGGCTGCAGGATCTTCCTGCAGTCAAGCGAAAGCAGCGTTGGATGTTTGGCTTCCGAAAAACGTTCGCAAACCGGAACACTTACTTCCAGTTTTGCAGCGTTCGGGAGCCAAAACTTGCAAGTACCAAGGCGTTCAAGAACCAAGGTACGACTGCAGAAAGAATGTGGCTCTCTTCAGCATGGTACACTCGCCTTCCTTGGGCTAACCAAAATTTTGGGGAAACAGTTGGCGTGCATGTTAAAGGTAAGTTGTAACTGAACTGTACAACAGAGCTGTACAAGTTGTTCCTGGGTTTGAGCATCAAGTCCCACCCATGTGGGTGTGGCCTGGTGCAAGCCAATGTGGCTGAAGAAAAGGGCACTTGCTGTTCTGCAACAACAGCCAGTCATGGGTAGCTTATGCTCAAGAAAGCAATTGCTTTCCTCGGCGCAGCTGGCGCAGGAGAACACAAATCCTTGCAATGCAATTGGGAGTGAGCTGCACTAAGAGGGAGCTAGTCTGGTTTATTTCAAACCTTCCAGGTTTGAAATCTTTTTCACTTACACTCTTCTCGGCAGCAGTTATCACACATTTTGTTGCAGTTGGCAGAGTCCCAGGCCTCGTCAAAGTGATGAGCTATGAGAACTCGGCGACATCTGCAAGTACAAATACCTGGGGTTAGGATGCAACCCAATGCATGTGGCTCCTATGGAAAGGCTATAAGACAATCGGCAGAGTAAACATTGCAAGTAAGACATGTGCTGTATTCAATAACCGAATGGACGGAAGAATGTGGGATAAACAAGTCTCACTGAAATTAAAGTCTATTAATTTGAATAGGATCTTAATTTCTCTGGAACTCACTGCCTTTCAGCAATTTAAATTCACTACAGACATTAAGTGTGCACTTGATATATATAGATTTCTGAGGCGGAGATGGACTACTTGACACATGAGAAACAGATTCCAATTTTCTGTGCACAGCCCTTAATATGGGATTACAGAGAGAAACAACAGTGTAAACGGACACATAGATACAACCCATGCAAGCCTGTAGTCATTTCTTTTAAATGTCTGGAATATTTCTGCAGCTACTAAAATATGAAAAGTGAACATGGTGGGTATTTTCTGAATTGAAGAAACCTGTCACCCTGGAACAATTAGGTTTCCTTGCTATCGAGTGTGGATTTTCTCAAAATATTGGCAGTTCTGATGCAAATGTAGCATTGGCACTCTGAATACCATGTTTTTGCTAATAATGAGCCAGTCTCAGCAGCAGGTATCTATAGGTCTGGGCTTGACCTTGTTGACCTGGGAAAACACGGTGCTTGGAATTTAACTTTTGGGTTTTTAAAAACAAAAACAAAATGGAGATGAGATTAATTTATATCCTGCTCTTCCTACCCAGGGCAGCATAGTCTAGTAGCACAAAACATTCAATAGCAAAAGTTATTTCTGCAACCACTTAAAACTCTGTTGGACCGCTGAGAATTAAAAATATATATATCAAAAAATATCAATATACTGGCAGACAGCAAAAGAGCATAGGATGCCTCGCAGGGCAAAAGTGACCAACTGAACAACCCTGCTTTCCTTAAAAGTTTTTCATAGTAAATAAGATATTTGAAAGCTTGGTATTTTCGGATACTAACTTCAACATCCTGGCCAACACCGCATTTTAGAGTAAACTCAAGGGAAAAAGTAGCTTAGAACAAAAAAAGGACAACCTCAGACAAAAGCACTTGCCTGCTCATGTTGTGGCAATATGAAACCATGTCGTATAATTTTTGTTGCCCTACGTTTTCCATCACCACCATTGTGCTGATTCTGAATATGTCCCCAAAACCATAATATAAGATGCAGTCGGCTTTCTGGTCATCCCGACCTAGAAGGAAATATTAAGAAGCAGATTTTTCTTTCCCCCCATCAGAAGCATAGGTACATGAGAGTACATACATCTACCTGGAATCTCATCTCCGTTTAGCATACCTGCACGCCCGCTCTCTTGGTAATAGTTCTCCATGGATTTGCTCATGGAATGGTGTATTACAAACCTCACGTCTGGCTTGTCGATTCCCATGCCAAAGGCAACGGTGGCCACTACCACCTGAAACACAAAGGCAGTGAGGATCATCAGGACATGAGGGATGCAAGCTGAACGGAGGAAGTGATGGAGTTCTCGCACAGCTCACCTGAATGTCATTGGCAGACCATCGCTTGTGAACTCTGCTCTTATCTTTGGGTTCCATGTTGGCATGGTAGGCACCTGCCTTAATCCCCAGCTTCTGTAAATTCATAGTAACCTGTTCAGCATCCTTCTGGGAAAAGCAGTAGATAATTCCTGTATCAAAATAATTTTATACCGATGAAATCAACAAATGGGCTCCAAGCTACGCAGTACATAAGCAGGGCTTGGGAAGACTTGGGAGCGCTACCTTACAAGGAGTGGTCTCCTACAGATGCTACCGTGCTTTAAGAAGTCAGCACTCATTTTCATTACAAAGTTCACCTGAAAGGCCTTTGTATCTTCCGTTGATGAGTTTAACTATGTCCTCAATGAAATTCTGAGCAGCTGATGGCTTTTGTCGAACCTAAAATGCATATTTTGAGAAACAGGCATTCAATAGCACACATATACAAATTAAATTTTTCATCTCTTCAGAAAACTGCTAAGTGATTTTAGCCTTGTGTACATTCGGTGGTTTGAATCCCTGCAACGGGGTGAGCTCCCGTTGCTGGGTCCCCGTTCCTGCCAACCTAGCAGTTCGAAAGCATGTCAAAGTGCTAGTAGATAAATAGGTGCCGCTCTGGCGGGAAGGTAAACGGCGTTTCTGTGCGCTGCTCTGGTTCGCCAGAAGCGGCTTAGTCATGCTGGCCACATGACCCGGAAGCTGTATGCCAGCTCCCTCGGCCAATAAAGCAAGATGAGCGCCACAACCCCAGAGTCAGTAACAACTGAACCTAATGGTCAGGGGTCCCTTTACCTTTTGGAATAGAAACACTCCCTGCTATGACTGATTGAGGCCACCTTAACTCAGTGTTCTGCAAACATTAAATCCCATCTCCCAACAGCCCCTGTCAGCATGACCAATGTCCTGGGATGATGGGAGAAATATCTAGGCAGCCACATTTCCCCACCAATGCTATACAGTGCATCACACCCCAAACCCCTTGTTTTCGTTTTTAAAGAAGGTCTCAACTAGGAAGTCCAAGTTCTTAGCTCATCTGGTCCTGGAAGCAAAGAAGTGATCTGAGCAACTCTGCCTATTTCCATATTATATTCAGACTATGCGGGGATGGACTGAGTTATTTTGCTACAATGCACCCAGATCCGTATTTATATACACTTCTGAAAAGCAACACATCATTCCAGACTCTGCCTTTTAACTCCCAACATTACAGTAGTATTTAAGAAATTGAATTGGTAAGTTTTGTAGAAAAGCAGGCATGTGCCCAACATGACTTACAACAAAAGTAAGCAACTGGAACAATGAAAGTTTATAAATGAGATAGTCTAGTGCGTTAGGGTGAAATTGTCCAGAATTCATGACTCTCTCCAGTACAAGAATGGTGGAGTTAAACTAAAACTCTCTATGAATATGATAAACCAGCTTAAATCCTACACATCCATGTTTGGTTTCTTAGCGAGCTTCTTAAATATTCCTAGAAAAGGCTATCTTCCCAAAGGCAAGAACAGACTCAACAAGGATACCTCATAATATAGGTTGGGCCGATTAAATGATGCGGTGAAAGTGATGCACTTCTGAACGCAAAGAATTTTCTGAGCATCATGCAGAACGTGGCTTGTTGCAGTCGCTGTCAACCCAATCAATGGAGCATTAGGAAACTGCCGCTTTAAGATACCAAGCAGCTTGTAATCTGAACAAGAAGTGGAAGACAAAAAAGCAGGAATTTAAATATATAAATAAAACCCCTAATATTTGCTGCCACTATATTCTGTCTAGCTCTGCTTAAGCTACTTGTGAGTGACAAAATCATTTTGCAGTTATGGACTAGGCAAATCTCAACACTGCAGAAATCAATCACCCTTTTTTAAAAAAACAACAACACATTTTTTAAAAATCCCTTTTAAAAACAACAAACAGTAAAGGCAGATGCGTTTCTCTGAAAAGCAGTCCCCCCCCCCCAATATTTCCATGTGGCAGGATACTGCAGCAGAGTGATAGATGTGGTCCAGGGAGGGAGAAAGAACCTTGGGCACAGGGAACTGATCAATGCAACTAAAAAAATGAAGTGAGAAGAGCAATGAGGCTTAATAGTTTCTAGTGGAGAAGAGTCAAAGCTCTTCCTGGTAACATGGAATTCCTTCTAGACAGACATACCAGGCCTGAAGTCATGTCCCCACTGGCTGCAGCAGTGAACCTCATCCACTGCAATGCGCGTAAGCCTTCCTGCTTGGTAAGCTTTTTCCAGCTTTGACATAAACATCTTGCTTTTCGCAATCTTCTCTGGGGTCACGTAAATGAGTTTCAGTTGCGAACTGCGAGACAGCATTTCAGCATGAACCCACTTCACGTGTTCCTATTTGGGAAGAAAAAAAGTGTGCTTGCCACAGATACCAGGGGCATCAAAATGGCAACGCAGCGTAATAAGCAACAACCGCTTCTCTAATCTCCCAGGCCTTTGCCTAATTATAAAAATCTGTGGCCATTTAAACTGCGGGGTATTGTTTTTGTTTGTTACTATATTACGTATTTTTGTATTTTTATGTTGTAAACTGCCGTTAGCCTCAGATGAAAGGTGGTATAGAAATCATTATTATTTCATCACAAAACTTTAGGGGCAGCTAACAACTCTGCTTTTTATGGGTCAAATCAGCCTGAGTCGGAAGGAGGAGGGCTGCTTTATGGAATCGTGCCAGGTGAAGCAAGAACAAGAATGGCAACATATGCCAGTATTAAAGAAGCTGAGTGACAGCCATGACAAATCCTCATTCCATTTAAACAAGACCTTAAGAAAAGTGAAAACAGCGGTTTCCTTTCTTAAGTACCCCTTGCAAAGTGGTAAGATAATTTCTCTTGGCAACTCAAAGACTTGTATCAGTCCTGCACTTTGTTTGCACCAAGGAAGAACAGACAATGTGAATTGTACATGCTGCTTATTTCGTTTTAAAACTTACTGGTGTATTTTATGGTGTGTTTTTATTGTTGCAACCCACCCAGAGATCACTTGGCAACGAAGGGTGCGATACAAATTCTACAAGTATGTAAATCTAGAATCCCATCTCAGCAGACAACCTCTGCTAAGGGTAGGAAAACCTTTCATAAACACTCAAGAACAAGTACCCTAGCTTTAAGGAACATTCACTGCCTTACAGTCATCAAGAAAGCTCCTGACATGTTCATATTATGGAGGTGAAAACTGTATGTTCCCAAGCTATGATCAATTTTATCAGCTGAGGAACGTGTGGAATGCATGTCTATGCATTTTCAGAAAATGTAATGCAAACAACTTCCAGTTCTGCCCTATCAAAACCCACAAAATTGGGTATACATGCATCATGCGTCTATCTAAGCACCAGTCATTTGTCAAACTGAGTTCAAAAACCACCTGTGGCCATAGTGCACCAAATGATGAATATAGGGTTTTTATATTTTAAAAAGATTTTTGAACCATGCAACTTAATCAAATACTCCTAGACTCAAGTTCAATTCTGTCCCCACTGGCATTCATTCCTGGGCTGACCTGCTCTAATCAGAATGATGCCTTAAAGGAGGTTTATCTAAGATTCAGACACAGACTAGCTATAGCCAATCCAGACTATAAAGCTTTAGTGCAGACAGGCAGAATGCCCTTCTCTTCTCAATGAGTTCCTATCGCATGGCTCCATATACCTGGGATACTGGAGGCAGCTAATCGCCCTCTAAGTCAAAAGTTAACCTTTCCAGGACAGCAAATCCCATTCCAGAAATTAAGCACGGAACCCAACCCCACTGAGACTGTGTACAAAAGAACAGGTGAACTGAACCCCTTCAATATCAACATTCTAGAGAGGGTTTTCATGAATATTCTATTTCAGAGAATTTTTTTGCCCTTTCACATGCAACTTGTACAAGTCATACGAATAAGCAGAAGGGACATCAGTGACTTGTGGCCGCAGCTTTTAATATATGAGGTAAGCATGTCAGCATTTCTCTCGGATGCCAAAGACTGATGCCCATGTTTGGCAGGCAGCCACCTTGCTGGGCAGCCAGCCATACCTTGCTGCTTGAGGCGTTTAGTAAAGTCGCAGAAACTTCCAGCTGCTCCAACATCATTAGCTGGTCTTCCATTAGTGAGATCAGAGGGCAAATCACAAGTGTGAAGCCTGAAAGGAAAAATAACCCCTCGTCTCAAGTCACCGGAAAAGTTCTGTTTCAGCACATGTCAAATAGCAGGATTCTTCACACACACCTCTAATGGCAGATATGTCTAGCTTCAGTCATGCTGAGGCCACGATTAGTGCTAAACACAATCTGTTATCGGTTAAATATACAGCAAGACCACAATTTAGCCAGAAAAGCTAAGCTCTCAGCCTCAAAGGATGTCATTTGCAGGACTAGTCACCTTGGTAAGCCGATAGGACAAGAGAGGCAGGAAAACGGCCTTAACCATGGTTTGCTCTTGCAAATTCACCCCTCCTCTTGTAGCCCCGTATAACTAACAAGCTGAACGACTTTAACTAATGTCATTTTGCTTGTAAGCACAAGTACATACCGTCAGAACATACTGCTGGCAGCTGGTAACACAGACTCTTTCCCCCTCCAGTAGGCATGACAAGGAAGACATCCCTTCCGCCCATTGTAACATTGATTGTTTCCAATTGCAAAGGCCTAAATTTTTGAAGCTTAAAGTTATTTTGTAATGCATCTCTGACGTTTGCAGACCATGAAAAATCTGTGAAAAGGAAATAGCAGCCATACATTTAAAAACAACATTGGAGTTCATTTGATCACAGAATCCCACCCCCACCAAGGTGAACATTGTCTTCCAAGTTGACTTTAATCCCCTAAATTGTAAGTGTTGCCTGCATGAGTATACATAGGTCTGTGCTGAACAACAAATGAGCCTATGTCTACTTAGAAGTTAGTCCCACTGAGTTCAATGTGACTTACTCGCAGGTAAGTGTGTGTAGGAATGCAGCCTGAATTACCTGGGATCTGATTTCTGTCTTCCCCTTTCAATTCAAATGTTCATTTGGGGGTGAATACTAAGAACCCTAAGACCAGCAGGCTAAACCTTTCTTGGGAAGTGGAGGGGAAATACAGGAGACATACATTTATGTCAGTGTAACCACCATCCTGAAGACAAATATGAAGAGACCTGCTAAAAGCCAAGAGCATGGCTGAGTGGAAGGCTTTCCATTGGCCATTTGTGGGCCAAACTAAATTATGGTAGGTAGGTGTACTGGGAAAGAATTTGCAAACTTAAGTGAAGCAATGGAAGTAGTAATCATGCTACCTGTAGAATATTTATTCGGCAGCTGTGGCAACCTTATTGCTTTTATCTCATTTAACAGATGCACATTTAAAAAAATAAATGAAAAACATCTTTACACACACACCCTTTCAAAATAAGCTACAAGAAACTACCTTGCTGTAAAGTCACATCTCATGCTAATTTAGCAGCAAGCAACAGTAATGATTTGAACTGTTCGACAACAGTTTTCGTGACAGCCCAAGGATTTAAAAATAGTAAGTACCGACCTTCCTTGTTCCAGTCTTCCGCTGCTGATTCAATATCTTTGCTGCTCCCACTCTCTGTGTCAGAAAACTGTTTTATTTTCTTCTTTAGCACTGTCTTTTTCTGAATGAGCTCCTGCTGATGTTCAAGAAGTTCTTGTACCTGAATCTCCAGAGCCTGCAGTTCACTGTCAACAGATGCCAATTCCTCTTCCAGCACTAAGGTAGAAAGATTGCCATGCATTCTATCATATGTTTGTTCCCTTGTGCTAGGCCACATTAACCCACCCCAGGACTCAAAAGGAGTTTAGCAGAGCCTTTTTACTCTTCCTATTAAGAACCTTTGAAGAGAATAATGCTTCATGGGGCTGAACTCCTGAGCTCTTATGAAACTTCCATGCCCAGCTCTTTATCCCAAACTACCAGGTACCCCAAGCACTGCCTTCGTATTCAAACAATTTGTTACACAGCCAGAACAAGCAGCAAAATGGCCCATGCACACAAGTTTTATCCAGAAAATAAATGGGGGAGGAAATCAGAGGAACAACATAGGATTATTGCTAATGGAACAAATAAACTGTAGCCAAAGATCTGGTTACCTGACAGTGTTGTTGTCATCTTCAAAGTTAGAAAGGAACCTCACTTGGTGAAATACTGACCAAAGCAATTTTCTAATAATTTCTTTCTGTAAAGGTAATTTTGAAAGCATATTATTAATTTTATGAAAGCCGGCAGGCAAGCAGAATAGCTTCTATTGCAGAAACTCTGTGTTCATTAGCAGCATATAAATCTCTTTGGGAGCCTTTAAACACTTCCATCTGTACTAGAAAGACCCAAGCTAAGATCCCACTAACAATATGGAACCACACTCAATATGTCATTATTGTCCACCTCCCATTTCTATGGACTATAGTCACATTTTCTTATATAGGCATAGGATAGGCTCATGTTCACATTGCCACTCACCCATTGAGTCTGCAATGCCATGTATGCTTATCTTGGAGTACAGCTCCATTAAACTCAGAGTATCAACATGCATCGGATTGGACTGCTCATGATCTAGGGCCAGTCACTCATAATTTAATTTATTATGAGCAAAATTTATACTGCCCTGAGCTCAGGGACAAAATGCCTTCAAGGTGCCTTTTGCAGATTTTCGCTTTCGACTATTCTTGCCCATTTATACTTGGATTTGCTTAGCCCACAGATATAAAATTGTCTTATCTCTATGGAATATATTTTAGCCACTAGAGGGCATCACACAGAGAGACCAGTAGTTAAGGTAAGCAAGGATTTTTTTAAAACAAAACAAATTCCTTCCAGTAGCACCTTAAAGACCAACTAAGTCAGTTCTTGGTATGAGCTTTCGTGTGCATGCACACGAAAGCTCATACCAAGAACTGACTTAGTTGGTCTTTAAGGTGCTACTGGAAGGAATTTGTTTTGTTTTGACTATGGCAGACCAACACGGCTACCTATCTGTAACAAGGATTTTTTTAAACAGACATGCTTTATGTAGGACTCCTCCTCTTACACAAAAGAACAAGAGTGCCCTGCTACATATTGAGAGACTAATAAATTTGTTATTCAGTACATTATTCATGTTACATTGCTATTTATTTTACTACATCTTCGACTGAATAAAACTTCCTGTTGTACTATTTTATAAATTATTTATTATTATGTATATAGAGAAATGTATCCCGTAATAAATTTGTTAGTCATCAATGTGTTTTGATTTCAACCTGCCTGGGCAAAAAAGCAGAGCCTGCAGGGACAGGGATGTCACATGATTGACAGGTGACATCAGGCAACTGTCAAGGGGGCCGTCACACCCACCGAGCACGTACATGTTAGGGATGATGGGAATTGGGAGTGCAAAAACATCAGAGGAGGCACAGGATTCCCATCGCTGCTATATGTGAAATACTTTCCTAATAAGAACTTGCCACTCATGAAACCAAAAGTCTTTCCAGCACCAGGTTTTCCAACATATCCCCACAATTAATCAATTGTCCTGCGGGGTCAGCCTTCGCTAACCTGGACTGGACTCAGTTTCCCTCTAGCCCTCTTTACAATGGGAAGGAACACTTTCGGCCCAGCTAACATCTCCTAAAGCGGCTTGTGTATCACCAATACACAGAAGCAACCCAAGTCCACAGGCTTAACATTAGAAGAGACACGATAATTTGGTATTGTGAGTATAATAATTTATTAATTATACCCCGCCCATCTGGCCGGGTTTCCCCAGCCACTCTGGGCGGCTCCCAATCGAGTGTTAAAAACAATACAGCATTAAATTGGTATTAAAACAAAACAAATTCCTTCCAGTAGCACCTTAAAGACCAACTAAGTCAGTTCTTGGTATGAGCTTTCGTGTGCATGCACACTTCTTCAGATACACTGATGTGTATCTGAATGTGTATTCGTGTGCATGCACACTTCTTCAGATACACTGTGTATCTGAAGAAGTGTGCATGCACATGAAAGCTCATACCAAGAACTGACTTAGTTGGTCTTTAAGGTGCTACTGGAAGGAATTTGTTTTGTTTTGACTATGGCAGACCAACACGGCTACCTATCTGTAAATTGGTATTGTTATAATGAGGCTATTATTGGAATGTAATGGAAAACTAATAAAAATTACTATTTTTTTTAAAAAAAAATAGAAGAGGCACACCGACAGCTCAGTCAGTAGAGCATGAGACTCTTAATTTCAGGGTCGTGAGTTCAAGTCCCACACTGGGCAAAAAAATAATATTCCTGGACTAGATGGCCCTCGTGGTCCCTTCCAACCCTGCAATTCAATGGGAAGCGAAAGGGGATGGAAAGGGAAGAGAAACAAAACACCAGGCTAGAAACATAGGAAGCTGCTTTACAACCTTCCACAGGCAGAGCAGGCGCTCCGCCCTTCCCTCAGACCACTCCACCCATAAGGACGCGGCCCTTCCCAGCGACACCCTCCGCCCGCACCTACCTACCCAGGAGCGAACATCCCGCACTCCTTCCTCTCTCCTTCTCCTCAAGGCACTGAGTGCTCTCCTTTCCGGAAGCTCCAGCCGGCTTCCCCCCTTCGCCCCGCCCACTCCCTCCCTTCTCGAACTCCCACTTCCGGCTCAGCCAACCCAATCGCCGGCGAGCCGCGCTCTCTCCGGATTGGCCCGAGGCGGCGCCGCTCCGCCCCTTTCCACCCTTAGCCGCTGCCACGCGCGCGCTCTCAGTACTCCTCCGTCGCCGTCGTCATCCTCATCTCGGTGGCTCTGAGGTGGCGGAGGCTCCGGAGGGAGGGGGCGGGGAGATAGGAATAAGCCGGGCGCTGATTGGCTCAGCGCGCCCTGCCCAATGGGACGGCGCTTTGGTTCGTTGGCGGCGGCGGCGGCGGCAGCAGCCGGGAGGGTCCGGCAGCCTGAGCTGAGGGAAGCGAGGCGAGGCGGGGCTGCGTGTTTCCGGAAGACGTGGCGGCTGCTGCTACCGCTGCTCGCTACTGAGGCGGCTCCGTTCGTGCGCTCGCTCTTCGGCCGGCGGCTCCCGCCTCTCCCGCTAAGAGTCCTGTCAGCGCGCTGCTCCCGCCGTCGCCATGATTTCCCTCACGGACACTCAGAGTGGGTGAAGGGGTGTGTGGAGGGGGGGGGAGGGGAAGAAAGAGTTACGGTTGTCTTTGAGGGGGGCGGGCGCAGAGTTATGTCACGGGCCGGGGAGGAGGGGGCTGGGGAGACCCTTCAGCCAATGAATCTCCCACCATTAGTGTCATTACAATACTATTATTAGGGCCACTTGGGTAGGGGGAGTTCAGGAGTGGGGGGAGGGGGGCGCCCTTCTCCTCGTCAAACCCAAAGCACACCCTTTGAGCAAACGTTGCTGCTGTTCCAGGGTCTGGTGACTTCTCTTTCAGTGTATCTGAAGAAGTGTGCATGCACACGAAAGCTCATACCAAGAACTAACTTAGTTGGTCTTTAAGGTGCTACTGGAAGGAATTTTTTTATTTTGTTTTGACTATGGCAGACCAACATGGCTACCTATCTGTATGCTGTTCCAGAGAGAGAGAGAGAGAAATATAACTTAATATTTTCAGGTTTGGGGAATAGAGCAGCCTTGCAAGTAAGGATGCTGTTTAAAAATAGCGATAGGACATGTGTTTGGGTTTGTGGAATAAAGCAGCTTTGAAATACTGTGCTGTTACTCCTATTATACAGTAGGTCACGCCAGTTAGCTCAGATGGTTAGAGTGTGGTGCTGATTTGTGGTGGGTGGGCTTGTTACACATACTGTGTATTATTTTTATCTTTATTAATAGATTTATTAGTTCCCTGTCACCCAAATGGGCCACCTGCCTATTCCTGCATTGCAAAGACTAGAAGATCCTTGTGGGTCCCTTTCAACTCTACAATCTTAGGATTCTGTGGTTATTAATTGCAAGGTAGCCCATGTAGTTCCTCAGCCCACCTTAGCCTCACAAGAGCCCTGTGAGGTAGGTTAGGTTGAGAGCAAGTGACTGGCCAGCATCACACACAGTGGCTGAATGGGCGATTTGAACACTGGCCTCCCAGGTCCTTGTCCAGCACTCTGTACCACTGCACCACACTGTCATGAAGTTATCAGCCCAGGGGATGACCTGAAACTAAGCAGATCTGGGTCTGCTCGGTGCTTAGGTTTCCTGGGAGCCCCATGTATGCCAGCTTGGGTTCCATGATGGGAGAAATGCCCATTGCTTTTCTCCTGTTTCCAGCCTGCTTAGTTTTTAAACTGAGCACTTGGGAGGGATGGAGTCCTCTGACCATTCTCTGCCAGCCTTCTCACTCACCTGCATGAAGTTCCTTGTCACCTGTGACTGCCAAGCTAGTGCTTAAATACAGGGTGCCAATAGATGTCCCTACAAAAATGGCAGCAACAATATTTTTTAAAAAAAGAAAGCTTGAGAAAGTAACTTCTTGCTGTATTTTACTATTTTTGTTTTGGAACAATAAATATCTCAATATATTGTGCACGTTCAGGTAGCTGGAAAATGATAAATTGAGCTAAGTGAGAAAAGAAAGAGAAAGTTCAGTTGATAAGAATGTGAGCAAATGCCACATTCATTTAGAAGTCAAATGCCTTTGGAGAAAAATCTTTAGGGCAGGGATCTGGCATAGAATGCTTTGGGGAACGTAGAATGAAGGAGGAGTGTAAGAATTTGGGAGTTTTAGGAATGTCTGCCTGGAGCATAGTTGTGGTTTGGAAGTCTACTCTGACAAATGAAATGCAGTTTGGGAGTCGTACTGCAGTATGGATTGTCAAGATTAACAGAATGGGCAATTTCTCATGTGTGGAGTTTTTGGGAATTCATTTGCCCAGAGGACAGTAATAACCCTGGTCTTCCCAAGTTAGTGATCAAGCTTTAGTATCGTGACAGCAGAGGTTCAGGTCTGTTAGAATCGAAAACATCAAAGCTATAAAAATACTAACAACTCAGAGTGGGATATACATATTCTTGATAAAGTTTTTAATTGTTTTGAACCTTGGGGTCCTTTCCAACACTACATTCTCTGACACATACTAGGGGAGAGATTTTTAGAAGATTTCATTATAGCTTCCAGCAAAACTGCTGTAGTCACCTGTTCACCATACTTCTGAATTTTCTCCAAGGCCATTCCCAAGTAGAATGATTGGTGTAGGTTTATTTGGCTGTACTTCAGTACACCCTGACTTGGGAGTAACCCCTCCTGAACTAAATGGGATGTGTTTCTGAGTACACTGGTACCACGGGTTAAGAACTTAATTCATTCTGGAGGTCTGTTCTTAACCTGAAACTGTTCTTAACCTGAAGCACCACTTTAGCTAATGGGGCCTCCTGCTGCTGCTGTGCCGCCGCTGCACAATTTCTGTTCTCATCCTGAAGCAAAGTTCTTAACCTGAGGTAATATTTCTGGGTTAGCAGAGTCTGTAACCTGAAGCATATGTAACCCGAGGTACCACTGTAGACATATATTTTACACTGCCCGCAGTTTGAAAAACTTCAGAGGAGCAAGCTTTTCTGTACAGTGTGTGATTCTCTCAGTTGAACAAACTATTACTGCATTGATTGATGCTTTATTCTAAAATAAATCTATCCCATTATTACTCATAGATGTTGCATAATTAGGAGGCGTACACTATTAATGTGAAAGTGGTGAGGCTTGTGATGCAATGACACAGCTGAAACATGTTGAAAGGAGCGATTTCATAAATACGAAAGCCCAAGCCAGCACCTGCTTTGCTATGCCAGTTAAAGCGAAGATTTAAAATTATGCACAATTGCCATAGAGGCATCTTTGTATGCTTCATTTCTGCACAAATATCTTGCATAGTCGTGTGAGAACTAAAGGACTGTTCAGAAGCATTTGTATATTCTTATAACAATGCAGAAAAACATAACCATTTTCCTTATACAGTATTTACGGTAAATGTTGGCTTTTTGCCTGAGGGGACATTATAAGTGTTGGATTGCTTTATGTGGTACAGCAGTAATGTAGATTTCTTATAGAACACTAGTTGGTTGATGCCACTAAGGATGGGGTGATCCTCAAAGATGAAAATGTTGAAGCTTAATTTTAATTGTAATTGGTTATTTGTGGATGGCAAAGAATGTTGGAATAGTGTGTGTACTATTGCTGCATAGAAAAATAATATCCTCAAAGCACTGTCTAGCTTAGGGGTGGCTGACCTTTTTTGGGCCAATGGCCATACTGACCCACAGCTAATCCTCAAGCTGAAGTGTAAAAGTGGGTGTGGTCATTTATTTATTTTTAAAATGAACACAATTTGGGGGATGCAAACACTTTTGGCATTAAGAGTTTAGGAACAGGAGACCTTATGGCTGCAGTCAGTAAACAATGCTTTTTTTTAAAAAAAGTAAGGCATGAGGGTGGGGAGGCGGAAACAAAACCTTCTGGCATCATGGGATCACAGTGGGTTTTGTTTTTTAATTTAAATTTTGGGGTTTCAGAGGGGTACACCTCAAAAACCTTTCTGCATTGCTGTAATACATGGGTCAGAGAAGGTTTGCATCCCTTACCACTTATGATTACCCCCTTAATCACTGCTTTTAGCTTTCAGCGGAACTGTGATTTGACTAAAATTTTGGGTACTATGGGTTAGGACATATGGGTTCCATCAGGGGCTTGCTTACCTTTCTTCCATGATTTGAGCACTGCTGTTTTGTGTAATATATTGATCCACTGAGGACTCCTTAATAAGATATACCATATTTAAGAAAATGCACCATGCACTATCTGTGTATAAGACGACCCCTTATTTTAAACTTCAAAAATTTAGGAAAAAATATAGTCTTATACATGGAAAAAGACGGTAATCATGGAATACAAAATTTATCATAGATTTTGTTTGAACTGTTTGAACTATGTCTGTTTTAACACATACATCATGTGTTAAGAAGTCAGACTTCTATTTGCAGGGCATATTTTTTCCATTTACATTTTTTGATTGGAAAAATCAAAATAGTTTTAATTTTTCCTTAGGGTATTGATCCAGACCCTCTGTTAAGAGCTGTTCATAACTTTTCCAAGACAGAAGATATGATCCATCTTGTTTTTGTTGTGATTCATAGAGCAATTCATTAATAATTTTTAAAAACCTAGTTTTTGACAGTGTCATTGTACAGCTGTTTAGATGAGATAGTGACTGCAGAGGCTTTGAATTTATCCTATAGAGTATTTGGACTGAATGAAACTTGCAAAAATAATCTCTGGCTGAAAATGAAATCCAATTTCTTTTAAACGGAGATTTAGCTTTCTGGTGAAACTGATACTTATAAGTTATTCAGCTTATTCAATAAGGACTATTTCCATTTTGCTGTGGGCAGGTACATAAATACACTTGACACTAATCCTCTGGAAAAAAAATCCCTTCTACTTGTTGCCAATGCCCCTAATAGTGCAGCCTTTTTGTTTCCAGAAAAAGCAGCAGTTTGAAACAAGCTTCTCAAATTAATGGTTCAAACTTAGCCACTTAACTTATCTCCTCTTTAATCATATAGGTTTGTGTGAAAATCATACAAGTAGGTAAACCAGATAAATTATATCTGTTAATTGTGTACATACATATGCAGTCCTGTGACTAGCAGGTGTTCTGTCCTTTTTCCAAGTCATGTTTTCTAGTAGTATTGTGCATTTAGCAGGGCTTTGAGAGAGAAGAGAAGACATGGCACTTTTTCTTTAAACATGATATTGCCAATTCTATTTTGAAAGAATGCACTGGATGATCTGTTTTTACTTCAATCATGTATAAACTGCATCCTGGTTACTCTCCTGAAGAGATCATAATACAGTTACCAAACATATTAAATTAATGGTGTTGTGGGTGTGAAGCAGAAAACATAAGGAAAAAGTATGATCACAGCTGAATCTCTAACCCAGTGTGTTTGCTCATCTACACTTACCTTTTGCCCTGCACTTTCTAGGCACAGGTTCTTACTTTGAAGCTCAGTGGATTTTCTTTTGTGAATTCAGCGGTAAAGGGTGGATTTTAATGGGGAAGGCACCAGGGCTAAAAAAGCAAAAGCACTCAGACGCAGAGCTTTAAAACAGGGAGCTGTGCCTAGATACATTGTGCAAAAGGAAGTCTGAATGAGCCCAGAGTACAATACAGTTGTACATACAGGTTACATATGCTTCAGGTTACAGATGCTTCAGGTTACAGACTCTGCTAACCCAGAAATAGTACCTCAGGTTAAGAACTTTGCTTCAGGATGAGAACAGAAATCCTGCTCTGGCAGCATGGCAGCAGCAGGAGGCCCCATTAGCTAAAGTGGTACCTCAGGTTAAGAACAGTTTCAGATTAAGAACAGACCTCTGGAACGAATTAAGTACTTAACCTGAGGTACCACTGTACTTGATGGACCCTTAGATCCAGCAAGAAAACTCTTATGTTCTGAAGCAGCTCCCTGCATCATTGCATGTTTCCTGCCTGAAAGAGGGCAAATGTCATGTGCAGCTGTGGGGGAGAGCTGGTTTTAAATACACATCGGCAAATGTTGTGACTGTAGCTTGCAAAAGAAAGTTCTCTGTATTTTATTATTATGTGCTTTGGGTGGGGGCTACATAACACTAACTCTCTCCTTTTTTATTGCAGAAATTGGAATGGGTCTCACAGGTTTTGGAGTGTTTTTCCTTTTCTTTGGAATGATTCTATTTTTTGACAAAGCACTTTTGGCTATTGGGAATGTAAGTGATATTTTGCATGAGTGATATTTACATGTATTGTGAATGTGCTTCTCTCTGAATATACAGTGTAGTGGGATGGATAACCTTGGCGGGGGGGGAGTTAAATCTTGAGGATAAAGAAGGTCCCGTCACAGATCAGCACCCAGGAGCAGCAGCACCAAGAAGGCTTCATTTATCTCAGTGTAATTGAGTAGAACATTAGGTTATGGAGCCTTAAGCACCAGCCTGCCACCTAATGAGTTAGCCACATTAATTAGTATTGTAAATATTTAATTTTTACAAATAGCTAGAGGTAGTGAATTAAAAGTATCTGTTGTTAAAAGGCTTGTTTCCACTTGGCAGTTGGTGCAGCTCCTATATGCCAGAAACTCATTTCTAGATAAGTTTGATTTCTAGCTTTCCTTCTTTATCACGATGATGCACTCACAATAAAAGTGCGTATTTTGTTGTGATAAATAGAGGATTGATCAAACTGATTAGAACTCCCTATTCAATATGGATTTCTGCTATTCCAGAACCTGGCCAGTAATTTGGGTTTCAAAAAATAGTACCAGGATTGACCCTGCAGAATATCAGTAGATCCTTTGATCCAGTTAGACTATCATTACTTTATTGTTACATTTCTTACCACCATGTTTCAACATAGTTAATTACCACCCTGCAGTTGTTTTGTAAGCTTACAGTACCATTGTTTGGGACTAGGCTGGACGCCTTGATGAAGTCCAGGTGCATCAGTTTTTCCCCCCGCTTGATTAAATCACAAACTTTTTTTTCAATGTAATTCCTGTTTTCCAGCACAAATTGTTCTTAAAGTCATGCTACTACCACTCACATTAAGTGCTTACAAATTAATTTATCTGCTGCAATGAAGTCTGCTTTTGTATTGTGCCAGCATTGTGAAAAATCCCTTTGACACATTCATGCTTCCTTCCAGAGTTAATTAGTGTCATAGTGGTAATAAGAGACTGCATTCTGGTTTTGGACATCTGGTTGTTGTTTTTTTATGTTATATGAATACCCAGGGTGGAATTCAGCAAAGTCTTACTCAACATCAACCCATTGAAAAATTGAAATGAATATGACTACGTCAGGGTCATTAATTTCAACAGATCTACTTTTAGTAAAATATAGTTTATTGCCCCTTCTGAATGTGTGCTCAAATACTTTTTTATTCATTAAGAAATTATTTTTTTGTAGGTTTTATTCGTGGCTGGCCTGGCTTTTGTGATTGGTTTAGAAAGGACATTCAGATTCTTCTTCCAGAAACACAAAGTGAAAGCCACAGGTTTCTTTCTGGGTGGTGTACTTATAGTTCTTATTGGCTGGCCCTTGATAGGAATGGTCCTTGAAATTTATGGCTTTTTCCTCTTATTCAGGTAAGATTTCTTTGCTGGTCTTCGCTTTTGTTTGGGGCAGTAATGATTTTTTCTAATGTGGAGTGCTTTTGACAGTCAATGAAAAAATAGTTTTGTACATGACAGGTTTTGTGTGTGTGTGTGTGTGTTTGTGTGTGTGTTTGTGTGTGTAAGAGAGATTCATCAAGCAGAACACTTGAGGAAATTGTCCCTTTCCCTTCAAAATTCACTATCCTGTCTTTAACAGTTTTGCATTGACAACGGTGCAATTGTAACCAGAATTTCCTCTTCAGCAGAAATTGGAAACAGGGTTTGAAACTGGTTTGTTAACCAGGAGCCTGGTAAATGCCAACTACTGTTAATTAGAAGTAGTATGTATGGCTCAGGTCAGTAAGGGGAGATTTTCAACACAGGGACAGAAGCATATGAATCAGTGTTGTTGCATCTTGATTGCATATGTGATGGCTCATTCACACAAGCTGACACTTGATGCTGCAGACATCAAATGATGAGCATGTATGGGAATCCCAACAGAGGTTAACCAGAACAAAAGCATTCACATGAATCCCTTAATCCTTCTTTGTAAGGGATGCATCAACGGCAGATGCATAGGTTTGCCTTAGGATTCCTACCAGTTACTAATATTACTCTACTTGATTTGATCTTTTACCTCTCATGCTCTTTACACAGCAATTGCTTTTCCATATAGAGGAAAAGAACCTAGAAAATTGCACTAGGATTGGATTCTTGCACATAACTTATTTCTCACATAACCATGCTTCTTTGTGTACAGATATAGTAGTCTATATACGGAATCACTGTTCAGTGGACATCATATTTGCTGAATACACAAAGATTTTCAGCTTATCTTTCATCGTACAAAGATTTTCAGAGACTTTGAGACTTAAGATTTCATTTTGGACTTGTTATGGTTTGAAGGAATTCTAGAAAAGATTGTCTATTGCGTATGTACATGGCCATCGTGTTGCCTAGACATTGCTGACATTCTCTTTGCAACACAGGGGTTTGTTTAGTTACTTGTGTACAGTATATGCAGGTATACTTCTTGCAAAATTACCATATATTTATGCCATCTATATATGGCTTTCGTGCATTTTCCTATAAGAAGCTGTTTACGTGTAGGAAGTCTATTGACATTTGAAGTTGTCGGAAATGTATAAGGATTTTGTTAAGAGTATATTACTTAGCCAGAAAGGGGGGAGCAAATGCCGTATGAGAGAGAGTTGTAATGCTGCCATATCTAACCTGTGACACTTTCTTTATTTAAAGGGGCTTTTTCCCTGTGGTGGTTGGTTTTATTAGAAGAGTGCCGGTCCTTGGCTATCTCTTGAATTTACCTGGCATTAGCTCAGTAAGTATTAAAACTAATTCACATAAGCTTTGGGATCCCTGCTCTGAAGTTCCTGTTGTTTGTCCTGTTTGCCAGCCCACTTCATCTGTAGACTTTGGGAGGTGAAATGCAGCACAGATACAATAATTGACTTTTTAATATTTTGAGTGTGCAAATATCTTAAAATATTTTAATTTATGTCCTGAAGAGCATCTTTGATTTTTATTTTTATAATAAAGTTGCACACACCCTTTAAAAGAATCTGGGACAGTGGGAGGTGTATTGTCTTCTTGTTATTTTGTGCAAAGACATGTATTCAACATATGAGCTATCACATACCTGAATGTGCAGCATATGTGACTCCGTACCTAAAAATATGAGTGGAATTCTAAATTATGCTGGTTCCATATAAACAAATGCAACACAGTATTAGCCAAATCTTCATGATACATCATGATTTCCAAACATTTGTAGAGGATGATTCACTAACAATTTGTCTGTCTTTGGGATCTGCCTTTTCAATCTCATCCCACTTACAGACACAGATTTCCCTTGCCTTCAGTATATGCTGCCAAATAATTTGGCAACTCCACCTGTGACTTGTAGAGAATGAGTGTTATATTATTGTGCTCCTTAAGCACAATGAATCATGGTTTCTTATACCATTAGCTGAATTTAGTTTTGGAGCTTCAGGTTAATACCAGTTTTAGTAAAGAAATTGTTTGGCTCTCGTATTTCTGACATGAGCATGTTGGTACCCATAGGTTATCATGTCATTTATAAGCACCTGTCCAGGTGACCTGTGCCAATACAAAATATTTGCCATCTGCTAAACTGGGGTTTTTTTTAAAAAATGTGATTTTACCCCAAACCAACACTAACGCTCTGAGGAACTGTAGGTTTCCCTAAGATGCAGTCTGAAAGCCCCTACTAACCTCCAGATGTTTTGAACTACACCTCCCATCATCCCTGGCTGGAGCTGATGGGAATTGTAGTACAAAAATCCCAGAGGGCACCATATTGAGCAAGGCTGGGATGTCTTACGTTAGTGGCTTTCAGACTTCCCAATTAAAAGATCAGGGAAGCTTTTCCACAAGACAACTTACCCACCACTACTTCTCTTCCCTTGTGGTGTACCACTGCAAAGAAGTTTGGGGTATCTTCTAGGATGCCCTGTTCACTCAGGATGATGTGAATAAGGATAAGAGCCCCTATTGTGCACTCCAGAACAATCCCTAGAGTCCTTTGCAATAGACACTCAGATAACTGTTGTATTCATCGACACTTCAAATTTGGATCCAGTAGCTTTAATATTGATCGCTGAATTTTGACAGCTAGTTTTATGTGTACACCACATTAAAACTGAGCAAACACCATAGTTGTATTGTTCAATGTTTAGGCAGTTCAATGTTGAATTAAAGGAAGAGGGCAGACCCATCTCCTGAGAAGCTGTTGAGGACCATCATCTCTGTGGCTCACCGACTGCTCCTGCCAGCCACTCAGCCCCTGTTTTGGCCATGATGTTCATTATGTTATAGCACATACTTTTTTAAAAGGCCCATTCATGTAAACAAACATGGTGTCCTCCTTGTGGGTGCTGCCGTATTTGTTTGTGCCTGTAATGGCCGGTTTTGTTTTTGCATTATGCATGCTTGAACATATGTGGTATCATAAGCACAGTGGCTGGAATTTGATCATAGGCAACTCACTATAAACTGTCAGTGCTAAACGTATGGTGTATGAGATTGCACAGTGACTTCTGACTTCATTGTGGCCACAGTGGGTTTAGGGTGGGGCAGAAGCAAATCTATCTCTGCTCCATGATGTCCTTTCTCTGCCTGGTAGCATGCCCTTTCACAGCTTGTGCATCTAGCTTATGCTGACTCAGTTGTCTCAGCATCCCCACCCTAAACACTTCCTTGCCAATGCCGTAATTTGTTGGGTTGATCCAAAATCCTAATTAATATAGATGGATTTTTTTTCCCTCATGTTACATCTATTTAACCATTGTTGTGTTCAGTCCCTTGATAATCTGGCTTTACATCTTTCTCATTCTCGGTCTTTACGAATATCATTTATAAATCGGTTTTCATGGAGTTAAATCCTTATTGAAAAGTTAATTGTTGATGTTTTCTTCAAAGCCTGCGTAGGCTCAGGAGACAGTCCCCAGTAATGGTTAGTTGAAAATATCATATTCAGTCTATTAATGCATGAATGGCTGATGTTTTTATTTTTTCTTCGGGTTATTGAGCTAACAGTTTTTTATATTTGCATTTCTTTCGGATTTTTTTCCCCATTCTGTTGCATCTTCATGTTGCTCTGTGTCAACATAAAAACATACCACGCCTAAACACTGTTGCAATGCAAATTGCATTACAAGGTCTCCCATGAGACTTTGGTGTGTACTATTTGAATATGATCACACCTGGCCATCTACTTAAAAGCTCAGAAATGCCTACATGTTGTTTGAAGTAGTTTGCACCTTAATTACTCTCTCTCCTCTGCTCCCACCCCCTTTCTCTCTTTTCCTGGCAGCTTGTAGATAAAGTTGGAGAAAGCAACAGCATGGTATAATGGCAAGTGTGCCGAAGACTGGTTCTAAACTTATATTATTTATAAGGTCCTTCTGAAGAAAAGATCAGCACAAAGATTCTCTTGTGTACCGAGGCAAAGTTTGTAACGGTCTTGACGTAAGTTTTTAATTTACACCATAGTCTGCAAAATACATTTTTAGCAAAGAGCAAGTGTGCAGCCAGGACTTTAAGCACCAGGAATTCTGTGAATTGAACTGAAGAAAAAGTCATGGGGAAACCCATGGTATTAAAACTGTTCAAGACTACTTAATGCTTTTGGGATATGAGCTAAATGCAGCAACTTCCCCCATGGAACTAACAGTGCCTGTAACTTTTACCTCCTACTTTTGAAGGTGTAGCAGAGCAAATAGGAGTCACCCTTCTCTCTTTCTTCCTGCCAAACTCCTCCCCTCTCTTGAAAGAAAGTAAATCACCCCCTCCTACATTTCTTTCTTCTGCTGAAAGCAAGAGTTCCCATAAGCATGATGCGCAGTGTGTTTTAAGATGGATTGTCGTCTTTAACTGTGTGCGATAGCAGAGGATTCCACTGCACGAACATGCCGTATAAACCATGTAAATGTGTGGCTGAAATACTGCTTTGTAGGGAAATGTTTAAAGCCAAAGGTAAATTCTGATTAGGTGTGTATTTACCTTTTGGAATATGCAAAAACTAATTATTTTTTGTACTAAACGTCAGTCTTAAACCACTCTTGGTTTTAATATCCATTTAGTTTGGCAGGGATTATGGGAACCAATTTTACACTCCTTTTTGACTGGTTCTCCTTGATACATGTTACATCTGTTTATCACAAAAAGGATAGAACCCTTTCTTACTGAATACGTTTTGTGTGCATCATGTTTAGCTCCTGAAATGACTTGTTTTAAGGTGCTCGGCACATTTTATGAACTTGGACCTGCTCAGCTAGCTGAACCTCTAAAAAGACACTCCATTCCTGAATATTCCTGCTCTCTTGTCTGCAGCCAGTGTAACATCCTGCAGCATGTAACATCCTGTTTTGTACACTGGCAAAGCACCTGGTTATGCCGTAAAGGCACTAAGATTTGGGCATCCTATCCTTGTTTTAGGAGAGCATGTTACAAAGCTAATTTATTATGTAAATAACTTTTTCGGAAAACTAAGTAAAAAAATATTAAGTATGCTGGGAGGAAGTCTTGGAGAATTGTATTATAGCAGCATTGATCAAGTGCCACATCTCAAGGCCATTTTTTTATTGCTGTGGCTTAATTTTTTCCTATCCCAGCATTTAGGAAGGATGCATATTTCAGCACCTGAATAGTTTCTAGGCCACTTCAGGCATTCCACTGAAGTGGCCAGTATGGAAGTGTGAATTGACTTATACTGGGACAGAACTTGCTTTGTCCCCATTGCGCCGAAGAAGATGCAGACATATAACGGAAAGGAAGCACAGCTATTTCTGCTTCCCACCACGTCTGTGGAATGTCTGATTGTGGCTCTTGTACAAATACCTAGTTCAAACTGGTGTTTGTAGGCAAAGCTGCATATAAGCCCCCATCAAGATGAACATCTATCATCTGACTTGCGTGAGCGTTTGTGTTGATGCAGACTGATTTTGAAACACCGGTATAAACCACTCTTGTCTGCTAATGCCAGAAGTAGCCATTTTAATCGAATGAATGATTATTTAAATAGACATTTTTAGTTGTGGTAAGCCAGTTTTTTATTTAAAAAAAAAACTTTGAAAAAGTAATTGATGCTTCTGGTTGAAAGAGCAAACTTTGCATGAGCTTCCCCATTTTGCTGGTTTCCTCTTGAAGAAAGAAAACTGGCTCTTAGGAAATGCAATAGAGTTTTGTTTTTTGCCAAAAAGCGCTGAAATTGGTTTTCTTCAGTCCTGAAGCCATTTGTGTACCCCCATATCAATCTCACTGTGACAGATGTTGCTGCCTGTAAAAAAAATGGTTCCTGGGTTCCAGCTGCAATTCTGAAAAAAATAAAAATGCAAATCCTGTTGAATCAAATGGACACGCTCATGAAATAAGGTTTTGCAGCTCAAACTTTTTTCCTGGTGCTGTGTATGCACTACTGTTTAAGCAGAACACCTCTGGCATATGCTTGATAATCCCCACATGCAGGTTTAACTGCACAGGAGTGCATTCATGAGTCATTCCTGTATCTGAAATCAATTAACCCATATTTGGGGCTCCAAGGGATATGCTTAAGCTTTGGAGCAACTGAGCAATTCATACATCATTCCTAGAGTTGTAATAGGGGCCTGTTCAGATGTTGCTTTGACTTTGGGATTCTACCTAGGAAGAGTTCTGGAGCAGGTCACAGATTTATGTGTTCTCTTCCTTGCCCCTCACTTATGAGGAGCAGGAACTAAATGAACAGAGGAGATTCATCTATGCTCCTGATTCAGCCAGGTATTACCAAGTTAGGGAGCTCCTATGTTCAGATAAATGCCAAATTTTCTTCCTTTCTTCCTGTAGTTAGGGGAACAGGAGGAAACTACTCCTTCTGGGTACAATCTCATAGATAAATACTGTCTAAATGCACCCTTAGATTAATCATGCCCATGTCATGTTCTCATGGCTCTGGTTTCTGGTTTCCTTGCAAGTAGGATGGACCTATGTTGCTAAATAGTGAATGGTGGTAGCACTGTAGTCCTCTAGAAAGTAAAAGCGAAGACAATTGACTTCTTAAAATGGCCCGATTTGATAGAAATCCTGCCGTTTTGTGGTGAGCGTTGCATTAATCTTTAAGCGCCTCTTTAAACAGACAGCATGGGCAAAAGTGGTCAAGACACACAAACACCCAGTACAATTCTTGTTTTGACTTCCCACAGCCCTGTATGATTAGAAAGGCATGCAGATTACTTCTGCACACAAAAATTGTTGCAAGACTTTAAGAATGGGTAGTACCTCTCTCACTGCCCTTCAGCGAAATGGAAGGTTCTTCAAAAGTTAGCTCCCTTCTGACTAATACGCTGAGTTCAGAGGATTCCGAAGATCTTACGTTGGGGCAACATCCTGAAGCTTCTCAAGGCTTTGACTTGTAACTGGTAGCAGAGGTGGGTGGTGAGCAGAGATAACGCCTGCAATTTCCAAGGTAATGTTCCTTGGCAGATACAAAATATAGATATTTTGTGATGTTGGTATTATGATAGAGGTCAAAATTAATTTGTGCAAAGTTGGTATTATGATAGAGGTCAGAACGACTCCTTAGCCTTAAGGCCACTATCCTATGTCTTTTACTTGGGAGTAAGCACACTGAACTCCGTGGGGCTTACTTTCAAGTATGACATGCATAGGATTGGGCTGCATGTGTTCTACTCTTTCGCAGAAAAAACAATCTGTAACAACAAAATACATTTTCTCACATTTAAATGTAATTCTTTATTGCTGCTTTAAGAATCACATGAGAATCCTGTCCTGGGGGAAAAAATACTGTAAATACACTTGTCATACCTTGAATAAATGGGTACTTTTTCTATTAATCGGCAATGGTGTCCTCTTTTAAATCTTACTCCTTAAATGCTGTTGTTTTGTTGCTGTTGTTATAAAAAAGAATTTACCTACCTGAGCAGTTTTGTTTCTCTGTTCCCCTAAGGTATGTGGGGGTTTTTCTTTTGAGACTGAAAATTATAACCCATTTTCCATCACATTAATGAGAAATTAATGGGATTAGCACTGCTACCCAGATACTTTGAGAAACAACTTGAAAAATGTGTCTATCGAGCCACTGTGCTTCTTGCCAATCACAGGGGCTGATGTTGCACATCTCTTGTCACTTTGGGCAGGCTGTGAAGTTCTTGGATCAAGTTTCAGAAGTTAAACAAAATAAAGCACAGGTGGCTAACCTTTGCCCCTGAGATTAGATGGAGCAAAGGCATTTTAAGATAGTTTTCTGTTCCTATTTTGCATTTTAATTGTTCTTTGCATGATTATCTAATACATTATGCACACTGCTTAGAAATTCTGAATATTAAGCAGTTATATAAATACCTGAAATGTTTTTTTAAAAAATAGAGCATCTGAAGGGACACAGGTTCACCATCTCTTAGATATAGTCAGTGCTTTTTCTAAAAAAATGTTTAGGGGTACTCTCATTTTCCTACTCATACTGAAATACTGCCCCTCAATGAGGCCAAACTTAGATTCACAAAATGTTTAGGGGTATGCGTACCCCTGCGTCCCCCCAGAGAAAAAGCACTGGATAAAGTATAACCCAGCATGGAGACAACTCACATGGGGAAGTGTTTCCTTCTGATTGCTGCCTGTAAGCTGAAAGGCAGTGCCATATAGTGGTTAGGGTTACAGGTTTCGAACAGGCAGGCTCAGATTGAAATCCATACAAAGCCACAAATCTCACTGGGTGATTGACATTGGGCTAGTCACTCTTCTTAGCTTAAGGCAGCACACAGTAGAGTTTCACCCTGAAATTTTGAGGGAAGCCTAAAAAAAAGTTTTTAAGAAGCTAAGAAAAATAATAATTGCTGTGGAGCATGAGTGGACAGGATTGAAAGTTGCATATGTTTCTAGGAGTGCCTCTAAAAGGACCTGGCAAGCTAGCTTCATTAACATCCTTGTCCCTTTAAAAAGAAAAAAGAAAGAAAAACCCTGCATTTCAGAAACCACACAAGCACATTTCACTAAATTTTCAAGGTTCAATTTTGGCCTTGTTTGTCTACAGCAGTTTTGGCACTAGTGCCCTAGAAATAAGGTGTTTTTAGAATAGGCAGGATTAATCTGGTCAATGATCCTGCAAAGAGCTTATCTAAAAGCAGCCAGACATACTCTTCCACTTATCTTTCCTAATAGTGAAGCTTTCTTTTGGGGGAGGTCCCCTCTGCAAGAGACCCTCCTGCTACTGTGGCAGCTGTCTCAGGATAATTTATTAGGTTTCCTAAAGCAGCTCTTGAACTGATGCAGATTTGCTTGCGGCTGGCAAGGCTGACAGGAAACATTTGCTGCGCAACAAATCAAACCCAAAGTACCATTTCATTTTGTATCGACTTGAAGTAGACAAAAGAGAGTTTTGGCGCGCATGCAGCTGCCTTAAGAATCGGTTGTCTGGGGGTCTCATTATTTTGAAGCCCAGTTGTAAACATACCTACTAAGTTTTGCGGTGAGACCCCTTTGAAAATAGGTGAGGAGGTCAATAGCGTGCACAAACATCAAAGAGAACAACGCTGTAATCATACATACCGAAATGTATTGTACAGTGGTGCCCCGCAAGACGAACGCCTCGCAAGACGGAAAACCCCGCTAGACGAAAGGGTTTTCCGTTTTGGAGGCGCTTCGCAAAACGAATTTCCCTATGGGCTTGCTTCGCAAGACGAAATGTCTTGCGAGTTTTTCCGACTTTTTTTTCCTTCCCCCACCTTTTTCTAAGCTGCTAAGCCGCTTATCAGCTGATCCACTAAGCCGCTAATAGCGCTAATCCGCTAAGCCGTCAGTGGGCTTGCTTCGCAAGACGAAAAAACCGCTAGACGAAGAGAATCGCGGAACGGATTCTTTTCGTCTTGCGAGGCACCACTGTACCTTAATGCAGAGAGAGTTGAATCCTTCCTAACCTGCAACAGCAAACAGGTGAGTTTGTGTGTGGGAGGGGGAACACGATAAGAGGCTTGTAATATCAAATTACGTACATTCTACAGATGGATGAATATTTCTTACTGCGGGTTATCCAGGACACATAAAAAGGAAGGACCTCATGCATAATGGTTAGAGTGCTGGACTAGGACCTGAGAGGCCAGGGTTTGAATCCCCACCCAGCCATGAAGCTCACTGGGTGACCTTGGGCCAGTCACCCTGTCTCAGCCTAACCTACCTCACAGGGTTGTTGTGAGGAGGAAATAGAGAAGAACCATGTGCATCACCTCAAGCTCTTTGGAAGAAAAATGTGGTATGTAAATGTAAGAAGTAACACACAAATGGTTATGCGATTTGCTGCCACCAGCTCTGGTGGGTGGCTACTTGCAGGCTTAGGTAGCTTTTAGAAGGATCTGAGACAAATTAATAAGTGGCGCTGTGGGTTAAACCACAGAGCCTAGGACTTGCCGATCAGAAGGTTGGCGGTTCAAATCCCCACGACGGGGTGAGCTCCCGTTGCTCAGTCCCTGCTCCTGCCAACCTAGCAGTTCGAAAGCACCTCAAAGTGCAAGTAGATAAATAGGTACCGCTCCGGCAGGAAGGTAAACTGCGTTTCCGTGCGCTGCTCTGGTTCGCCAGAAGCAGCTTAGTCATGCTGGCCCCATGACCTGGAAGCTGTACGCCAGCTCCCTCAGGCAATAAAGCGAGATGAGCGCTGCAACCCCAGAGTCAGTCACGACTGGACCTAATGGTCAGGGGTCCCTCTACCTTTACCTGCAGCAAAAGGTTGCAGTGATTAACTGCTGTTCAGGCTTCCAGCCACTCCATTCTATCTCTCTCCCCATTTCCTCCCAACAGTTAGCATTTTGTGCCCACTGAGCATGACCTATTTGCAATTTAGGGTGTGTTTGTGTGGGCATACTTGTATCTATTCCCAGCTACATTAAAATCCTGGATTCCTCCTTTGCTTTCTTTGGACAGCTCTCGCTTCTGTCTCTGGCGATATCTAAATAGGTCTCCTCAGCATGAACCTGGAAATGACCTATCCAGACAACTGGATACTTGTCTCCACCCTTTTTGTATCTGTGTGCATCCCTTGCCCCACTCTAGTCTCCCTGGGTGGGTGGGTGGGAGACGGCTTCCTACCTTGGCTTTTTTTTTTACCCTCTAAGGGACAAGGAACCTTTGTCCCTCCGGATGCTACATGAACTCATCCCTGACGCTGGGATGGACAGGAGTTCAGCAATATCTGGAGGGCCAGAATTTCTTCACCGCTGCTCTAAATGTTAAATGTCCTGGGATAATCCTGAGTTTGCTGATACTTTCCTTTTGTGCCTGGGAAGACTTGAATCAGAAAGAAGGGATGATGGAAGATAGCCCTCTTAATAGCTGTTAACCATGTTAACAAGCTTTGCTTGTGGGCTTCTTGGAAGCATCTGGTTGGCCAATGCTGCATTAGATGGAGCATTTGATATGATCCCACAGAGCTTTATGTTCCTAAAGGCATTACTTTGGTCTGGAGACAAAACCGCCACAAGGACTGTTAAAATACAGTGGTACCTCGGGTTACAGGCGCTTAAGGTTACAGATGCTTCAGATTACAGACTCCGCTAACCCAGAAATAGTACCCCGGGTTAAGAACTTTGCTTCAGGATGAGAACAGAAATTGTGTGTGGTGGCACCAGGAGGCCCCATTAGCTAAAGTGGTACCTCTGGTTAAGAACAGTTTCAGGTTAAGAACAGACCTCCAGAATGAATTAAGTTCTTAACCCAAGGTACCACTGTATATGGATGTTTTGCCATCTAACCTTGAAGGTGCCTAGGGGTAAACTTTTTGAACTTTGCAATGAATTTAACCTGTATCCTTCGGAAACCTGAAAGGATGCCCTGGAACTAGCACTGGGGTCTGGACGCGGGTGTCTTGTGAACTGAGTCCCCGCCCAACGTCCCTAGCAAGTTGATTCTAGATTGTTTTTTATTAAAAGCCTTGCGAAAGCGGGTTGGCAAATGGATTCTAGCATCATCAGTCACTGCTAGGTTATTATTTGAGCATTTCCATGGCAACCCTCACACTCTACCTTCTGATCTTGCAAAGACTTAACTTGCATGTTGGCTTTCTGTGCTGTAAGGGCTACCGCCTATTCACCCTCCCCTCCCGAGAGAGAGAGAGAGAGAGAGAGAGAGAGAGAATTGCTATGATGATGAGTTCAAAGCTGCAAGCAGCTGTTGCGCAGATCAGCCAAAATGGCATTTTGCACCAGTTCAAATGCAGCAGCGGTCCAGAATTCAGATGAGACATTTTGGAGCTGTGCCTGGTTTGGGATTCATTTTTATTTTAAAAAACTTGCAACCCTCTCTTCCAGCTCACCTGATCTCTTGGAAGTGGTATACACGAAGCATTAAAAAGCAATTAGTACAATCATTTTAAGAAGCGGTGTAATTTCAATAAAAATTTAAAAAGGATAAAAGCAGCTGGAGGTGCATCAGCGTAAAACAAGGAAACAATTTCCAGCTGAAAACAAAAGAAAAACGTCTGGGAAAATAAAAGTTACACTAATGCAATAAACAGTATAATACATGCATACATGAATGTCTGCCTCTAAAAGCAACTTGGGGGGTGAAGACCAACAGCAACAGAACCCAAATGGCACCACCATGAAATAAGGAGGAGGTATTATGATGCCGGTGTTCAAAAAGCTTTTGACAAAGTACAATGACCAAGACTCCTGAGTAAGCTTAGCTGTCACGGAATGAAAAGAGAGGTGCTTTTGTGGATTGGCAACACAAAGTAGAGAGTAGGAATAAATTCATAGTTATCCCAGTGGAGGGTTGTAGAAAGTGGGGTTCCCCCAAAAGATTGGCATAGGGACCTGGGCTTTTTAACTTATAAATTACTACGGGTTAGAAGGGGAGCCATGAGGTAGCTGAGTTTGCTGAATGTTCAGGATTATTAAAAAAGAACTGATCTTCAAAAGGATCTCTCCCAACTCAGTGAATGGGTGGTAAAGTGGCAAATGGAATTCAATGTAAGAAGTGTAATTGGATGCATGTTTTTTGGGGGGTGGGGTGGGGGGTGGAAATCTAAATTCCATATACATGCCCATGGTTCTGAACTGGTAGTGACTTGACCAGGAAGGAAACTTTGTAGAGGTAGAAAGTATATTACCCCGCCCTGTAATGTAGGAATCTCCACACACTGTTCCCCCATCCCATTTGAAACCATGCCACACCCTACTTAGCTTTGCAAATGTGCTAGCGGTTTTGTTGCTGCATTTTTATACCCCCTAAAAATCAGGGAGGGAAACCTTTGGCCCTCTGGATGTTGCATGAACTATAATTCCCATCATCCCTGGCACTGGGCTGGACAGGAGCAATAACCGGAGGGCCAAAGCTTCCCTACTATTGCCCTAAAATTTATTATGCTTATTATAATTTTTTGCATCTGAAAATCTTGGGGTTACCCCGAGTCTGTTGGTACTTTTCTCCTGTGCACGGGAAGACTTGAATCAGAAAGAAAGGGGATGGGGAAAGATAGCCCTGTTAATGGCTGTTAGCCATGTTGGCTAAATAGAACCTCCAGGTTCGAAGACAGTCTATCTGAAGATCTTGGCTCAGTGTGTAGCGGCTGTGTTGAAGGCAAATTTAATTTCTAGGGGATAGGGGTTATTAGGAAAGGAATGGAAGATTAATAATGCCATTGTACAAATCGATGGTATGACAGCCCAGGGAATATCTGTGTCGCCTCACCCCAGAAAAGGATGTTGCGCAGCTGGGGAAAGGTTCAGAAAAGGGGTGACCCAAAATCATTTTTACATTAAGGGAACCTAAATGGTATGCCCCCCAAAAAACTGGAGGAGAGTGACACATAGCCATAGAATGCTAGAATTGTGGAATCATAGAATTGTAGAGCTGGAAAGGGCCTGAGGGTCATCTAGTCCAACCCCCTGGATTGCAGGAATCTCCATGGAAGCATTCCTGACAGATCATAGTGGGAGCTACCACCAAGAAGCCTCCCTCCTTAAAAACCTGATTTGCAATTGCACCCCTGCCCTTGCTAATAATACAGTGGTACCTCTGGTTACGAACTTAATTCGTTCCGGAGGTCCGTTCTTAACCTGAAACCATTCTTAACCTGAGGTCCCACTTTAGCTAATGGGGCCTCCTGCTGCTGCTGCTGCCCGATTTCTGTTCTCATCCTGAAGCAAAGTTCTTAACCTGAGGTACTACTTCCGGGTTAGCAGAGTCTGTAACCCAAAGTGTCTGTTACCCAGGGTACTCGCTCTATAGGCCGAGGGAGCCGGTGCTTGTTCGCAGACAGCTTCTGGGTCATGTGGCCAGCATGACTAAGCCACTTCTGGTGAAACCAGAGCAGCGCACGGAAACGCTGTTTACCTTCCTGCCGGAGCGGTACCTATTTATCTACTTGAACTTTGATGTGCTTTCGAACTGCTAGGTTGGCAGGAGCAGGAGCTCACCCCTTGGCGGGGATTCGAACCGCCGACCTTCTGATCGGCAAGTCCTAGGCTCTGTGGTTTAACCCACAGCGCCACCCGCGTCCCAATAATAATAATAAAAAATAAAAAAATTATTGTTATTGTTATTGTTATTGTTATTGTTATTGTTATTTATACCCTGCCCATCTGGGCGGGGTATAAATAGAACTCTGGGCGGCTTCCAGCAAAATATTAGATATTAAATTAAATAATATTAAATAATTCCTCAAATGTTAAAAGCTTCCCTAAACAGGGCTGCCTTCAGATGCTTAATCAAAAGCATGCATAGATAGGGCCGGGATGCATAGATAGGGCCGGGATGAGAAGCAAGCGCAAGCGGTCGCGAGGACGCACGTCCTGGTCCCTTGCAAGCGCTGGACTTGCGCCTTCCTCCAAGGATGGGGATATAGATGCACGGATGGAGAACCGGGATGACGGCGCCGCCGCGGGGATCTGCCGCTCCTCCTCCCCTTCCTCTGCCCCCTGGCGGCGGCTGCGGGGAGCGCCGTTTCCTGCCTGTGATGCAATCGGCGCGGGTAGAAAAAAGCCGCCGTCGCCGCCCGCTGCTGGAGAAACTCGCTTGCAAGCCGGAGCTGCAACGTGTCCCGCCGGCGCTCGCTTTCCTGGGCTATTTTATTTTTTATTTTTTTTGCAGAGCTCTGCTTCGGGAGCGGCATCTTTTGGAGACGCCAGAAGAAAAGAAGCACCCCCCAGCGCACACACGTTTCTGCAAGCCGTCCACCTCTTCCTCTGCCCACCTTTAAATTTTGGGGATTGGGGTGCATTTCTCCAGCGCAATGAAGGTAAGATCTGGAGGAAGCGATCGTGCGCAGCAGCAGCAGCTGCTGCTTTTGCATCGCGGGAGGGTGGGAGATGCGCGTCTAGGAGCCCCGGCCACGTTTGCAAACACACACACGGGAGCCAGCTCACGCGTTTCGGGCTCCGGAGGCAGAGAACGGTTGCAGCTTCTGGGCCGATGATCCGGTTCCGATTGCGCTTCTTTGCTTCCCACTCGTATCCATATGGGCCAGTGCTGAAAAATGTATAGGCTCTGAGGAAACGGGGGAGCCACCCGCAATTTATTTATAGGAATGCTTTTTTTTTTTTTGCATTAGTTCGTTAAGATTTTGAAGGTTCCTTAAAAAAAAAAGTGGCGGGAGTTTAAGGGTTAAAACCCCGAATTGCATTTATTCATTTTTTCCCCCAGGCATCTTGCACGTTCAGTGGCTTCCCCTCCAAAAACAGCAGCAGAAAAACAACAACAGGCACTTGCAATGACTAATTCGGACTGGAGGGTTCCAGGGTTTATTTTTGTGGCTTGTTCTGGAAAGAGCTATATTGTATATATGTGTGATTTAGTTTGTTTGTGTGTGTGATACATATGCATTTGTGTCGGATGCTGCGATTTGTGGGGCCCCCGGAGTTTATTTATAGATCTTAGCTCTGCAGTCAATTTGCATGCTCCGAATCAGGTCATCGGGGAACGGGAGAGTCACTGGTTGTTGACGGGCACCCTCCGTGTAAATGGGAAGATGTGAGCTGTCCACTCCGCAGACGTGAGACCCTGAGAGTTACGTATTTCGCTTTTCTCCCGCCTCCCCCAACTCAATCTTCTCCTGCAACCGAGCTTCTGTAACAGATGTGTTCCAGATCCTGTTTCCTTTCACACATTTCCTCTGCTCTGTTGAAGGGAAGGGGAAGAAATTCTCATCTAAACCGCTAATGTGCACCTTTTAAACTTCCAGGATGCCTTGTGGGTATTTGGGGTGGGGAGGGAGGAGGCAGCAACTTTATACCCTAGGAAGTATTGGGGGGGGGTGTGAGCCTGCAAGTAAGAGACAGAGAATACAGAGAAAGGGTCTGTATTCACATAAGTGTCACTGCAACTTTGAGTTGCGTGTTGTGCCCCTGGCAAGATGGGCCTTGCAGCCAGAAAGCTAGCTCCTGGGCCAGACTCACTTTGGGATCCTTTCTGCCGTCTGATGACAGCCACACAAGCTAGAAAATAAAGGTTGCCACTTTCTTTTTCTTAAGGGCTGTGCTCCTGTGCCGTTAACAGCTGGTCGAGAGGCATTAATAAGTCGCTGAAGCTTTTCCTCCCAAACTTCTCAGATCCAGGGAAAAAAAGCTTCGTCTGTTGAATTTCAGCCTGCCATGCTGCTGCCAAAGGCTAAGGCAAGGCTGGCAACCATGCAGCGTCGCATATGCAAAGTACGGAATGCAGAAGTGATCAATCGGACCTGCAGCAGAATGTTGCCGTGTGGAGTACTCCTGTTAAGGGATCCAGCCGGCCATGCCCTCTTCCAGACTACTCCATTCCATTTCCCTCCCCCCAGCACTCCTTCTACAGTTGGTTAGCATCCCCAGTCCTCGTTCATAGGACTTAGCCTCGTTCATAGGACTTAGCAACCTGTCCTATACAGAGTCAGGCCATGGGCCCACCTGGCTTGGTATTGTCTGCGCCAGGTATCATCAACCTTTTAACCCAAATGTGTGTTCGGGGACCCATTTCTTACTCTTCCCCCATATTTGCATGGCAGTGCTCCTGTTGCAGCACACCTTGGATCAGGCTGTGTTGATCAGTAGAATAGTGGCTTGCACTGACTGGCAGCAGCCCTCTGGGGTTTCAGACAGGTGTGTCTCTCCTGGGTCTATTTGGCTGTGCTGGGGATTGAACCTGGACCTTCTGCATGCAAAGCAAATGTTCTGGCTCTGAGCTACGACTCTCCCTTCAGTTGTTTGGGTCTCCCTTTCTTTATTTGTTGCTATTTCTGCAGAGGTTAGGGGCTCCCTAGGCCTGCTAACACAGTGCCGCCACCCCTTGGTGGTTGTACAGTGCTTCTTGGCTCCCCACAGATTTGGGAGTTATGTGGATTAAACCACAGAGCCTAGGATTTGCCGATCAGAAGGTCGGCGGTTCGAATCCCTGTGATGGGGTGAGCTTCCGTTGCTCAGTCCCTGCTCCTGCCAACCTAGCAGTTCAAAAGCACCTCAAAGTGCAAGTAGATAAGTAGGTACCACTCCGGCGGGAAGGTAAACGGCGTTTCCGTGCGCTGCTCTGGTTCGCCAGAAGCGGCTTAGTCATGCCGGCCACATGACCTGGAAGCTGTACGCTGGTTCCCTCGGCCAATAAAGCGAGATGAGCACTGCAACCCCAGAGTCGGCCACGACTGGACCTAATGGTCAGGGGTCTCTTTACCTTTACTTTTATGAGTATATATTCAGGGGTAGCTTGCTTGGTGCTGTCCAAATATTATAGGACCCTGGTTTCTCTTATGCATTGACCAGGCTGGCTTGGGCTGATGGGAGTTTGGAGCCTGGCAACATCTGGAGGGCACTACGTTGCCTATTTCTGGTATATATTATTTGGGCACTGCTCAGTTGGCCTGCACTCTTCGTCAGGCTCAGCTGATGTGTCAAGGTGATATGCTATCTAACCAAAGGACTGGACTTGTACCATGACAGATTGTCGTAGGTGCTTGCATGATGGAATGTGCCATTTATTGGAATGGGGGGGGAGGGAGCCCAATAATATTCATACACATAGAAAACTTTGTGTATCAGAGAGGTGGCTGCATAACAGCTAGCTTTCTAGAAGCATGGAAATACAGGGGAAAGGCAAGGTTGTTTTTTTGCGGGGAATACCCTCACATCTCTTTTTTGCTGCCCTTGGCATCCATTTTGTGCTGGCACCCACAGCACTTTTTATCAAGATATGAATTGCTGGCATCTCCTTTTATTTTTACCAAAAACAAGCACTGGAAATAGTTGTTTGCTTCAAAGAGCATTTGGTCATGATGTGATTGAATCTGAAGCGGTCCAGACCAGATCAGGCTTATTCCCTGATTTGCCATTTATGAGGACTTGTTATCTGAAAGTCAAAAGTCTTCCAATATTTTAAAAGGATCCTCGTCCACTGCAAATGGGGAATGGAAGAAATTGTTCCCAAAGAATAGCTCTATTAATCTCTACCAGTCAAAGGAATAGGAAACCCCTTGGCATAAATGTATTTTAATTTATTTATTTCATTTCTATACCGCTTTATATATTTTGAGGGAAACGAATCTCAAAGCCTGTTTCCCAACTACATTAAGACATCAAATAAAACAATCCAGAATAAAACAACTGAAAGTCAAATATGAAGTCTACATTCAAAGCAACATAGTTAACTGGAAACCAAATTATTATCAAAATAAAATGTGACAGAGGTCACAACTACAGAATGCACATTTAGCACAGCAAGATTATCTTAGAAACATTTCAAAATAAAACATTTTTAAAGGAAGTAAAATAACGCACGTTGAAAGCAATGCAAACCAGCAGGAGAAATAAAAGTATTATCATAAGCACAAACCAGTCAGTTTGCAGAGGAAATAACAGTGCATAGACTAAAGCTCAACTTTGTCAGTTGTGTGAAATGAGATTGTGAAGCGGGTGGCATTTTTGTGAATAAATCAATTTGCAATGTGAGCTTAAAAGTTAACATTAATCAGCATCTGCTCATAAGGCAGAGGTTCCATATCCATCATGAGGGCAGACGTGCATGTTATGTGATTCTTTGTTTTTTGCTATAATTCATGGAGGTTGAGGTGGTGTTCTGCCTCAGCTGAACAGGATGCTGGACTACATGAGCTTTTCTGATATGCTCCAGCAGGACTCTCCTGATGCCCTTACACTTTGGAAGATTCCCACAGAGAAACTCTTTCCTCTTCCATTGATTTTCTCTACTGAGCAGTACCACCTCCTATTGCATTTACCCGAGGAAAAGATTCTAGTCCCAGTATCTTTCCCCCCAGTGGAGACATAAAGCAGCTTTTCGTTGGTGTCATTTTTAAGCAATTATTCCCACCCACCTCCTGCATTTTGCATGGATCTCAGGAGTTGTACTGCATGCTGTTTTTTCCCTCTCTTTTAAAAACGTTTTTATTAAGTATTGGGTTACAAAGGTACACACAGCGTCTCTGTTTTCAGACCATAAAGTCCTTTCTACAGACCACTTATTATTCTCTTGTTTTTTGTTAATATCGTACACGCTGCCTAGGATTTTTAAAAAAATAATTAAAGGCGCTATGACAGAAATATTGTTTAGTAAACTGATTAAGGATGGGGGGGGGGAAGCATACAGGTATTCTGCAGTAAAACAGCACAAGAGGGGAAGGATGGAAGAAACTGTTTTCCCCCAGCCGTCTCTTCTCGGTTGGATTTATTTCCCTCACAGGGTCGTTGTGCGAGCAAAAGGACTTCCACCTGCACAATTCAGCTTCCTCTCCTTGTCTGCACCCAGTGTGCTTTCCTCACCCCCCAACCCCCCCTCCCAAAGAACCCCTAGAACATATTTGGAGAGAGGGGAAAATATTCCACGGGAGCAACAGCTTCCTCGTACATGGCCCACTGTCCTTTCACTTAAAATTGCATCTGCGTTGCGATTTTTACATTTTAAAAAATTATCCTGGAAAAATCGTGGGGCTGCACATAATCTGTGATTCCGCTCTGAATGAAAGCAATGGAAGTTCACAAGGTGCAATCATTCTTGTCAGCAACCCAATGGATGTAGGTATGCCCAGGTATAGCCGGTCCTAACAGGCTCAGGTTTCAATCTCTACAAGTCATCAAATTTGAGAATCATTAATTAGCGTTTGTAGTGGCAATACCAACTTTGGTACGGTCACAACAGGGTGAAGTGCCAACAGTACCAAGAAATAGTTTTAAACGATGCAGAAGTCACTTTGGGTTACCTGTGATGGAATGTCCTGCCAACAAGATAACAGGATAAGAAAAGCTATGTGAAAGTGTTTGGGAGAGAAATTGCCAATCTTTTTGCTGCAAAGTACTCCCATTTTTGCCATTGCTCTTTGAAGCACCCATGTAGAATGCCCTCCCTCTGGGAGTTTTGGGGAGAACATCATACCAAGAGAAGTTTGCTTTTAATATATTGCTGCATGCTGGGTCCTAGACCTTAATTCCCTGGCACCAAATGCTTTGTTGTTGTTTAGTTGTTTAGTCGTGTCCGACTCTTCGTGACCCCATGGACCAGAGCACGCCAGGCACTCCTGTCTTCCACTGCCTCCCGCAGTTTGGTCAAACTCATGCTGGTAGCTTCGAGACCACTGTCCAACCATCTCATCCTCTGTCATCCCCTTCTCCTTGTGGCCTCCATCTTTCCCAACATCAGGGTCTTTTCCAGGGAGTCTTCTCTTCTCATGAGGTGGCCAAAGTATTAGAGCCTCAGCTTCAGGATCTGTCCTTCCAGTGGGCACTCAGGGCTGATTTCCTTCAGAATGGAGAGGTTTGATCTTCTTGCTGTCCATGGGACTCTCAAGAGTCTCCTCCAACACCATAATTCAAAAGCATCAATTCTTTGGCGATCAGCCTTCTTTATGGTTATTTATGGTCCCTTCATGGATCACTGCCTTGCCATGGCGAAGGGGCTTGAATAACTCAGAGAAGCTATGAGCTATGTTGTGCAGGGCCACCCAAGATGGACAGGTGGAGAGTTTTGACCAAACGTGATCCACCTGGAGCAGGAACTGGCAAGCCACTCCAGTATCCCTGCCAAGAAAACTCCATGGACAAAGACAACAGGCACCAAATGCTACCAGCTATTTATATCAGGGACGGAGAGGCTGTGTTGTTGGACTCCAGTGCCCATCATCCTTGACCGTTAACCATGCTGATAGGGGCTGATGGGAGCCAGAGTCCAACAACATTTGGGATAGCTCAGCTGGTAGAGCATGGGACTCTTAATCTCAGGGTTGTGGGTTTGAACCCCACAGTGGGCAAAAGATTCCTGCATTGCAGAGGGTTGGGCTCCAATTCTATGATTCTAGTATTCTATTTAGAGAACCACAGCTCTGATCTGTGTCCATAAGCTCAATGGCTGTGCTTCACGTGTTTCTCCTTTTGAATGCAGGGTTGCATGAAACGCAAGATACACAAATGGATTTTCAGCAGAATAGACGCTAGGTTTTTGGAGAGGTGGGGGAGAATTTAGGATTGTGGGAATGTACTGTACTTGACTTTGTGTGTGTGCTTGAACCTTAAAGTCCACCATTGGAGACATGAGTCTCAAAACCAATGGCTACCTCCGCATACATGAGGCACAGATGCTTTGGTTGGCAACTAAAACTCATGGGAGTTGTAGTCCAGAACGTTTGGAGAGCATCAAGAAGGGGAAGGTCGTTTTGTGTTAGCTGTTGTTTGTCCATCAATGAAAAGCAACAGCTTCTGAAGTCCTGCTGGGCACTTAAGAGGAGGAGGTGCATGAAAATCTGGCTGGAGGCTAGAATTGTTGACATAGCACTAAACCATGGTTTAGTGTTTCGTCTGAAAGCATCCAGCGTATATCAAAGGACCCTGAGCCCTTGGAAAACTGCTGTATGAATGCTAAGCATTGTTTGCTCTCATCCAGAAATTCAGAGGTGCTGACAAAATAAATTTGGAACCCTCCTGACAATATTAAACAATCACACAATTATGAAAAATGACAAGCTAAAACCATGCCTGTCAAATTGCAGTCAGTTTCTCTCTCTTATTATGACTGCTTACTCAGAAATGATAGCAGTTGTCTTATTTACATGACTACCCCAGCTGAGTCTCTGCCCTTGCAAATCCAAGAATCCTCTCTCAGTTATACAAAGACCAGCAAGTCCCAGTTTCCTTAGAATTAATTGCTTTGTCTCGCAAAAGTATCCATTAAGAAACCAGGCGATGGAGTAAAACGCAGGGCGCTCATCCTCTTAAATAAGCCATTATTTTTATTAGAGGTTAAATTGACTTTCCTCCATTAGAAGGACTTTGGCAAATATTGCCATATGCGGCTGAAAATGAAAACGCACTGGCTTTGCTTATCTGAAAGATAAGTGCATCTCCTTCTCCTTTCCCACATCAATCCAGCGAAAACAGTGTTTGGGGATAATCAAAGGTTTTCACGAGCTTGCCTTAGCTGATTTAAAAAATCTTAGCACATCCATGTCTTTCTGCGTTTGATGCCCTACGTTCCAGAATCTCAGAGTTGCCTTCCTTTGATGTTTACCATTCGTACACAGAATTTAAATGGAAGATCAAATAGTGCTGTGGGTATAAGATGGTTGCCTGGTCTGCCAGGGCTGAGTCTTTTTCTGCTGTGGGGTGTGATATTTGAGGGAGGAAACCCCAGTGAGCACCTGATGATTCAGGGTCACCTTTTTCTGCCAGAGCCACATTGCCTTGGAATGATCTGTCAGGGGCCTCATGGCAGGTGGGTCTGGAGCTGAAACTGGGTAGGGGCAGAGCTAGAGGTGGGTGTGATCCCCCCCTTTACTCTCTCCCTCCTTGTCACCCACATGGGGTCAAAGGTCAAATGAAATGGGATCACAGGCCTCAGATTGCCCGCCCCTGATTTAGTACACTTCTCCATTGGTGCCCAGGGTACATTTCGCCATGTGAGTCAGGCGCATAGGAATAATTTTTCCAGTGAACCCCATAGATGCGGCTTGTAGAAAACTCACCCAGACTTGAGCACTGAGTCATGCTTAGCAAGGCAGTGGAGGGATGGGGAAATTGCTGAAGGAGTTTCCACTGGTTGCTCCTGTTCTTGTTTGCTGAACTCAGTCTGATCCACCAAGACCCTGAGCATTACAGAACAAATTGTCCCTTAACTACGAAAGGGAGATGGGCCAAACATGGTTGCTCAGGAAATTTCACCTGCAACTAAGCCCCACTGAACCAGTGTTAGAAACTCAGGCATATAAGCTAGGTACCAAATGGCTTCTTAAACCAGGGTTAGTTGCCATTTTGGGGCCAGACAGCTTGAAAGCCATATTTTTCAGTACGACGTTTTGGTTCCTGAAATTCATTCTGATTGTGCAGATAAAATATTACAGTTAGAATTCTACAGGATGAGTTGCTTGCGTGTGAAAGCAGTCAAGATCCAAGGATCACCAGGCATGCTCCTCTAGATATTGGAGACGTCACAGGCAGCATCCTGGCACCCGGTCATCTTCACTTAATTGCAAGTAGCCAAAAGCCAGGTGCAAAATGTGCCTGGTGAATTTCAAACACTGCTTTCACCTGCAGCTAAGCCCCACTGAACTCAACTCCCAAAGAAACATGCATAGGATTTATTGCCTTCTTAAAACACATTGGTGCACCACGATTCTAGGTTTGTTTATTTGAGAGACTGAAGTTAGCCCTATCCTATTTCAAAAGACACTTGCTTGCTCTGTGAGCCAAGATGCATTTGTAACAGGGGCCCTTTTAGTGCTAGGGCAGAGCAGGGAGTAGCTACCCAGTCAAACTTCCTGTTGGATTATTGCAGACATAAATACAGCCAATCCATTTCGTTTATGGCCTCCACTCCCACAGCAATAAAAATTTAACTCTTTTTGGAAGGATCATTCTAGCAGAATAAACACAGCAGTCTGGTCCGCGAAGACAGGCTCTCGGCATCTCTGCACAGCCATTCTTGTTTGACTTCACGCTCCATGGATTAGTGTGCTTGGCTGGTTGCATGAGCTACCCAGCCTGGAATGATCATAAATCCGTCCCTCACCTGTCTCTGACAGGTGTATTGCAAACAATACTCCTGGGTACAAGACGTTTTGCTGCCCTGGAATTTCAATGGTGGTAGGACTGTGCCTGCAACTTCGACTCTTTTATTATCTTTAAAGATAAACTCAAATCTTTACGGAGGGAAGTTGGAGATCTGCCCTGATAGCTGCTCCAAACATTGCATTTGTTGTTATTGACGATCGTATCTTCCCTTCTAATAGCAAACTCAGCCGATTAAGTGACGACATAATTGTTGCCCAAACAGGGCAGCCGATGAATAAGGGGTCATGTCAACATGCTCGGAGGCAGAAGTACGCTGCAGAAGTAGTTCGTCCCTACCAGTTCTGGTGGAGTCATAAGAACGTAAGAAAAATCCACTGGATCAGGCCAGTTGCTTGTCCAGTCTAGCATCCTGTTCACACAGCGGCCAACCAGATGGCTGTTGGAAGCTCACAAGCAAGATCTGATCTCAAGAGCACTCTTACCTCTTGTGACTTCCAGCAGTTGGTACTGAGAAGCATTTCTGTCTCCAGCCATGGATGCAGAGCATAGCTGTCATGGCTAGTAGCCATCCACAGCCATCTCCTCTCTGCATTAATCTTGTTTCCTCTCTTCTCCCTTCCTCTCACCAACCTCAGAATAAGATAGTGTCCTTATGTTCCTATGGGCTGTTGTTTCCATGTAACATTCAGCTCCCAGTAGTGATGTATGGAAGTGAGAGCTGGACCATAAAGAAGGCTGATCACCGAAGAATTGATGCTTTTGAATTATGGTGCTGGAGGAGACTCTTGAGAGTCCCATGGACTGCAAGAAGATCAAACCTCTCCATTCTTAAGGAAATCAGCCCTGAGTGCTCACTGGAAGGACAAATCCTGAAGCTGAGGCTCCAATACTTTGGCCACCTCATGAGAAGAGAAGACTCCCTGGAAAAGACCCTGATGTTGGGAAAGATGGAGGGCACAAGGAGAAGGGGACGACAGAGGACGAGATGGTTAGACAGTGTTCTTGAAGCTACCAGCATGAGTTTGACCAAACTGTGGGAGGCAGAGGAAGACAGGAGTGCCTGGCGTGCTCTGGTCCATGGGGTCACGAAGAGTCGGACACAACTAAACAACTAAACAACAACAAACATTCAACAAGTGTGCTGTCTGTGTGCCTGAGCTTCACAAGTCAACAAGTGTGCATCCTCTTGCACAAACACTTGTGCATGTTGAGAGGCAGCTTGTACCTGGGTTCACTCTTAGTGTCAACAAAAGACTCCTGGTCCTTATTGCCTTTTTGTTTCTTGTTCTGAATTGTTAAGAGAGGAGGAGCGTGTCTTGTTTGTCGCTCAGTGGTACAAAGAGAGAATTATCTGCATATAGGAAGTGAGATTTATAGGCCAACAGGATGCAGCGAGCAGCTTTAATATAGTTGCTGTTTTTTCCCCTGTTGTCACACTGGCAAACAATGCAGTTGTTAAGCAAATGGATTAATGCCGGGTCTGACAAGCAGGTCAACAAAAGAGACACTTAGAGGCTCTGTTCTCCGGTTCTGAAGAGTGGAAATGTCTCGTTTGGCCACTTCGTTCTCTCTGCCGCCGCTGCCACCGACTTGTCCCCAGCAATTCCAAAGCAAATGATGCAAGTGATGCTGATGGCAAAGGAGGACAACCAATGCACGAGTTTTCGGAAAACAGGCCCCATGCATGACCCAAGTATTTCAGCAGGAGACACAGCCTTTGCCACACGGTGCTGGAATTCCAAGTAAAAACAGCAACTGCTTTGCATCTGTCCCTCTCTGCATCCCAGGCAACATCCCTGACCTAAGCTCCTGGGTCCTCCAAAAACCAGCAAGGACTCAGGGCAGGCTGGCTGCTCTGGGTACTGCTTTATAGCAGGCAGTGCCCTGGGATTTGTGATCCTGGGATTTCCAGGACCACAGGAATTCTGAGCCAGTGGTTTGTGGCTTTTTAACCTCTGCCATAAAGCTGCTGTGCAAAGTCCCCTGAGGAGTCCAGTATTAGAAACTCAGATATTATAAGCTAAGTGCCAAATGGCTCCTTAAACCAAGGTTGCAGTCGTCAAAACAGAACGTCTATCTGCCATTTTGGCTTGGTGCTGACACCACATCCTTTTCAGTATTGGATTTACTGTATTTGCCCAGGCATTTTAAGAGTATGGTATTTTTTAATTGGTTAAATTGTTTTATCCATAACTGTTGGCTTGGTTTTCATAACTCATTTGCATTTTTAAATTCCCTTGTATACTGCCTTCGATTCCATCCCCCCAAAATTAAATTTTAGATAAAATGAACAAATTCTTGCACTAATTGCACACCTCCTCCCAACTTGCAGATAACAAGCAACGTACATATTGTTGCATGCCACCCCAATCTCTGAGTGGTGCGAGATTCCAGGGGTTCCACCAGGCTCTTTCCCAGGGTTCGGGTTCCTCAGAATGAGGGGGGCAGCAGAGATTGTTGTGTGTCTTTAGGATATATGGTTTATTTGCACATTTATAAAACCTGAGCCTGGTTTTATAAACCTGAGCGCTGGAGGGGCTGACAGCATTAACACCCCAGAAGGTTGGGTTTCTCCTATAGCCACAGCCTTGGATTCTAGCAGAAATCAAGCATGGCTCTCCCTCTCTGCCTTCTGCCGGCCTCTAGCCTAGCTCACCCACCCATCTCTCTGGCTTTTGTCTTCCTTAGTGCCGGCCAGGTGAGAGAGTGGGTCCAGCCACTTCCCCTCCAGCACAGAGCAGCTTCCTTTGTCAGACCAGTGGCCATGCTTAGACCTTTGCCTGTCCAATTTGACAATGGAATCACCCATTCGATTTTAACCCTTGCTGGCTCAATTGCATTTAAAGGGCCTCAGGCACCTTACAGCCTAAACGCCGCCTGCCCACCGCTAAAAAAACAACCCCTCACAACAATATTAATTTCCTCTAAGGCAACACTTTCTTGGCTGGACTCATCTGCTTAACTTAATTGCTGTGCTGAATAACTGCTGAGACTGCTTGTAAAGATTTAGAGCTTGCATAATTCTGTAATCCATTCTTGACGTTATTAATTAAATGGGCTGAGGTAGGAAGAGATGGAAGAAATTGTGATGTGGTTTTTCATAGAAATGTAGAATTGCAGGGACCCCAGGAGTCATCTGCCCCAACTCCCTGCAATCTCAACACATGGTCCCCCATCCAATTTGAAACCATACTGGCCCCTGCTTAGCTTTGTAAAGGTGCTCTCAGTTTTACTGCTGCTCCAGTAGGTTTCCAGCATCTAATAGCCATCCATAGTTCTCTCTCCTCTGTGAATTTGTCTAATCCTGTTTTAAAGCCATCTAGGTTGTTGACCACAGAGCCTAGGGCTTGCTGATCAGAAGGTCGGCGGTTTGAATCCCTGCAACAGGGTGAGCTCCCATTGCTCGGTCCCTAGCAGTTCGAAAGCACGTCAAAGTTGTTGTTGTTTAGTCGTTTAGTCGTGTCCGACTCTTCGTGACCCCATGGACCAGAGAACGCCAGGCACCTCTGTCCTCCACTGCCTCCCGCAGTTTGGTCAAACTCATGCTGGTAACCTCGAAAACACTATCCAACCATCTCGTCCTCTGCCGTCCCCTTCTCCTTGTGCCCTCCATCTTTCCCAACATCAGGGTCTTCTCCAGGGAGTCTTCTCTTCTCATGAGGTGGCCAAAGTACTGGAGCCTCAGCTTCACAGTCTGTCCTTCCAGTGAGCACTCAGGGTTGATTTCCTTCAGTATGGAGAGGTTTGATCTTCTTGCAGTCCATGGGACTCTCAAGAGTCTCCTCCAGCACCATAATTCAAAAGCATCAATTCTTCGGCGATCAGCCTTCTTTATGGTCCAGCTCTCACTTCCATACATCACTACTGGGAAAACCATAGCTTTAACTATACGAACCTTTGTTGGCAAGGTGATGTCTCTACTTCTCAAGATGCTGTCTAGGCCTGTCATTGCCCTTCTCCCAAGAAGCAGGCGTCTTTTAATTTCGTGGCTGCTGTCACCATCTGCAGTGATCATTGAGCCCAAGAAAGTAAAATCTCTCACAGCCTCCATTTCTTCCCCTTCTATTTGCCAGGAGGTGATGGTACCAGTGGCCATGATCTTCGTTTTTTTGATGTTGAGCTTCAGACCATATTTTGCGCTCTCCTCTTTCACCCTCATTAAAAGGTTCTTTAATTCCTCCTCACTTTCTGCCATCAAGGTTGTGTCATCTGCATATCTGAGGTTGTTGATATTTCTTCCGGCAATCTTAATTCCGGCTAGGGATTCATCCAGCCCAGCCTTTCGCATGATGAATTCTGCATATAAGTTAAATAAGCAGGGAGACAAAATACAGCCTTGTCGTACTCCTTTCCCAATTTTGAACCAATCAGTTGTTCCATATCCAGTTCTAACTGTAGCTTCTTGTCCCACATAGAGATTTCTCAGGAGACAGATGAGGTGATCTGGCACTCCCATTTCTTTAAGAACTTGCCATAGTTTGCCATGGTCGACACAGTCAAAGGCTTTTGCATAGTCAATGAAGCAGAAGTAGATGTCTTTCTGGAACTCTCTAGCTTTCTCCATAATCCAGCGCATGTTTGCAATTTGGTCTCTGGTTCCTCTGCCTCTTCGAAATCCAGCTTGCACTTCTGGGAGTTCTCGGTCCACATACTGCTTGAGCCTTCCTTGTAGAATTTTAAGCATAACCTTGCTAGCGTGTGAAATGAGTGCAATTGTGCGGTAGTTGGAGCATTCTTTGGCACTGCCCTTCTTTGGGATTGGGATGTAGACTGATCTTCTCCAATCTTCTGGCCACTGCTGAGTTTTCCAAACTTGCTGGCACATTGAGTGTAGCACCTTAACAGCATCATCTTTTAAAATTTTAAATAGTTCAGCTGGAATACCATCACTTCCACTGGCCTTGTTATTTGCAGTGCTTTCTAAGGCCCATTTGACTTCACTTTCCAGAATGTCTGGCTCAAGGTCAGCAACCACACTACCTGGGGTATACAAGACATCCATTTCTTTCTGGTATAATTCCTCTGTGTATTCTTGCCACCTCTTCTTGATGTCTTCTGCTTCTGTTAGGTCCTTTCCACTTTTGTCCTTTATTATGGAAATCTTTGTACGAAATGTTCCTTTCATATCTCCAATTTTCTTGAACAGATCTCTGGTTCTTCCCATTCTATTGCTTTCCTCTATTTCTTTGCATTGCTCGTTTAAGAAGGTCTTCTTGTCTCTCCTTGCTATTCTTTGGAAATCTGCATTCAATTTCCTGTATCTTTCACCATCTCTCTCGCATTTTGCTTGCCTTCTCTCCCCCGCTATTTGTAAGGCCTCATTGCACAGCCACTTTGCTTTCTTGCATTTCCTTTTCATTGGGATGGTTTTTGTTGCTGCCTCCTGTATAATGTTACGAGCCTCCATCCATAGTTCTTCAGGCATTCTGTCCACCAAATCTAAATCCTTAAACCTGTTCCTCACTTCCACTGTGTATTCATAAGGGATTTGACTTAGATTGTATCTTACCGGCCCAGTGGTTTTCCCTACTTTCTTCAGTTTAAGCTTGAATTTTGCTATAAGAAGCTGATGATCTGAGCCACAGTCAGCTCCAGGTCTTGTTTTTGCTGACTGTATAGAGCTTCTCCATCTTTGGCTGCAGATAATATAAAAGCGTGTTTGTGATGACCAGCTTGTTCTCTTGACAGAACTCTATTAGCCTTTGCCCTGCTTCGTTTTGATCTCCAAGGCCAAACTTGCCAGTTGTTCCTTTTATCTCTTGACTCCCTACTTTAGCATTCCAATCCCCTATAATGAGAAGAACATCCTTCTTTGGTGTCACTTCTATAAGGTCTTGTAAGTCTTCATAGAATTGGTCAATTTCAGTTTCTTCAGCACAAGTAGTTGGTGCATAAACTTGGATTACTGTGATGTTAAAAGGTCTGCCTTGGATTCGTATCGAGATCATTCTATCATTTTTGAGATTGCATCCTAGTACAGCTTTCGCCACCCTTTTGTTGACTATGAGGGCCACTCCATTTCTTTTACGGGTTTCTTGCCCACAGTAGTAGATATGATGGTCATCCGAACTGAATTCACCCATTCCCGTCCATTTTAGTTCACTGATGCCCAGGATGTCAATATTTATTCTTGCCATCTCATTTTTGACCACCTCCAACTTACCCAGGTTCATGGTTCTTACATTCCAGGTTCCTATGCAATATTTTTCTTTACAGCATTGGACTTTCCTTTCGCTTCCAGGCATATCCGCAACTGAGCGTCCTTTCGGCTTTGGCCCAGTCGCTTCATCAGCTCTGGATCTACTTGTACTTGCCCTCCGCTCTTCCCCAGTAGCATGTTGGACGCCTTCCGACCTGAGGGGCTCATCTTCCAGCGTCATATCTTTTATATGCCTGTTGTCTTTGTCCATGGAGTTTTCTTGGCAGGGATACTGGGGTGGCTTGCCGGTTCCTGCTCCAGGTGGATCATGTTTGGTCAAAACTCTCCACTATGACCTGTTCATCTTGGGTGCCCTGCTCGGCATAGTTCATAGCTTCTCTGAGTTCTTCAAGCCCCTTCGCCGCGGCAAGGCAGTGATCCATGAAGGGGACGTCAAAGTACAAGTAAATAAATAGGTACCAGTCCGGCGGGAAGGTAAACGGCGTTTCCGTGCGCTGCTCTGGTTTGCCAGAAGCGGCTTAGTCATGCTGGCCCCATGACCTGGAAGCTGTACGCCGGCTCCTTCAGCCAATAAAGTGAGATGAGCGCCACAACCCCAGAGTTGGTCACGACTGGACCTAACAGTCAGGGGTCCCTTTACCTTTACCTTTACCTTTACCTTTACCTTTACCTTTACCTTTAGGTTGTTGGCCATCATTGCTTCCTGTGGGAGGGAGTTCCGTAGTTTAACTGCTCTGCATGAGGAAGGATTTTCTTTTATCTTCCTGAATCTTCCATCATTCAGCTTCTTTGAATGTCCTCAAATTCTGATATTATGAGAAAGGGAGACAAGCTTTTTTCTCTATCTACTTTCCCCAAGACATAAACGTCTATCCTCCTCACCTTTTCTCTCAACTTCAAAGCACCTTTGCTGTGTTTATTCAAGGTGGCATACCCAGTTTCCTTCCTCCTCATTTCATCCACACGCCAACCCTGTGAGGTAGACCTTCAATCCAAAGTGACATTTTCCACTCAAGTGTCAAGCCCTGGGCTGACATGAGGGGGAAACAGATCTCTTGAATCAGCATCTCACAGCAAACACCATCAGTTTACTGCACAGTTTGGGATCCCCCCCCCCCCGGAATATTTCTTTTTGCACCCATTCTATGCCAAATGGAATTGGGGGGAGGATATTCATCTGGGTCTAGCTTTGCAGTAACCTGGATGTAGTCCTGGGCTTCTTCAGATCCTTTTTCAGAAAGGTCACGAGGAGTTGCAAGCCTTTTCAGCTGGTGTTAAAAATAGAGTTGAGTGACTCAGCCGTTCAGCGACATCACTTTCTCTGCTTGATGAAATAGCAGCGGATTATTTATTTCTTTAAGGAAAGAAAAAAACACAAACTCCCCAGTGGGTACCGTTATTGCTTTGCAAGTAATCTTCTTTGTCGCTTCCTGGCTGAAGTAACACTATTAATTCTATTTTTATATATATATTTAAATGGCCCCTCGACAGCTTGCTGTTTGTAGTAATTTTTAAAAGGATGTTGTATTGCAAATGGCAGCACGAATGCTGCTTTGAAAATCTCCAGCTTTGAAGGCAACATTGCAAAAGCATTGTGATGGGAGCTCTACTTCCTTTTATTTTGCATTTTAATTAAATGTGCCATCCATGCAATTAGCATTTGTTTGCACAGGTGATGGACCTCTGGATTGCCTGTGGGCTGCTTGACTTGTGTGGGGAGAAAATAGTTGGGCTGTGGCCATTGACCCAGGGGCTCCCCTTTTGCTACTGCAGACATATGAATCCGGATCCGGCCCATTCACCTTCTAAATCCAGCCCATGGACGGTCCAGGAATCAGCCTGTTTTTACATGAGTAGAATGTGTGTTTTTATTTAAAATGCATCTCTGGGTTATTTGTGGGGCATAGGAATTCGTTCATTCCCCCCCCCAATATAGCCCAGCCCCCCACAAGGTCTGAGGAACAGTAGACCGGCCCCCTGCTGAAAAAAATTGCTGACCCCTGCAACCCCCAGCAATGCAGGAATCTCAACATGCAGTCCCCCATCCAATCTGAAACCGTACCAGACCCTGCTTAGCTTTGCAAACATGCTAGCAGTTTTATTGCTCCACCACCAGGAGGTGGTGCCTTATACCCAATCATATTGTTTGTCTACCTATAGGACATGGGGAGCACCCATAGGCTCCCATGCACTCTCGGGGACTTTCCCTGGTTCTGATAGGATGTTGTTTTCTGCCACTCTCCCTGCTGCAATTAGGCTTCATGGCATTCTGTTGTAGCCAATAGAATACGTATATTGTAGTGTGTGCTTGGTTGCAGTCCATGTGTGTGGTGCCCATGACAATTTCTCTGGTTTGCAGCGGGGCTCATTGGCTCAGGAAGTTTGGCAAGCTCTGGTCAACACCAGTTTTGTCTATTCTAGCTAGCAGTGGCAATCTCGTTTCATAGGCAGAGGAACTGCCCATGGTCTGAGCCTTCTAGCTTTAGAAGCGATGGGTGGAAGTTGGAAGGGTCTCGGTTGCGAAGAAGAAGAAGAAGAAATTTATTTATACCCCGTCCATCTGGCAGGGTTTCCCCAGCCACTCTGTGCAGCTTGCAACAGAATATTAAAACATGATAAAACATCACACGTTAAAAACTTCCCTAAACAGGGCTGCCTTCAGATGTCTTCTAAAAGTCAGACAGTTGTTTATTTCTTTGACATCTGATAGGAGGGCGTCCCACAGGGCGGGTGCCACTACCGAGAAGGCCCTCAGTCTGATTCCCTGTAACCTTGCTTCTAGCAGTGAGGGAACTGCCAGAAGACCCTTGGCGCTGGACCTCAGTGAACGATGGGGATGGAGACGCTCCTTCAGGTATACTGCGCTGAGGCTGTTTAGGGCTTTAAAGGTCAGCACCAACACTTTGAATTGTGCTCAGAAACGTACTGGGAGCCAATGTAGGTCCCGCAACTGAGCCCTTTGCAAACATCCTTTGTCTTAGCTAATAAGAACATTGTGGTTGATAGAGCAGGATGGTCAGACTGGACAGTTCCTGTTGTTCTGAAGGCGATGACTTGCACCATTGCAGATGAGCTTCTTGGAAGACCAGTGTCCAGCTGACACCTGCACAATGGGGCACATTCTGCCATGCTGTCTGGCAAAGCGGGTTCTTCTTCATGGAGAGCACGTGTTGCGGTGGGAGCAACCATGACATTCCTTGTTGCTGGGCGGGTTAGTTTGGATGGCCACGGATTTGATTGGGCACCACCAGTGGTGCTGGAGATATTTGATTGTTGCAATTTTATTTGATGGATGGGGGTGCTATATAGGTCCCTGTGTGCAGCGTTGAGCTTCTTCTTTTCACTGCGCACATCGGATTACCCGCCCACCCTCCCTTTATTTAGGGTTTGTTTGCGCTGACCTTGCTATGCCTGTCATGGGGTCGTCCGCTTTGGAGCAGCGGCCTGGGAGGAATTTTACCATTTGGCTGATTGGCTGGTGCCATTTGGGTTTTGCCTACTGCGTAGCAAATCGTCAGAACTTGTAAGTTGCGGTCAGACATTGGTTAATTTTTTGGTTGGTGGAGGGGATGTGGTCGGCTGTGCCTGCCCTCCAATGCTGCTGCTGCAAGGGTATTCCGTTAAAGGAATCCAGGGGCTCGCCATGCTTTTGTCTGTATCCCTGACAAAGGGCTAGGGCCATGCAAGAGCCCCTGGGAGCATTTGGGGAGAGGTGTGAGCCTGGCACCCAGCTTTTTCTCTCCCCAAAATTGCTCACCCTTACTGACTTCCGCACAGGTGTGGTTATCAGTTCTGTTCCTACCTCCAAGTGGGAACAGATAGTCGCTAACCAATGCCTAAGCAACCACTCACTTACTGTAATTCAATAAAGTTGTGGCCAAAATTATGCCAACAACCAAAACAAAAATGATGTGTGAACGTGTTTTTATTCAGGGGTGTCTTAGGGGTCCTCGACACGCAAAGGTCTTTCCCCAGAAACTTAGGCTGAAAGAAGCTCTGGCAGCGTTAGTGAGCCACTAAGCCCTACACAGCACACCAGCCATATTTAAGATTCCCAGGTGAAGCTTTTTCTTTTTTGCTTTCTGCACAAACAGGGAGTGGGGTGGGTGAGATTGTCGGGCACACCCTGATGCTGCATTCCCTTTCCTTTGGGGCTTAAAGAGGGGTAAGAGCTGTATTATCTGTTGCATTGCAGAGGACTCTGCTTGCAGGCATTTTGCCAAGCTGCCTAATCTCCTGCTGCATTTGAAAGGTTGGTTGTCACCCAGGAATGGCATAGAATATCAAAGGAAGATTGATGGACAGCTGGATCCTTCAGGAGACTCCAGTTGCTGAGTTGCTCACCTCTGAATCATCCTGACCTCAAGTTGACCTGAAAGGCAATATGCAAATCGTGACAATCCTGTTAGTGCTAGTAAATGCACACAGGATTTTAGTAACACATGCAGAGACTAAGCAGGTTCTGTTAACAGAGTTACATTCACTCCATCCTTAGGAAAAGAAAGGGATAATTGCTAAGTCACTGGTTTTCTTGCAGGTAAAGGTAATGGGATCCCTGACCATTAGGTCCAGTCGTGACCGACTCTGGGGTTGCGGCTGCTGGGTCATATGGCCAGCATGACTAAGCCACTTCTAGCAAACCAGAGCAGCACACAGAAACGCCGTTTACCTTCCTGCCGGAGCGGTTCCTATTTATCTACTTGCACTTTGACGTGCTTTTGAACTGCTAGGTTGACAGGAGCAGGGACCGAGGAATGGGAGCTCACCCCCTCGCGGGGATTCGAACTGCCGACCTTCTGATTGGCAAGCCCTAGGCTCTGTGGTTTAGGCCAACCGCATCCATTTTGTTTTCTCTTTGTTTCTCATTTTCCCAGTCTTACCTTGAATTCTCCAGATTTACACATCCATTTGCAATTCATTCATTTAATTTTTTGCCGTATAATTTTTTTATCAGTTTTTTAAAACGTTTTCACAACAATCTTTGAATCAAATAGTTACATTATTTCATGAATTGACTTCCCACCCCCATTTACTCAAAACATTTTCTACAACATTATATCTTTTATCTATTGCACAAAGTTTTTTCTATTGCAATTATGTTATCGTCCTTCTTCTGCCACTTTGATCTCAAATCCTGCCCGTGATTTCATTTGACTGTATGGAAGGCCTTGATTCTTCATCGTTTGGATCTCTTAATTTCGCTGTCAGCTTTGCCGTTTCTGTCCAGTTCAATTTCCTCCCCATTAATATATGCGTTCTTTTGCACACTTTACCCTAGTTTATGTGTACGCTACTTCCCTGCAGAGCTGCATTGCAAAATTGCACAAGTGGGAATTTCAGAGGCAAGTGCTGTGTTTTAAATCTGCAGATTGCTTTGGAAAGTGTGGAATAGGTCAGTTCTCCTTTAAATGCAAGCTGAGTCAAATGTCTTTCCTATCCCCAGTTGCAAGTTGCTGTTCTAGACTGCTGCCAGGAGTGCAGGGCTGCACTTTGGAACACAACTAGCATTTGGTTTTGATTTTTCATCCTAGAGAAAGGGCTGGGGCGGGGTCATTAAAAAATGTCAATAAATAAATAAATGTATGGATGATTGATTGAACAGATAGAATTGCAGGCTGCTGCCAAGTCCTAGTTCAGGTTTTAATTTTGAAACAATTGTCCTGTTGTTCCTCGGGGTCTCAGGGTCCCTAGCGCTGGGCACAAAGTAGGATTTAGCCAATCCTCTTGTGAGCCAGAAAGAGTCGAAGGCACAGAACAAGATGTCTTGTACGCTGGCAAGCTGCAAAAACTGTAGCCCTCAGGTGGTCTTGCCCAAAGCGGTAATTGACTTCCTTTCCCCATTTTTGAGTCCCTAGAACATATGCTTAAATTCTTCAAAACCATGTTGCCTTTTTGTTTCTTGCAGGGTTGTCAAAATGACTGTGCCACTGGATGTATGGAGGCAGCCACAAAGCATACGATCGAATCTTTCAAGGTATGTCGTTTGCTAAAGCAGGAGTGCCTGTGGCAGTTCTCTGCCCTGCGCAAAGCATTGTCCTTAAGATGCACGCTGATGGAGTCAGCCTGTAGTGCTGTGGATGTGTGTGAACACTTCAGTCTTGGTGTGGGTGACGAGAAGGCTGCATCTCCTGGAGCAATTAAACTTCAGAGATTTTTAGGGGTGAAGCAAACAGCTTCAGTTCCTTCCTCAGAATCCTGACAGATAGTTGTAAGTGAAAACTTGGAAGCGGGTATACAATAGTACCTTTGTTCTCAAAGGCCTTGGTACTCAAACAACTTGGAACCCAAACACTGCAAACCCAGAAGTGTTCCGGTTTGCGAACTTTTTTTGGAAGTCGAAATGTGCTCCGTTTTGAGTGTTACTCTTCCAATTTGAGTGCCACACTTCCGTTTTGAGTGTTACACTGAGGTCTAAACAAAATAAAAAAATTCCTTCCAGTAGCACCTTAAAGACCAACTGAGTTAGTTCTAGGTATGAGCTTTCGTGTGCATGCACACTTCTTCAGATATCTGAAGAAGTGTGCATGCACACGAAAGCTCATACCTAGAACTAACTCAGTTGGTCTTTAAGGTGCTACTGGAAGGAATTTTTTTATTTTGTTTTGACCATGGCAGACCAACACGGCTACCTATCTGTAACTGGAACACAGAGGTCTGTCTGTTTTTGCTATTTGTCTTGCATTTTTGTGGCTCTCTTTTTTGTGTGACTGTGTGGAACCCAGTTCAGCTACTGATTGATTGATTGATTGATTGATTGTGTGACTACAGTACATTGTTTATTGCCTTCATTTTATGAATCAGTGGTCTTGTTAGATAGTAAAAGTCATGTTAAATTGCTGTTTTAGGGGTTGGTTTTAAAAGTCTGGAATGGATTAATCCATTTTGCATTACTTTCTATGGGAAAGTGTGCCTTGGTTTTGGAACACTTTGGTTTTGGAGCGGACTTTTGGAACAGATTAAGTATGAGAACCAATGTACCACTCACTATAATGGAGTATCCTGGAAGGGGATGTGGAACCTTAAACAGGAGTCCTGAACAGCCCCCACTGCAATTTATTATCCCTTTGGAGTTGAGCTGTGTCTTTGTATCCTTCCAGGCCATGATGTGTATGGTTTTAATTTCTGATTTCCTTTTGGCAAATTTTGTTTTGCTTTCAGCCTTTTAATGATCGCTTCGTCTTAAGCCGGCAGCCAGCTCACATTCCAGGTGTAAATTTCAATCAACAGATGGGTCATCTCAGTCGTAATTAATAACAGCCTGAAAAGTAATTTTAAAAAGGGAGGTTTTGCTGACCTTATGCCCTAAGGACTGACCCTCAGAACTATTCTGTCGTGTTTGGGCATGATTTTGTTTTTTTATAATAATTTTTTATTGGGTTTTCACATTTTATATAGACAGCACAAACACAAAAAGACACAAACAAAACATGTATAATTTCAAATATTTGCTTTCTTAACCTCTTCCCCTGACTTCCCCTCCCCCCCACTTCATACATCCCACTTCCAATAGATAGCTCAGCAAGTCCTTACCTCTCATCCTTAAAATATTATTATTGTTATTATTTTTTAACTTAACTCTTCTTATTTAACCAAATTTATCTTAAACAGATCTCTTATAAACATTTTGCCTTTTTCTAAGGTTGACCCAAGTTCCCTTCCACAGATTCCCCTTTCTTTCATTAAATATTAGTCATACCAACTAAACATCATTAAAATTTTCAAAAATCTGCTCTCCCCCCCTCCCCCGGTTTCAGTCCCCTTCCGCATAAATGTCCACAGAAACGGCTCTTAGCCTGGATTTCTCACATCCGAGGCCTTCAAGTCTCTGTCTGTCTCTCTCTGCCAGTTTTGTTGGTAGTCCTTTATGTTGGTCCTCAGGTCTCGAAGGAGCTCTGGTACAATAAAGTCAAAATTGGGGCAAAACCTCCTGCTTTGGAGTACAGTAAGTTCAAAGCTGTTTCCAACCTGCTTTCCATGTTCATCAAAGCTGTTTCCAGCCTGCTTTCCATGTTCAGAAGGGTAGTCCCAGTCGTATTTCTTGTTTCTTTCAAAATCAGATATTCCAAAGGCTCCAAGGGTTCCCTCTTCCATCTCAAGCGAGTTTATAATCCATGAATCTTCTACTTTATACTCCACAAAAGTAAGCTTCTGGTTGGTACTTTCCACCTGAACTTTTTCCACTCCTTCTTCCCTCACCTCTAATTCTGAAGATATCTCTTCCAATTCGGCTGCAGAGTTTTTTACTGACAAGTCCTTAACACAGTCAACAGCATTGCTTACTTTAACAATCAAGGTCGATAACCCTTTAGCCATAGCTGTGCTCTGGTCTTGTAACTTTCCCACGAGAAAAAACATTTTTTCCAGCTCTGCCTGTATTTTTCCATCTACAGCCATTGTAGTGTCTCAGAATTCCCCCTAGAGGGATTCTGGTTACTTGGTAGTCCTTTTCCAACAGTCCGTTACTTTGTTATTTATTCCTTCTTTATTTCCACCAACTTAAGTTCAAATATAACATACTTAGTCCGCAAATAGAGAATTTAACAAAATTTTTCCTAATTTTGATAGCTCGTTTGACAGCTCCTTTGACCGCTGTCAAGCTCCTTATTTCTTTTCAACAGGCTCTCACTCGCAGGGCACTCCCGGGTCCGGGGGGGGGGGTTCCAAAAGCTTCTAAAAGTTCTTCTTCTTAACACAATACACCAAACTTCTTATGCCAATCGTGGAATTGATATCTTTTATCTCACAAGGAGGAAAACGATCACTCCACCTTAGTTATCAAATTCTTGCTTTAGATCGTCTGTAAAAAGGGGGGGTGCGGACTTCCTTTTAGCACACCCCCCGGTCGTACCGAATTCAAAGAGAAAAATTTCTTAAGTCCAAATTCCGTTCTACTCACAGGTTGTTTCTTTACGTCCAAATTTTCAAGGAAGAAAGTCAGCGCTCTCCAGTCATGGCTCGCGGCTTCACTCCACTGAGGTAGCGATCAACTCACAGCGCCACGCCACCCGTCGTACCCTCTCCGAAGCCTTTAAAGAGGCTCTTCGTGTGTCGAAGGGGGCGCTTAAGGTGCCCACCGAGTCTCCAAGTCTGCAGGCTTCCGCGCCTGCGGTTTCTAAGGGTCCCCGCGTCGCCGTCGCGGCAGGACCCGTCCCCAGTAGAGCCGATTCCCTCCGGAGCTCGGAGGGAATCCGCCATTAACCGATCGCGCTAACCCGGAAGTCTCTGTTTGGGCATGATTTTGGTTCCCTTCGCTCTATGTCACTCATCTCCCAGTTGGGTCCCTTGAAATTGGTCTTCCAGCGTGAAAAGCAGCCTTTTCCAGGCATCAGAGGTTAAACCCCTGTTCTCTCTGTTTTCCAAGAGAGAATGTGATAGCCAGGATTTATGGCCTGGCTATCATTAAGCACCACATAATTATCTCTGACAACAGACCGTCGGCAAGAGGCATCAGGTCCGCCATCTTCTTCAAACCTCAATTTAATTTTAAGTACAGAATAGAGAAGGTACTCCCAGATGGTGACTTTACTTACAAATCAGTTATTGAGATATCGCAAGCAAGTTGTTAGCACCAGGGCTTTTTCAGTTTTGCTTTTTTGCTTATTTCCTCCACCCCCTGCCCTGGTGAAAGGGTTAATCTAGATTAAATGGGGCGGAAATGCAGACTGTTATTCTCATGATAATGACATAGTGCGGATGCTACAAAAATCTCACATGCGCGAGGAGCACCCCATCCCATAATAAACTTTAGTTTGGTAGCACCCAGCATCCCAAATTCAAAAACTAGCTGAATTTTAAAAAACAACAACCAGCCTTCATCAAATGTCTGAAAGTGGACAGTCTTTGAGTACAGTCTGAATATAGCTCATGTTAGCATCTGCTTTATAATATTTGCAGTGAACCTTGTCTAAACCTTGCAGATTTTATCTACGCTCTTGCTTACTGTGGATTTTTAAAAAGCTTTGGTGACTCTGTTTCAGATTTTAAATTGTTTCTCTGAAGGCATTGAATATAATTTTGTTGTAAAGAGGCTTGGGGAGCCAGTGTGTCTATCGAATTGTCTAAATGTGTAAGAAAGGAATAAATCCTGCCGTAATTGGGAGTATCTTTATGGCAGGAATACTACTGTGAAGAAGGCTGTGTGCTTTTCAGAGTACCTTGGGTGGGAAAGGAAAATTACCCTGGCACAAGTTAATATGTTCTTACGAAAGCTCGCTTTAAAAACCATGAATGAGCTGGTTTTCGCAGACACAGAAGAGATATGAACAGGCAGTTTGTTTTTTTCCACAGTAATCTCCCTTCCTGTTGTCTTGATGGGCACTGTGTTTCTGCTGAAACTGCTTACGTTTTCTTGGAATCGGACTTGATATGGATCCAAGGTCGCTGCGGTGCACATGATCGTTGCGTGTCTGTGTGTGGTCTGTTTCCTATTAGATTTGTCCAGGAGCAAACATGAAATGGAAAAATAGAGCCAGAATAAAGTAGCACAGAGGACTCTTAATCAGTATTGTTGGGGGTAGAGAGACAAGGGCTGCATAGCCTTCTGGGGACCAAACGTGGGCGGGGTCCAAGGCAAAAGTGGGTGGAGCAACAGATGCAAATGTTACCTTTCCCCAGCGGGCTAGTGTCTACACACAATCACACACCCATTTCTGCCCCCCATCTAAATATGGAAGAGGCATTATCAGAAATCCAGGACATATCCCAGGCAAAAGCAGTTGAGTGCCACGCAGTGCCAGTGAAGGTCTAAGGGCCAGACAGAGACCTGGAGGGCCACACCTGGCCTCTGGACCCAAAGTTCCCCATCCCTGTGGTATTGCGTCTATGCTACAATCATAGAATTACAACGTTGGAAGGGACCATGAGGGTCATCTTGTCCAACCTTCTGCAATGCAGGTATCTTTTGACCAGCGTGGGGCTCAAACCACAACCCTGAGGTTAAGAGTTTCATGCTCTTTGTTTTATTCATTTATTGTAGCTTGGTTCCAAAGATACAAACCATAATAATTGAGGGTTAGTGATTTCCCTCTGCATCTCCCCCCCCCAAAAAAAACCCCATATGTGGAGGGTACTCTGGAACCATTTAAAGGAGTGTTGTGAATGGAGGAAGGCTGCATTTCTTTGCATTAAAATCTGTGTTTAGGTGGAGTATAGATCGTTTCCTTTATGCCTACTGAGTCCGTGAAGTTCAGCATTGACATTCTGAAATGCTGTACAGCAGGGATGTCCAACAGGTCGATCATGATCTACTGTTAGATCCCTGGGAGGTTTTGGTGGATCGCGGTTTATCGCTGCGTCCCTTTCCGTTGTTAAATTAGAATCCTGCCCTGCCCCCCTGGCCCACCCTCCATGATCTGCAGAATCGAAGACGGAGTATATTGATCTGTTGGTGAGTGGCTGTTCCCCTTCCTCCCTAAAAAAAAAGCTGAACAGCTTTGCCTTTAACTCACAAAAAACGGTGCTTTCCTCCTTCCTAAGACAAGCTCAACAACTTCGACCTGAACCCCCCAAAAGGCGGTAGATTACTGTCAGTTTTTAATTCTGTGAGTCTCTTGGGAGTTGGCCAACCCTGCTCTACAGGAGCCAGAATTCCTGTTTCTTTGCTGGACATGGAACCATAGAATTGTTGGGATGGTCATCTCAAGCGTAATCTAGTCCAACCCCCCGCAATGCAGGAACCACGGCTAAAATATCCCGGACAGATGACCCACCCAACCTCCTCCAATGAAGGAGAGTGAACCACCTTCTAAGGTAGTCCCTTCTGCTTTTGAACAGCTCTTACCACCAGAAAGTTCTTCCTAAGTTTTAGTCCCTTTCAACTCTGCAGTTCCATGATTCTATCGAGATGGAATCTCCTTCCTTGTGCAGTGGTACCTCAGGTTACAGATGCTTTAGACTCTGCTAACCCAGAAATAGTACCTTGGGTTAAGAACTTTGCTTCAGGATGAGAACAGAAATCGTGCTCCAGTGGCGCGGCGGCAGTGAGAGGCCCCATTAGCTAAAGTGGTACCTCAGGTTAAGAACAGTTTCAGGTTAAGAACGGACCTCCGGAACGAATTAAGTTCTTAACCTGAGGTACCACTGTAATTGGAATCGAATATTTCAGTTCCTACCCTCTGGAGCAGCAAAAAACAAGCTTGCTCCATCTTCAGACTCCTTAGATATTTGGAGATATCTCAGTCCTATCTTCTTCATGCTCAACATATCCGACTCCTTCAACCGTTCCTCAAAAGGCCCATCTCTCTGTCTTCCATCTGCCTGAATGAAAGGGAGCTGGAGGGTGGGGGGAGGTGGAGGGAGAGATAAGCAGGCCAATAGATGGAGCAGATGGCCCTGCAGGAACAAGCCCTTAAAAAAAGAAGAAAAAGCCAGGTCACACTAAAGTCTTAGCAGTAAGCACTGCCATGCCTTATGGTTCTGTTACTTAACTTGGTTGGAGCGCAGACTCCGGCTGCAGACATGTTTTGGCTCATCGTACAGTGTCTGCCTTCGAGATCTTGTCGTTCCAAGCGATGTGGTAGCATAAAGATTCCTCGCAGCTTAGAGCCAAGTCTGGGAATGACTGTTGCTCTTCCCCAAGCACTCCGCCACTCACCAATGCCCTACTCAGCTCTGAAAACGTATCTGCGGTTAAAAATACAGAACAATGATTGCATGCTTCCTATAATTTTTTTTTGCTCAAGGCGCACGGTCATTTGGGGGGAACGCATCCTGATTGTCCGGGACTGGCATGGCTGCGACGAGTGTGCGGCAAAGGCAGGAAGGGGGCAGAGGCTGATTGAGGGGAAACGGTCAGCGATCTATGGGGTTTTGTGCCACCCAGGAAGCAGGAGTCAGGAATGGACGAAAGGGAAGAGATGGAGCAGTCGGAGACGGAGACAGGAGGTGCAGGATACGTCACAAGTGGAGGAGGGACCAGGAGAGGCTTGAAGAAGCAGGAACGGCAGGGTGGATTTGATTTAAATCAAATCGATTTAAATCACAATTTAAATCACTAGTCAGGAAACCTTGATTTAAATCTTTTTCCCCTCCCGAAAAACTCATTCTTACTGGTATAATCTTAATATTTACAACCAGATGAAGGTTTCATTTTTGGAATAATAAATTTTCAGAGTACTTTTTGCAGTTATATCAAAAATTACTGATTTGGTTATTCTATTACAGATAATTATGAAATTATTGTGAGGTTTAATAAGTTAACTGTTTATATTTGGACAACTGTTCTGCTGTACTTGGTTGGAAGGAGAAAAACAATCATTTCCTGAATAACAATTTAAACAATTTGTTTAACTGAAACAGTAACATTATAGCATATGTATCCATGTTTGTTAAGTTAAACGATTAAAACAAAACAAAACAGCTTAGACTGAGTTTTAGGACACATGAAAAACTTAAAACCAATCCTTATTTCTTGATGAATAGCCTTTAAATAGAAAACTATCTTTAGAAAGATTTCCCCTCCAAAAGCATTTTATTTTAAAAAATCTGATTTAAATAATAATAATAATAAAAATCCGATTTTAAAAAAATCATTGATTTTTATCCACCCTGAGGAATGGTGGCAACTTCCATGTAGGAGAAGCTGCAGGTTGCTTGTATGCGGGAGTATTTAAATTTGGGTGGATACGTGGTCGCTCTGCTGCTCCCCATACACCCAGATTTTCCCAGACATAGCCTCTATTCATCCCTCGTAATCAGTGTCTGGATGGAAATCGCTTAGATGTCTGTGAAATCCAGATATATAGCAGCCCATGTCGGTAGTGTAGATTTTCATTAAAAATAGCTAAAACTTTTTTTTTTTTTTTTAAGATTTCACAAAAATGTTTAACAACTGTCTGGACTTTCACTTTTTGATAGCATTGTTTTTTCCCTGGCCGTGCAGCTCCCAAACCGCACGCACAGACCATAAGTTAGTACGCTCTCCACAGTACAATGGTAGAATGCCATCAACAGGTCCTTTGAGAGATTGTTTTTCCGGAGGATTCTCGGGTTACACACGCTTCAGGTTACAGGCGCTTCAGGTTACAGACTCCGCTAACCCAGAACTAATACCTCGGGTTAAGAACTTTGCTTCAGGATGAGAACAGAAATTGTGCGGCGACGGCGCGGCAGCGGGAGGCCCCATTAGCTAAAGTGGTACCTCAGGTTAAGAACAGTTTCAGGTTAAGAACGGACCTCCAGAACGAATTAAGTTCCTAACCTGAGGTACCACTGTAGGCAAATTGAGGCGGGGAGGAAGGCGGGGGGGGGGGGGTGTCCATATGCCCTAACGGACCGGCCTCCAATGCTTTATTCTCTTTCCTCTGGCAGTCAGAGGAAAATTGCCTGAATTGTGGCAGCGGCTTCCGGTCGCCAGTACCGAATAAGAAAATGGTTACAGTTCCGGATTAAATGGAAAACCACAAATTATAAGCCTCCGCAGGTGTTTGTGGTCACCCTCAAGGGGTTGCCCTTCAGGGTACAATGTACTTCAGTTTTGCTGCGCCTGTTCATGTTACCAAATGACTAACATCAGGTGAACATTTTGTGCGCACACCATTTATTTTCTTTCTTTCTTTATTAGCGCATGCAGGCTGCTGGGATAGTACTGTGTACATGTGGGGCTACATTCACCTTAGCTTTTTCTCAAAAGTAGACCCACTGAAATTAACACGTCTTAGTTACCCATTTGCATTGGTTTCAGTGTAGGACTATTCTGAGTAAACATTGGTGGAATGCAACCCGCAGAATTTTATGCTGGGTACAGAAATTTGACATAATAATAATAATTTATTATTATTTATTATATTATTTATACCCCGCCCATCTGGCTGGGTTTCCCCAGCCACTCTGGGCGGCTTCCAACAAAACACTAAAATACAATAACCTATTAAACATTAAAAGCTTCCCTAAACAGGGCTCCCTTTAGATGTCTTCTAAAAGTTTGGTAGTTATTTTTCTCTTTGACATCTGGTGGGAGGGCGTTCCACAGGGCGGGTGCCACCACCGAGAAGGCCTCTGTCTGGTTCCCTGTAACTTGGCTTCTCACAGCAAGGGAACTGCCAGAAGGCCCTCGGCGCTGGACCTAAGTGTCCAGGCGGAACAATGGAGGTGGAGATGCTCCTTCAGGTATACTGGGCTGAGGCCGTTTGGGGCGTTAAAGCTCAGCACCAACACTTTTTTTTTTAAAAAAAAATAATATTTATTAAGTTTTTACAAAAAGAAGTTTACAAAACAAAAAACACAGACAAAAAACAACAACCAAAAACCAAAATTTAAAAGGAAAAATTAAAAATCACTCTTTCAAATGTCGTACCCTTCATTAACTTATTTTCATGACTTCCTCACATCTCCCTTTTTTGTATTCCATTTACAAATTTGTTCAGCAAATTCATACCCTCTTATTTTGCCCTTAATTATTTATCCTCACATATTATAATCTAATCATATTGCTAGAACCGCTTCGTTTCATTCCAACATCATTCACATTCGAAAATTTTGCAGTGTTTCTGTAAATAAATTTTAAATTTTTTCCAATCTTCTTCCACCAACTCTTCTCCCTGGTCTCGGATTCTGCCCGTCATTTCCGCCATCTCCATATACTCCATTACTTGCATCTGCCATTCTTCCAAGGTGGGTAGGTCTTGTGTCTTCCAGTGCTTTGCTATGAGAATTCTTGCTGCTGCTGTTGCGTACATAAAGAAGGTTCTATCCTTCTTTGGCACCAATTGGCCGACTATGCCCAGGAGAAAAGCCTCTGGTTTCTTAGGGAAAGTGTACTTAAGTACCTTTTTTAGTTCATTATATATCATCTCCCAGAAAGCCTTAATCCTTGGGCACGTCCACCAAAGGTGAAAGAATGTACCTTCAACCTCTTTACATTTCCAACATTTATTGTCGGGCAAATGATAGATTTTTGCAAGCTTGACTGGGGTCATTTACCACCTATACATCATTTTCATAATATTCTCTCTTAAGGCATTACATGCCGTAAATTTAATCCCGGTGGTCCACAACTTCTCCTAGTCTGCAAACATAATGTCATATCCTATATCTTGTGCCCATTTTATCATAGCAGATTTTACCGTTTCTTCCTCAGTGTTCCATTTCAACAGCAAATTATACATTCTTGACAATATCTTAGCATTGGGTTCTAACAATTCTGTCTCTAACTTTGATTTTTCCACCTGGAAGCCCACTTTCTTATCTTGGTTATAAACCTCTCTTATTTGAAAATAATGTAGCCAGTCTCGCACCTTATCTTTAAGTTTCTCATAACTCTGCAATTTCAGTTTGTCACCAAGACTTTGAATCGTGCTCGGAAACGTACTGGGAGCCAGTGCAGGTCTTTCAAGGCCGGTGTTATATGGTCTCGGCAGTCGCTCCCAGTCACCCCAGTCTAGCTGCTGCATTCTGGGTTAGTTGTAGTTTCCGGGTCACCTTCAAAGGTAGCCCCACATAGAGCGCATTGCAGTAGTCCAAGCGAGATATAACCAGAGCATGTTACCAAGGATATGTTCCTCTACATTTCTAGGCACAGATCTGGGCTTCCCAGGTCTATGTCCGAGTATTTTTTCTCTTCCTCTCACCCCCCCCCCCCCCGCTTTTCCTGTGGAAACCAACTCCGCAGTGAATCGGAGCATCCTGTAGAAAATCTGAATTGCTGTTTGCTCCGATTCAGCAGTTATGGTCCGGTAACACACTAGTGGCCAAAATTGTGTATTTGGGGAAAGTGTATTTCCGAGGTTTGATGGCTCATAACACTTGATTGGCTCTCTAAGCAATCATGCTCATTGACTACATTCAAATGAAGGAAAGTTATTGCATATCAACCTAAGCAAGTTGTGCCTCCTTTTTCTGGTTATTTGGCTATAACTTTTGGTAGAATGCAGATAATTGAACAAACTTTGCATTACATTCTTCATTAAATTATGTTTCCATTGATATATAATTTTACGGTGTTACTAAAAAAAAAAAAAAAAAGTGATGTCATGAGCGATCAAAGCTCAGAAACACTCTTTTTCCAAAAGGTTTCCACAATTTTGTCCACTAGTGTAAATGATGATGATGATAGCACTTGGGCACAGGCCTGGAAAGTGCAGTCCTGTGCTTAGAGAGCACAAGGTAAAAGGTAAGTCAATATGCCTAGCGCTGACTACCACCCCATGTTTTTAAGCTAAAGGTAAAGGGACCCCTGGCCGAGAGAGCCAGCATTTGTCTGCAGACAACTTCTGGGTCATGTGGCCAGCATGACTAAGCTGCTTCTGGTGAACCAGAGCAGCGCATGGAAACGCCGTTTACCTTCCCACTGGAGCGGTACCTATTTATCTACTTGCACCTTCCCACTGGAGCGGTACCTATTTATCTACGTGCTTTCAAACTGCTAGGTTGGCAGGAGCAGGGACCGAGCAACAGGAGCTCACCCCATCGCTGGGATTTGAACTGCTGACCTTCTGATCGGCAAGCCCTAGGCTCTGTAGTTTAGACCACAGTGCCACCCGTGTAGTAGCTCTCCACAATTTAAGACAGCAGCTTCTCCCCGCCAAATCTAGAAATGCTGGGGATTGAACCTGGAACCCTCTGCATGCAGGCCAGATTCTCTACCGCTGAGCTACCGCCTTTCCCCAGTCCACGCCCCCCCCCCCCCCCGGAGATTAGATACAGGCACCGACAAACTAAAATAGCTGTTGCATATGTACGTATTGTGCCATTTCGTTTGCTTTCTGAGCCTCCCAAGTTGCCACCTGCTGAGGCTCCCCACAAAGACCAGGCTCCCCACATGGCGGCTCTGAATGCCAGCACAATCACACAGCCGCTTTTGTCCTTTCGCAGCCACTGCTGGTTCTGTAAGGACAGCATTTCATGCAGTGCTTTCCCCGCCTGCCTACATAGAAGACTTCGGAGCCAATTTTACATTTTGACAAGTCAGCGTTAACGTTTCCTCAACGTTTCCTCAACGCAGACGTTTTGCATCGAGGAAATGAACCTGCGGTTTTTCACCCTATTCTCTTGTGGTTTTTTTGGTGCACGTGTCTTGGTGCAGGATGAATGTTAATTCTGTTTTTCAGCTTGCAGTCCTGTGCTTACTTAGGGCAGCGTGTGCCATGTGATTGCAGTGGCATTTTCTTGTTTTCCAAAAATCAAAATTCCTGGTAATAATAATAATCTGGCTGAGTTTCCCCAGCCACTCTGGGCGGCTCCCAATCGAGTGTTAAAAACAATATAGCATTAAATATTAAAAACTTCCCTAAACAGGGCTGCCTTCAGATGTCTTTTAAAGAGAAGATAGCTACTTATTTCCTTCACAACTGAAGGGACGGCGTTCCACAGGGTGGGCGCCACTATCGAGAAGGCCCTCTGCCTGGTTCCCTGTAACCTCACATCTTGCAATGAGGGAACCGCCAGAAGGCCCTGGGCGCTGGATCTCAGTGTCTGGGCTGAACGATGAGGGTGGAGATGCTTCTTCAGGTATACAGTGGTACCTCGGTTTACAGATGCTTCAGGTTACAGACTCCACTAACCCAGAAATAGTACCTCGGGTTAAGAACTTTGCTTCAGGATGAGAACAGAAATTGCGGCGCGGCGGCAGTGGGAGGCCCCATTAGCTGAAGTGGTGCTTCAGCTTAAGAACAGTTTCAGGTTAAGAACGGACCTCCAGAACGAATTAAGTTCTTAACCCGAGGTACCACTGTATAGGACCGAGGCCGTTTAGGGCTTTAAAGGTCAGCACCAACACTGGTTGAAAGGACCAGTGTCAGCACTTAATATCCTTGGCCAATGGACAGGGTCCACATGCCCTGGCAGAATGTGCCAGCGTTGCTGGTTGGCTTCCGATGGCGAGTGGCTGTGAACTCCTGTTTTAAATTGCTGTGAGTGATCGCCAAAGAAGAATTTTTGTACAAGCAGACCTGTCTAAATGCTAAATAAACAGGCCATGTGGGCAAGCCCCCAAACCAAAACGCACTTAGTTTCTTGCGGGGCCATCTTTGAAATCTAGTCTCAGGATAGTTTCAGCTGGACACCATCAATATAGCTTTACATGTATTTTCATGTGCTACTGTTGTTTTCGTCTGCCCAGGCTGCTGACCTAATCATCACGCCGTCTGCAACTTTCAAAGAGAAGCCAGACCCGAAAGGCCTGGTGTTTGGGACTGTCTTCACCGACAACATGCTCTTCATCGAATGGTCGCTTGCTTCTGGCTGGGAGAAGCCTCACATCAAACCTCTGGAAAACCTCTCGCTGCACCCCTCTATCTCTGCTCTTCACTACGCCGTAGAAGTGAGTACAGCGACAGTATGAGAAGCAGCGAAACAGTATAATGCCACTTTAAGCCATCCTGGCTTCCCGCAAAGAGTCGCGGGAAGTGTTAGTGTGTTAAGGGTGCTGAGATTTGTTCGGAGACCCCTGCTCCCCTCTCAGAGCTACAGTTCACTGGGAAGCGGCATTGGTCGTTAAACTATTATGGGAATTGTAGCTCTGAAACAGGAGCAGGCGTTGCCTAACAACTCTCAGCTCCCTTAGAAACTCACGACGGTTTCATGCAGAACTACTGCTTTACATGTACATTCATACCTCAGGTTACAGACACTTTGGGTTGCGCGATTTAGGGTTGCGCTCCGCGCCAAACCCAGAAGTACCAGAACAGGTTACTTCTGGGTTTTGGCGCATGCGCAGAAGCGGTAGATTGCGCATGCGCAGAAACGCCGAATCGCAACCCGCTCGTGCGCAGGCACACAGTTTGTGAACGCTGCGGGTTGCGAACGTTTCTCCCGCACGGATCACGTTCGCAACCCGAGTGTCCACTGTATAATGCAGGTGAGGGTTTTAACACCAAGCTTGCTTCTCTCTTTCTCTCTCTCTCTCCTTCCCTCCCTCATATCTATCCCCTGCTTTGCTTAACATCCAGATCGATGAACACTTTTGGAAAACTTAAAAATAAAAAAAACACCAATGCACACCCTTTGCTCACTATTTTGTGATATTCGGTCTAATAAACATTAACACCCCCCCCCAAACTATGGATTTTGGTTTTGAGTGTGGGTTTGTTTTGAAACAGAATATTTCTTCTTGTGCTTTGTAAAATGTTTTCACCTATGTTTCAGTGATAAAACACAAGGTGCCACAACCTACTCTGTTGTTATTACTGAGGGTAGCTCTAGAATAATCGGATACGGAGGGAGAGGAATGCAGAGAGGGAGAGATGGCAACATTGCTGACCCCATTTTTCCAGCAACCATTTTTTTCAGTTAGGAGGAAATGTATGATGACCTATGCTCCCATCCCCATTTCATTGGCTGCCATTTGCGTCAAGACAGGGACATGTCCACAGGATTACATCATTTCGCTAGTTTTCTAAAGCTTTAAGGTTGGCCACTAATGATATTATTATTATTATTATTGCATTTGATTTATTAATCACCCAAATTTATTTACACATAAAAGAATTAAAAATGTAAAACAGATATATTTAAAACAAGACAAAAAACCTAACAAGTGGTCACTCATGATAAATACCCATTTATATAGCTGGAAAAAGCCTGTTGGAACAAAAATATCTTCAACTGTTTCAGGAAAGTGTAGATAGGAAATGATGGGAAATGATATATAATGAATTGAAAAAGATGTTTCAAATAACGTTTGTAAAAACAAAACAAAACCCAGAAGCCGTCCTTTGGGGAATTAAGGGACAGAACAACCCAAACTGTATATAAATTTATTCAAGTATGTGACTACAGTGGCAAGAATGTTACTTTCCCCAAAATGAAAAGAAGTCCCAGCAAAAGAAGAATGGATACAAAAACTTATGAAATATGCAGAAATGGCAAAACTTACCGGGGGGTGGGGGATCGAGACGATTCTTTTTATAAAAGAATGGAAATGGTTTATTGAATATTTACAAATAAGATGTAAATGGATAAGAGCACTGGCAGGATTACTGTAATAACCTGCAATTTTATAAGAGGATCTTTTAAAAGTAGATGAATAAATGAGTAAATTAAGTTAATTTGGATATGCAGAAAATATTAAAAATAAAGTTAAGGAACCACAGAAAGAGGGGGAAGGAAGTCAAGTTTTGAAATGTTGAAATGATTGTAAAATTATTGAAATGTATAAAACTGAAAATCATAAAATAATGATGATGATAAAGAAAGTGTAGATAGTGGGCCTCTGTCATATCTTGACAGGAATTCTCTTATGGGGAGGCACCTGTGCCCTTCTGCAAAACATGTAGTTTAGCTCAATAACCTTCAACCTGGGACTCACCTTTTGGTCCAAACATACATTTGAGGACCCATTTCTTCAACTTTCAATATATTTATGGTAGCACTTCTGCTGTTCTGACTCACTTGAGGTATAACCTTGCAGTGAGTCCCAACCCTCCAGTTGAAGACCAACAATCTCAACGTACGGCATTGAGAACCGACTCAGTAGGATTTCAGAAAGTCATGTTTACTCTGTCAGAAGCCTTGTGGGTGGGGTGTGCCACTAGCACCATTCATTTATTTGTGACGACTGTTTAAGACCTTAGCAGTTTACTTCTGCCATTTTTAAACATCTGTGTAGTGCCACAGTGAAAGTTGGGAGGGGGGCCAGTGGAGAGCAGCTGTTGTGAAGTACCAAGCCTCCACCCTCTATTTTTCTTGGTGGGATTGAGAGCCGCCAGTTCTTTGCAGCTGAGAAGACAGCTTAGTCATGTCGAGAATAGCCAGCCAGATGAGAACACTGCTCAACCATAAGGCAGTGGAACAAACCCACATTTCTAGGGTTAACTCTTGTCTTCTCTAATTTGGTAGCAATAGCCACCCCATGCCCCATGTCAGGAGCTCATCCTACACTCGAGTAGAACCCTGGCAGAGACACATGCCCGACTGGCATATTCCCTCCCTCCTGCTCTTTCATTCGGGAGCTTCAAAAGCTTTCTTTTGCCCGAACATCACAGCGACTGATGCCAACCGACACTGGCACACTTAGGGATCTGCAGAGTCTTCACAGCTTGTGTGACAGACCTCAGAAGCTCAGCATTTTGGCTAATCTACTTTATTTACATATACACACACACGGAGCACTGCAACATGGCTCTCTCTCTCTCTAGCAGCAGACAGCAAAAAGAAAAAGAACAAAGGACAATAGTCCCACTTCACGGAACCCAGTAACACAAACATCCTGTCTCCGTCACTTCCCACTCTGGAGTCAAAACATACACCGTCATGTGATAGACAAAAATCCCATGACTGCAATCATGGAGCAGGAATTCTAACCGGCATGCCTTGCCCATGTTTCCCATCATCCCTGCCCACTGTTCCTGCAGTTGAGCTAAGTTGTTTTTTTAAAAGCAGGCATAAAATAAGATTTATTCTGGAGATATACTCAAAATGGTGAATGCCTCCAAGACACACGTTGAATCTGGTGACATTCCTAGCCGTGCTGCATGTTGGGGTTTTAAGAATGCATGCTGTGAAATAAATAAGCAAGCATATTAAGGGAGGTTCAGACCTGTACGTACATTATTAAAAAAATGAATGACTTGCAGCTGAATGAATGAACTGACTGCCGTGAAAAGTATTGCACTTTAGATTATGACTGCACATTTTGATATCACAATAAGCCATGGTTTATCATGATGGGAATGAGACTGCCAAATCATCAGACTTGTACTCACCTTCTCCCCAGCACGGGTATGATAAATTTAGAAGATTTCATTTCTGTTTTGATTAACGGTGGCTTGCAGTGTTGCCTGAACTCAACCGTCTATGGTTAGCTTAACTATGGTTTGTCAGAAACAAACCAACTTCAAGCCATAGTTTGTGAAGCTGGCCAGCTTCAGTTACTCCAAATTAAGACTATATCGACAGTTTGGGTTGCGTAATAATAATAATAATAATAATAATGAAGAAACAGAAGCCAAAGTTTCCAATCTCCTCGTGAGCCATACCAGATGAGAAGGGGGAACATGGAAGGCTTGCATAGGCTCATTTGCATCATGATAAACTCTGGTTTATTTGTGATGTTCAAACACAGACACTATGGAAGTATTGTCTGTGATGTCTGGCCCATGCTGATTCATTTGCACACACAACTCATCATTCGATACTGCAAAAGGCAACTGATTGTGTTTGTTAATCAGCTCCTCGACTTCACAAGCAAAACAAGCTACGCCAGTCGTTCTGCTGGACAATTAAGTAATTTATAGTGGTGTAGCACAGTTGTAGAACTTGAAGCTTTCTGCAGCAAAAAGAACTGGTAACTACCAGAAGCCAGGATGGTTAATGGTTAAGGCACCAAATGTCCAACGAGACTGAATATGTTATGCCACCATTGGTGTCAGAGCCTCAGCAAGTGCACATTTCCGCTGCCACAGAGCATGTGGCCGTAAAGTCCTCTCCCTCTTGGACACGTTTAAAAATGTACATTTGTTCTGGCATTGCTGAACTTCCATGCTTTCCAAAGATTTGGGTGGGAAAGAGAATCTGGCCCCAAACCCTTTCCCCTGAAAAACTTCTAAGTTCTCAGAAAGACAGTACTGGGCTCTATTTTTTAAATTCCATTTTTGTTTTTAATTAAACATTTTAACCTCTTGTCTCCCAAAGAAGAACTCTGTGGGGGTTATTTTTTGGGGGGTGGGAGGAATTTTTTAGACTGAGGAGATCTGGATGCAGTCAGGCAGTTTTCCCCAACCTAGTGCCCTCCAAATGTTTTGTATTAAAGCTCCCGTCACCTCTGATTGTCGGCCATGCAGTTGGGGCTGATGGAAGTTGGAACCCAAAAGTTCTGGAGGTCACCGGGTCGATAATGACTCCCCTGTTTTTATGTGGAGCAAGGAGCCACGGTGGGATCCTGGATGTTTGTCTCGCTCGCCGTAGCGTTACTGCTGTAATACGCTGTCTCTGAAATCTTCATGCTAATAACCAATATGCTCTTTTTAATATATACATATTTCCCCCCCTATTTTTTATTTTTATTTTATTTTATTTTTTCCCCTTTTTACCTTTGTTGCACCATGTTTCCTCTAGCCAAGAGGACTGACAGAGGCGAAACTGCTCCAAATGCTATGGCTCAATGAATATACAGTGGGTATAACACAACATGACAATGATGCTTTTGGCATTCCTCCCCCCCATCTCACCCCACCCACGTCTCTCTGCATTTCTTGTGATCCGTGACCCCCCCCCCCCGCCATGATAATCCTGGCTCTGCAGGCTACGTGGTCTAGCTCGTGTGTTGCAGACGCACAGCAGATGTCAGATTATTACTGTTTGTTTGTGTGTGTGAATGAATGTATGGATGCCGCCATCAAGAATGAGCCTAAACTAGCCTTTCCAATATTGTCTTAATTTAGAAAATAGATGTACCGCTTAAGGAGGTATATTTTTTTTGGGGGGGGGGAGGCAAAAAAGCTTAAGTATTTAAAATCAAAATCCAATAAACTTTTTATCCCTACGTCTGGCTTCCATGAAACCTGAGTGCAGCCTATACAGTGGTACCTTGGTTTGCAACCGTTTTGGATTACAACCACGTCAAACCCTGAAGTGTGTGTCCATTTTTTGGATTACAACCCATTTTTTTTATTATTACACCCCCCCCTTTTTTGGGGGAGGCCCCATTGGTGAAAGCATGCCTTGGGTTACAACCTGTTTTGGTTTACAACCGAACCTCCGGAATGGATTATGGTTGTAAACCAAGGTATCACTGTAATGGTGCTCTTTTAGATAGGAGAAGCCATAATTTAAGAGATTGCATTTTAGGGGTGTGTTTTAGCGGTGGCCTTTATTCAAACCAATGCAGTACAATCAGATAATAGAAATAAAGATCAGAATACAATCAATTGGCAGGAAAAGCCCCATCATGCATTATAGGAAAGTCAGCAACTGAACAGGATAAGCCATACAACCATACACTTAGACCTTGGTGAACAACTGATTTTTTAGGAGGTGTTTGGCGCATCTGACAGGTCCAACTAGGCTGCTTTTCATATGCGATGAGTAAAGTCCTATTCAGGCATAAGCACATGAGCCCAAAGTGGGGATGGGGCATGGACACAAACCCCACCCCCAACAGTGCTGGTGCCCCATAAGAAGATGCCTGCTGTGTGAGGCCAAAGGTCCTGCGTGAAACTTGCAAGCTGGATCTGAGCATAGCTGTCATCTTTTCCCTTTTCTTGCGAGGAATCCTATTTAGAATAAGGGAATTCCCCTTTAAAAAATGGAAACATTGACAGCTATGGATCTGAGATCTCCTCTCCTGTGGCTTCCAGCAGCTGAAATTCAGAAGGATTTATGCCGCCGACCATGGAGACAGGAGAGCATAGCTGGCATGGCTAGTAGCCTCCATGAATTTGTCCGGTCCCCTTTTTAAAGCCGTCCAAGTTGATAGCCGTCGTTGCGCCTCGTGGGAGTAAATTCCACGCATTTTAACTGTAGGCTGCATGGAGAACCACTTCATTTTGTCTGTCCTTCATTGGGTAGCCACAGCCTCTAGTATTATGCAAGAGGGATTGAAGGGGGGGGGTTAAAACCTTAAAGGTAAAAAAGGCAAAGGACCGCTGGACGGTTAAGTCCAGTCAAAGGCGACTACGGGGTTGCGGCGCTCATCTCACTTTCAGGCCAGGGGAGCCAGCGTTTGTCCACAGATAGCTTTCTGTGGTCGGCATGACTAAACTGCTATTGGCACACGGAGGTCTGTCACGAGTGCCAGAGCGCATGGCGCTGTGGTCTAAACAACTGAGTCTCTTGGGCCTGCCGATCAGAAGGTGGGTGGTTCAAATCCTCGCAACGGGGTGAGCTCCCATTGCTCTGCCCCAGCTCCTGCCAAGCTAGCAGTTCGAAAGCATACTAGTGCAATTAGATAAATAGGTAGCACTGCGGCGGGAAGGTAAACAGCATTTCCTTTCGCTCTGGCTTCCGTCACAGTGTCCCGTTGCACCAGTAGCGGGTTAGTCATGCTGGCCACATGACCCGGAAAGCTGTCTGTGGACAAACGCCCGGCTCCCTCAGCCTGAAAGCGAGATGAGAGCCGCAACGCCATAGTTGCCTTTGAGTGGACTTAACCACCCAGCAGTTCTTTACCTTTTACCTAAAATCTTACCTCTAGCCACTTTCTTCACAACATACTTTTTTGCACCTATATCATACCCCACTGATTCCCCTTTTTCCCTAACTAAAAATTAAGGGGAGGGGGATGGGAGACTAGAAATTGAAAGCGAAGTCCTGCAGGCAGTTTCTGTGCATTGAAAATCCTGTTTCGGACCCTCACCTAGAACATGGGGCTGGCATGCCCAGGGATGGTGAGGTGGGACTTGCATCTTTTGCCCAAATCCCCACTTTTAGCCCACAGACTTAGGAACGAACGCCTGAGTAGGACCTGAGTGGCGGGACTTCCAAGTAAACATGCATGCCCTGTGTAAAATTAATGTAATAACTCCGAGCTTTTCTGGCTGGTTGCCTAGGCAACTATGCAAGTAGCTGTTTATAAGCTAGGATCGTAACAGGCTTTGGCCTAACATAACGCTTTAACACTTTCCCATTGGGGTGTTTGAGAGATACACCAGGGGCACCTCCTTAATGGTATTTTTATTTTAAAAGCATTTCTAACCTACTAAAAACAAAGTGAATAAACAGTATGAAAGAGCGGCATTAGAATATAAAAAACCTGGAAGAATAAGCTTCTCTTCATTGGGAACCTAAAACCTAACAGTAGAGTTGTTCACACATTACAGATGTACCGTATTTTTCGCCCCATAGGACGCACCTTTTCCCCTCCAAAAATGAAGGGGAAATGTGTGTGCGTCCTATGGGGTGAATGCAGGCATTCGCTGAAGCCTGGAGAGCGAGAGGGGTCGGTGTGCACCGACCCCTCTCGCTCTCCAGGCTTCGCGCAGATCTCCGCAAGCCGTGGGAGCCCGCGCTGGGCATGACACTTTGCGCGGCTCTCCGCAAGGCGCGGGAGCCCTGCGCTGGGCTCGTGCGGCTTGCAAAGAGTTGCCTGTTCTGGGGTCGGGGGAAGCTCGGGCTTCCCCTGCCCCAGCCCCGCGCCTGGGGGGAGAATAAATTTTTTCCCCTTTATTTCCCCCCCAAAAAAACTAGGTGCGCCTTATGGGACAGTGCGTCCTATAGGGCGAAAAAAACGGTATCTGTGTACACAAATGGTTTAGCTGTACACAAATACTATATTTTCATGTGTAACGTTCGGTGGCTGTGCCTTTGTAAACAATAGCTGAGCTGTGCAAACAGGGTACACACAAACACTACACTCCAGATGTATAGGGAGCAGTTTGTCCTCAGGTCCAGTGTAACGTGAGAACAGCCCCACCGAAGGAGCAGGATGGGTGTTCCCAAATAGATGATTCCACAACTGGGGTCAGTGGTGGCCCGAGACATATTGCTACCTGAGACACAGCACTAAATGGCACCCCCCCCCTAAAAAACCCCCCACCCACAAATAAATGAAGGTACATAATACTCAAGGCCTGTCAAGTTATTTTGGCACCTGAGGCAGAAAATCCCACAAGCGACTGCCCTTCCCAGACAGTAGAAACATTATACAGGGGTACCTTGGTTTAAGAACAATTCGATTTATGAACTCCGCAAACCTGGAAATAGTGTCCTGGTTTGCAAACTTTACCTCGGTCTAAGAACGCAGTCCGAACGGTGGAAGGGCACCAGCGGTGGGAGGCCTCATTAGGGAAAGCGCGCCTCGGTTTAAGAACGGTTTCGGTTTAAGAATGGACTTCGGGAACGGATTAAGTTCGTAAACCGAGGTACCACTGTATATTGAATAGCAAGTTGCTCCTCTTTAATGATACCCAAATCAGCTGCTTGGGGCAGCCCCTCACTCTACCCAATAGCAGGGCTGGCCTGATCCGGGTGTCATAACTAAGAAGGCCACTTGCTTAGTTTCCACAGGAGCAGGGTCTGCACAAACTGGTTTGTCTGATCTGATAACAAAACGACAGCTTTCCTTGGGGATTTCTGTTTGTTATCCACCCCCTTCCCCCCCCCCCAAAATGTGGAAGGGGTTGCTTGCAGATAGGCAGGGCGTTTGCAGATTTGCAAAACAGAGGAAATGTGGCGCTTCAGAAGAGAACCTGCACTTGCGGACTCTCTCAGGTGTTGGGACGCCCCTCTCTAACCTTTGACACCTCAGAAAGGGAGAGAGATTTTGAGGATGCACCTTATTATTTTGATGCTAACCCATTTTAACTTATTTTTTAATATTGTATTTTTTAAATTGTTGTAACCCCTCCTTTAAAAAAAAAAAAAGATTTTGGTAAGAATTTTCACAAGTTGTAATCCACCCTGGGAATTTTGTGGTGAAGAAATCTACTAATGATGATAATTTAGGAATAGCTACTCTGCTTGAAATAGATGCACAGAATTGTAGAGTCAGAAGGGACCCTAGGGGTCATCTAGTCCAACCCTTGCAAGGCCTCCACCCATATGAACTGGTGGCAACATGAGAACAGCTCCTCATTGGTGGAATGCTTTTCCCAGGGAGACTCACCTGATGTCTTCCTTACTTATCTTTGTGTGCCAGGCAAAAATATTTCTCTTCTCCCAAGCCTTTGACTCATTAAACAATCTATGCCCTTTAAAAAAAATAAAAATGGGAGGGAGGTTACTGTTTTTGTTCATTACTACATTATGTATTTTTGTGTTTGTGTACTGTAAACCACCTTGTAATCCCCAGATGAAGAAGGGCTGTATAGAAATAATAATAATAATAATAATAATACTGGAATCCCTGGCCGATGGTCACCCTACCTCTTTAAAAACCTCCAATGAAGGTAGAGTCCACCACCTCTTGTGGGAGTCTGTTCCTCTATCAAACAGTTCTTACAGTCAGAAAGTTCTTCCTGATGTTTAGTCGGAATCTCCTTTCTGGTAACTTGAAACCATTCGTTTGGGTCCTACGCTCTGGAGCAACAGGAAAAAAGCTTGCTCCATCTTCCATGTGACAGTCCTTAAGCTATATCTCCTCTCAGTCTTCTCTTCTAGAGAAAACCAGAACAAAAGCAGAAACACAATACATTTTACCATAGTTGTAGAAAGCTGTGCTCAGCTGACTGTGTGGCTGCTCAGTCAGCTGGCCAATAACTATTATTATTATAATTATTATTATTATGTGCTGCTTGTTGATGGACAAGCTCAAGGGCCCATGCTGGTCTTCCATCTTATTGTTCTTTATCTTTAAACTGGAGGTGGACCAGGCAGCCCTTCAGTAGAAGGTCCCTTCAAATGGAAGTCCTAGCCCCTGGAGTAGGACAAAATGAGTTTTCTCCATCTCCCATGTGACAGCCCTTTAGATCTCTGAAGATGGTTATCATATCTCCTCTCAGTCTCCTCTTTTCCAGACTAAACATACCCCACTCAACTGTTCCTCATAAAGCTTGGTTTCCAAAGCCTTAATCACCTCGGTTTCCGTCATCTGCACACATTGCAGCTTGTCAGCATCCTTCTTAAGTTGTGGTGGCCATAACTTCAGACACGGTACCACAGGTGTGTTCTGACCAAGGCAGCATAGAGTGCTTTTATTACTTCCCTTGATCCGGACACTATACTTCCGTTGATGCAGCTTAGAATAGCATTAGCTGGGTTTTTTTGCTGCTGCGTCGCGCTGTGGACTCATGTTAAGCATGTGGTCCACTAAGACCCCTAGATCCTTTTCACATGTACAACTCGTAATCTAGGGAAAGGTTCAGGCTGTTCCAATCTGAAGTGAGATTTGTCTGTGGGACTTCTGTGGCCTGGCCAGGACATTTCACCAGCTCCCATGCCCAGCTTTGATTTTGTTGCGGTGGAAAAATCCCTCTCTCTGCTGTTTTCAGTTTAGTCATCCTGCCCGGAACTCCCCACTGGTTTTTCCCCTTAGCTACTGAAAGGCTGACTTGGGCACTGCGGGGTTTTCGAGATGTTTCCCGTCCTTCCAGGAACAGACAAGAAAAGGCATTGGCAAGGCCTTTTTGTCCTTGTGCAATGATTTCATTCTTGGTTTGCCTCCAAACTCTGTGAAAATTTTTAGCAAAAGCTAATAATAATAATAATAATAATAATAATAATAATAATAATAATAATAATAATAGGCAGTCTGGGGCATCTTCCATAACAGTGCATCTAGGGTAAAATAAAATAGAATAGCTGTTCTGCTCTATGAGTCTGTGTAAGAATCTAGGCAGGCAGTGTTTCAGACCAGGGACACCAAGACAATCCTAGTACAAGCTGCTCTCCACTTGAAAGTTTAGCTTATCTCCCTGTAGATTGGGGCGCGGCCTAAAGGCGAGATGTGCCAGCTTTCGTTTCTCACCAAATAAAATACGTTTCTCGCTGTCATGATTGCTAGGATAGATATGAAGCTGTGGTGCTTTTAAAAAAGGTGAAGATACGTTGGTGTTTTGAAGGTGAGATTTGAAAAGGATTACGAGAATTTGCTACCCCAGTAAGCAAAAGCTGCACTTCTAAACATATTATATATTAGGTGTTAAGTCCCTGTAACACAGTGGGACTTACTTCTCAGTAAACGCACCTAGGATCGCTCTGAAAACCTGCCATATGCTGCTAAAAATGACAGTCTATATTTGCTGTTTTCTTCTCATATCACAAACATACCAGAACCAAACTAGAATTATTATTATTATAAAGTATTTATTATTATTATTATTATTATTATTATTATTATTATTATTATTATTATTATTATTATTTTATTTTATATATGCCACCCTATACCTACAGGTCTCAGGGAGGTTCACAGGATAAAATCACAATATTTAGTTCGGTCATAACATAAATGTGTGTACAAACTGCAGTCCCTCTTCTGCCCTTGCATTCTCCCATTTTCTTTCCTGGCTTACTTTTTCCATGGCAAAACTGCTTGCACAATCCATAGTTTGAAATCCTGATTTCATTGTGGGATGGCATAAGGCCGGGAAACCTTTCAACAGTGGGGTGGGGGCACACATTCCCTTGAAGGTAATATTCCAGAGAGGTTGCAGGGGCAAATGTAGGGGTGGACGAAGGCAAAACTGAGGGGAGCAATGGATGCGAATTTTACCTTTGACTACATTCCAGCTTCGCAAAACCCAGAGGTTCTTACACATTCCCTCCTCTCTCCTTCCAGCCAAGTAGGAGGTACTGTCACAATTCAGCTAGGCAAATTCCAGCAAGGCAAAAGCACTTGAGGAGGGTGTGGGACAAGGGACATATATATAACTTAGCAGCCCCGCTGTTTAAAAATCGGCAGGCACTGATTGAAAATTGGCAGGTTAACCATGTGACTGTCTAACTGATTAACCAGCTGAAGCTCACAGTCCTAGAGGGAACAGAATGTCAGTCAGGGTGCCAGTACTGGAAAGTCCGCACGCCCCCCAAAAAAGTTGGGTACATTTTTGCAGCCCCGTTAGATAGTTCTTTTCTAATGTGAGAGGTGGGCATAGGAGGCAGCAAACCTCATGTGTGGAATGATGCAGAAGTTGCTCAGTTTTTATTTAATGTTAATGTTCTGAACATGTAAAGCTATCAATGATTTCATTTGGAATGCACATGCGTTTATTATTACAGTATTTTATTTTACCTGTGTGTATGCATGTTCATGTGTGTGCGATATTCACCGCTGTCTGCCATTTACGCTCAACTTCTCTGATTCCTCCCTTCTTGGTTCTTTTAGCTGTTCGAAGGCATGAAGGCGTACCGAGGGGTGGATGGCAAAATCCGCTTGTTCCGTCCGGGACTCAACATGGACAGAATGCTGCGGTCAGCTCTGCGGGCGACTTTGCCAGTGCGTAATACAAGCGTTTACTTTTCTTCCCCTTGCTCTTTGCCCCACTGTGACTTTGGACAGTGTTTTCATCCCAACTGGTAAAACCTTTCCAAGATCGAAAGCAGTGTTTCTGCCAAGGAGATTCCTCAGAGATGGAATCAGTGAGAGAGGACGCAAGATCTTGGGTTACACGGAGCTGTTTATCTGTATTCATAAAATGTCGAACAAGCTCCTACGCGACCATTATAAGCTCATATAATTGTAGAGGTAGAAGGGATTATGAGAATCATCTTGTCCAGGGGTGCCCAAAACAATAATAATAATTTATTATTTATACCCTGCCCATCTGGCTGGGCTTCCCCAGCCACTCTGGGTAGTTTCCGACAGAACACCCAAATACAATAACCTGTTAAACATTAAAAGCTTCCCTAAACAGGGCTGCCTTCAGATGTCTTCTAAAAGTCTGGTAGTTGTTTTTCTCTTTGACATCTGGTGGGAGGGCGTTCCACAGGGCGGGTGCCGCTACTGAGAAGGCCCTCTGCCTAGTTCCCTGTAACTTGGCTTCTCGCAGTGAGGGAAGGCCCTCGGAGTTGGACCTCAGTGGCTGGGCAGAACGATGGGGGTGGAGTCACTCCTTCAGGTATACTGGACCGAGGCCATTTAGGGCTTTAAAGGTCAGCATCAACACTTTGAATTGTGCTCAGAAACGTACTGGGAGCCAGTGTAGGTCTTCAAGACCGGTGTTATATGGTCTCACGGCTGCTCCCAGTCACCAGTCTAGCTGCTGCATTCTGGATTAGTTGTAGTTTCCGGGTCACCTTCAAAGGTAGCCCCACATAGAGCGCATTGCAGTAGTCCAAGCGGGAGATAACCAGAGCATGCACCACTCTGGTGAGACAGTCCGTGGGCAGGTAGGGTCTCAGCCTGCATACCAGATGGAACTGATAAACAGCTGCCCTGGACACAGAATTGACCTGCACCTCCATGGACAGCTGTGAGTCCAGAATGACTCCCAGGCTGCGCACCTGGTCCTTCAGGGGCACAGTTACCCCATTCAGGACCAGGGAGTCCCCCCCACCTGCCCTCCTCCTGTTCCCCAAAAACAGTACTTCTGTCTTGTCAGGATTCAACCTCAATCTGTTAGCTGCCATCCATCCTCCAACCACCTCAGATGAAGTGAACATGTGTGAAGGCTGACCCAAGATGTCGAGCTTTTGGGGGGATTTGACCCCAAGAAATAAACTGCCACAGGGTCCTGATTAAACCAGCCAGGGGGCTGAATTAGGCCCCCCAAACGGACTTTGGACATGCCTGAACTAGTCCAACCCCATTCGATTCAGGAATCTTTTGCCCAGTGCGTGGCTCAAACCCACAAACCTGAGATTAAGAGTCTGAGGCACCAAAATGGCAACACTTCAGGACCACTGGTCCTGTTAGCTAGGGATGGTGGGAGTTGTAGTCCCAAAACAGCTGGAGGGCTGAGTTTGGGGATGCCTGCTTTAATACATCTCTTGCTTGGGAAGGGGGAAATCCATAATAAAGGAGAAATGTGAGACTCAAAGAATCTTCCCCGTACCCTCCTCCCCCAAAAAACCCCTGCAGGCATTTAAAATGTCCAGCCCAAACTCGTGCTTTAGAGATGTGTTGCACAATTGGTATGAAATCAATTAAACTGTTTTGTTTGTTGGGTGTTTAGAATCATATGACCTCCCCTGGAGTCTCATTCACTAACGGGAGTTGGAACGTCACGGTCTCTGGCTTAATAGGCTAATTAAACGTCGCGGCTGAAGTGTGCGCCCAACCACGTTAAGGTTATTCTAAGTGTTGCCTTCTTCTGCTTTTGCTTTCAGGGATTTGACAAAGAAGAGCTTTTGGAGTGCATCCGGAAACTCGTGGAAGTCGAAAAGGAGTGGGTGCCGTACTCGACCGCCGCTAGCTTGTACATTCGCCCTACGTTAATTGGGACAGAGGTGTGTGGAAAAACTAACCTTGTTCTTTGTTCTCCTGCATTTTTGCACCGGGGAGCATGCTAACTGAGGCCTGCTCTGAGCATGGCAGCAGAATCCAGAGGCGGCAGAATGAGTTGTACCACGTTAAAACTGCAGAGTTGGGGAGCGGTTTTCAGAATTTCCCCTCCTGTGAAAATAACTCTGTGCATTTTATTTTTAAAAGGGGGGAGGGAGAGCACATCAAAAAGAAATCTTCAATCCAGCCTATTTCTTGCTGTGTCATTAAAAAAAGGAAAACCCTGCAAAGGTTCATCTATTGCTATTGCCACCTGCATTCTGAGACAGTCTATTCTGTCACATCCTGAATTCTGCCTCCTCGTTGCTGTTGCATTTGTAGCCTCACTTGATGTAACTAGAAGCGGGTGTTGTGTGTTTGAAGGGAAGTTAACACCTCGAGCTCACATGCACAGATCCTTTGTATGGCCTAAAGAGCATCCGACATGCGCTGACATTTTCTGTTGTCCTGGGAAGGTGTAATGTCTGTGCATTGTTTGAGCATAAAGGATTTCTGTGCAAGAGCAAGGTTCTGCTTTTAACCTTGCAACTTGCAGTTGCCGGCAGAGAAATCCTAATGTGCTCTACGTGAATGAATAAGTCCTACTTCACACAAAAGCGCCTTCGTGGTTCTTTCCATGTAAAGGAAGAGGTGCTAATAGTAGTAGTAGTAGTAGTAATAATAATTATAGTAAAAATAGTAGTAGTAGTAGTAATAATAATAATTTTATTTTTATTTATACCCCGTCCATCTGACTTAGTTTCCCTAGCCACTCTGGGTGGCTCCCAATAGAACACTAAAAACAGAATAAAGTGTACATACTATTTCCTGTAGCCGAAATGGCACTCTTGTAGGAAAATCATTGTGTGCGGCATAGAGAAGAGACGAGACGAGACCAAGTGTGATGTTCTCTTTTGTAAAGTTGCAGCCTTTGTATTTAGAGATAACCATAGTGCCACCTAGTGGAATCATAGAATCATAGAGTTGGAAGAGACCACAAGGGCCATCGAGTCCAACCCCCTGCCAAGCAGGAAACACCATCAGAGTACTCCTGACATATGGTCGTCAAGCCTCTGCTTAAAGACCTCCAAAGAAGGAGACTCCACCACACTCCTTGACAGCAAATTCCACTGTCGAACAGCTCTCACTGTCAGGAAGTTCCTCCTAATGTTTAGGTGGAATCTTTTTTCTTGTAGTTTGGAACCATTGCTCCGTGTCCGCTTCTCTGGAGCAGCAGAAAACAACCTTTCTCCCTCCTCTATGTGACATCCTTTTATATATTTGAACATGGCTATCATATCACCTCTTAACCTCCTCTTCTCCAGGCTAAACATGCCCAGCTCCCTTAGCCGTTCCTCATAAGGCATCATTTCCAGGCCTTTGACCATTTTGGTTGCCCTCCTCTGGACACGTTCCAGTTTGTCAGTGTCCTTCTTGAACTGTGGTGCCCAGAACTGGACACAGTACTCCAGGTGAGGTCTGACCAGAGCAGAATACAGTGGCACTATTACTTCCCTTGATCTAGATGCAATACTCCTATTGATGCAGCCCAGAATTGCATTGGCTTTTCTAGCTGCCGCGTCACACTGTTGGCTCATGTCAAGTTTGTGGTCAAGCAAGACTCCTAGATCCTTTTCACATGTACTGCTCTCAAGCCAGGTGTCACCCATCTTGTATTTGTGCCTCTCATATTTTTTTTTTGCCCAAGTGCAATACTTTACATTTCTCCCTGTTAAAATTCATCTTGTTTGTTTTGGCCCAGTTCTCTAATCTGTCAAGGTCGTTTTGAAGTCTGATCCTGTCCTCTGCGGTGTTAGCCACCCCTCCCAGTTTGTTTTCCCAGTTTGTTTTTTCCCCAGAAGTGTTTTCTCATTTCATTGCACAGCTTGAACTTGTCTATTCTTTTTCATTTGAACATTCATATTCTCCAGAAGGAGCCCCAGGTTCCCTTCTGTTTGGTTGTGCATGCTCAGGTGTGACACTGCAGAATATGTGTCCCCTTGTGTTGCATAGGAAGTGCTCTATTATTATTAATATTTATTTATTTTTATTATTGCATTTGTACATTGCCCTGCACCCGCAGATCTTGGGGTGGTCCGCGACATAAAATTTCACTATAAAAAATGCAAAATGCTTAAATAAAATAAGAACAAAAGCAAACCAGTATATCCCCTCCTTCCACAATCAATATGATTTCAAATCGGTATGGAAGGTGAGCCGATTTTAAATCAATATGGAACATGTAGCAGTAGTATGTAAACCAGAGGCAATTATAAACTGGTTCTCCCCCTCCCCAAGCCTGACCTGCTCCTTCCTCCTTTAATAGTGGCTTCCTCTTCAGTGGCAAAGAGCTAAGTTTAGATTGTCATTTGCTCATTGCTGCAGATCAAACTGCTATTGCAAGGATGGCTTTGGAAGTCGGCTGCAAGGAACCTTCACCATCCAGAACCTTAAGCTAAGGGAGCCTTGCCTGCCATCCAGGACCCCTGAGATCAATCAATCTGGGATTGTTTGGGTCTCATCCTACTTCATTTTTGGCCCTTTTCATTCATATCAGGCTCTCTAGAATCATAGAGTTGGAAGGGACCACAAGTGCCATCTAGTCCAACCCCCTGCAATGCAGGAATATTTTGCCCAACGTGGGGCTCGAACCCACTACCTTGAAATTGAGAGTCGCATGCTCTACCAACGGAGCTATCTCAGAACCACTTTTTTTTTAAAAAAATTATGCAGTTAACTAGAAATGAACCCACCGTTGGCACCGAAGAACCAAATTTTGCCCGGGGCGGGTGGGTCGTTTTAAAAAGGGAGTTTGATACATTCATGAAAGTAAAGGGTATCATCAGTGGTTGCTATAGTCATGATGGTTGTATAGTATTACCTCCAGTATCAGGCAGTTTGCCTCTGAAAAACGGCTGCAGGGAATCCCATGCAAGAGAATGCTGTTGCTGTTTGCTTGCGGATTTCCCATAATCCTCTGTTTTACTGCTGAGAAGAGACAGGGCTTCTGGTCTGATCCAGTAGGTCCCTCCTTATGCTGTTAACCTCGCCTCTCTTTCCACTATTCAGCCGTCCCTTGGAGTCAAGAAGCCGTCGAAAGCCCTCCTCTACGTCATACTGAGTCCTGTGGGCCCGTACTTTTCGAGTGGCAGCTTCAATCCCATAGCCTTATGGGCAGATCCGAAATACGTCCGAGCCTGGAAAGGAGGAACCGGGGATTGCAAGCTGGGAGGGTAAGATCATCCTGATGAAGTAACACCCATGTGACGCTAATGCTCAGCGTTCCTGACTTCTTCCTTGTAGGCATGAGAGCACTGGATTCTCATTTTCAAAATGGCGGGTGGGTCATTTGGGTTCAAGCCATTGGCCCACCTAGCCCTTCATTGTCCATTCCAGCTGGTTGCAGCTCTCTGTTTCTTAGGCAGAGATATTTCACAGCTCTCGTCATCAAAGAGTTGGAGGAGATGTTAGCGTTGAGACTAGGACATTGCTTGTCTCAGTTCATGACATGTGAACTAGGCTGGAAATCGCATGCTGCTTATCTGAGACTGCATCAAAAACATGTCCCAGAATCCTCTGGGATACAGTATACTGCCGTTGGCCAAAACCAGTTTTTGAGCTCCAAGCTGCGTGCATTTTCAAAGGAACAGATTATTGTTCCATCCATCTAGCTCTGAATTTTCTGCCCTGATGGGCGGTGGCTCTCCTAGGACTTGGGCAGAGCTCCTCCACATCACCTGCTACCTGATCTCCTGGAGATCAGCAAACACCTTTTGCATGCAAAACATGGGTTATACCTGTGAACCATGGCTTCTTCTTCCATAATCCTTGTGCCTTGCAGGTATCCCTAACTGCTCTGCAAACATTGCAGTTGGCAGAGGTGCACAGTCCCAGGCCCAGACTTCTCCCTACTTATGGGGCAAGCCACCCCATGGCTTATGCAGTAATCCTCCACAACCCCCCAGAACAAAAATCCTGCTAGTATCCCCTATATTGGCCATTTCTTTTGGCAGATAAAAGATTTCCTAGCTATAACAAAAGGACCACAACATCATCTTTCATTGTAAGAATTACTGGGAAGTGAAGTGCTTTGCACACAGTAAATCAGGGGTCGGCAAAGCTTACGGAGCGTGGGCCAGTCCACTCCCCCGGAGATCTCTCCGCAGGCTGGATCATATGCGAGCACACATGCGCACATTTGCAAACGCTATTTCCGATGCAGAGGAGGCGTCTGCGTGTGCATGTGCATGCGCAGACACTATTTCCAGCACCGAGGAGGCGCCTACATGTGTGCACGCATGCGCAGATGCTGTTTCTGGCACGGAGGAGACGTCTGCAGCTTCCTATTGGCTGCAGGAGCTTCCAGCAGCCGATAGGAAGCCCCGCCAGCACTGTGGAAGTGAGTCCACGAGCCGCACTGCGCTGGTTTAGCGCAGCGTGTGGGGACTTGCCAAGCGGGCCTTAGTTTGCCGACCTCTGCACTAAATGAAAACACAGTGCATTTTTATTATTAATTTCACAATGAGCTCATTAGTGTGGTTCACCCAACACCTGGTCTAGCCAGCCTGAACCTACGAGTCAAAGTGGGGGTGGGGGTTCCGGACAGGGTCTCCAGATCTGAGTCACATCGCAATGGGACTGGTCTGTTCGGGGTCTGTTTGTTTGCCGTGCCGTAATTGGGAACTCTGTTCTTGTCGGGTAGGACCGCGGCTCAAAATGGGCCGCCCATTTTCTCGGTTCACATTAATCACAAGCTGATCTCGCAGCTGGCAGGCGTCCTTTGTGCGGCCCGTCCCAGGGTACGGGAACTCTGAGAAGCAGCCGTGTAATGGCTTGGCGGCATTGTTCCCCGGAAGCTGGCGACATCCCTGGAATGACACACTTTGCTTTCATTGGAATCAGCACGCTTCTGCCAAGTTGAGGGGACAAGCCTGGCTGCAAATGCTCCCTCTCTCTCTCTTCCTTGGCTCAGGGCAAAGGCATCTGTGGCCGTCTAGCAAAATGCAGGCATTTCGGGAATGCATTTTATAGCTTCAGAGGCATGGCTGGCAGCATGCCTGACAGCAGCCTGTTGCTCCAGCCAGAAGAACTGGGCTATAGGATGGCCCAGCTGTTGATTTAGCCAGCACAGCTTGCTTGTTAGAGCACTCAGGAAGTTTTTGTCCTGGGAAAGGTGGCTTGGCCATTCCTGAAATTCGCGACGGTGAATCTGATATGAGGAAGTGATTCCTGCAGGTCCTAGATTCCATTTTCTTAAGTTGAGGTGGGAGAAGAGAGGCCATAGCTTGGTCGCAGAGCATATCATTCCATGCAAGAGGTCCCAGGTTCCTCTCCGCTCCAGTTACAAGGTTGTCAATATCCGAGCTGAGTATAGGAAGATGGATTTAATCTTAAACTACTCTGGAAACAAGGACCTCAACCTAGTGATCGTTTCAGCACTGGCAAAGACATGTTTATTTTGTTGGGGTTTGGGGCGGCAGCAATGATAGTACAGTAAGCACATTTAACTTGTGCGCATTCAGCTTTATGAACGTGGCAAAAAAATATGTTTAAAATTTAAAAGGGGACGGGGTCCTGGGAAAAATGACTTGAACAATCACACCTGCCATTGAACCCAGTGGCTTTTGAATATACATGATTTTGGCTGCAATTCCCAAACCGTAACCCCCTCGTAAATTGTGGGATTACCGTAGATTATATTGTCAAACCAGTTTTTGTAATTTTGTATTTCTTTACTTGCTTGCAAATCACTTCGGAACTTTTTAGTGGGAAGCGATATGCAACTTTAACGAACCTAATCTTAACTGCTGTGGCGTGAAGGCCTCCCCTGTTCTCTTATAATGGCAACCACCTCAGAGGTGCCGGAACTGAGTTCTAGTGAATTCTGGCTGAAATAAGGCCCTGACCCTATCCTGCTGTTTCCCTCATGTTTCCAAAAGGAACTACGGCTCCTCAATCTATGCCCAGCGGGAAGCCATGGAATTAGGCTGCCAGCAGGTTCTCTGGCTGTACGGAGACGACCATCAGATTACGGAAGTTGGGACCATGAATCTCTTCCTGTACTGGCGAAATGAAGATGGAGGTACAGTGGGCAGCCATGTTTAACCAACACCATATGTTTTTCCTCAGCCCTGACAGGCAGAGTTGTGGCGAATAAAATGGCCGCCTGGTCCTTGAGCCTCAAGTGCCGTGTCTTCTGCCTGTTTGGGCCATGAAGTTTCCTCTGGAGCAAAGCAGTTTCAGGAATGTTTTGGGGGAGCAGCAATATTAGTATAGGTCAGCCGTCCCTATCCTGTTGGCCTCCTGACACTTTGAACTATTAGCGCTCACCAGCCGCAGCAAGTACAATAAGTTAAACATTCTTAATTCTCCCCTGTGCCGTTTTCCTTTGAGCCTGAATAAAGGTTTTCAGGGGTTTCAGTGCAGAGTTGTTTGTACTGGCAAAAGTGGAACCAAACGCCTTTGGCTCCCCAAAGTACATGTGGGGTGTGAATGGCTGCTGCCCACATTTTAGCAGTGAGAAGCAAACGAAACCATATGGGGAACGGGTTTGGCTGCAGATCACAGGGAAACCGAGCACTCTTTGGCTCACCAGCCAACACACATTGCCACCTTCTCAGGCTGGTACCAAAGGAAGCAGATGTTGCTCCAGTCAGAGCTAGGCTGGGGGGCATGGTTTGCTCAGTCAGTGAGAATTTGCCTATCAATGGGGTTTTTTAACGGTTCATGGGCTCCCCGCTCTGGCAGCTGGTCTGGCGAGGCATCAAAATAGCACAAGGCCCTTGAAAGCTCGTTTGCAGCTTTGGATGCATGGCAAAGCAGGGGATCTCGGCGTGGGCATCAAGCAAAGGAGGCAAGATAACCAGGTCCTTTTTTTCTCAAGAGAGAGTATGCACCACAGCTAGGAAACCTATAGTCTTTGAGGTATTCCTGGACTACAACTCCCATCGTTCATGACCACCTGGGGCTGATGGGAGCTGGGAGTCCAGCATCACCTGGAAGGCCACAGGTTCCCTACCCTGGAGTACACTAAGGACCAGTTTGGACATAGCACTAAACTGTAACATGGTGAGAAAATACTTTCCGTATGCCTAAGGTCCATTAATTGCAGCGCCCGACCTTAACTATGGTTTGTGCTTCTTCAAACAATCCATAGTTAATACTTGGTTTGAGGCTTGGGCAGCACTTAAAAGCGGCTAATGGAAATCGGAAGCGAAAGCAGCCACACCAAGAGGAGGAGAGTGGAAGGAAGCAGCAAATGAGCTTGAGACCCCCTGTGCGTGTTCCGCAGGCGGTGGCTGCATCGGTTGCCAAAATATTATTCCGAGATTTTAAGTACTTCCTGCAAGGTGTTTCCATTTCCATTGTGTACCCTTTCTGGATCACTTTCACAGCGCATAGGCAAGAGTTTGGGAACTGAAGGACCAGGGCCCAATGGGGCTTTCCAGACCTCACTATCTGGCTATTGGAATTCTTTCTAGGCCACACCCCCTTCTCTGGCCACACCCATGTCCCCAAGCCACTGTTAGAATTCCTGCTCCATGATTACAGTCATGGGACTTTTGTCTTTCACATGACGGTATGTGTTTTGACTCCACAGAGTGGGAAGTGACGGAGACAGGATGTTTCTGTTACTGTGTTCCATGAAGTGGGACTATTGTCCTTTGTTTTTCCTCTTAGCTGTCTGATGCTAGAGAGAGAGAGGGAGCCATGTTGCAGTGCTCTGTGTGTGTTTATATATAAATAAAGCAGATTAGCCAAAATGCTGACTTGCTGAGGTCTGTCACTCAAGCTGCGAAGTCTCTGCGGATCCTTAAGTGTGCCGATGTCTGTTGGCATAAGTCGCTGTGATATTTGGGCAGAAGAAAGCTTTTGAAGCTCCCGAACGATCGACCAGGAGGGAGGGAACATGCCAGTCCTATGGACTGCAAGAAGATCAAACCTATCCATTCTGAAGGAAATCAGCCCTGAGTGCCTGTTGTTTTCGTCCATGGAGTTTTCTTGGCAGGGATACTGGAGTGGCTTGCCAGTTCCTGCTCCAGGTGGATCACGTTTGGTCAAAACTCTCCACTATGACCTGTCCATCTTGGGTGGCCCTGCACAACATAGCTCATAGCTTCTCTGAGTTATTCAAGCCCCTTCGCCATGGCAAGGCAGTGATCCATGAAGGGACCATAAATAACCATAAAGAAGGCTGATCGCCGAAGAATTGATGCTTTTGAATTATGGTGTTGGAGGAGACTTTGAGAGTCCCATAGACTGCAAGAAGATCAAACCTCTCCATTCTTAAGGAAATCAGCCCTGAGTGCCCACTGGAAGGACAGGTCCTGAAGCTGAGGCTCCAATACTTTGGCCACCTCATGAGAAGAGAAGACTCCCTGGAAAAGACCCTGATGTTGGGAAAGATGGAGGGCACAAGGAGAAGGGGATGACAGAGGATGAGATGGTTGGACAGGGGGTCTCGGAGCTACCAGCATGAGTTTGACCAAACTGTGGGAGGCAGTGGAAGATAGGAGTGCCTGGCGTGCTCTGGTCCATGGGGTCACGAAGAGTCGGACATGACTAAACAACTAAACAACAACAAAGCATTTGGTGCCAGGGAATTAAGGTCTAGGACCCAGCATGCAGCAATATATTAAAAGCAAACTTCTCTTGGTATGATGTTCTCCCCAAAACTTCCAGAGGGAGGGCATTTTACATGGGTGCTTCAAAGAGCAATGGCAAAAAGGGGAGTACTTTGCAGCAAAAAAATTGGCAATTTCTCTCCCGAACACTTTCACATAGCTTTTCTTATCCTGTTATCATAGAGTCATAGAGTTGGAAGAGACCACAAGGGCCATCGAGTCCAACCCCCTGCCAAGCAGGAAACACCATCAGAGCACTCCTGACATATGGTTGTCAAGCCTCTGCTTAAAGACCTCCAAAGAAGGAGACTCCACCACACTCCTTGGCAGCAAATTCCACTGTCGAACAGCTCTTACTGTCAGGAAGTTCTTCCTAATGTTTAGGTGGAATCTTTTTTCTTGTAGTTTGGAACCATTGCTCCGTGTCCGCTTCTCTGGAGCAGCAGAAAACAACCTTTCTCCCTCTATGTGACATCCTTTTATATATTTGAACATGGCTATCATATCACCCCTTAACCTCCTCTTCTCCAGGCTAAACATGCTCAGCTCCCTTAGCCGTTCTTCATAAGGCATTGTTTCCAGGCCTTTGACCATTTTGGTTGCCCTCCTCTGGACACGTTCCAGTTTGTCAGTGTCCTTCTTGAACTGTGGTGCCCAGAACTGGGCACAGTACTCCAGGTGAGGTCTGACCAGAGCAGAATACAGTGGCACTATTACTTCCCTTGATCTAGATGCTATACTCCTATTGATGCAGCCCAGAATTGCATTGGCTTTTTTAGCTGCCGCGTCACACTGTTGGCTCGTGTCAAGTTTGTGGTCAAGCAAGACTCCTAGATCCTTTTCACATGTACTGCTCTCAAGCCAGGTGTCACCCATCTTGTATTTGTGCCTCTCATTTTTTTTGCCCAAGTGCAACACTTTACATTTCTCCCTATTAAAATTCATCTTGTTTGTTTTGGCCCAGTTCTCTAATCTGTCAAGGTCGTTTTGAAGTGTGATCCTGTCCTCTGGGGTGTTAGCCACCCCTCCCACTTTGGTGTCATCTGCAAATTTGATCAGGATGCCCTTGAGTCCATCATCCAAGTCGTTGATAAAGATGTTGAATAAGACCGGGCCCAAGACAGAACCCTGTGGCACCCCACTAATCACCCTTCTCCAGTATGAAGAGGAACCATTGATGAGCACCCTTTGGGTTCGGTCAGACAGCCAGTTACAAATCCACTGAGTGGTAGCATAGTCAAGTCCGAATTTTACCAGCTTCTTTACAAGAATATCATGGAGCACCTTATCAAATGCCTTGCTGAAATCAAGGTAGGCTACATCCACTGCGTTCCCTTCATCTACCAGGCTTGTAATTCTGTCAAAAAACGAGATCAGGTTAGTCTGACATGACTTATTTTTCAGAAATCCATGCTGACTATTGGTGATCACAGTATTCCTTTCTAGGTGCTCACAGACTGTTTGCTTAATGATCTGCTCCAGAATCTTCCCTGGTATTGATGTCAGACTGACTGGGCAGTAATTATTTGGGTCCTCGCCTTTCCCCTTTTTGAAAATAGGGACAACATTTGCCCTCCTCCAGTCTGCCGGGACTTCGCCTGTTCTCCAGGAATTCTTGTTGGCATGACATTCCATCACATGACTAAACAACAACAGAAGCAGGAGTCACATCCATTGCTCTGCCCATTTATACACCTGGCCCTGCCTGCTGGCATGCACCCCCCCCCAAGTTGTGCATGAAGTGAATGCCGCCCTCCAGAAGAAAAATAATATTTCCCACCGCTGTTTTAGGCCACCTCATTTCTGCGCTGTCCCCTCCAGAGCAGTGCTTATCTGCACAATGGTGAATTTTAATCAGGACTTGGTGAAAATGCAGCCCACAGCTTCACTTGCAAGGAAAAAGAAAGAGGTTTTCAACTTCGTAAGCGATAAAACGAGACTCTGCACTTTAATGTTCTTCCTCTTTAATCTGACATCGGTGATCTCTCCTTTAATGAAAGATAAGTGAGCTTCTTATTTAGCCAAAGCTTGTAGATTGGCTTTCAAGTCGCTTCGTTGTCCTGATTCTCCGCATGATTGCCTGAACAAATTGCACGATAAAGAAAGTTAGTGGAAGCTTTTGATCTGGGAATCGCAGGGTGGAAACAAGGTCCCTACCTAGCAAATCTTCCTTGGCCAAGAAAATTTAACTTAATAGCAGCATCAACGCTGGCTTGGTCATGTCGGTAGAATGGAAGATGGCAGGATCCCCAAGGACATGCTCTATGGCATCTCAACCTGTGGGTCCCCAGATGATGTTGAACTACAACTCCCATCACCCCTAGCTAGCAAGACCAGAGCTCAGGGATGAGGGGAGTTGTAGTCCGGCCTCGGTCCAGTATACCTGAAGGAGCGTCTCCACCTCCATCGTTCTGCCCGGACACTGAGGTCCAATGCCGAGGGCCTTCTGACTGTTCCCTCACTGCGAGAAGCTAAGTTACAGGGAACCAGGCAGAGGGCCTTCTCGGTGGTGGCACCCACCCTGTGGAACGCCCTCCCACCAGATAGCAAAGAGAAAATCAACTACCAGACTTTTAGAAGACACTTGAAGGCAGCCCTGTTTAGGGAAGCTTTTAATGTTTAATAGGTTATTGTATTTTAGTGTTTTATTGGAAACCCAGCCAGATGGGCGGGGTATAAATAATAAATTATTATTATTATTATTATTATTATTAGTCCCAACATCTGGGGAACCACAGGTTGAGAAAGGCTGCTCTATGGGGAGCTGGCTTCCGGCACCAGGCCGAACCAATTCGGTTTTTACAAAGATGTCTGCAAAAGTGACATGAAGGCCAGCAACATCAAGGAATCCCTTTCAGACGACAGCAGTGCCTGGAGACAGACAAACAGGTCCTGTATCCATAGCAGTGAGCAGAGGAGAAATGGCCGCTGGGAGGAGCGCAGAGAGAAGAAACGCCATGGGGCACCCTCAGCAGCACAACCGGACACCTTCTTCTGCCCCAGCTGCAACAAAACATGTCTGTCCCACATCGGTCTCTACAGCCACAGCAGGCGCTGTAACCTTCCAACAGTTTGACTTCACCCCCAAAGGCACACTCCTCCATTGTCTCCCGAGACAGACGGATGCCAACGACGACAATCTCCCAACCTCTCTGGGGGTTGGCAAAATTGCCAAAGTCGCCAACGTGAGAAGCTTCCCACCCCTCCAGGCTGCGGGAGCACTCAGGGGCTTGTGGCTTGAAGGTACAGAAACTGGTATTTGTATTAGTCTGTCACGGCAGCTGGGGAATCGGTGTCTTCACTTGTTTCAGTGGCCTCGTGACCACCCTCAACCACAGGGTTCCAACTCAGTCACATATATACCACATATATACCTCTTTCAACCAGAGGGCCGCATTGCTTTCAAGGCAGTGGCCAGCAGGGCCTTAGGCAGAATTGGGCTAAGCAATGAATAAGAATGCTATCTCTGTACAGTATTCTGGGGTGGATCTAAACACAGGGGGAAAGCACTACATATAAGTCAGGTACCACAGAGGTCTGTTCTTAACCTGAAACTATTCTTAACCTGAGGTACCACTTTAGCTAATGGGGCCTCCCGCTGCCGCCGCACCACTGCCGCGCAATTTCTGTTCTCATCCTGAGGTAAAGTTCTTAACTCGAGGTACTACTTCCAGGTTAGCGGAGTCTGTAACTGAAGCGTCTGTAACCTGAGGTACCACTGTAATCAGATCGTTATTACAAAAGAAAAAACCTCTTTGGAAAATCGCCGTTTTAAAATTTCCTGCTCTCTGGCGCCATCTGGTGTTGCATGTTTATAGCGCATTCAAATCTCTGTTTCTTTACTAACGTAGCTGAGTCTTTAGTTTCTACACACATGCATATGACCTCTCTCTGTACTCCATCCAGACAAGCAGATGAAGTCACAGTCCAGGGACCAATTCCAGCCAGATGAAAACGCCAAAGAAGGAAGTGAAACCAGGCCACTGAGGGGCGAGGCCTGGGGAGAGTCTCAAGGGCTGGACAAAGAAGCCTGGGGGGGGGCATATCTGGGCTCTGGGCCTGAGGTTCTCCCCCGCCACTACATGCTCTCTTGGACAAAGGGGGGGTGGGCTTAAAGGGGACTGAGCCAAGTGTATGTAAGATGGTCATTTATGTTTAACTGTAAGGAATCACCCCATGGATCTGAACTGGTTTGGGTTATGGTGGTACTGGTTTGTGTGTATGTTCTTGTTTCTATTGTGTATTTTGTGTTTTTGTCTTGTATTTTATGTTATGAACCACCCTGAGATCTGCGGGTGAAGTTGGAGTATACAAATTTATTAAATAACAATAATAAACCCTCAGAAATCTAGGAGAAAGGTGGGTTGGGGTCAGATTCTGCCTGACAAACCAAGGATTTCATGGTATCACCCATCCATACCAATAGTCAAAATGTTTCCTCCTTCCAATGTCTTTTTCTATTGTCATTATTTTAAAACAACCACAACAACAACACATGCCTCGGTATAGAGTTGGAAAGGCCCCTGAAGATCTAGCCTAACCCTCTGCAACGCAGGAATACACAGCTGTCCCAGACAGGTATCGAACCTGTAACCTTCGCGTTATTAGCACCACGCTCTAACTAACTGAGCTATCCAGTCACGTTTGGGCACTTGTTTGTTTCAATGCTAATCTACTGTGTTTTGTATTGACAGAAGAGGAGCTGGCAACCCCACCCCTAGACGGCATCATTCTTCCTGGCGTGACAAGACAGAGCATTTTGGACTTGGCAAGCAAGTGGGTAGGTGTCCGCTGTGTCTTTTGCTTCCAGGTTTTGACATCTATCTAATAATAATATAATAATTTTTTATTTATACCCCGCCCTTCCCGGTTCAGAAAACCGGGCTCAGGGCGGCTAACAACAAATTTAAAACACTTAATTGATGCAAAAAACAACAACATAAAATACAGTATAAAACGTGAATAACAATAAATTCAGAATTCAAAAATCAATTTAGGGGGGAAATCCATCCAATAAACATTAGATGATCACCAGGGCTAGCTGGCTAAATTAGTCCTATTTGGGCCAGTGAGGAGACCAGGGGAGAATTAGCTGTGGGATCCCAGAGTGGGTAATCTTCATAAAAAGGGGAGGAGGGGGAAGGAAGGGGAATAAAACATCAGGCTAAGTTCAAATTGAAAGCCAGGCTGAATAGCTCTACAGGCCCTGCAGAAGGAAGTTAAATCCTGCAGGGCCCTGGTCTCATGGGACAGAGCATTCCACCAGGTCGGAGCCATTACTGAGAAGGCCCTGGCCCTGGTGGAGGATAATCTGACTTTCTTAGGGCCTGGGACCTCTAAACTATGATTATTCATGGACCTTAAGGTCTTCTGTGGGGCATACCAGGAGAGGCGGTGCTGTAAATACAAGGGCCCTAAGCCACAAAGTAGTGGCTAGTAGTAGCTGTCAGTCTCTTAAGCCAGGCTCCCATTCCTCCAAGCCTCCGGCACTGAAATCACACTTAACTCCTGCCTCCCCAGCTACGATTTCCAGGAAGATCACCCTCTGCTTTAGGCTTAGGGTGGGGTGGGGAGCAAAAAGACTTTTTTTTCAAGTCTGGATGCCAGAGGGACGAAGGGAATCAGTGTGTGTGCACGTGTGTGCAATTGCAGCATGTCCGTGGTACCTGCAACACATTTTTTTCCAGTTTGCAAATGTGGTGACCTCTGTTCTGAGCCATTCTGCAAACTCAGGGAACATCTTCCGATCTGCTGCTCAAGCTATAAGCTGTGATCCGTTTGGTGAGCAGAAGGGAGACTGCATTCTACTCTTCCCTCCAGCGAGCAACCAAACACCACAACAGCACAATCCCTATCGAGCTGGCCTGTAAGATTTCATGGGCACTTTCTCATCTTGATAAGGAATTAGTTAGGGGTACCTGTGGAATTTCCAAGAGGTGCATCTGGGAGCCCTTCTCTATAAATAACCCTCATTAAGCGCCCATTTGGAAGCACTGTGCCGTGTTAAGTAAGCTATTCGCTTTTTAAGTAAGTAAGCTATTCGCTTTTTAAGCAGAGGAAATGGCTCTTGATAATTTAATAATGCTTTCTTTGGCTCCTCCCCTTTCTACCTTGTCACAGGGAGAATTCAAGGTGTCAGAGCGATACGTCACCATGAGCGATCTGATAGCTGCTTTGAAGGAAAATCGAGTGAAGGAGATGTTTGGTGCTGGGACGGCTTGCGTTGTGTGCCCCATTTCTACAATATTATACCTGGGCGAGGTGAGGGCGAGCGTTCTCTTTTTCAGCTTCGCAAAGCAGGATTGTTGACCATGCGTCAGGGATTTCCCAAGGAGATCTGTAAAGGAATTGTAGTTGGTCTTATATTTTACTTTTCACCATCTAGCTCTCCAATCGGCTTCCTTATGGAACTTTGGAAGAACTCTAGTAAAACATTGTTAACAGCTCAGATGGGGGGCCCTGTTTCCTAACTTAGAATCTCACTGACCAGTAGGGATGTTAAGAAGGCATCGTTTACGATTCCCGCATTGGACTAGATCACCCTCATGGTCCCTTTCAACTGAACAATCTTACGATCCCATGATCTGTTCTGCCCTCTACATGTGGCACGCAGCACTGCTTCCACACAGCTGCAGTTCGTCTTCTGCCTAAGACGATGCTATTCATCTTGCTGTGGCAAAGTTACGTAACTTTTGACACATGTTGCGCTGAGGGTTATCAGGAAGTCAGCCCTAGGGATGTTTTCGAAGTTGTCCCATGCCAGCGAGCTGGTTTCCTCAGCTTCTTAAGACTCAGATTACCTCCCCCCCCCCTCCCAAGTTTATTATGCAACTGCATTTTAAACCAGTGCTGAATGAACCAATAAAAGAAAAATCAGCAATTAATGCTTTCAATCCCGAGAAAGAAATTAAAAAGTCCACACAAGTGTATTGAGATACATACATCTTGCACCATAATCTTTTCTGTTGACCTCTTCACTCAGAAACTGATTATAACAGAAAAAGTACCATACTTGCTCTTAAAATGCCAATTTCATATGGTGGCACCTGAAGATTTGCAAGCAGAAAGGCACTTCTGCTATTGCAAGTCAGCCCCTACCTGAATTCCAGTAATTGTTCCCGACTGCTGCAGCCCCCATTCCCATATCTCCCTAAGGATTCCCAGATTGTTTGCTTGTGTTGATAATTTAAATAAATAAACGAACAAACCTCCTTGGGCACCTTGGAAGAAAGGTGGCATATAAATGCGATAGATGTATAAATAAATCTCTTGCTATCCGTAAAATTCTCCCTGGAGTACAGCCCTTTGCCTGGGCTGTGCTTCCACCTGGTGTCCAAAGGCGGGAAATGCACCTTCAAGTCGAGGAAGTAGGCATGGCTTAGTTGTCCTAAACCCCAGTCCGTTTCCTGCCTTCGTCCAGGACGGTCTTGGTTTTGTCTTGGTTTTCTGGTTTTAGAACATAGAATCATAGAGTTGAGGATCTTCTCGTCCAATGCAAGAATATGCAGGTGATCGAATAATAATAATAATGATAATGATGATAATAATAATAATAATAATAATAATAATAATAATAATAATAATAATAATAAATTTTATTTATATCCCGCCCTCCCCAGCCGAAGCCGGGCTCAGGGCGGCTAACAACACTAAAACAGTGCAACATTATAAAAACATTATAAAAATTAATTAAAATCAAAATTGATAGCAACCATAAACTAAAGTCTTGTAAAGATTGCCAAAGGAGGGAGTCAGGCTGTGCTCTGGCCAAAGGCCTGGTGGAACAGCTCTGTCTTGCAGGCCCTGCGGAAAGATGTCAAGTCCCACAGGGCCCTAGTCTCTTGTGACAGAGCGTTCCACCAGGTTGGAGCCGCAGCCGAAAAAGCTCTGGCTCTAGTTGAGGCCAGCCTAACCTCTCTGTGGCCTGGGACCTTCAAGATGTTTTTATTTGAAGACCGTAAGTTTCTCTGTGGGGCATACCAGGAGAGGCGGTCCTGTAGGTACGAGGGTCCTAGGCCATATAGGGCTTTGAAGGTTAAAACCAGCACCTTAAACCTGATCCTGTACTCCACCGGGAGCCAGTGCAGCTGGTATAGCACTGGATGAATGTGATCTCGCAGTGAAGACCCCGTAAGGAGTCTCGCTGCAGCATTCTGCACCCGCTGGAGTTTCTGGGTCAGTCTCAAGGGCAGCCCCACGTAGAGCGAGTTACAATAATCCAGTCTGGAGGTGACCGTCGTGTGGATCACAGTGGCTAGGTCAGGGCGAGAGAGGTAAGGAGCCAACTGCTTAGCTTGGCGGAGATGAAAAAATGCCGCCTTTGTTATAGCTGCAATCTGCGCCTCCATGGAAAGGGAGGTGTCGAAGATTACACCCAAACTCTTAACGGACGGTGCTGGCACTAATTGCACCCCCGCAAGAGATGGGAGTTGCCCCCTCAATCCCATATCGTCCCGTCCCAGCCAGAGGACCTCTGTCTTCGAAGGATTTAACTTCAATCGGCTCCCACGTAACCATCCAGCCACAGCTTCCAAGCATCTGATCAGTGTGTCTGGGGCCGAGTCAGGATGGCCATCCATCAACAGATAGAGTTGGGTGTCATCAGCATACTGATGGCAGCCCAGCCCAAAACTCCGGACAAGCTGGGCGAGGGGGCGCATAAAGATGTTAAAAAGCATCGGGGAGAGTATCGCACCCTGGGGCACTCCACACACCAAGGAGTGGCGGGGTGACAATTCCCCCCCAAGCGCCACCCTCTGTCCCCGACCAGAGAGAAACGAGCGCAGCCATTGACGGACTGTGCCCTGCAACCTTGGCACTATCCATCCCTTTTTAGTTGCAAAACCTCTCACAATTATGTCCTTTTGTTTATGAAGTTAACTTCCCGCCTCTTACCAATGAATTTCCCAGGTGCCTTGCAATCAGTTCCCTCTTCAGGGATGGTTTGTGTGTTTGGTACACACTCCTGTAGAGTCCTGCCTTCAAAGTCAACTGCTGTCAGTCAAACGCTGAGCCTCTCTCTGCCTCCCCCAGCTACACCCTCTCCCTTATATCAGCAGGAGATGCATGTGCATGCGTCGGCCAGCATCTACTCACAAGTCTCTCTTTCCCCCTTAGCATTTGCACATTCCAACCATGGAAAACGGACCTCAACTAGCTACTCGTTTCTTGAACCAGCTGAGTGATATCCAAGTAAGAGTCTCGTTTATTTTCTACATTAACAATGCGAGGGAGGGATGGCTGAGTAGTTCCTTTCATGTTGCATCCCAGTTGCAATATGTGGAAGTTAGGTCCAGCAATATCCATGGAGCGGATTCAGCTATGCTGTTTGCAACGTGGTGCAGTCTTCTTGCACAAATACACAATCTCAGAATGTGTATTTGGGAAGATTCTTTGTTTTAAGGGCTCATTCATCATCCGCATGTGGAAAACTACCATGTGAGAGAGATGGCATGGCAGGAGGTCTCTTTCCTGACGTGATCGCTTTCCTTGCACGGGGAGTGACAGCTCTCCGTGTGCAGAAAGATTTTGATATAAACATTCCCTCAAACAAAGTGTTCTCTCCTCCCCCTCCCCCACCCCTTTTCTGAAATGGTATGGTCTTTTGAGGTCAGTGACGTAGCATGGGTTGTCAGTGCCCGGGGCTGTGCAGAAGGGATGGGTCGCTGGGAGGGAAACAGAGTATGCAGGTGCATTCAACTGCCTAATGGCATCTGCGTCACCCAGGAGATCTCAGCCAAAAAATAAATAAGAAAAGAGTCGTTCCGTGTTCTGGAGAGGTCACTTCCTGCTGTGATCACTGTCCACTGGGGCTGTTTGGAGCTGGAGTCTTAACAACCTCGGGGGGTGGGATAGGTTCCTTGTCTCTGTTTCAAGATTAGGGCCATATTTAAACATGATAGTGAATACGCAAGCAAAAACCCAAACAGTGTTCTAAGCACCTGGTGCTTGCCAACACAATTTTTTCTTTGGAGGGGTTGTATTTTCCTCCCTGAGCTCAACCAGGTAACAAGCTGGCTGGCAGAGAGCTTCTACAATCGCTGTCACCCCTAATGCCTTCAACAGCCACCGATGCCCAGAGTTTTAAGAGCATCTAATGTCAGTTTCCAGGATACAAGCCATGCATTGGTGGGTATTTGAACCTGGCTATACGAGCAGCATCCCCGTCCTGCGTCTTAACTTTCTTCTGTGGAAGAACAAACTCCATTTGGACCAGTCCTGCTGGTTAAGTTCCTCTTGACCATTCACATCACACAACGTATGTGTGGTGGTGGTGTTTTTTTTTAAAGAGGCACGTAAGCAGCCCAGAGGGTTACGATCAACTACCGTATTTATCGCCCTATAGGACGCACTTTTTCCCCTCCAAAAATGAAGGGGAAATGTGTGTGCGTCCTATGAGGTGAATGCAGGCTTTTGCTGAAGCCTGGAGAGCGAGAGGGGTCGGTGCGCACCGACCCCTCTTGCTCTCCAGGCTTCAGGAAGCTATCCCCCCAGCCCGGCAAGCTCCCAGAGCCATGCCAAAGCTGCGCGCACCTTCGCCATCGCTCTGGCTCCCGTTCTGGGGGCTGGGGTCGGGGCAAGCTTGGGCTTCCCCTGCCCCAGCCCCGCGCCTGGGGGAAATTCCCCCCCCTTTATTCCCCCCCAAAAAAATCTAGGGGCGTCCTATGGGCTGGTGCGTCCTATAGGGCGAAAAATACGGTAACAACCATCATTTCCACGTTGTTGTTGCTCCCATGAAGCAACGAAACAAGATAAAATCCAGAGATCTCAACAACTCCACCATATGTTATTCTTAGATTCAGTTCCACAATTCACCGTATTTTTTGCTCTATAAGACGCACCAGACCACAAGACGCACCTAGTTTTTGGAGGAGGAAAACAAGAAAAAAAATATTCTGAATCTCAGAAGCCAGAACAGCAAGAGGGATCTCTGCGCAGTGAAAGCAGCAATCCCTCTTGCTGTTCTGGCTTCTGGGACAGCTGCACAGCCTGCATTCGCTCCATAAGACGCACACACATTTCCCCTTACTTTTTAGGAGGGAAAAAGTGAGTCTTATTGAGCAAAAAATACGGTATTTATATTTTGCATTTTCAGTCTAATTAGTAGTGGTGGTTGTTAGGAGCTTGGCCGTGCTGTGAATCTGTTCTGTGTGCTTAACATGAGTCTGTTTCACATACAGGTAGGTAGCCGTGTTGGTCTGCCATAGTCAAAACAAAATAAAAAAATTCCTTCCAGTAGCACCTTAAAGACCAACTAAGTTAGTTCTTGGTATGAGCTTTCGTGTGCATGCACACTTCTTCAGATACCCCTGTTTCACATGTTCCTTATGTGCCATTGTTGAATCATGTTGTATTAATTACCTTCGTTGCCTCTTAACGCTACTGATGTGTCCCATTGGCTGTGGTTTTCCTGCTGTTTGGGGACCCTCTCTACTTAACCCTTGTACCGTGCTGATGCTTATAACTCTCCTTCCTTCTGTTTCAGTACGGAAGGGAAGACAGCGAGTGGGCAGTCATCGTGTCGTGAGCGGGGAAGAGCGGCAAAGGCCGAGACCTTCGGTCCACACCACACGGCAGGCTGAAGTACCACCTGAGCGATGACCAGTTTTACCGTAGCTCCATGTAGAGTAGTCTGTGTGTTTATCACTTTGTCCCTGGGCTGGGAGGGTGATTATTTCCACGTGACAGGGAGTGTGAACACAAACCGTTTTTGATTTTTCTACTGTGATTTTTTGCTCTAGAGTAGAAACCTGTCTTCTGGTAGAGGTGCTAGTGTAAGCAATAGACACTTTCCCCCCCGAACGGTTTGCTTTGTTTTGCTTGTGTCCCTGGTACAGACGACAGGTGTGTTTTTAAGCAAAAATGTTCTTCAACTGCTCTTCAGTGCAAGCCAAATACGACTTTACTTAACTTCTAAAGCACAGACTAGGCTGTTCCATGCAACCCAATTGCCAAATTACTCAGAGAAACCCTTTGTTGTCTCTGGAATCTTCTCTTTGTTTCCAGCCTTGGAAGATCACAACATTGATCTTCAAGACAGAGATGTATCTTGCCTTCATTTGGGGGGGGGGTGGTCGTGAAACATTTTCCCTGGACTCAGTGGGATCTCCTTTAGTATGTTTCCTACTTCTTTGTGCTGGTCACCAAAGCCATGCCTCATAGCTGTGGATCCTTCTAAGAAAGGATAGGATCAGATTTCCCTGCGGTGCCCAATGACACCATGCCTTGAGTGGGTTCAGATGACCTCTTTTTTTCCTCCCTCACTGAAAGTGATTTCCACAGTCATCAACACCGGCCCTACCGTTCGGCATCTTGAGGCAGGTGCCTCAAGCTGCAGTGCTGGCAAAGTGCTAGAGGGCAGAGCTGTGCCTGCTAAGCTAGCGTGTTGTCTTTGTGTGCAGTTTCCTTACTAGTAGGGAAGTCACATTCAGCCAACAGTTTGTCCGCAAAGGAAGGGGACTTGCCCTTCACCTCAGGCAGCAAAATGTCTTGGGCCAGCTCTGTGAAGTATTGTGCAGAACTAAACTGTTGGGTGGAGCAAGTTCCACTGCGCAATGGCTCCCCCATCCATTACATTTTGAGCCACTTACCAGATAATGTGGCTATCACACAGCCCAACAAACATTAAAATCCCTTTGGGCGTTCCAGTTCTGTGTAGTTTCTGCAGCAGCTTGTCCCTGGAAGCAAGTGGCTGCAGAGTCCCATAATTCATTCCAACATCTGGCTCCCCTCCTCACCTGTAACACTGCCAAGGCCAAACAAGTTGAAGAGGGAAGCTGCTCATCTGACTACAGCCTTAGTCAACTGGAAGAGCCAACAAGGCGCTGTCTCAAGCATCCTGAGATGTTGGAAAGTCTCCAAACTTGAACCGCAAGGTACACTGACCAGAGGTCATTGCAACGTAGGGGCAGATGCACAATGGTGGCTCAGCAGCTCACTATCTTCTGTGCCCCATGAGCCAAATCTGATCTACCACAGGTCAGGGATTCTAGCTTAGAATGCAAAGCCATTTGGTTCCTGCCTCTCTTAGAACAATTGGGAGACAGAAACACTTGTCTCCTTTCTGACCATCCTGATCGAGACCATGCTGCCCTCATCTCTAACATGTAACGGGCCTTTTAGAGCTGGGAGATGCAGGAGACCAGAAGAGAAGTGGTTCACCTTCTGCTTTTGCACCACCCCTTCCTCTCATTTTGCACCCCTCTCCACTTCTCCTTCTCCTGCATCTCTCCAGTACTGTCTGCATGTTCACGGCTCTGAAATTCGGATGCTTCCACCTAAATGTGGAATGTGCATGGCAGACTCAGTGATGCAAGCTTTGTGCAACCTCCACACAATGACATCCTCATTAAAATGCCCTTCCATCTCACCGCTCACCCCGATCCAAACGCAATCCACATTTAACGTTTTTGTTGGGCTTTTCCCATGCAGATTTCCCATGCAAACTTTCAGCGAGGATTAAACGGGAAAACAATATGAGACAGTGAGGATGAAATCATGTAGCTAGCAGCACCGAGTCTGCAGCAAACTGCCTTGTAGAGGTGCCCCTAATAGCCTTGGTTGCTTTTTTTCCTGCACCCCACAATGAATTTTCCATCTGAAAAATGAGATTTTTCACCTCCTTTCTCACCCCACCCTGAGTTAGCTTTAAGACATCTCTTGCCAAATCAGTTACTTATTACAGTATTAGGGGTGCTCAAATTTTGCCGTCCAGTTATCTGTTGAGTTAACATTAGCATAGTTTCACAGGGCAGCAATTGAATGGTGCAGGTAAGATAGCCAATAAAATAGTACACAGAACTATTGCACTAATGCAGTGCTTTGGAAACTAAACTCTGCAATCCTATACCTGTTAAGTGTACATAGGACTGCAGCCTAATAAGTATATATATATATGTATGTATATGTATATTTTCCTATAAAGGGTTAGGGTGAAATTTTGGAAAACTTTTAAACTCTGCCACTTTTTTAACAGAGCCTACCTCTAACTTGTGATTTGATAAACACCTAGAAATATGCCCTGTATCTCTCCCCTTTCTGGTCTTATCACCGCCTAAAACATTCAGCAAAAGCACAGGACACAGTATTCCCTGGACTGTACCACTTTGGAATACAGGTGGTGGCAGGGAGACGGCTTGCTTAAATCCCACCCACTGGGATCAGCAGTTACCTGAACTGGGATCCCACTATGTCAGCAAGTTACCTGAACAGTCTAGCACCACCCAAAAGTGAGAAGAGTTCTAGCGCAGACTTCTCCCTGATATGCTAGCTTTATGTCCAAGAGTTGTTCTTTTTTAAAATGCCAGGGAGCATTCAGGGCTTGCAGCCTGAAGTGATACACTTCGAGCAGCGCTATACCAAGTGCTTTTAAAAGAAGTTTAAATCAGTTTGTAAGTAAAATCCTGTAAGTGGATTAGGTTGTTCAGCTGCTGGTTACAACTCCTAGGTAACAGTGAGCTGGTATTCCCATGACTGCAGTGGGACTCTCTATCCCCCTGACATCTCAATTAAAGTAAAAAATGTCCTGTTGTATCTGTGGTGATAGGTTTGCATACATTAACCTTTCCCTGCAAAAGTGCAAACCCAGGGAGGCCCAGGGCCACTCAAACGGAGAACAAAATATTTTGTTTGACTTTGCTCTACGTTGGTGAGCAAGGGACTACCTATTTCTGGAGAGGTTTTTTTTTCCTATCTGTTTTTCTATCTGCAAGGTTTTTGGGTCTTTTTAAAAGCCACTTTATTGAAGACCAGTTGAAGTTGATAGTGCCAGACCGTGTTCTCTTTAAAATACACATGTTAAGCACAAGCTCTTGTGCCATCTGTGGTAGATGTAGCACAGTGTATTTCTTCTTCTTCTTGACACCCGAGTGTGTATTGTGCTCTGATCATTGTTCGGTTTTATTCCAAGTATTCCTAGCCACTGGGGTGGAGGGTCCCCAGTTCCTCTCTTGCTTGACCAATGGCCGCAGCATTTGATGGGGCGCACCAGGAATTTCGATGTTGAGCAGAGGAATAACTTGAACAAGGCCACTATCATAACTGTAGAGTGCCTTTTGACTAGAGAAGAGCATGTCCGCATTCAGCCTCGCTAACCAAGACCAAAACTCTGCAGTTTCACATATTGGGCAGAAGTGGGATCTGAGAACCTTCGTTGACGCTGCATATTCCCCTGCAAAGTGGCAGGACGGGAAGTAATTTGCAGTGGAGAAGGTGCGGATGATGTTCGGGGGCTTAACCTTTTGCTCAAGCACTATTCTTCCTCTGCAGTCTCTTCTCCCCAGACTGCTTTTCTGGGGAAAAGCAGCTGGCAAGAGGAGAAGGGTTATTGCAAGGGGCTGGAAGCAACAATCATTGCCCATTGTTCTCTTCTGGGTCATCTTCTCTGCTGCTTTGCAAGGGTAATGTGGCGGTTTGTGCCCCCAGAGACACACACTCACACTGTGTACCACTGAATGTGTAGCTCCAGCCCAAGATGCGTTCTCTCACAGAAATCCATCACGCTTACAAAATGCTCCATGTGGCATACGAGCCTGAAAGAAATCCTGTTTATCTGAGGCCAGCCAGACATGCAAACCTGGGATTTTGCCAGTGTTGAGAAGCCTTCTTGAACAAGAATTTATGTGAGTGAACTCTCACTTAATGGTTCGTGAGTGCTTTCAATGGGCTCCTCCCAGTTGGATTTTGGAAACTTTCTCCCAAGTAGAATCATAGAATAGAATCATAGAGTTGGAAGAGACCACAAGGGCCATCAAGTCCAACCCCCTGCCAAACAGGAAACACCATCAGAGCACTCCTGACATATGGTTGTCAAGCCTCTGCTTAAAGACCTCCAAAGAAGGAGATTCCACCACACTCCTTGGCAGCAAATTCCACTGTTGAACAGCTCTTACTGTCAGGAAGTTCTTCCTAATGTTTAGGTGGAATCTTTTTTCTTGTAGTTTGGAACCATTGCTCCGTGTCCGCTTCTCTGGAGCAGCAGAAAACAACCTTTCTCCCTCCCAGCTGGTTTAGCTTGGCTTTCTCGTGAGGCCTGCCTTCTCGGCCACCTCACCCCTCTCTCCTGATAAGCATCAGCGACTCCTCTGCCCAGAAGCTAGTGTTGCAGTTCCATCCCATCCCAATAGCCACTTCTGGCGAGTATGTAGGAGACGTGTCCACTTTAAATACTTTGGAAGGGAAAGGAAGTTGGCTACTTGGAGGCAAGGAGAAAGGGGTGCTCTTATCCTGAGAGACAGTGGTTTAGCTACACTGGTATGAATCTGTGCCCAGAAGAGATAAAAAAAACCGAGCCAATCTCAGGTTCACGGAAGACAGAAACCATTGATTTTTGCCAGAATGGCTGTGGAGCACCACACTGATGTTGATAAAATGTGTGTTAGATGCAATTGTTTCTGTATCCAGCTCTCCTCTGAGGGTGACTGAAGGAATAGTGTAAACTGCTGTAATAATACGAAATCGAAATAAAGGAAGTACCAAACAGGGGAGGTTTATGAAGAGGATGAATTGTTACCTGGTAGGAAGGCGAAAGACACCTTCAGTGCACTCCTGTTATACTAGATTTTTGATGAAAATGTGGCTCAGAGTTGGGCCACTTAACACATTCCACAGAAGTGGCAGGAGGAGAGATTAGCCTTGCATTTCATTTCCTCCTGCCTCCCAGTGGGCTTTGCACAGCACTTGTCATTAGAAGCAAGCACAATGAACTAATCTCATGATACATCATCTTTGGTTTCTGACCATTGCTCCTCCCTATCGACTTCTTTTAAAACAATTATGGAGTGCCTTGAATTACCTTAATGCTTTGTTGTCGCACCCTTTCATATAGTGCGGTTGTGCTTGTTGTCAGAAGTCCCCCCCCCCCTTTTGTTGTTTCAGAATTTTGCTTCATCGTCACCTCTTTATTTCCAGAGTTCAGAGGCGAGTGCCTTTAACGTATGTTGCCAAAATGGCGCCACCTGTGCTCAAGGGAGGAGGTATCAGCAGGCTTAAGAGATCTCCAAGGGTTGCAGAAGGATGGAAAACCTAGGGGTGGGGACCCAAAACAGCACAGCTAGGACTGACGTGTGGGGAGAAGGGGATGGAAAGCCAGAGGGAGATGGGAAATAGAATGGCTTATCCTGGATGATGGCTTGTAGGTTCAGTGTTATGTCCTCTGCCTTTCAGAATGGCCCCCAATAATAAATTAACGTTAGAAGAATGTTTTTGTGTATTTTGTAGAATAGCTGTAGAGGACATTGTTTACTGTATCACCCAGGTTCCTCTGTATAAAGGTCTATTTGGAAAAAAGCATCTATCTTGAGTTTAGCCACAGGAAGAATGTTGTTACATCAAATGAGTTTGTGTGCTTTTCGCAGTTAAACAAGGAAAATCACATTACCATGTGTGGCTCTGTATTTAATACAAATAGAGAGCCAAATTTGTGGCTTAACTCTCAGCTTCTTTTATCTGCCTTATGGCCCATGGCTAATCAGATAAAATTCTTACTACTGAAAAGCAGAGACATAGCATTGAACGGCCCAGAACTACTCCTTGAGAACTACATTTGAATCTAAAGATCCATAATAGTTGTAACTATAATGTGGATTTTCTCTCTTTTTTCCTCCCCAACCCCCAAGCTTATAAATTAATACCTTATATTGTCATAAATAGATATTCACTAGGAGGGGAAGGGGTATTTTTTTAAAAAAAGCATGTCATATCAGCCAGTATTCCAGCTACACTAAAGAAATATAGAACAATTCATTTAATAATCTGCATCGTCCATCTTCACTGCATGCAGGTTTTTGAAAATCAAAATATATGGAGAAAAGAATCAAAGTCTGTTATGTGTTCGCTACATTATATTGTTATTAAATATATAATAATGTGCATTTTCATTGAGGACAACACTAATAAACTCGCAGGGAAGTTTTGCAAGAGAAGCTCTCAAGAGAAACCTGTGTCTGCCATCAGACACAGCCTTTATACCCACTAAAAGCTAGTTTTACTCAGTTATCGCTAAGATAACACAGCTATTTGTCTAGTATAACAGCTCTGTATTGAACATAACCAGGACATTAGACACAATTCTCAGGCATGCACCCAAGGCCTCTCGTCTGTTGCCTCTTCAGCTGTCCCAAGCTACTCTTAAAAACAAGCAGTTGATGTACCCACACGGGGAAAGTGCTGAACACGCTCCTGAAGATTTGTGTGCATACACGTGCGATACTGACCTCTTTGCTCTCTGCCCACAGCGTCTAACCAGAGTGCACTGCTGTGTCTTAGCCTTGCAGTTACAGGAGTGTTTAGAATATCTTGGAATCATCTGTGTTAATCGGTTTTTAAAAAAATCTGTACGAGGTTTTCCGTTGTTGTTTTTCTAGACTGTGATTGATGAAGGGTCCTGGTTTTCAAATGGTTTTTTCTTCAATGTAAAAGAGGTTTATCAGATCACACTCAAACCAGCAGAGTATTTTGATATTGCGTGACAATCCTATAAAAAAAATAAAACAAAAGCTATACCTTCTCTTGTCTGTATTTTCAGTGTTTCCACGAAAGCATGAACAATAAAAGAAAACAAATCTGTCACATGAGTCACAGCAGAAAGATGCACAAGATCTTTGTAAGGCAGGAGATTAGTATAACTGGAATCCCATTGTCTTGAATTATATCAAACTATTTTCCAGGGATAATAATGCATTCATTCCATTTAGCGCTACCTTTCTTCTAAGGAGCTCAGAGTCTCATACTTGGTTCTATCCTTCCAGTTTATCCTCTCATCAACCCTTCAAGGTAGACTGAATGTGTGTGACTGGCCCAATGTCATTCTGCAAGCTTCTTTACTTAGTGGGATTTGAACCCTGGTATTTTGGGACGCGGGTGGCGCTGTGGGTTAAAACACAGAGCCTAGGACTTGCTGATCAGAAGGTCGGCGGTTCAGATCCCTGCAACGGGGTGAGCTCCCGTTCCTCAGTCCCAGCTCCTGCCAACCTAGCAGTTTGAAAGCACATAAAAGTGCAAGCAGATAAATAGGTAGCGCTCCGGCGGGAAGGTAAACGGCGTTTCCGTGTGCTGCTCTGGTTTGCCAGAAGCGGCCTAGTCATGCTGGCCACATGACCCAGAAGCTGTCTGCGGGCAAACGCCGGCTCCCATGGCCTATACAGCGAGATGAGCGCCGCAACCCCAGAGTCGGTCACGACTGGACCTAATGGTCAGGTGTCCCTTTACCTTTACCTTTACCTATTTTGGGTCCTAGTCTGGCACTACTCCCATTTTTCTTGCCATAAGTTTGTTCACTTCTCAGGATATTGTTGCCAAACTCATCATGAGGTTTCCCAAGGTGGAGGCGGCAGTCTTTGTCCATCTTTGCACACTGGGTGCCGTTTTGATTCAAGATGCTGGACCAGAATATGACTGTCACATAACTTTGCCCATTTTTCAGCATAGGTTGGGTCACCTGTTAACATATTCCTGCCAAACTCAGTACAAGGGTTCCCAAGATTGGGTGGCAGCCTTCACTGATTATTGGGTGCTGGGTGCCATTTTGAATCAAGATAATGGACCAAAATGTGGCTTTTGTGTGACTTCACCTGGTTTTTGTTGTGACAGGTCCAAACTTAGCAATTACACTATCCATTTAAAAATGGCATCTTTTTGCTTTCTAAAAATCCCCAGGTAGCACCACTCACTCTCCACTAGTAACATATAAAGCAGGGAACCTATATGTGTCAGATCACTTTGGGGCATAGCTCTCAACTTTTCCCTTTTCTTGCGAGGAATCCTATACAGAATAAGGGAATTTCCCTTAAAAAAAGGGAAACGTTGGCAGCTATGCTTTGGGGTTTAGAACTCTGATCTTCCAGTATTGCAACTTGTGTAGGGATCAATGCAAGGTCCTGTAATTCTTTTGGGTATCCAAGTTGTCCCTTTGTGCAAGCTGAGAAGGGTCCAGGCAGACCAGCTGAGTGCTGTCTCCCCAGATTGGAAGCAGCTCTGCAAGGTCTTAACCAGAGGCCTCACACAATCTTCCAACCTTCATTGGAATGGCCAAGGATTGGACAGGACGCATTCTGCATGGAAAGTATGCTCTATTGCTAAGTTATGGTCAGTAGTGGATGGTGTATTGGGCCAATGGTGCTCGTGTGACCTCCTGACACAGGTGAGTCACTGTTTTTACTGGCAAGGAGATGGAAACCCAATGGCAGGTAAGGCTGCATGGTGCAAACGCGTCAGCAGGAGAGCTGGATTGCCTTCGCACTGCACCAACCTTCTGCCCTCTGCCTCCCAGTCAGCAGCAGTGACTGAGTTGTCAGAAAGTCAGGTGAGCACTACCACACTGGTATGGGTTTTTCATGGGGAGGAAATGCATTAGCAGGGCTGATTTGAAATTTCTCAGGAAATAATTTTCTGACACATTTTGGCCAGTTTTCTCCTTTTGAGTTTTCCCCAAACTGTTCGGGGAATTTCAAGCCTTCCTTTGCTAGTGGATATTTGGCAATACATCACCACCTACAATTTTTTGGGGGGAGGAGGTGGCAGCTGAAGATGCAATACTAAGCAAGTTTAGTATTCTTTTAATATTGCTGAAGGAAACAGTGGGCTTGCACTCCTCCTCCTAGTCTTCCTCCATGGTTTCGTTCATCCACCAATATGAACTGAGAGGAGGGTTTCATTCACCCTTAAGTGGACTGACATTTCTCAGCAAACGATTCTCTGACAGTACTTTGATCTCTGAGCTTCTTCTGAACTCTTGAAAATGCTATTCCTCATGTGGAGAGCATTCAGCAAAATGCCCCCTCCCCCAGTTTTCATACATTGGCTCCCAGTACGTTTCCGAGCACAATTAAAGTGTTGGTGCTGACCTTTAAAACCCTAAACAGCCTTGGCCCAGTATATCTGAAGGAGCATCTCCACGCCCATCGTTCAGCCCGGACACTGAGGTCCAGCTCTGAGGGCCTTCTGGGAGTTCCCTCACTGCGAGAAGTGAGGTTACAGGGAACCAAGCAGAGGGCCTTCTTGGTAGTGGCACCCGCCCTGTGGAATGCCCTCCCATCAGATGGTGACTGGGGAAACCCAACCAGATAAGCAGATTATAAATTATTTGTATTATTATTATTATTATTATTATTATACTCCACAAGTAACCTGGTGAATTTCTGGAGACCACTAGAAACATAGAAGTGGCCTTGTAGCATGTCAGCCAGCTCTATCTAGCTCAAGATTGTCTACACAGATGGGCAGAAGCTCTCCAGGGTTTAAGGAAAGGGGTTCTCTCCTAGTCCTACCTGGCGATAATGGGGATTAAACCTGGGACCTTCTGCAGGAAAAGTAGAGGCACCACTAACTGAGCCAATGCCGTCCCTCCCATTTCTTCTTCTCAGCACTCTTCTATAGCTTGAAGTGCATTGGGTTTTCAGATACTAATTCCTCAAATAAATCTATTTACACATAAATGACAACACTGAGATACTAGGCCCCATTGTCCCGCGTTCCTACTCCGTCTTCCTGCTTAGGCAGAAGCTACACAATTCCCCAAGCTAATAATGGATTGTAAAAGAACATCTGTGCGTCTTTTCTTCCCTTGTGCACTATTTGTTTAATTGTGGTGGATTAACATAGCAAGGGGGATGGTACATCATAACTAGGCAATTACCCATTCTTCATCGCTTAGTTATGGTTGTGCTAATTGGTTGTTTAACACATAAGATAGGCTAACATTAGAAACGTTTGGGGCTGTTCAAAGAAGGAATCAACAAATTAATATTGTTGTGTGATATTTGCATAATTGGCTGCAATTATTTAATGTTTAATTGGGTTGATCAAATGTGATTCAGCCCTCTCACGTGTGTGCGTGATTTGCAAGTGGTGGGAATTTAAACAATGATGATCAATTCCAGTTTTGTTTGTGTGTGTCCTTTCTAACTGCTCTCCTCCTCCTCCTTCTTCTTCTTCTTCTTCTTCTTCTTCTTCTTCTTCTTCTTCTTCTTCTTCAGGTTTGGGTCCAGCAAATTAGTACAAAACAGCACCAGGAAGACAGGAGTATCCCAATGTGGTGCTTTCCAGACGTTGTGGACCACCAATGCCCATCAACTCTGACCATTGGCCATGTTGACGGGGGCTGATGGGAGTTGTAGTCCACAACATCTGGATGGCATCATGTTGGCTATCCCTACCTTAAGATTATGCTGGAGGGCAGCAGCTGCACATAGCTGGTTCACATTAGCCCCGGCCAGATATAATGTAAGACGTTGACTTGATATTGTCTGCCCTGAATCCTGCGATCTCCAAGGTTTCAGGTGTGGTCTTGGCCAGCCCTACTCAGAGATGGCAGGGATCCAACCTGGGATCATATACATGTGATCTCCACCTAGCAGCTAAGCTGTAAACCATGGTTTTAATTCCACATTCAGAAGCCCCAGGCTTAGGACGACCCCTGCTATCTCCTCTGGGTGGTTGTGATCAGAAGCATCTACTTCTGCTTTAAAATAACCAGAGTTCCTTCTTCCATCCACGTGGGGGAAATTCTGGTTCATCTTAAAAGCTGGATAGTGAACAAACCAGGGTTTGTTTTCTGATTGGCTTGCTTGAACTAACCATAGTTCCCTCAAGTTTGGACATAATGAGGAATTCTATTTAGTTTTAAAGTGGAAAAGGGTGTTTCTGTTGAGGGTCGCATGCTGGTGGTACACAGCTGCAGCCAGGGATGGGTGAAGGCCAGAGTTGGTGGTCAGAACCTAGAGTGGTAAAGGACCCTCCAACTCTCTCCTTCTCTCTGTTACCTCCTTCCCTTGCCACCTGTGTCAACTTAGGAACATCAGAACTTGCCATTGATCCATCTGGGTCAATATTGTCTACACTGATGGGAAGTAGCCATCCAGGATTTCAGACAATGGTCTCTTCCAGCCCTACCTGTAGATGCCAGGGATTGAACCTACCTGGAGATGCCAGGAATTGATGCCCTACCACTGAGATACAGGCCTTCCCTTCAGACCACAGGTTGTCCACCTTCATCTAGAGTGATTTGGGTACCACACAGCCCTTATTTCCTGCTGCATCAGAGATGAAACAATGGACTACCACTGCCACAAATCCCCAGTTTTTGAGAAGTGTTCATTTCGTTCCTTCCGCTTGCCAGTACAGCACAGACATTCTTGGTATCCCGAAGAAGAAAAGCCGACAGAGGAACCCAGCTCTTTCGAAAGGTCCCTGCTTTTATAAATGTTTAACGGAGGGTTTTTACAAAGAAACGAAACCTATAAGAACCATAAAGAAGCAGATGGTTGAGAGAAATGGTTGGGTAAAGGAAAGGAAACTCTACCTCATTCTTCTTTTTAAAAGTTTTGGAGAAGTACAATTAAATATTCCTAACAGGGTCGTTGCGCACAAACCATCTGGCACAGAGAGAAACCCTTTTATATTTGTACGTCTAAAAGAGCTGTAATAATTGTGTTTCGCTGGCAACAGAAACACACAGTGCTGCTTGCACTTTCCAAATAATATCTGTAATTATGCAGAGTTGTTCTCTCTCCAATAAAGCAGTTTAATGGACACCTGTTTTGTGGCTTGGCGTGACCTTAATATTGCAGAATATGTGCTTGTTATTTACGGTGTATTATTGTAGTATATTAATACTTTCTAAAAGGACTTTTCAGCATATGAAACCCTACACCAAGGCCCAGCAAGGGGAAGGCCGCAGATCAGCTGCTTTGCATATACAGAAGGTATATACTGTACAGAAGATCCCAAGTTCCATTCCCAACATCTCCAGATAGAACTGGGAATGTCTCCTGTCTGGGACCCTGGAGAGATAATACAGAGCTAGATGGATCAGTGATGTAAGGCAGCTTCCCAAGTTCCCAAATTATGCAAGAGAATTAAGTGCTAGCAGAGGTGGCTCCAGGGTTGAGGGAGCCCTCAGCAATGGGATGTCCAGTGAGCCAGTCCTGTATGTGCCCCCTCTCCCATGAGCACCAGTAGCAGGCACTTTTGTGTTGGAATAATATTTATTTATTTATTTATTTATTTATACATACATACATACATACATACATACATACATACATACATACCCTGGGTGGCTCCCAACAGAATATTAAAAACACAATAAAACATCAAACATTAAACACTTCGCTAAACAGGGCTGCCTTCAGATGTCTTCCAAAAATCAGATAGTTGTTTATTTCCTTGACATCTGATGGGAGGGCGTTCAACAGGGCGGGCGCCACCACCAAAAAGGCCCTCTGCCTGGTTCCCTGTAACCTCACAGTGAGGGAACCACCAGAAGGCCCTTGGAGCTGGACCTCAGTGTCCGGGCTAATGGGGGTGGAGACCCTCCTTCAGGTATACTGGACCAAGGCCGTTTAGGGCTTTAAAGGTCAGCACCAACACTTTGAATTGTGCTCGGAAACGTACTGGGAGCCAGTGTAGGTGTTTCGGGACCAGTGTTATATGGAAGCTGCCCTAAGTGGCTGGGGCAGCCTAGCCAGATGGGTGATGTATAAATAATATAATTATTATTATTAAATTATCAAGTCACCATTTAAAAGCTTCCCAAACGTCCCATTGGAGCTGCCGTGTTAATTCCCCACGTGGCCTCAGAACAACACTTACCTCAATACTTCCAAGCAGTAGTTCAGAGAAAAAATGAAGAAGTTGCATTGTGGTGGGTGGCTAGAGAAAAGTCCTCTCATGATACTAGAATGTAGGGTCATCTACTGAAGCTGAATGTTGGAAGGTTCAGGATGGAGAAAGGAAAGGATGTCTTCACACAAATCAAGGTATGGAATTCCACAAAAGGTAGTGATGGCCTCCAACCTGAATAGCTTTAAAAAAGGGTTAGATACATTGACGGACAAGAAGGCTATCAATGGTTGACAGCAACAATGGTTATGTTCTACCTCCACCATAGAAGGAAGGGTGTCCTTGTGGGCTTATCATAATCATCTGGTCGGCCACTGTGAGAACAGGATCTTAACTAGGCGGGCCTTTGCTCTGAATCAGCAGGATTCTTCATAGGTTCTTGCAAGTATCCAAGTTTGGAGAGACCCTTCAGTACCTTGGACAGGTCCCAGGGAACTGATAGCTTGCACTAAAAAGGTGTGGACCGCTACCTTATATCAGTGATGGGGAGCCTGTGACACTCTAGATGTTGCTGGACTCAAGGATGATGGGAGCTGTAGTGCCAACAATATATTGTGAACTTAGCCAAATAGGGTTCCTGCCGGAAAGCGGGTGGTGCCGTGGATTAAACCAAGGAGCCTAGGACTTGCTGATCAGAAGGTCGGCAGTTCGAATCCCCGCGACAGGGTGAGCTCCTGTTGCTCAGTCCCTGCTCCTGCCAACCTAGCAGTTCGAAAGCACGTCAAAGTGGAAGTAGATAAATAGGTACCGCTCCAGCGGGAAGGTAAACGGCATTTAACGGCATTTCTGTGCACTGCTCTGGTCACAACTGGACCTAATGGTCAGGGGTCCCTTTACCTTTAAATAGGGTTCCACTTGGACTTCTCTTTATCTTTGAATTGGAGGAAGGGTAAATTGATAGGAAATGGGGGGTCTCATTGTAAATTGCAAAGCCGGCTTTTTTAAAAAAAGTCAGAGTCAAGGATTATGCTCACCTGCTTGGTAGTGAGCACCACTGAGCACAGCAGGATTTTCTTACGGAATTAAGACCCATTCCATTGATTTCAGCTGGATGAGGCCAAAGTGCTATCTTTTTCTTTGTTTAAAATCTGGGCTTAACTCTATCCACCTTTCTGTTTCCCTGACTTAAATCCTCTCAGTTCCTGTTAGCAAATCATGGAGTTTCACGTTGCATTCCATTTCACCTCTAGTTGCAACTATTTGCTGGGTTGTGTCCATTAAAGCAGAATTAAGAGCTGTAATGTGAGATTATTTCCCCCCGCCCCATGAAGATTTTTTTAAAATAAAAAACTGCTGCAAAACAACAACAACAAAAAAAACACGTTGAAAACATTGCAATAGCTAAACTAAGAGCAGCAACAGAAATGAGACACAATCAAATTAAGAACTGAAAACACTGAGAAAGAAAAATAGTTTAACTGATGGGGGGAAAGGAGTCAAAGAGGGACTTGAAGAATTCGTTCCCATTTTGTAATCCCCCTTCCTAAGGGATTTCTCCCAAAAACTTTGTCCAATCAGGGCACATTATACTCAGCTTTGTAGCCTGTGCTTGCTCCAGTTTCTGTAGGTTAATCTGACTTCCTGTACTTGAGCTGCAGAAGAAATATCAAAGTTCCTGATCTTGAATTATCTTGCTCGTACTGTAGGAATCGGATGGCAGCCACACAGATATCCGTGGGCACAATGACTTGTGGCTGTTTACCACAGATTTAAACTCACCCTGGCAAATTTTCCCTTTCCCTTTCAAGTGACATATTGGCCAGATTCTCATATTACAGAAATCCAAACTTGGACACTGCAAATGTGTGAATACAGTCAAACTTCAGTTTTCTATCATCTCCGTTGCTGAAGGTTTCAGCTCCCGAACGTTGAAAACCCAGAAGTGTTCCGGTTTTCAAAAGCTTTTCAGAAGCCGAACATCCGGCGCTACAGACAAGTGGCTTCTGATTGGCTTTTACAATTGCAAGAGCCAATCAGAAGCCGTGCCTTGGAAATCGAAAGTTTCGGAAGTCAAACGTCCTTCCAGGACGGATTACGTTCGACTTCCGAGGTACCATTGTATGTGGGCTCCCAGAAAAGAGCTCTTAGCTGCATTGCTCGCCCATGAGTCTTTTGCTGGTTCTGCATTGCTCGCCCATGAGTCTTTTGCTGGTTCCACAGTGCTAAGGTCAAATATTTGATTTATGCTTTCGGACCCTTGACAGCCCTATTCCCCTCATGGAACTATAATTCCCAGATATCCCTGGGAAGAGGTACCTTGCTCGATGAAAGGAAGAATGGGAGCTTTAAGCTTCTGATCCCTTCTTTCAAGTCCCTACCCTTACCTGCCCCATGGTAATCTAAAATGTTCAAAAAATAAATAAATCAAAATCAACAATATGGTATTAGTATTATTAATTAAATAATTTGCACACTGTCCTATACCCATAAGTCTCAGGACAGTTCACAACACAAATGAAAGCACAAAATACATAACAAAAATAGCTAAAACAATTAACAATACCAGGGTATACGAACTAAGAAAAAAATGCACTCTCCAACAAAAGCTCATAACCAATTCCGCAGCCCACAAATACAAAAATCCAAATTAACATATAACATTTAAAAACAATTTTAAACAACCTCACCCCTCAGAAACAACACCCACCCAAGTTAAAACTCAACCCCCTGTTAAAACAATAGTTTTAGCACAGGGGGGCTGGCCCATGCCCTCATTCCACTCCAAAGAAACTAAACGCAGATGACAACTTGCATTCTAAACTTCTGAGCAGGCTTGTCTAAACAAAGATGCTTACAACAGGTGCCAAAAAGAGTTCAGTGAATGAGGCTGCCTGATATCAATAGGCAGGGAGATCTATAGTGCTGCCATACTGAAAGATTGAGGTGGAACAGCTATTGTGTGGCACCTGTAACAGTACCAGTTCTGCAGTTTGAAGGAGTCGGGTTGGTGTGTACGGGGGAAGGCGATCTCTTAGGTAGAATCATAGAATCATGGAGTTGCAAAGGACCACAAGGATCATCTCATCCAATCCCCTGCAGTGCAGGGATCTTTCGCTCATCATGGGTAAACCGATCCCAAGTTGTTGAGAGTCTTAGATACTAACTGCACCGCAATGACAACAAATCCTAGTCTCCCGTCAACACAAGGCAAGCTTCACTTGATTTCCACTGACACTGTCTTTTCCTTTCAGCATACAAATGCACATATATCCAGAAGTAAGTCCCATTAAGTTAGTGAGGCGCATTGAACTACAACTCCCCTCAGCCCCAACCTGCGTGGCTAGTCTTAGCCTGGGAGGGTGAATAGCTCCCTGTTACGATCACAAACCACTGGCAGCTGTTTCAGTAACGAAACAGTAGATGGCGCTTAGCTCCCACGTTTCCACTGCTAGCAGGTCATTGGGATTATTATTATTATTATGTGGGGGCCAATAAATACGGGTTTCTTGATGGTCCAGCAATAGAGGAGGGCTGATCAAGGGAGAGCCTCAGCAAAAGTAAGTCATTTCAACCAGCTGGAGGAGTTTGCTGTACAAACACACAGTGAGTCTTTTAAAAGCAAAAGCCAGCCCCGGAAAACGGAGTCTGGGTATTACAAACTGTTGTTCAAAAACAGCTGCAGTGGCAACTTTAGATGGTCTCTGGGCAAGCAAAAAGAGAAGGAAAAAAGCAAGAACCCAATACAGTGGTACCTTGGTTTGCATACGACTTGGCTTGCATATGTTTTGCATTACAAACACGTCAAAGGTTTGCAACCTTTTTTTGGATTACAACCCTTTTTATTATTATGAACAAATTTTTTTTGGAGGCCCCATTGGCCAAAGCGCGCCTTGGGTTACAACCTGTTTTGATTTACAAACGGACCTCTGGAATGGATTTTGTTTGTACACCAAGGTAGCACTGTACTAAACTTTGGTGTCTCTCGCCATTTGTGCCCGCCACAGCATGGCATCTAGTGAAGCCAAACTGGTCACAATACCCTAAAACTGCCTCTGACTGATGGTTAAGCTACTCTAAGAATTGGGAGTCCTATACATCAGGTGTCATATGACATGGCAAATTGGCACGCCTTTGGCATGGGTCAAAAGCTGTGAAATGAAGGTGCCAGGCACACCTTTCTGGGGAGGGAATTGTGTATCTTGGGGTACCACAAAGAGTGCCCTTTCCCAGTTGCTAATCCTAAATTTATTAGGGCTGTAACGCTACCGAGATAGAGACCCACTGCTTGGAGACAGTAATAGGTAGAGCTATGCACAGCCCCAAATCCAGCCCCAAAGCAATTGCGGGGGGCAGAGCTAACATTTAATTAGGGTTTTACACCTCACAGGAGAATGAATCCCAAAGTTCAGCTGTGCGCTGTGTGCCTAAGTGTTTCGTTTTGTCTGCTACACCGCTCGACTTCACCAGGTGACCCCGGTTCGAGTATTATGGGGGGGGGGAGTTTTTCTCGATCTGCTTTCTCCACACTAGGTACAATTCTATACATGCCTGTCATGCCACCCCTCCCTGAACAACCGTTTCTAGGCACTAAGAAGTCCCAAATGTTCTAACCTTTCCTCATATGGGAGTTGTTCCAATATACGTGGCAATTTCATATGCACATATATGTTTATGGAAGACCATAAAGGTTTATTTATTTATTTATTTACGGCTATTAGCCCATAAAATATGTACAAAGACCATAAAGGTAAAGGGACCCCCTGACCATTAGGTCCAGTCGTGGCCGACTCTGGGGGTGCGGCACTCATCTCGCTTTATTGGACAAGGGAGCCGGCGTACAGCTTCTGGGTCGTGTGGCCAGCTGGACTAAGCCGCTTCTGGCAAACCAGAGCAGCACACGGAAATGCCGTTTACCTTCCCGTTGGAGCGGTACCTATTTATCTACTTGCACTTTGACATGCTTTCAAACTGCTAGGTTGGCAGGAGCAGGGACTGAACAATGGGAGCTCACCCCGTTGCTGGGATTCAAACCGCCGACCTTCTGATTGGCAAGTCCTAGGCTCTGTGGTTTAACCCACAGCGCCACCCGTGTCCCTATGGAAGTCCATAGCTATGGCTAAAGATGTGCAGAGATACCCTCTCCATACCTCTTGGCGCTGTGAAAAGGGATGTCACTATGTAAAGCTTATCGCTACATGATTTAAGCTCACGCCGTGGAAATGAACTTTTCAACCACAATTTGTTTCCTCTAGAAATGACATGCGTGCAGGGAGCAGGGCCACAGCTGCTGTTGCCTGGCCTTCCACCACCTTCTCTGGGTGGTTAAGTGCCCGAGCGTTGAACTGAGCAGCTGTCAGGAGCCCTTCTGTGGCTTTCAGAACGCCTCAAGTGGCCTTCCTGATGGATCAAACTCCAGATCTTTGCACCTCTTTAAATGCAAATGTTATTTAGACACGCACACCAGAGAGAAATGGGAAGTGATGTTGGAAGCGAAGGACCCATTTTGCAGAACCTGTCTGACGAAATGGGATCTGCAACATAATGTTGCAGTCTGGAATGTGGGGTAAATTTGGCCCCAGGTTCCCCCCGTCCTTTTCTCTGAGACAGAGCCTGCTAAGTACCTCGGTGCAGCTGTTTTTAGTACCATTCCACCTCCAGAAGGTGTTGCTCTAAGACAGCGGTGCTTATGCCCTGAGAATATGGTAGGGCATAAGCTCTCTATGAAATCTCTCACACACTAGGCATTCAGAACAGCAGGCACAAAAAATGCCATTATACGGGGGAGAAGAGAGGGCCTTTAGTCAAGCCCTTTTGCTCCATATATAGGCTGTCAAAAGGTAAACACAAAATATTTCCACCAGCAATCTTCAGAGCCTCGTACACAGTAGGCCAGTGAGGATTCCTTGTCAATAAAGAACTCTTTGTCAGAAATTCAGAGCAGATCCTCCAGCTCTGAGTGCTGCCTAGGAGAGCGGAGCAAAGCCGACGTTTTACCCAGGAGCAAAACTTTGTGCATCTACATTGCTGCGTGCATCGGTTTGGAAGCTTCGGTTCAGATTTCTAAAAGGACTTCTTCATTCAGTGCATAGTTTAAACTAGGGAACTTGCTCTCATGGGAGGCAATGATGACCACCAGCTTGGATGGCTCCGAAAGACGATTAGACAAATTCATGGAGGAGAGGGCTTTCGATGCCTACCAGCCATGGATATTATGTTCTGCCTCCATAGCAGAAGTCAGTAATGCTTCTTGGTACCAGCTGCTGAATCCATAGGAGATGAGAGTGCTCTTGTGCTCAGGCCCAGAGACATCTGTGAGAACTCAGGCTAGCTCAGTCGGTAGAGTTGAGACTCTTAATCTCAAGGTCCTGGGTTTGAGACCCATGTTGGGCAAAAGGAAAATTGGACTAGATGACCCTTGCGGTCCCTTCCGACTCTACAATTCTATGAATGTGACCAAGTTAGACTTCTATGAACAGACTGCTGGATTAGATGGGCCGTCAGAATGATCCAATAGGTTCTTCTTATACATCAGAGATGGGGAAATTTCTTTGCTAAACCATGTAGGAAATGTACATCTGCTAGGGGAAATGTCCGCTAGAATGCAGGTGAATTTTCACAAGGAGTTAAAAAATATATACAGTGGTGCCCCGCAAGACGAATGCCTCACAAGATGAAAAACTCGCTAGACGAAAGAGTTTTCCATTTTTGAGGTGCTTCGCAAGACAAATTTCCCTATGGGCTTGCTTCGCAAGACGGAAACGTCTTGCCGCTAAGCCGCGAATAAGCCGCTAAGCCGCTAATAGCCGCTAAGCCGCTAATAGCCGTGCTTCGCAAGACGAAAAATTTGCTAGATGAAAAAACTCGCAGAACGAATTAATTTCGTCTTGCGAGGCACCACTGTATTGGGGTGCAGAAATGTGGAGAACTGAACTGAAGAATCCTCACATCTTGGGGAAGTAGGGGAGGGCACATAGTCATGTACAAAACAGCCGGGCAAGGGAGCAGCAACAATCTGGGCACATAGCTAAACACTCTCGGTTCCTGTTGAAAATTGTTCCTCCACTTCCCCGTGGCTTCTGATCTGGCCTATTGCTGGAAAAGCCCCCGTATCTCTGAAGGGAAAGAGGAGTCGGATTCAATAGCTCATTGCAGCGGTTCACCCAGCAGCGTGAGGAAACTCCCACGTCGCAGCCTTTCCAATCCCCGCTATCTGTCACGAAATTATCCAGGCCTTGTTAAAATGCAGCTGCAGCGCTTAATTACTGTTTGTACAGGACTTTGAGAACGGAAAGTGCTATGTAATTGCTGTTGTTATTTAACTTCGGAGCGTGATGGGATCCAAGGGAACTCCTGGAATGGTGACGGCGGCTGCGTTGTACTACGACGGGGCTCGTTTCTCTGGGTGCGTTTGGAAAGGTCCACAGAAGACAATCGCGCCGGTAAATAGATTTCCCATAATGTACGCTGCAAATTGACCGAAGGCCTCTTGGCTTGGGCAGCCTAACTAGCCATCTCTGTACTCGGGGAAGACTTAAAACATCTGCACTTCCAAGCAAATAAGAAGAAATATTGAATTTGGTGCAGCAGGTCCATCACACTCAAGCCACTAAATAACAATGCTGTTTAGCATTTCTGGAGTACTCGAAAGCATTCAAAGCACTTTGCAAATATCATCTCAGTTAATTACACATAAATATTATTATGGGACAGGGAACAAAAATTGATATATAGAAGCTGGTATGTAGACGGATCCTTTCACCATGTCTCAACAGCGTCTTCCATACATATACCATATTTCCCCCTATAGAAGACGATATTTTTTCCTTAGAAGTAATAGGGGGAAATTGTGGGCCGCCTTATACATGGATAGCAGAAGGGGGATGGGCGATTGTTGGCAGCAGCCAGCAGGAGATTGGCAGCAGCGACTAGGCGTGTGATTGGTTGCTGCGGCCAGGCCTGCTGACGATTGGCTGCAGCTACGGCAATTGGGCTGTCTATTTATGGCAGTGGCAAGGTGTGAGTGCAATCAGCTGTGCTTGCGTCGAGTGTCCAGGTGTAGTCTATGCGGCGAGCCTGCAGATGATTGGTGGCTGTGGCTTTGCGTGTGATTTGCATTGGCCTGCAGGCTGTACAGTTATTGGCGCTGGTGACCCCCCCCCCAAAAAAAGATAGAAGCTCAATAACTGGGCAATCTCCCCCCCCCCCAAAAAAGCTCAACAACTTTGGGCAATTTTTCCCCTCAAAAAAGTTTTGTTGTGGTCGTTGTAGATTGGGAGGACCCCCTGAACCCTAGAAATTAATAAATGGTAGTCATTTGATTAATTGGGATATGAATGAAAGTACAAGTTGCAGAACTGTGCCAAACAAGGAATCCCAGGGCTGGCTTATGCAAACCAGCCTGGCTACCTTAGTGAAGAGCAGATCTGTTAACATGACAAAAGGTGTTGATGGTCCACCTGAGAGGAATCCTTTGGCCTGAGACAGATGTTGCCAAGGTGATGGGGGTGTGTGTTTGAACTGTCAGGAAAATAAAGATATATTTTTTTAGCAAGGGGTTCTGGGAAGAAGAAGAGGTGAGAAGAAGTCTGGGATCCATTTTAGGCAGGTTGGCTGAAGGCGGGCTGCACTGCTGTGGGGTACAAGCTCCTCTTGAAATGACCATGCTGTAAGATCTGGACTCCCTCCATGCAGACTGAAAGTGTAAATAGGTGAATAAACCATTTTTCTTAAGGCTACGACAGTCTCAGTGTGTGTTTCAATTCTCCAAAGGAACACAGACCTGGAACCTCCTGGGATCTTGCAGAGAGTTGGGGTGGCACACAACTTGGGTAACACTATATATTCCACCATGCCATATCACAAAATGGTTTGGCAAGCATCCTGGGTTTCAAAAGCAGGTTGTCGTGCTATTTGAGAACTAGCCCAAGCTCTTATTCTTTCACTTAAAGACTCTGCATTGTTAATTTACGCTGCGTGTCAAATTCATGGAGAGAAGGGACCTCTCAATGACTATTGTGACGGATATACAAAATGACCATGTCAAGAATATAAGAACATTAGAAGAGTTTTGCTGGATCAGGCCAATGGCCCATCTAGTCCAGTGTTCTGTTCCCACCTTGGCCAACCAGATGCCTATGGGAAGCCTGTAAGCTGGATTCAAGCTCAAGACCATTCTCCCCTCTTGAGGAACTGATATCCAGAAGCATTACTGCTTGTAGCATTGCGTTAAACTTTTCAACTTTCAAATTCCCCAAATGGGGAGTGCTTTAAAAATCATAACATGACTTGGGAATTCCAAAGGTATTTTGGTTAAATTAGAACCGTAGTATCATAGAGTTGGAAGGGACTTCAAAGGACATCTAGTCCTTGCAAAGCAGGAATTTCAACTAAAGCATCCATGACAGATGGCCATCCAACCTCTGCTTAAAAATGTGATGGCCTGGGACTTGGGTTCAGACTCGGAACCAGAGGTGTCTCAATCTGCACCGGATCCTTCGCCTCAGGCATCATCTGAACCAAGTCTGGGGCCTGATCCTGAAGAGTCCCGGTCTGCACAGTGCCCCTGCAACAAGCACCAGCTGGGCCGAGTCAGGGGCCTGAGCCTGCCCTGGCTCCAGATGCGGGGATTACCTTCAGCTGAGACATCACTTACAGCTGCCCCACTACCAGTTGGGTCAGGGGAGGCTGAGGCAGCCCCTGGGTCTAGTAACCCACCGACATCTCCCAAGCTGCAGAAACTAAGGTCTGAGAGGAGGAGAGACCTGAGTACTCGCAGGAGGAGTGCTCGCCTTTGGGCGAAATAGGGAGGTGAGTCGCCGGGGGATCAGGACTGGCTGTTACCCCCGACAAAGATAAAAGGCTGACGGACCCCACCCCAGGTTGCGGGAGCAACATTGCTGTATGCTAGATCCTGCACCTGTCCTTGCCTTGCCTGGTTTCCTGCCTTGGCCCTGTCGGACTGACTCTTAGCAGAACCTCCAAATTCTGGACTGGTCCTGGCCTGGGTTTCAAGGGTTACCCCCGGGCCCAGCACAACCCCCCCCCCCAAGGAAGGAGAGTCCACAACCTCCCGAGGGAGACTGTTCCACAGTCAAACAGTAAGTGCCAATAAGTTTCTTATGACTTGAAGCCATTGGTTCATGTCCTACCCTCCAGAACAGAAGAAAAAACAAGCTTGCTCCATCTTCCGTGTGACAGCCCTGAAGATATTTGAAGATGGCGATCATATCTCCTCCCAGTCTCCTTTTCTCTAGGCTAAACATACCAGCTCCTTCAACTGTTCCTCATAAAGCTTAGTTTCCAGACCCTTGATCATCTTGGTTGCCCTCCTCTGCCAACGTTCCACCTTGTCAACATCCTTCTTAAAAGGTGGAGCCCAGAACTGGCCCTGTGAGCAGGGGCACTCGATGATGCAACTCTTTGCCAGAAGTCCCTACACGTCCCTCAGGTTGGTTCGCGTCAGACCTCCCTCTTTGTTTTGGGAAACAAACCCTGAAGCTGCCACCCAAACGGCAGGCCCAACATTGCGTTTCGAGGCAGCCCCACCAGCTGTGTGCTTCTCGAGTCAAGCCGCGTGTAAAAATAACTTTTCTGTTCAATTAGATGTGTCCCCAAAGATTATTTTCTCTTCTCTTCTCTTCTCTTTTAAATTGTTGGAACAAATAAGTATCCCATGTTGGTTCTGTAATTAAGACCATGCACAGCTTGGCTCCGAAGATCCCTAATTACATCTGCTTTAGGGATGCTGCTGGAGACTAGATAATTGTATATAGTGGAGCCATTAAAGAAGCTTCATCTACGGCCTAGACTGTATTTTATTTTTTAAAGCATCATGCAGTTTGGAGAGAGGCCTTGGGCCATTTTCAGGGCTTTAATTTGAGCCAAGATTCTGCTGTGGAATTTGTTTTCAAAGCCAAGGTTTAACCTTGAAGCGTTCGAGCAGGATACTAATGCGTTTCCCCTCCCCTAAAAGCCATTGCCTGATCAAGATGGTCAATCTCTGTGGGTGAACGTTTTGCAGCCCTTCACGGGTTTATTCTTCAGAGCAGGACGATGCTGCTGGACTACAACTCCCATCATCCCTGACCATTGGCCACTCTGGCTAGGGCTGATGGGAGTTGGAGTGCTTGAGATCTCCCCACAGCCATGGCCTCAGACTTCTATTGTCACCGAGCTGTTCTAGGATGAGTTAAGCTGCTGCAGAACATTAAAGGTAACATTGCATACCCTCTCACTGCCCTGCTAAGAAATGTCACAGTTATAGGAAACTTTATTCAAGACCCCTCAAATGTTATATCTAAGCAAAGACATCCACGCTCACCTTGAAATTTCATGCTAGCTTAAATGTGTAGCAGGTTCCATAGTAGTGCAGAGAAACAGTACTGCGCTATTTCAGTGTTATTGCTGGCCACTTACTACTACTACTACGTTTTTCCTATGTTTGAAAATGAAAAGTATTGATGCACAAGATAAAATAAGATGGGGGGGGGGGAGAAAGCACCCGTGGTTTTTTTTTTTTAAAAAAACCACCTTATAAGCATTCCAAGTTATTGTAGTTAATCTAAACTTAACCCAATTCAGTGTTTAAAAAAATGAATTCCAAATATTGTTAAATTTGTCCATTGCAAGTCTATGTTTGTGTGCAACTGTTTTGTGAGTTTATACATTTATTTTATCCGCTCGTTGAAGGGAACTGCATTTTTATTTTTCATTTTTCCAGTTCATCAATACCTATCTTTTGGTGTAGTTCGGGTGCAGAGAGTCCATTCATATTGTCCCTTTGTTAGGTTCCGTGTATTGGGTATATAATTCAAAAGGATATTTTCCTCTGCAAATTTATGATTTTTCCGTACACTTACATTGATCATCTCTATTACCCTCTGCCAAAAATTTACCAGTGTAAGACATTGTATGAACATATATTTTAAAGAAGCCTTGTCCCTGTTACATCTGCAGCAGCTAGATGTTGTAGAGACTTAGACAGTCCTTTCATAAACAAGTGTAATGGAATCCCGTAAGTTTTAAATAATAATAATTTTATTATTTGTACCCTACCCATCTGACTGGGCTGCCCAGCCAGGCACTCTGGGCGGCTTCCAACAAATTATAAAAACATAATAAAACATCAAACTTCCCTATACAGGGCTGCCTTCAGATGTCTTCTAAAAGTTGTATAGTTATTTATCCCCTTGACATCTGACACACTAAATGGTTTATGCACAATTCAAAGTGTTGGTGCTGACCTTTAAAGCCCTAAACGGCCTCAGCCCAGTATATCTGAAGGAGCGTTTTCACCCCCATCATTCAGCCTGGATACTGAGGTCCAGTGCTGAGGGCCTTCTGATGGTTCCCTCCCTGTGGGAAGCGAGGTTACAGAGAACCAGGCAGAGAGGGCCTTCTCGGTAGTGGCACCTGCTCTGTGGAATGCCCTCCCATCAGATGTCAAGGCAATAAACAACTATCTGAAAGCAACCCTGTTTAGGGAAGTTTTTAATGTTTGATGTTTTATCATGTTTTTAATATTCTGTTGGTAACCGCCAGGGTGGCTGGAGAAAGCCAGCCAGATGGGCGGGGTATTATTACACTGGTCAACAACAAATTTGTTGTCTGCGTTTTTTCAGCTGATTTAGGATGAATCTGATGCGCTGAATCCAAAAATCACATTGGTTTTGCTCAATGAGGTCAAGTTTTTGAGCTATGGCCACATGTCTTTTTTTACGTTTTTGTTCACATGTACGCTTGTGTGGAGCATTTTAGAAGAAGTTGGTGGGGGTAAAATGCCTTGTCAAATAATTGTTTTGATTGGAAATGATTATTTTAATGACAAGAAGTATTCAGGTCCGATAGTTCTGGATGATTATGTCGAAAAGGGATCAGTTTGAAGTCATAAAACCTCGAAATCTTCCATAAATTGGTCCAGCAAAGCATAAAGTTGGGGGATCAAAACTAAGTTAATGGGGCAGCCGCCCCACGAAGTATCCTGATCTTCAATCAGCACGTCGTCCTGTAGCTCATTGTGATGAAATTCCAGTGCCTATCTTCGGAGAACTTCCTGACATTAGTGACGAAGATCCCTCCAGTGTTGAAGGACATGAAGAAGAAGAAGTGGTTCTTGAACATGATGCTCCACATCCATTTCCCCAAAAGGAGTTGAATGATCTAGTTCGCGACCTCAGCTTGTCAAAGGACTCTGCCGAACTGTTGGCATCCAGATTGAAGGAAAAAAACCTCCTTTCTGACAGTGCTCGCATCAGCTTCTTGCGCAACAGGCATCAAGAGTACCTCCGTTTTTTCTCGGAAGAGAAGGACTTGGTGTACTGTGCAGATATTGCACAGCTTCTGCTCAAGCTTGGAGTGCCACAGTACGAACCCAAAGATTGAAGACTGTTCATTGACAGCAGCAAGAGATTACTGAAATGTGTTCTGCTGCACAACGGCAACCAGTTTGCCTCTATACCCCTGGCTCACTCAAGTACACTGAAGGAGAACTATGAAGCGATAAAGTATGTGCTGGAGAAAATTGGTTATGATCAGCATAAGTGGTTTATTTGTGTTGACCTGAAGATGGTGAACTTTTTGTTGGGACAACAGTCTGGCTTCACCAAGTACCCATGTTTTCTGTGCATGTGGGATAGTAGGGACCGTGCTCAGCATTACACGAAGAAGGACTGGCCTGTGTGGGAGGAATTGGTGCCTTGCAAAGAAAGGAACGTCATCAACGACCCTCTGGTGGACAGAGACAGAATACTCTTCCCACCGCTGCACATCAAGCTCGGCTTAATCAAGCAGTTCACCAAGGCTCTGGACAAGGATGGTGACTGCTTCACTTACTTGTGCCAGGCGTTTCCAGGATTGACCATGGAGAAGTTGAAAGCTGGCATCTTTGATGGTCCCTCAGATCCGTCAGCTCATCAGAGATCCAGAGTTTGGAATCTCAGTGAATGAAATGGAACTGGAAGCGTGGAAGGCATTTGTTCTGGTAGTGAAGAACTTTCTTGGCAACAATAAGGCCAGAAACTACGCAGAACTTGTCAACAACATGCTGACTGCTTTCAGAAACTTGGGCTGCAACATGAGCATCAAGATGCACTACCTATTTTCACACATGGACCGGTTTCCTGAGAACCTGGGTTCAATGAGTGACGAGCAGGAGGAGAGATTCCATCAGGACATGAAAGAGATGGAGACCAGGTATCAGGGTCGCTGGGACGCAGTCATGATGGCTGATTACTGTTGGACTCTGAAGAGAGACCTCTGTGCTGCTGAGCATTCCAGGAGTTCCAAGAAACAGAAGTTCAAGCCCTGAAGTTTGAAAAATGGTGAAGCAACATGCAATTTACATGTACTTACCTTTACCAATGCCCACCATTCAGTTTACAGAAAACCTGACCTGATGGAGAGAAACGGATGCCATTTCCTGATTCAGCAGTGCAAAAATACCCTAAATCAGTTGTAGAAATCTAGACAACATTCAAAAAGTAAAAAATTGTTGACCAGTGTTATTATTATTATTATTATTATTATTACTAGTAATAATGGCCAAGTACTTAAAGGAGTATCTCCCACGATACCTACCATCTCATGTTCTGAGATGATCCCACTGGCACCCTGACTGTGAAGCTCATTTTCCACAGACATGTGCTCTTCCCATGCCCCACTGTTATTATTTAGACATCAGTTAAGACTTGTTTGTTTTAACTGGGTCTGAGATTCAACAGCTCTGCTACGAAGCTACTTTGCCATGCTGCTCTTTGGGGTTGTTATTTTTCGGTGTTTTAATTATTGAGCATCAATTTTATCTTGCGTTCCACCCTAGGCTACTTCAAGGGGAAGGCTGGCATCTAGAATCATAGAATCATAGAGTTGGAAGAGACCACAAGGACCATCGAGTCCAACCCCCTGCCAAGCAGGAAACACCATCAGAGCACTCCTGACATATGGTTGTCAAGCCTCTGCTTAAAGACCTCCAAAGAAGGAGACTCCACCACACTCCTTGGCAGCAAATTCCACTGTCGAACAGCTCTTACTGTCAGGAAGTTCTTCCTAATGTTTAGGTGGAATCTTCTTTCTTGTAGTTTGGAGCCATTGCTCCGTGTCCGCTTCTCTGGAGCAACAGAAAACAACCTTTCTCCCTCCTCTATGTGACATCCTTTCATATATTTGAACATGGACCCCTTAACCTCCTCTTCTCCAGGCTAAACATGCCCAGCTCCCTTAGCCGTTCCTCATAAGGCATCGTTTCCAGGCCTTTGACCATTTTGGTTGCCCTCTTCTGGACACGTTCCAGTTTGTCAGTGTCCTTCTTGAACTGTGGTGCCCAGAACTGGACACAGTACTCCAGGTGAGGTCTGACCAGAGCAGAATACAGTGGCACTATTACTTCCCTTGATCAAGATGCTATACTCCTATTGATGCAGCCCAGAATTGCATTGACTTTTTTAGCTGCCGCGTCACACTGTTGGCTCATGTCAAGTTTGTGGTCAAGCAAGACTCCTAGATCCTTTTCACATGTACTGCTCTCAAGCCAGGTGTCACCCATCTTGTATTTGTGCCTCTCATTTTTTTTGCCCAAGTGCAATACTTTACATTTCCCCCTGTTAAAATTCATCTTGTTTGTTTTGGCCCAGTTCTCTAATCTGTCAAGGTCGTTTTGAAGTGTGATCCTGTCCTCTGGGGTGTTAGCCACCCCTCCCAGTTTGGTGTCATCTGCAAATTTGATCAGGATGCCCTTGAGTCCATCATCCAAGTCGTTGATAAAGATATTGAATAAGACCGGGCCCAAGACAGAACCCTGTGGCACCCCACTAGTCACTCTTCTCCAGGTTGAAGAGGAACCATTGATGAGCACCCTTTGGGTTCGGTCAGTCAGCCAGTTACAAATCCACTGAGTGGTAGCATAGTCAAGACCCCATTTTACCAGCTTCTTTACAAGAATATCATGGGGCACCTTGTCAAATGCCTTGCTGAAATCAAGGTAGGCTACATCCACTGCATTCCCTTCATCTACCAGGCTTGTAATTCTGTCAAAAAACGAGATCAGGTTAGTCTGACATGACTTATTTTTCAGAAATCCATGCTGACTATTGGTGATCACAGCATTCCTTTCTAGGTGCTCACAGACTGTTTTCTTAATGATCTGCTCCAGAATCTTCCCTGGTATTGATGTCAGACTGACTGGGCGGTAATTATTTGGGTCCTCTCTTTTCCCCTTTTTGAAAATAGGGACAACATTTGCCCTCCTCCAGTCTGCCGGGACTTCGCCTGTTCTCCAGGAATTCTCAAAGATGACTGCCAGTGGTTCTGAGATCACATCTGCCAGTTCTTTTAATACTCTTGGATGCAGTTCATCTGGCCCTGGAGACTTATAGAATCGTAGTATCTCATAGAATCGTAGTATTGGAAGGGGTCCTGTGGGTCATCTAGTCCAACCCCCTGCAATGCAGGAATCTCAATAAAATAAAATAAAAATATTTATCATAGTTATAATAACCAAATTTTATTATTGCACTTTTCTGGTTCTTTTTATTATTCTTGTGGATTATGTATTTTTGGCATGGTACTGGAAGCAGGCTTTGGAGGGCTTGATGCTACAGGGCACCTTATGAATATCAATACTGATTAGTGGGTCAGATCCATCAGAGTGTAAACAGGCACCTGCTGATGTAATAGAGCTTCTTTGTCTTCTCGCCCCCCCTGGAACCTTCTTAGATCTCCTCCTGAGGATTGGAAAACCCTCCTGAGCAGTTATGTAGGACATGTGGGGAGCTACTGGGAGGAAGAGAAGGAAAATGGCCCCATCGAACAGGATAATTTTTGTTGTTCAAGTGGGCAGACATCATTGGCTGTGGTGATGACAACAACAAAACTGTCAGGTGTGTGTGCAGGAGCCAGGCCCTGTGACCAATAGGACTCTGCAGGATTGGGGCCTTCCTAAGTTTGTTCTGAAGAGGCAAGGCCCACACAGGTGAGGCTGATTGGTAACTCACAGCACCTGGTGGCAAGAGCCGGGAAGGGATATAAGGTCAGCATTTTCCCTTTGGCTCTTTGCCACAGCAACACATTCCCTGCCTTGCTGCATTTGACTCCTTGACTCTTGATCCTTGGACCCCTGACTTCATGACTCCTAGCTTCTTGATCCTCGGACCCCTGACTTTGTGCCTCTTTGCTTCTTGATCCTCGGACCCTTGACTTCTGGACTCCCAGCTCTCTGACCCTTGGACTCTTGGCTTTCTGACTCCTGACTTCTGGACTCCTGTTGCTGCTCCCACCCGGTCCTGATGTCCCCAGCCGGGACTTCAATCGCCCGTGAACCGGACCGTGACAACAACAAGTATGTAGAGACAATTTGCTGCTTGCTCAAAGTGTTGGTTTTGATCTATAAAGCCTTAAACGACTCAGGACCTCAATACCTCACATGAGCCTACCCAGACCTTGAGATCATCTTCTGATCCCCTTCTTTGTGAGCCTCCTCCATGAGAGGTCCAGAGGGTGGCAACACGAGAACGGGGCCTTTTCTACAGTGGCTCCCCATTTGTGAAATGCTCTCCCCAGGGAGGTTTGGCTGGCTCCTTCATTATACACCTTTAGGCGCCAGGCAAAAATATTCTTCTTTAACCAGGCCTTGGGCTGACTGTCATGCTGTGCCCTTTTAAAATGGGTGGTTCTTGTTTTTAATTTTTGTTTTTATTATGTATTTTGTGGGTTTTTTTTTTTTTTTTTTTTTTTTTTGCTTTTATGTTGTGAACCATTCAGAGACTTGCAGATATAGAGCCAGTCTAAGGAATTATAATAATGAAGATGATAATATTGCTCCAGTTGTTATCTTGGATGGCTCTCACTTCAAGAAAGTGACTCTGTTAATTGGTTCTGTTGCAAGGACGCTCATTGTTCTAGCCAGCAGGAAGCATAAATCTAACCACATTTATCTTCTGTTTCCATTGTTGTCAAACGGAGAAAGGTTTCCTTTTGCTCCTTCTTCTGAAGAAGGATTGTGACGCGTTTTCAAGGGGCAAGTGGAGGCATTCTTACTTTTTCACTGTACTCATTTCATGCTCTTTTGTTCTCAAGTGGTGGTTGAACTTTTTCAAGGTAACTTGACTAAGGCATTGTTGGACGCCACTCCAATCTCCAAGTGGTGTGAAATTCCAGGGGTTCCAGGCATGTGCCCAAGCTTTGAGTTTCTTTTTGGAATGGGGTACAGAGGAGACTGTGGTGTCTTTAGGATATATGGTTTATTTACAGTTATATGGAACCTGAGCCTACGGTAGAGGGGTTCAAAGCATTAACACCCCGAAAGGGTCTCGTTTTTCCCATAGCCACAGCCTTGGATTCAAGCAGAAATATCACATGGCGCTCTCTGTCTTTCTGACTGCGAGAAGCGTGGTTACAGGGAACCAGGCAGAGGGCCTTCTCGGTAGTGGCACCCACCCTGTGGAACTCCCTCCCATCAGATGTCAAGGAAATAAACAACTACAATGGACGCTTGGGTTGCGAACATGATCCGTGCAGGATGCACGTTCGCAACCTGCAGCGTTCACAACCCGCAGCAGCGTGTCTGTGCACACGCGGGTTGCGATTCGACGCTTCTGCGCATGCACAAAGTGCAATTTAGTGGTTTTACGCATGCGCGAAACCCGGAAGTAACCCATTCCAGTACTTCCGGGTTTCAGCGGGGCCGTAACCTGAAAAAACGCAACCTGAAGCATGTGTAACCCGAGGTATGACCGTATCCGACTAAATTCTAAAAGAAATCTGAAGGCAGTCCTGTTTTTGGAATCTTTTAATGTTTGATGTTTTAACGTATTTTTAATATTCTGTTGGGAGCTGCCAAGAGTGGCTGGGGAAACCCATCCAGATGGACGGGGTTTTAATAATAATAATAATAATAATAATAATAATAATAATAATAATAAATAATAAATAATATATTCTGATTGCTGCTTTGCTTCTCAGTCACATCACTGCCCCCAAAACATTCTACTCTAAATTCTGACCTTATCTGTTGGGAGAGGGGCCACCACCCATTTGCCATCTCACACCCAGCCCCTTAATCCCCTTTAATGGCTCATCACCCAGGCTATTGACAAAGATAATACAGGGGAGATAGACATAGGGTTGCCATATTCCGAGAAGCAAAAGAGAGGACACATTTTAGGTGGGCCGGGAGGAAGAGAAAAATAGTAATAGTGTGTGTACAGTAAAAGATAAAAAGGTGTATTGAAATAATTAATAATGGTAATTAAAAATGAACATGACACACCCTCCAACATTTTGTGAGAAAGATTCGGGGCATCCCCCCCAGTATCCTGCATCTGTCGCTCGCCACCTCCCCGCTGCTGACCCCTTCCTCACCTGCTTGCCTCCTCCTTCCCTCCCCTCTCTTACCTTTGCTTTCTTTGGCCTCCTACTCACAATCATCTCCAGATGATGGGAAGGCCAGGCAACTGCCGGAGACAGCAGAAAGCCTAGAGCGGCCCCCAGGAGGCTGTGCCGGGCCTGGCGGCCCCCAGATTAATCACAAGGCTTAGGGCGGCCCCCGGAAGGCCGCACAAGGCCTCACTGCTATGATTCCTAGAGTGGCCCCAATACAAATGGTACAAAAAATAAAAATATAAACCTGGATATTTTGCAAAATATTTAAAATCTGTCCAGATGGTGATTTTACCTTTGAAAAAGAGGACATGTCCAGAAAAATCTGGGCGTATGGCAACCCTAAGATACAAGGACAGGAGACAAATATAGAAAGAGGTGGATAAAAGGAAGAGGGTATGTTTGGGTTAGCACTAACAATTTTTTAAAAAAGATCATAAGAGCTGTTTAATAAGCTCAATGGTCTATATCTAGCCTAGTGTCCTGTTATTCACAGTGGTCAACCAGACAACGTTGGGAAGACTTTGGGAATGTTTGTTTATGGAAACTGGGTTTTTGGGTATTATATTGGATTGGATGAAGTCAGTATGGTTTTTACATAGTGGAGAGGTGAAGAATCTGAAGTTCTTTACTTTCTGAATTTTATTTTTCTATCTTTCTCTTTTAACCTCTTTTCTACACCCCGTGTAACACCGTCCCACCAGATGTCAAAGGAAAAAACAACTACCAGACTTTTAGGAAACATCTGTTCTCCTAAAGGCAGCCCTGTTTAGGGAAGCTTTTAATATCTGAAGGACTATTCTATTTTAATATTTTGTTGGAAGCCACCCAGAGTGGCTGGGGAAAACCCACCAAATGGGTGGGGTATGAATAAATAAATAAATAAATAAATAAATAAATAAATAATAATTTTCTTTTTCTATTCCTCCCACCCGTCACCGCTTTTTATGTTTATGTATTTAGAACAAAGTCTTAGTTGGGATTAAAAAAAGGGGGGAGATATTAAGTTTTGATTTTTTTTTTCTATAAACCTCAATAAAATTTATTAAATAAACACAAAACAGCATACAAATCATACAAGTTATAGCATCTCCATTCAGAAGAGGCAGCTTGCTGCTTCCCTCCATGAGTTACCATTCTGGCCTTGCCTCCTTGCAGATCAGGGATTCATACAGGAATGCCCTCTCTCGAAGGTGTACAACACATATTCTTACGTGCTCTACAAGTAAACCCCTTTTTTGGGACACAATGGTGAAGCATGTCTCTAGTTTTAACTCTGGAAAGGGTTGGAGGGGAAAATCATACCTTAGCTGTCTGAAGTTTGGGGAACACTGGCCTAAGGTACAATATTTATGGAGTCTTTAAAATGATTCATTTGTTGGAGAATTCTCTCCCCCAGCTCTCCCATGTGAATTATGGAATCTGAATCTTTTCATGCGAATGGGCACCTTTGATGAGGTGAGCATAGTTTTGTATTCCCACTTGGAGACCTAAAAAGCAACCATTTCCTATCCAAACAAGATGGGAGACAATGGACCCTTTCAGAGCTACTGGGCTGTTCTCTGTAGCTCTTTGTATCCCAAAGCACTTTTAAAAGGGGGGTGGGAAGGAGTGAGGGACAAGCTCAGTGAGCTTTCTTCAAATGTACACATCACGTCCAGAATATTAAAGCATATACAGCTTATGGAACAACTACATTCCATCAGAAATCAACCAATTTAGTTTTGACAATGGGGGTAGTTTTAAATCTCTGTGGAGGAAAAAGAAGAAAAGGAACAAACTGATGTTCTAGGTGGTTCAGATATTCTTCCTTCAAAGAGAAGAATATTGGGCAGATCGTCCGATGGTATACAATCGTACCTTGGAAGTCGAACGGAATCCATTCCAGAAGTCCGTTCAACTTCCAAAATGTTCGAAAACCAAATTGCAGCTTCTGATTGGCTGCAGGAAGCTCCTGCAGCCAATCAGAAGCCGCGGAAGCCCTGTCGGACGTTCAGCTTCCAAAAATAGTTCGCAAACCGGAACAGTCACTTCCAGGTTTGCGATGTTTGGGAGCCAAAACATTCAGGAACTAAGCCGTTCAAAAACCAAGGTATGACCATACTTTTCCTGTGAGGATGACTAAAGCATTTGGGCCTCTTTAATAAGGAGAACTCTTGAGGTGGGGGGACTTAGAAGAAGTTATATAAAACACATAACCTCCAGTGTGACATGAGGGAAAACCAGGATGTCATCTTCTGGAGCCAATCCCCCTGCACAACTCATGTGACAAGTGTGAGATTGCAGCCCTGAAAAAAGCCCTTTCGGAGGCATGGTCGTAGCCCTGAAAAAGCACTTTTGTCAGGGTGAGATCACATCTGGAAATTGCCTGAGAGCACAGTTCCCAAAAGGGCCACTGTGTTCTTTCAGGGGAAAACCGGATGTCCTGTTTTTTTGGGGGGACAGTTGTGGGATGTGAAAATGATGCAGGGATTGGCCGTTTCCAGGCTTTTCAAAACTACTTTGTTGTTAGTCGAACCCCAAAGTTAGATAATAAGAACAGCCTACTGGAATGGGCCAGTGGCCCATCTAGTCCACCATTTTGTTCTCAGAGTGGCCAACTGGATGCCTGTGGAATACCCACAAGCAGGACCTGAACTCTGCTCCCTCTCTCGGTTTCCAGCAAATGGGAAGCATTTACTACCTATGACAATGGAGGTAAAACACATGAGAACAGAGCCATCAGGGTCAGTACAGTAGAAGACAGCATCAGTAGCCATTGATAGTCTCCTCCTCCATGTACAGTGGTACCTCGGGTTAAGAACTCAATTCGTTCTGGAGGTCTGTTCTTAACCTGAAAGCGTTCTTAACCTGAAGCACCACTTTAGCTAATGGGGCCTCCTGCTGCTGCCGCGCCGCCACCACACAATTTCTGTTCTCATCCTGAAGCAAAGTTCTTAACCCGAGGTAATATTTCTGGGTTAGTGGAGTCTGTAACCTGAAGCGTATGTAATCCGAGGTACCACTGTATTTGTTTAGTTCTCTTTTAAAACCACCCAAGTCAATGGCTATCGCTGCCTCTTGTGGAAGCAAATAGTTTAACTATGTGCTATGTATATTGGCTAACTTAGTAAACTATGTGTTAGCTCTGTAGAACTACTAGCTGGAGCCAGTGCCTTTCAATGCTTTTTTTTTTTTTTTTTTGCATGCAATTTTGCCCAACGTATAGTTTTGCAATGCAATTTCTCGTACTATAACAGTTTTGTATATTATCTTCACTAATACAGGCATTTTCATGCACACGTAACGACAATGCATATACATTTATGGATGCATTAGTTAGCTAGAGAACTGCATTGCAAAATTCAGAGAAGTGGAAAATTTGTAGGACGGCTATATTTCGGTTCCTGCATTGTTTTGGAAATTTCAAATTAGGTGGGCTCACCTTTAAATGCAAACTGAATCAAATTTCGGCCCCATCCCGTTGAAAACCCATATACAAGGAAATCAGTGAATCTAGGGATATTTCAGATAGAACTCTGCTGTGAACGCTGTTGGATTTCTCTTTCATCCCTATAATAATAATGCTAATTTTATTATTTATACTCCACGCATCTGTCTGGGTTTCCCCAGCCACTCTTGGCATCTTACAGCATATATAAAACATAGTAAAACACCATGCATTTCCCTAGTGAGAAATGTCATTCAAAAGTGCCTTTGAAGAGGAGTAAAAGTTTTTCCTATGTACCTGAGATCTCTTCCCTGGGACTGGTGTCTTCCCATTTGTTTTTCCTGATTCCTCAACCCTGATCACATGCTGGAAGATCGCCACATGAAACCATTCTCAGTTCGGCCCCATCTATTTTCATGGCTGAGATCTGCTACTTATCATCAACTCCAGTGTCATAAATAAGCATAATGCTGAAACTGGCATTAGATAGGCATCTCATTGCACAGCAGGTTTGTTTGTGAGAGGAGTAGAAAAATCCCTAAATGTGAAATGGATTTCTCTTTGCTGTGGTTTTCGTGATCACAGGTGCCTTTGCTCAACAGCATTGCAAGATCCTCGTGCATCTATTTTTCAATTAGAGCACCTATTTTTTCATCGCGGGCACCAATTGTTCCTTAGCACCTTCAGGCATCCCCTCTTCCTTTCCTACTTTCATGGATAAATGCCCACACCTTGCAACACTGCTCCTAACCGCACGCGGATGGTCACATTGCCGCTGCGTCCAAGGAATATGATGGAGAGAAGGGCATGCGGATTTCACACTTTATGGAGTGTCATTCCTAATTACGAAACTCTCGAAAGCAAAGCACTGATGTGTGCATAGGGGAGGGAATCGAGATGACAAAGTCTATTAAAGCCTCCAGGACTTGCCTCAATGCAACAGAGGTGTGTGTGTGTGTCTGTGTGACTTTTTCAGTGACAACTCCTGTTTGCAGAAAGAGAGGAGGCCTCTGGGCAGCCTCTCCTGGAATGGACAGCACACCGATGATAAACAATGCATCTGCTTCGCTTGCCTGGGAGTGCCAGAAGGGAAACGGTGCCAGTGAGTTGACAAGCTGGCACTGGTCATTGCAGCTGACTCAGATTAAACTGTGTGGGAGAAAGAGGTGCCAGAGGGAAAGGAAGGAATTAGCTGGCTCTTGATATTTACACATGTGGGTAAATTTCGGGGTAGGTGACACAGTCCACTTTACGCCTTCCATAAATGTGTGTGTGCATTTTCACTTAACTTCATTTCGATGAACATTAGCTGCTTTTGTAAAATAAAAATACTCAAAGGTTTTTTTGGGGGGCACAATCCAGAGAAAGTGAACTCTGCTTTAAGGAAGGGAATATGTAAATTTTGGTTCTCTTCATTTCACACCCCAGTCTTTTATTCAGATCTCCGCGTTTCCACAACAATTAGACAATTTTTAAAAATTAAAAAAGTGAAAATTCACCAGCATTTTTGAACAATTTTTGACTAATATTCACATTTCTGCAATGCAATCTTCCCCAATATAATGCATTTTGTATACTATTTTTGGAAATATATGCATTTTTCTGGACATTTGGCTCCAGTATATCCATGCTTGTGTCCATCACTTGCCTATAGAACTGCATTGCAAAAGTCAGAGCAGTGAAAATTTCGAGGGAGGCTGACATTCGTTTTACGTATTGTTTTGGAAAATGTGAATTTGGTATGCTCACCTTTAAATGCAAACAAACAAATTTCTTCCCCATCTTCATTGAAAACTCTTTTACAAAGCAAATGGTGGATCTATAGGGACATTTCAGTAGGTAACAGGGCTCAGTGAGCTACAAGAGTCTGTGGCAGAGAGAAATGCAGATCAGAGGCAGAAGCTGAAGCGGGAGTCCAAGAGGAAGAGATGAGTCAGGCAGATGAAGAGTCACAGGTGTTGCCCCCTCCTACTGCGACAAAATCCTCTCCCTGCTTGTCTCCCAGAACCAGAAGAGGCATTAAAGGGATGGAGGAGAGGTTGGCTGGCACACCTGTGCTATCTCGCATTGCTAGGAAAAATCCCTGGTGAGGAAACAGGGACTTCTGTCTCAGCAACTGATTTTCCTGGAGGAAGACCACCGGGAATGAGGTGCTTTGCTCATTAGGCCTGACATTCAACTAATAATAATAATTCTGATGGGAGGGCAATCCACAGGATGGGCGCCACCACCAAGAAGGCCCTCTGCCTGGTTCCCTGTAACTTGACTTCTCGCAGTGAGGGAACCAAAAGAAAACCCTTGGCACTGGACCTCAGTGTCTGGACAGAAGGATGGGGGTGGAGATGCTCCTTCAGGTATACTGGGCCGGGGCTGTTTAGGGCTTTAAAGGTCAGCACAATATTATTATTATCATTACCCTGCCCATCTAGCTGGGTTTCCCCAGCCACTCTGGGCGGTTCCCAGCAGAATATTAAAAACACGATAAAACATCAAACATTAAAAGCTTCCCTCAACAGGGCTGTCTTCAGATGTCTTCTAAAAGTCAGATAGTTGTTTATTTCCTTGACACCTGACGGGAGGGCGTTCCACAGGGTGGGCGCTACCACCGAGAAGGCCCTCTGCTTGCTTCCCTGTAACCTCACTTCTTGCAGGGAGCGAACCGCCAGAAGGCCCTCAGACCTGGACCTCAGTGTTCGGGCAGAATGATGGTGGAGACGCTCCTTCAGGTATACTGGGCCGAGGCCGTTTGTAGAGTCTGTGGAGGTCATGTTTTTGCTAATAAAGTCTTAACTCCATCTTTGAACCATATGATTGCTGGCCGGAACACTCCTGCAACAGTCAGACTGGACAATACTGAGCTGGATGCACGAATGGGCTGCCTTGGTATACGGCAGTTTCCTCTGTTCTGTTGAGCCGGCTGCTTTCTTTGGAAACTGACCCTTCTGACGCTGTGGAATTTCAGACGTGTGTCCCGCCCCCCCCCCATGGCAAAGAACACTCTGCACAGAGACTTTTTCTCCTCACCCAACTCAGCAGCGATGTTAACAGCACTGTCCTCACCTGTATGAATGGACAAGCGAATCAGAATGGCCTCTGTGTTCCTCTGCATCCCTGACTGTTTAACATAGCCGTTAACGTGCCATGGCAACACCTCTGAACCGCAGCAAATCCCACGCACTCCTAACAACATTCCAGGGAGCCGGGATGCAGCCAATGGCCTCCATTATTCCAAAAGTGCCTGCCAAGCCCTCTCCCAGTGTTCAGACCCTGCCAGGGGCGACCTCTTTGAAGTCCAAAACACCACCTTTGCCCATCCAGTTCCCCTCTGCTCGGCTAGGTGTTAACACAAACATCTCCCCATGCCAAAAAGGGGGGAGTTTCATTATTTATTGGAGCCTCTGCTCCTTCCAGCGAAAGTGTCAGACTTCAGTAGCTTGTGTAGCGGCCAGACAACTGGCGATGCCTTTCCAAAGCGCTTGTATTAAAATACACACACACACACACACACACACAGAGAGAGAGAGAGAGAGAGAGAGAGAGAGAGTGTTAAATTGGCTATTCAGCTTCCCCTCAGAGCCGTCTTTTGCGAGTGTAAAAATGCCCCGTGCCAAAAGAAACAAGCGAGGCTTTCTCTTTTGAAAAGAGGTGCTGACAGTGACTGCTTATAATGGAAACATTTGTATATCGGTGGAAACGTGGCCCATTTCGCTTCAGAAAAAAAGGCTTTTGTTTTTATAAGGGAAAGAGAAATTACCGCTGAGATGTGAATATTCATCGTACGTAGCTATTTGTCATGGCTTCCTTAGGCCAGGACTATAATAGAACACGGCCTGCCATCTTCTCCCCACCTCCCTTGCTTTTGAAGAGCATCTCAGCTAGGAAGCAAAACAGCATCACATTAAACTCTCCAAGCCCGGTGGGGGCTTTGGCCTTGGGTTCGCAGACCACTTGCTTACACCACATGGCAGACTGATTTTCATAGCCCTGAGGATCATCTAGTCCAACCCCCCGAAATGCAGGAATATTCAGATGTCCCATTCGGGGATTGAACCTGCAATCTTGGCTTTTGAAACTGAGGGGAGTTTCTAATGAAGATGATTTAGTTGATTACGTTCCCTTCACCCTAAGGTCCCAGGGCAAGTTGAAACATTAAAACTGTTAAGTTGTGGGTGAACATATCAGATGACACAGCAATTCTTCAAACAGCTCTTGTTTATTCACAGGCCAGAACTGAACTGAACTGAACTGAAGGGTTCAGCCAACCTGCTTATATAGAGCTCCACTAGAACGCAACAGTAACCACTTTCTGTAACTATCCAATCACTGAACGTCACTTTCAATACCTTATTTGCATATGTGGACCTGAGTGAAAACTATCCACAGTATCCCCTGCTGGCCCAGGGTGAGAACTTCCGTACATAACAAAAACACAACATTATAATGCAATACAGTGTTATATGAAAATTTGGGGTTGACTTTTACAGTCCAACTCCCCATCAAGGGATTCGGTGTCCCCCGATATTGGTCAGAGAAGAATGGAGTGGAGACAGGAACCAGTAGTAGGAAAGTAAGGCATACCTTTATTTTTCTGCTGCAAGGTGGTGGGGGCCCAGAACAAAGGTGTGTAACAGCTTTTAAAGTCTTTAGGAATTGTCCGACCCCTTAACCAAAGACCGCCCAAAAGTATCAAACATGCGTCACAGAAAGAAGCGGTCTACAACAGAAATTTGAGAGTGTGGCTTGTCTCCTGTTTGCCAAGATACCTTATAATGCTTGCTGACTGCATTATCCTTACCAGTCTGGGCCATTCTTTGTTTTCATATAACAACAGCAAGCCCACAACTTACAGGCATTTAACTTGTGTGCATTCAGCTTTAGGCACTTGGCAAAAAAATAAAAATAAAAAGAGGGAGGAAAAGGGACAGGCTTCTGGGGAAAATGACTTTGGCAATCCCATATGCCATTGAACCCAGTGCTATTTTTCTAGATAAAGAGGGGCTGGAACTCACCATGAACACCTCCCTCTTTCTCTTAGAATGGTGATGGTGCCCACCTGAGAGGTGACAGAACTGAGTCCTGGTTGAAAAAAAAGCCCTAATTGAACCCTATGTGTTTTGACTGTTAGCAATTTTGGTTTTAGGTGAGATTCCCAAATCATAACTGCCCCCCCCCCCGTAAGTTGTGGGCATACTGTATTAAAATAAGCTTTAAGCAACTTACAGTTACAGAAATAAGGTGGGTTCTAAATATATACAGCTGAAGTGTGAAAAGTCAGAGTGAAAAGATCCCAGCTTCAGCATTCGCCAGAAGCGGTATGATGAAGCTGCTAGACCATGTCCTTGGGGTGGTACTTCCACAGCTTAGGGGCTGCCACAGAAAAGGCCCTGTTGTATCTAGAGTAACATCTTGTCCTCACACCAGGAGCTGAGTGCAACAGCAGTCTTTCCGCTTGCGATTCCCAGCAACTGCCATTCAGAGGGATACTGTTTCAGACGATGGAGTCATTTGTGATGCATCACAAAGTTATTTGTGGTGTTAACATAGCAGCGTCTGGTAGTTCCACTGTGGAAAAGCTCTTACCGCCAGAAAGCTCTCGCTAAAGTTTAGCCAGAATCTCTTTTCTTGCCATTTGGACCTGTTGGTTTGCATCCTACCCGCTGAAGCAGGCAGAAAACAAGCTTCCTCTGTGTGACAACTCTTCGGAGATTTGAAAAATAGAAAAGGAAAGGTCATGGTGGAGAACAGCAGAAAGTCCACAACAATAAATAATAATAATAATAATAATAATAATAATTTATTTATTTATTTATTTATTTATTTATTTATTTATTTATTTATTTATACCCCGCCCTTCCCGGTTCAGGGCGGCTAACAACAAATTTAAAACACTTCATTGATGCAACAAAAAACAGCATAAAATACAGTATAAATCGTGCATAACAATAAATTCAGAATTCTAAAATCAATTTAGGGGGGAAATCCATCCAATAAACATTAGATGATCACCAGGGCTAGCTGGCTAAATTAGTCTTATTTGGGCCAGCGATGAGACCAGGGGAAAATTAACTGTGGGATCCCAGAGCGGGTAATCTTCATAAAAAGGGGAGGGGGAGGAAGGGGAATAAAAGATCAGGCTAAGTTCAAATTGAAAGCCAGGTGGAATAGCTCTGTCTTACAGGCCCTGCTGATAAATTTGGATTCGTAAAACAAGTACAAAATGAATGCACCACAAATCAGCAGGTGGGCTTCATACATGAATGCACTTTGGGGGAGACCCCTTTATTCTCCCTTGGTGAATTGATGGAGAAAAGTTGTAGGTGGGGGACGTTGTAGGTAAGTGACAGGGTGACCATTGAACCATGTACCATGTCTCCCTCTCGTTTTGAGACTCTTAATCTCAGGGTTGTAGGTCTGAGCCCTACATTGGGCCAAAGATTTCTGCATTGCAGGGGGTTGGACTGGATGAATCTGAGGGTCCCTTCCAACTCTACTACAATTCAGTGATTCTTGAGACACAGATCTTTCCCTTCTTCCCTTTGCAGGTAGAAGGCTGAATCTCTGATTCCTGCTCATTTGAATATAAGCCTCTTTCTCTTCTTTTCTTCCCCAGATCCAAAAGGATTGCTGACGCCAGCAACTTCCACTGTAATGATTCCTGTGGAAACATTTATCTATAAATATAAAGTTCTTTAAAGCTTAGCCTTTTATCTTGCGTGGGGTGTTTCGGAGGGAAGGGAGCCCTGTTTATGTCACTTCTAAGCTGCTGGCTTTAATGTGCTCGTGAGTTGTTCGTATGCCAAAAGAAGATAACCTCTGGGATTTAGAGCAAGAGGCTCTTTGAATAATGGGAATCTGTGCTAAAACTTAAAAAAAATAAAAAATTACTTAGATATTATTCCTAATTCAATGGAAAGAACCTTAAAGCAGCTTTCCTGGTTATGTTGCAATGCTATTTTTTTTTAATAGGTTCCACAGCATTGTTTGGTCTTGTATGCTCAAGAAACCCTCAGCCACTACTAGGAGTGTGTGTGTGTGACACACACAGAGACAGACAGACAGACAGACAGACAGAGAGAGTCTGGTGATGACAAGGCTTTTGAAAGCAGAGTAGAAAAATGGAGGTGTCAGATACTCATTAACCCTTTCCCTTTGGAATGTCTTAGATGTTCCATTTCAAAGACCATTTGAAAGATGTGCAGTTTCTTAAGTTGCCCCTAAAAGATTGATATTATTCTTTAATAATGGGGTGGGGTTGGAGGAGGGAAGTGTGCGTGCAGCTGGGGGAGGAAACAGGGTTTAAATTTTAAAGATGGCAAATTAAAGGGGAAATAAATAGCCAGAGCTAATTTACACAGAGGCCAGGAAGATTCAATCTACTTTCCCAGGCCCAATGGAAGGGGTTCCTAGGGTCATCTAGCGCAACCCATTGAAATGCAGGAATCTCAGTTAAAGCAAGTTGGTAGATCACATTTTTGTGTTTGTCGCAGAGTGTTTGTTTCTTTTAAAAAACTTTTTTAAAGTGCAGTTGGTTTAAGATTATTGCCTGCACCTTTGGTCACATGTCGCTGTGGACAAACGCCAGCTCCCTCGGCCTGAAAAACGAGTTGAGCACCGCACCCCATAGTCACCTTTGACTGGACTTAACCGCCCAGGGGTCCTTTACCTTTTACCTTTACTACTGTTATTAGAGGGGACGCGGGTGGCGCTGTGGGTTAAACCACAGAGCCTAAGGCTTGCTGATCAGAAGGTTGGTGGTTCGAATCCCAGCAACGGGGTGAGCTCCCATTGCTTGGTCCCAGCTCCTGCCAACCTAGCAGTTCGAAAGCATGTCAGAGTGCAAGTAGATAAATAGGTACCGCTCCGGCAGGAAGGTAAACGGCGTTTCCGTGAGCTGCTCTGGTTTGCCAGAAGTGGCTTAGTCATGTTGGCCACATGACCCAGAAGCTGTATGCCGGCTCCCTCAGCCAATAAAGTGAGATGAGCGCCGCAACCCCAGAGTCGTCCACGACTGGAGCTAATGGTCAGGGGTCCCTTTACCTCTACCTTACTGTTATTAGAGAGTGCAGGGTTTTCCTTTTCACACTAATGGAACTGAGAAATAGTTCCGTGGCTATAGTCATGCCTCATCCATACCTAAGCTGTGCTTCCTGCACTGCAGGGGGTGGACTAGATGTTCCTTGGGTTCCCCTTCTGCATTCTCTGATTCTATCCTTACTCCAGGAACATAGGAAGGTTCCTTTTATGGAGTCATTCCATTGGTCTGTCTAGCTCAGTACTGTCTCCAAGATGTGAGACACAGACATTTCCCACCCCTACCAATGTATTCCTGTTGTGTTTTATGATTTTCCTGGTATTGGAAGTGATCTGGAACTGGTCTGTGACCGTAATAATAAAATTCAATTCAATTCCCAGCCCTACCTAGGGAATTGAACCTGGAAACTTTTGCGGGCAAAGTGAATGTTCTTCCACTGAGCTATGGGCCTTCTTTCCTATCATAAGCAATACATGTAAATGCTTCTCTTGACTGGATGCTACGCCCCCCAATTTTGTCCCAGCCATTAAGTTTTCTTTCTTTCACAAACCCCCCTCCCCTTTCAATATTTTTTGTTCGCTTCAGTCTTCCCCGCTCTGCTCAGATTGCAGGGAACGGGAACAATTAACATAGCCGAGAACTTGCCATGCCGCTGCGAGACACCGCGGAGGCAAATTGTTTGGCAAGTTGAAAATAAAAGGATTAAACGTTTCTGTGAGGTGGGGACAAACCTGCAAAAACAAAAGAACAAAGCTCCACCTGCGGTGACAATCGCCAAGGACACCGACGGTATAAAGCGCAGAAGCTGCCATCGCGCTTGAGGGCAGGGCATCCTCGTTGAGTAGGGTCAGGAGGGAAAGTTTTCTCTCTCAAAAACAGAAGACAATTAAGCGTATCATTCCCATCTCTTCCAACATGTCTGCCGCTGACCACCGTTGTCGACGAGGAGATCAAACCGGACGAACTTGTTTTTGTGTCTCTTTCTGTGCGTCGCGTTCATTACCGTCCCCTTTTGAACAGGCAGCAGTAGAGGAGGAACACAAAGCGCTCCTTCTGATACTGTGAAGGGGCAACCTTTTACTCGTTCCCCACAGCAATAGCGGCCCACTGAGTGGAATGTTTTTGAAACATGGTCCAAATGAAAACAAAACAAAAGCCCCCCCCCAAAGGAAATAAAGAGACAATCCTGAATTTGTTGCTCACCTAGGGTTGCTATATGTCCAGGAATTTTAAGGGTCCTATATGCCCATGGGGGGGGGCAGATTTCACATTTTAAAGCAGATTTGGGTTTTGTTTTGTGTTTTTACTTTTTGTGTGTGGTTGACTCTGATTCTGGCTATGACCTGTGCTTTGTACTGAGCTAAATCCTAGAACAATAGGTTCCAGAATGCAGCAGTCTGATTGGTCCGCAGGAGCCACCCAATCCAGCTCCAGGTGGAAGTGAATCAGCAACCTGATTGGCCTGCAGGAGCAGCCAATCAGGCTTCTGGAGGAAGTGAATCCACAACCTGATTGGCCTACAGGAGCAGCCCGGAATTAGCCAATCACGCAAGGCCCATTGTGTAAATAATGTATATATAGCTAGACGTTTTGGGGAAAGTTCCATTCATTGCTACTACGAGCTGAATAAAGAGCATGAAATCCACACTCGACTCCGAGTATATTTCAGCCTGGGTGGCCTGGGCTCTGGTATGGGCTGTGGTGGAGGGGCAATTGGGCAATTGCCCTAAAAGAAGCTCAAAAACTTTTTGTGTCCGGGCTTTTACCTCTTGAAATAGGGCAACCCTATGCTCACCAAAAGACATTCCTTAACAATAAATTACTAGTGAGGTGAGAGACATTGACATCTGTGTAAGCCGATGGTGTACTGGTATAAGGAAGGGCTGACTAGCAGAGTTTCAGGCTGTTTCAAACCAGCTGTCATGGACTGGCTGGATGCAGAGGGGTAGGGCAAGGCATCAGCTGGGGAACCCTCAAGGGAAAAAGGTTTAGAGACAGAGGATTGGTGGTGGGGCTATGATGTGTGGTCAGAGGGAGAAGACTGGGAGGAGGAGCTGCCAGAAGATGAAGAGGCAACAGGGTTTGGTGAGCAGGAAGAGGCTGTGGCAGAGAGCAGTCCAGAATCGGGGGCAGAAGTAGAAGCTGGAGAGGAGGGGCACCAAGAGCCGGGGAAGAGTCAGCCTAGTGAAGACCGTCACACTCAAACTATTTCCCTGTACACTTCCAAATGAAAGCCACCCGTTCCATGAGCATTGGCCCCACTAAGGAATATTTATGCAGGCAATCTTATCACTGGTTCACTTATTCACTAAGATCACTTTGCTTTCACTCCCTTTTATAAAAGGCTGTCTTCTGAAAGTGTTGCAATCCTTGTCCATTTTGCACCGTAAATTAAAAACCGGAAAACTGGCCATGCACTTCCTATGATAGGTAAAGGTAAAGGGACCCCTGACCATTAGGTCCAGTCGTGACCGACTCTGGGGTTGCGGCGCTCATCTTGCTTTATTGGCTGAGGGAGCCGGCGTACAGCTTCCAAGTCATGTGGCCAGCATGACTAAGCCGCTTCTGGCGAACCAGAGCAGCGCACGGAAACGCCGTTTACCTTACCGCCGGAATGGTACCTATTTATCTACTTGTACTTTGACGTGCTTACAAACTGCTAGGTGGGCAGGAGCTGGGACTGAGCAACGGGAGCTCACCCCGTCGCAGGGATTCGAACCGCCGACCTTCTGATCGGCAAGTCCTAGGCTCTGTGGTTTAACCCACAGTGCCACCCGTGTCCCTATGATAAGATTGCCCTAGATAAGACAGGCACACCCCGTGCACCCAGAGAATGAGAGGGGCTTCCTTTGTGTCTTGTCTCTAACTACTCCCAACAAAAGGGTCCTCTGCATGAGGTTATGTGCTTCAGCATTTCTCCATCCTTTTGAAAAAATCCTATATATGCAACTTTTGATAGCTTCTTTAAGGTCTGACATTACCAAGCAGACAAAATCCCATTCAGCAACTTTTTATATGTCAACTGTGGTAAAAAGCAAATCTTTCTCAGCAGGCATTCCAAATGGTACTTTTTCCTCTCATTTTTGTAGACTTGCTATTTTATATGCATGTAACAGAGATGCTCTAGGGGTCAAGGGGGGGAAATAATGTTTCTTTTGGAAATCATAGATCTTTCTTGATAAATATTCACTATTGTGATAAAATCCCAAGTCCCAAATAGGAGATCTCTATTTATTCCCAGTCTATGTTTTTGTGTGAGTTAAAATAGCACAGTTAAAATATCAAGTTTTGTTGAGTTTAGCATTAGGTCCAGATTTTCTGGCTTAGATATGAAGCTGGTGGGACATTTTGCTATGATGCTATGATAAGGGACTTAAGGAGTAGATTAGTTCAGGACACTTTCTGGCAGAAATCTGGGAATATGATCAATCAGTGTCCAATTCAGCTTATGGATTGCTTTTCCCCTTTCATTTTAAACAAGTGTGCATCTTTAAAAATCTGTTATTTCTGTTTTGCAACATGAAGCTCTGGGCTCTGATCCAACAGAGCTCTTTTTTAAAAAGCTGAAATCCCATATCAGCTGCCTGGCAGAGAAGGAGTGGGGATACTGAATGAAGCTGCCTGCTCCCATCCTGAATAACCAATTGATGAAATTTGTGCTTTTTTAAAAAAGCACTCCTCCAGCTGTTGCATGCTAATTGCCATTGCATGTCATCCCTCAAACACTGACGAATGCTAAATACCATTACTTGTCAACCATCACAAATGGCCAAATGTTTGCTTTTAGGAGTCAGCATGGCTACCTTTGCTTTGTGTGACTGTCATTCAATGTCAAATACAGGTACTGAGTATTGAGAAAACATCTTTGCCCCCCTCTAAAAGGAAGGTTTGGAATTTGTGTGAATTCACAGCAACACCAAAGCTAAACAGAGCACACATGCTTTGCTGAAAAGCTTAGCTGGTTGCCATGTATGTATCTCTCTCTCCAAAAGCTGGCTTCCTCTCTACAGCAACTGAAATGTCTTGCCTTAAATCCATTAACAAGACCATGAAACTCAGGGTGTTCATTCCTCATTTTTTGCCCCAAGCAAGGCAAGCACCTCCTTTTGTTTAGACACAAGATCAAAGGGTCCCTTTTCAATCCAACAGATTCTGATCCTGTCCCCATCAAAGCCATCATGTGATTGTCATGCCAGCCAGATGACTCTTAATGCAATACATATTTACTCCTTAAGAGTTCAAAGCCTATCTTACTCCCTCCTTCTGTGGATATTTCTTTCTATTTAACTTTAAGTTTATTAGTTCAATTGTACGTATGCAGAGGAGGGTGATCAACGTGATAAAAAGAGTCTGGAAACCAAGCCTTATGAGGAATGGTTGAGGGAGCTGGGTGAGTTTAACCTGGAGAAGAGGAAACTGAGAGGTGATAAGATTTGTTGTTGTTTAGTCGTTTAGTCATGTCTGACTCTTCGTGACCCCATGGACCAGTGCACGCCAGGCACTCCAGTCTTCACTCTCAAGAGTCTCCTCTAGCATCATAATTCAAAAGCATCAATTTTTCAGCGATCAGCCTTCTTTATGGTCCAGCTCTCATTTCCATACATCACTACTGGGAAAACCATAGCTTTAACTATACGGGCCTTTGTTGGCATCTTCAAATATCTGAATCTGGATGGCCATCTGCTGGGGATTCTTTAACTGTGATTCCCGCATTGTTGCGGGGGGGGGGGTTGAGCTAGATATCCTTTGGAGTCCCTTCAACTCTGCAGTTGATTTTGTGATTCTATGGGTAATGGCTCACCAGTGAAACATTATTTTGAGGTTTAGATGATGCCATCTCAAGGACAACTAAGGAAGGGGCCAGACAAAGGCGGCTGAAAATATTTCGCGAAAGAATGAAGTGAATGACGAGTGAAATGAAAGGACATGGATCTATTCAGAGGAGCACAAATAACAGGAGATGTAGAAAAGGCATTCAAGAAAACAATGGGAAATGGCACATGCACTCTCTTCTGTTTTATCAAAAGGCAGCAGTTAATTCAACACCAACAAAGGTGGGAAATGGTCCCTCTCGTTCCCCTATTCTTCCCCACCTTTCCCCCATATCCTACCTAGTACATCAGTTGATTTTAGACTGTGGCCTCCGGGTAGGGGGAATTGTCTTTTTCAAATGTATTGTGCATCACCTAGTAATTCCAGACGCTTTATACATAAAATATGATGATGATGATGATAAATGACAAACTGGTACTATGAATTGCTTTCCCTAAGTGACAGCCTGCAGCTATTAGCGAGAAAATAAAATATATTTGTTGAGAACGCAAGAAGATCAGAAGGCCCATCATAGTGCAGTATCTCATTCTCACAAAAGCCACCCAAATGCCTCAAGGGAAAGCCCACGGGACATTTTTATTTTATTTATCCAGCAGAGTTTGTACACTGCTTAATTGTAGGTAAAACCTCCAAGCAGTTCTCACTTCCTCTGTTCATATTCCTAGGTTTCCCGCTGGCGTCCCAGCATTATTATTGTTGTTGTTGTTTAGTCGTTTAGTTGTGTCCGACTCTTCGTGACCCCATGGACCACAGCACGCCAGGCACTCCTGTCTTCCACTGCCTCCCGCAGTTTGTTCAAACTCATGCTGGTAGCTTCGAGAACACTATCCAACCATCTCGTCCTCTGTTGCCCCCTTCTCCTTGTGCCCTCAATCTTTCCCAACATCAGGGTCTTTTCCAGGGAGTCTTCTCTTCTCATGAGGTGGCCAAAGTCTTGGAGCCTCAGCTTCAGGATCTGTCCTTCCAGTGAGCACTCAGGGCTGAGTTTCTTAAGAATGGAGAGGTTCTTGCAGTCCATGGGAGTCTCCTCCAGCATGGAGTCTCTTCCAGCACCATAATTCAAAAGCATCAATTCTTCGGTGATCATAGCTTTTACTATACGGACCTTTGTTGGCAAGGGGATATCTCTACTTTTTAAGATGCTGTCTAGGTTTGTCATTGCTTTTCTCCCAAGAAGCAAGCGTCTTTTAATTTCGTGGCTGCTGTCACCATCTGCAGTGATCATGGAGCCCAAGAAAGTAAAATATCTCACTGCCTCCATTTCTTCCCCTTCTATTTGCCAGGAGGTGATGGGACCAGTGGGTCCCAGCATAGCTTTGCTGAATTTCTCCTGAGCATGGGCCTCCATTTTGAGTCCTAATAGCCATGCTCCACTGCTATGCAGTGAAGGGCTCATCCAGACCTCTGCTTGTCCTGCAGTTTCCCCAGGGGAAACCCACTCTTCTGCCCTGAATCAGAGCAAAAATCCATTGGGTTTTCCCCAGACGAAAGTCTCTGTGAGGAGTGCTGCTGCAGGAGTACGATGGTGTTTCCTCGCTCAACACTCCTCCCAGTGGTCCCTCTGCCACTAGTCACTGCTATAAATACACAACCTGTCCGCTTCCAGGCGCTGCGGTCATCTGCAGGGGATTCCTTGATGTTGCTGGCCTTCGTGTCACGTTTGCAGACATCTTTGTAACACAGAGTTGGTCTGCCAACGGGCCTGGTGCCTGAATCCAGCACGTTCCTTGGGGGCAGGGCCGGATTTAGGTTTGATGATGCCCTGAGCTACTGAAGGTAATGGGGCCCTTTATATGTCTAGCTGTCCTTTGTCAACAACAAATGGTCGCTGTTTTTTGTGTTGAATATATTCTACTGTATATGGTAATTTATGGACCTAATAGGTATCTAAAGCCATTTGCTCATGTTGCCATGCAACCAGTCCATCCAGAATGTAGGCACCCTATACATAGAAATGAGCAAACTGGTGATATTTTAGGGAGCAGGCTAGCAGGCGGTGCCCATTGCTTACATCATAGGAGCCTACACAACACAAAACAATGTTGCTGTATGTAGGTTTTATTTTATTTTATTTTATTTCTTATATTTTGGAACTGTACATCCAGGTTTGTTTCCTTTAAATTTTTTGGGGTCCCCCCAAGAGAGTGGGGTCCTAAGCTATAGCTTGATTAGCTTATACGTAAATCTGGCACTGATTGGGCGGCAGCGGGGGGCTTTGTTAAAAGCACAAGCCAAACTGAGAATGTGAAAGTCTCACCCAAATCACCCCATAATTCAGGAGTAGGTAAAGGTAAAGGGACCCCTGACCATTAGGTCCAGTTGTGGACGACTCTGGGGTTGCGGCGCTCATCTCGCTTTACTGGCCAAGGGAGCCCGCGTACAGCTTCCGGGTCATGTGGCCAGCATGACTAAGCCGCTTCTGGCGAACCAGAGCAGTGCATGGAAACGCCATTTACTTTCTTGCCATAGCGGTTCCTATTTATCTACTTGCACTTTGACGTGCTTTCAAACTGCTAGGTTGGCAGGAGCAGGGACCGAGCAACGGGAGCTCACCCCGTTGCAGGGATTCGAACTGCCGACCTTCTGATCGGCAAGCCCTAAGCCGGACTTGGAATATATATATGGAGATATGATATAATGAAGTCTCTGAACATCTCTCTTTTTTGGGTTTTTGAATTTTTATACAGAATTTGGCACAAAAACCGTAGAAGACCTTTGGGAGACCCCTTGGTCCTGGTGGGATTCTGATTTTGAAACCACAAAATGTGATGGTTCATATATCTTGTTGGATGGAGAACTGCCTGTTGTTTTATGCCCAGCAACAGTATTAAAGAAGAGATGTTCCTGCATGAAATCATATTATCCCCTCCTTCCTCTAAATCCAAACACTAATTGCCACCTTGCTGTGAGCATATAATATTAAGGCTATCACAGCCCTGGTAACAGTAGGCAACATTAAATAGGATATGTATCATCTGTAGAAGACATTTGTTGTAGATCTCGATGCAGTAGGGAAGCATTTATTTACAACCACTGCGATGTGTAGGTCAAATGTAAACTTTCGGTGGAGACCTCTGAGCAATTCCGGCATGTGGGCATGCTTAAAGCACTGTTATCTTGCAGCCAGTTTTATGTCTCTCTCCCTATAATTAATTTCGACGCAGGACAGTTTGCTAATCCACCGACACAAATAAAAAGCGCAAATTAAAATTTCAACATGCACTTTCACAATGGTCCATTTGCATTTCAGAATTAAACCCGTAATAAAAACTTTTGTCTGCTTATAATTAGACAGACTTTTTTTTTAAAAGTAGCCCAATGATAAACATCTATGTAAATATCCTCCGAAAGAATAGAACACTTCAGAATGAGCTTCATAAAGTCACTTTATGGGGACTTTGCAAGTCATCATGTGAAAAAAATAAATAAATAGTGTAGGCTTATTAAGAACCACACAGACAGAACGATGAAAATTGAGTATTTAAATAACAGCAAAATTGGTTTTAAAACCTGCCAATTAAGAAGTGGGGTTTAAAGTAAGCGTTAATGGTCCTTTTTTATTATTTTATCAACGCCACATTTCCCAGAATTTTTTTTGTTTATTGCAGAGACCTGGATTGCTAAACCCATCCAGCAACAGAATGCATGTTAGGGCAGCAGATGGGGTTGGGCTCTGGAAGGGGGCAGGATTTTGCCTCCACCCAAATCAGTGATGCTTTGATACTGTTTTCAATAGCATCATTCCTTGGAGGCTGGAATTGCCTCTTCCTCAGCAGCCCATCCAGTTCTGCCTCTGCATAGGCAGTGCACCTCGGGTGTCACACTGAGGGGGGTGACAAAATGCCTGGCGGCACTCATTGCAAGGCCTGCAGCACGCCTGAGCCATGCATCTCTCCTGGGAGTGACGTGGTGGCGTGGGCACCCGCAGGCTCCATGCTGCCCCAAACGGTCCGCCCACAGCCTCCCCCTCAACTGTAGGGCGGCTGAGCAGGAGGAGGCAGGCAGACTCCTTGGAGGCCCCACGGAGCGTCCTGCCCCAGCTGGCCCCTCCTCATGGGTGGCTGGGCCCGCCCCTGGGTGCAGGGCATGTGCCCTGCACCAGGCGCCCGATCGGCTTGCTCCACCGCTGCCTCTACAGTGGTCTCTCAATGAATAGGAGGCACTGCTGATAAAAAACTGCACCGGTGAGGGGTACTAGATTTGGACTAAAGCCCACCTCATGTCAGGAGATCAGCCTACACTTGAGTAGGACTCTTGCAGAGACACATGCCCGACTGGCATGTTCTCTCCCTCCTGGTCAATCGTTCAGGAGCTTCATAAGCTTTCTTCTGCCCGAACATCACAGCGACCGATGCCAACTGACACCGGCACACTTAGGGATCCGCAGAGTTTGCGCAACTTGCGTAACAGACCTCAGCAACTCAGCATTTTGGCTAATCTACTTTGTTTACATATAAACACACACGGAGCACTGCAACATGGCTCCCTCTCTCTCTAGCAGCAAAGAGCAAAGAGAAAAAGAACAAAGGACAATAGTCCCACTTCACGGAACCCAGTAACACAAACATCCTGTCTCTGTCACTTCCCACTCTGTGGAGTCAAAACATACACCGCCATGTGATAGACAACAATCCCATGACTGCAATCATGGAGCAGGAATTCTAACACCTCACTCCCTAACTGAGCTGCACAGATGTTTTCCTGAAGTGCCCGTATGACCTGTGACTTCTGTGGCAACAGCAGAGAGCATGGCAAGCTGGTCCCCAGAGGAAAAACAAGGTGCTTTCTTATCTTTTTTTAAAAAAATATTTTTTATTAACTGGCCAATCAAATCAAATTAAATCACATCACATAAATTCCGAATTACAAAGCCGAATTTTAAATTTTGTTGGGGGGGACCCATATTTCAAGATCCGAAGGGGGATTCTGATCATCTTCTTGCTACTGCGTTAATGTCCAAATCAGTCCAAACAGAGTTCATAATTCTATCCAGTCTTATCTTGCTGTTTCCACATCACCTCTTGTTCATATATTTTTTCTTTTTTCTTTATGATCTCTTCTGATAGTCTCCTTAAGCCGATAAACACCAATAATAATCCTGTGTGAATTTTCCGTTCTTCCAATCCTCAAATCGAGATGGTTTCCATATATCATCACCTTCATAGATAACAGCGCTCTTTCCATCATTAATTACAGAACTGTCATTCTTAAGTCCCACTGCGGAGTTTCACCCACAATATAAAAACAGCTCTATTTCTCTATTTCTCCTCTCAGACTTAAGTCCTCCGACAGAACTTCCCAATATGGCGACGGCATTTTTAACTGCGTCATTCCAAAGCTCTTATACATTCCACGGTCTTCTTAAAACATGCTTTGGTTCGAAAGTTTATCTCCACACAGCCTTAAATCCACAGCTTAGGTCCTTAAAACGACAATTCTGACTCGTGAGGGGAGGGGATTCTTGTTTAATCACATAAGGAAAGAAAGGAAAGTTTTCCCCCCTCCCCCATCAGTCATTTGCAATACCGTATCTTGGCGTATCTTCTCATGTTTTATTCTTGTCTTGTTTTATCAGAGATCTCTTCTGTTAGCAGTCTTTACTCCCCCTCCTTCCTTGAGATATGTGCATTCCTTCATCCAAATTGTTTATTTTGAAGTTCTTGCAGCTAGTGGCGCGGATCAGGGACGGCGTCCAGGAGTGCCGGAATCCCACAGGAGGGCTTTGTGCCTGGTGACCCCATCCCCACAAATTCGGGGGTGGTATAGGGCACAGCAGGCAAGGGCAGTCCCCCCCACCATCCGGGGGGGGGGGTAGGGAGGCTAATTACTCCCATCATAGCCTCCAAATTACCTTGTGTGGGTCGGAGAGATGTTATTGTCAGCCATCTTCCGATGCGCCCCCTAATGGCCCCCCACAAGGTGCTTTCTTATCTGCATGTTAGGAGTCAAATGTCAGGTGTTAAGCTCTTTCCCATTATGTAATGGAACACAAAATCAAATGATGCAGTCTGTGGCCTTAAACTGGCTGTGGTCTGCCTCTGTAAGGGTCCCCCAACTAACATTGGGGATCTCATGTTCAGAATTCCTGCTTTTTTAAAAATGAGTTTAAAAGTCTCCAGGGACAGCCCTACCATGAGGCAAAGTGAAGCAGGTGCTTCAGGTGGTGATTGAGTTGTGGTGTCGGTAGTGGCAGGGCCAGCACAATACATTTGGGCACCTGAGGTGAACCACAAAATAGCACCCTCCTCTCCACCAGGGAAGAAGGGGTGAGTGAAGATGCACATCAGGAACAGGGTCAGATGGACCAATGGTCTGATTCAGTGTAAGGCAGCTTCCTATGTCCCTAAATGCCATTCAATGTTCATGGAATGTTTGTGTTTGTCATGCTATCCTTTGCCTCAGGCTACAAAATGTCTTGGACTGATCCTAATAGTCCTGTCGGGCATCTCTCTCTCTCTCTCTCTCTCTCTCTCTCTCTGTGTGTGTGTGTGTGTGTGTGTGTGTGTTTAGCAGGGATGCAATCCAGATGTTCTTGGACTCCAACTCTCATCAGCCCCAGCAAGCATGGCTGATGGTTAGGGATTATAGGAGTTGTAGTCTAGAGGTACCCCTGGTGTATGGGGTTAACCCTATCACCTGCACTGTTTTCACAGTAAAAACCCAACTATTATGTTCTCCGCTGAGGGAAAGGAAGGCAAATATACCCTAAAAAGCCAAGGAACAGGGAATTCCTACTTCAGCCTTCAGCACTAGTATCAATCCAGATTTGATTTTGCCTCCATCTGTTACATCAGTGACATCAGTGTTTTTTTCATCGGGTAACATCTGGCAGAACAGAACTGGAAAGAGAGGAAATACATGCGACTGGAAAAATGAAACATGCATGTTTCTTTATCAAGCATTGCTAATAATTGATATTTAATTGAGATTGTATCCATAATCTTTTCTCCCTTTCCCCTGATGGTGTTTCATCTCTGTTCTTATTATCTTGTTTTCAGCACCGAATTATCACCCACTGGTTTTCAATTACAGAGATGCCCATATTGATTCTCCTCTTGATTTTAACTCAACAGCTGAAAAATTACTCATTTAAGCCAATAAAAGCTGATGTTGTTGTTAGTGGGAAGTGCTTGCAAAAAAATAAAATAAAATAAAAATTGCACTGACAGGTGCAATCGAAATGCTGTGCAATAAAACTTCTTGAACAAATAACATTACAAGCATCCCTATCCATATACTGGATAATAATAAGCATTTGGATTTAAACAATTTGTCTCCCATTGAAGAGTATTAGGACAGCAGTGGGGGAAGAATGGACTCACGTAGGCAAGTTTATCATTGTAAGGGCTGCAGTTATCATGTAGCTGCTTGTCTGAAACAGCTTTTCACAGACAGAGCTTTCTTGATAGGTGAACATGGTATATGTGTGCCATAGCAGATGGTGCCTATTGGGGCTGCCTGGGCAGAAGGCAGGAGGACCAACAGTAGGTGGCGCTAGAGCCAATGACAGGCAGAGCCAGCTAATTCTAGGTTCCATTCTAGGAACATAGGAATCTGCCTTCTACCGAGTCAGGTCATTGGCCCATCTAACTTAGTATTGTCTGAGTGGCTCTCCAGGGTTTTAGGCAAGGTTCTTTTTCAGCGCTACCACCGAGTGATGGCTTTCCCCCTTCTCCTCCCTGCTGAGTTCTACAATGTCAAAACTGAGGCTATGGAGACACGTTCAACTGGCACTGAGTGTAGCACCAGAAAATAAATTTATTTAAAGCTTTGTTTGTGTGGTGGGGCGTCAGTTGTTGACATAGCAACTGTGTGGGCCAAAATATAATCTTCCCATTTTCATTCTGCCGTTTAGGGAGTAGTTCATTGACCTCGGAGAAATACTATTTCCTGTTAACAGGCGTTGGTCGATTTATTTTGTAACGTCCTCTCCCTTGTGGTGCCTTCCAACTCTATCATCTTACATGAGGGTTCAGTTCGAAGGGTTCCCTGCATACACAAAAACCATGTATACTCAAACCCTTGGAGCCACTCTATGGCTAGTTGGTGAGGTGGGGAAAGAGAGAGAACCCCCTGCACTCCCAGACGGAGAGCTTAAAAGCTATTTTTGTGCTGGGTAAACAAAGGAGACCTGGCACGAAAAACACTTTACAGCTTTGTGTCTTGATTGCAAGGCCCGCTTGACACATGAGCTCTGGGAGGCTAGGAATGCTCACATGAGATCTTATGGGAACTTGGATAACCATGTGAGATCTTGCTCGAGCATTCCAGAGCTGGCACTCTGCTTTTGTTTTGTTTTTAAAGAATCTTTTTTTAAAAAATTTCAAAAATATAAACATACAACATAAAACAATACAAAATCCAAATATCGAGATTACTCTGTATCACCTGACTTCCCCCCATTTGATTCTATTTTTCAACTGCATATCAGTACTTCTCCAATTTTCCATCTTCCTAAGTTATTAATACTTTCTGTGTATTTAAAATCCTGCTAATGTTTTGACCTGTTTACAATGATTTTGTATATACATTGTAAACATTTCCCATTCTTTTTTAAATTTCTTGTCTTCTTGATTTCTGAGCTTCCCAGTTTTGCCATTTCAGCATGGTCCATCAACTTGGTTTGCCATTCTTCTCTGGTCGAGGCCGTCTCTTCCTTCCATCTCTAGATGGCGCTCTGAGCAAACCTGCCCCCACCCTATCAAGGCAGAGGGCTTTGAAGCTCTTTACATGCTGGGTAACCCAAGAGAGCCCAGCGCCTAAAGCACCTTTAAGCTCTCTACCTTGCTTGGATTTAACTTGCACAATTTCAACTGGGCTGCCTTCATGTAAGGCTGAAATTATGCAGGTTGAAATTATAGCTGGACCATAAAGAAGGCTGATTGCCGAAGAATTGATGCTTTTGAATTATGGTGCTGGAGGGAGACTCTTGAGAGTCCCATAGACTGCAAGAAGATCAAACTGAAGGACAGATCTGAAGCTGAGGCTCCAATACTTTGGCCACCTCATGAGAAGAGAAGACTCCCTGGAAAAGACCTTGATGTTGGTAAAGATGGAGGGCACAAGAAGAAGGGGACGACAGAGGACAAGATGGCTGGTCAGTGTTCTCGAAGCTACCAGCATGAGTTTGACCAAACTGCGGGAAGCAGTGGAAGGCAGGAGTGCCTGACGTGCTCTGGTCCATGGGGTCACGAAGAGTCGGACATGACTAAACGACTAAACAACAACAACAACAACAACAACAAAGAATTATATATACAACTTCAGCCTATGATGGAGGGATTCACAGCATCAACAACTTCTAAACTTGAGAGGGTCGTGTTTCTCTCATTGCTGCAGCCTTGGATTCAAATATCATGCTCTGACCCTCTTCCCAGCTTGCTGCCTTTAACAACCTGCAACCTTTTATCCCCAAGTCACATTAGAGCAAATTGTAAAACTCTAAACTCTGGCTTTTGTTCTTCTAACAATCTCAGAGCTAGAGGAGGGGCCCCATTCATCTGTCGTCTGGCACAGAGTCCTCTCTCCTTGGCTTATTACCTTTCCTGTGTTTTCTTAATGGCTCATCTCCCAAGTGATTACCTTCTGAGGAAGCTAGCCTGGCTTAGCTTTTAACCCTTGCTGGATCCAGGGGTTCAGGAGGCAATAATAATAATAATAATAATAATAATAATAATAATAATAGTTCTTGAAGCATGAGTTTGACCAAACTTCAGGAGGCAGTGGAAGACAGGAGTGCCTGGCGTGCTCTGGTCCACAGGGTCACGAAGAGTCGGACATGACTAAACGACTAAACAACAACAACAATTTATTACTTGAACCCTGCCCATCTGGCTGGGTCTCCCCAGCCACTCTGGGCGGCTTCCAACAGGAGATTAAAAATACATTAAAACAGCAGTCATTTTAAAACTTATCTAAACAGGGCTTCCTTCAGATGTCTTCTAAACATCAGATAGTTGTTTATTCCTTTGACATCTGATGGAAGGGCATTCCACAGGGCGGGAGCCACTACGGAGAAGGCCCTCTGCCTTCTTCCCTGTAACTTTGCTTCTCGCAATGAGGGAACTGCCAGAAGGCCATCGGTGCTGCATCTCAGCGTCCGGGCTGGACGATGGGGGTGGAGACTCTCCTTCAAGTATACTGGGCCGAGGCCATTTAGGGCTTTAAAGGTCAGCACCAACACTATGAATTTTGCTCGGAAACGTACTGGGAGCTAATGTAGGTCTTTCAAGACCGGTGTTATGTGGTCTCGGTGGCCGCTCCCAGTCACCAGTCTAGCTGCTGCATTCTGGATTAATTGTAGTTTCCGAGTCACCTTCAAAGGTAGCCTCATGTAGAGCGTGTTTCTAACACTTAAGGGATCCAGGAATTTAGGGGAGTCTGGCACCTCCAAACTCATGACACTAGTTTGCAGAGCTGGCATTTGGATGGGATGAAGACGCTAGTTCTGGAAATCACTCCCAGTTTTCCCTGCCATGGTGACCCAGTTGCCTTGACCCTTTGCTTCACATATTCATTGTGGCTCTACCTGTAGATGATTACACAGAGTAAATCAGACAAACTACCATGGAATAACTCCAGGCTAAAATCCTACAATGTCACATAGACAGTTCTCACCCCTCAGGGGGAAAATGCGCATTGACAATTCTGGCAAGGACAGACTTCACAAATTTAACTTTAACATAATTGACACTGAACAAGCACCTTGGCCATTAGCCAAAAATCAAAGGAAGCATTGGGCTTTTGCGAGAGGCAGACAATATAACCCACATTGATATTGACAGTCCCAGCCGAATGTCTCTTAACAAAGGAAGAATTGGATCAATATGGGGTTGTTTTTAAAAGCTTCAGGGGGAGGAAGGGGAAGTCTGTCTGGAGAATATGAATTGGAAATCCACTCCGACGGGAAACTTGTGGCGACTGTCCTCAAACAAAGCGCACAGTTAACCTTAAAGGAACAAGTAGGGGAAAGAAATGGATTTGCAATCTTGTAAAATGGGATCATTTAAAGAGAGTTGCAATCAACAGGCTATGGTAGCATTAAGGTTTAAATCATAAACTGGGAAAACTCCAGACCTCACTCCCAAGTATTGATCCTCCATTCTTCAGTAAGGTTCAAAAGATGTTTTTGTGCGTGTGTGCGTGTGTGTAATTGAAGACATACAAAGTAAAGGACCTTTTCATAGATAGCTGTCAAAATTGAGCTTTGAAAAGTGATCAAAGAAATGGTCCTTTGACTTTATTCTGAGCATTTTTCTCCAGCAAAGATACCTGTATATCATGGGTGTGGAACCTTTCTTTCTTCTGAGGGCCACATTCCCCCAGTAACAATCTATCAGGGGCCGCATGCTGGCATAGGGTGGAGCCAGAACCAGTGGTTGGCATGGCCAGAGCAAGAATAGGCATGGCACCCCTTTCCCTTCTCTCTCTTTACTCTTCCTCAAACTGTCCCTGCTATCCTTTTCCCCCCTGATCTCTCTTCCCAACACACAAACATCCTGCAACCTACATAAATTTAGGGCTGAGCTACTGGTTGTTTTTCTCTGCCCTGCAGGCCATTCTTGCCCAGTGCTGGTGAAGATGGAGCAATGGCAGAAGACAGGTGTGGAGAATCTTGGGTCCTCCGGCTGTTGCTGAAATACAACTCCCTATTCTTCTGAATGTAAAGGTAAAGGGACCCCTGACCATTAGGTCCAGTTGTGGCCGACTCTGGGGTTGCGACGCTCATCTCGCCTTATTGGCCGAGGGAGCCGGCGTACAGCTTCCGGGTCTTGCGGCCAGCATGACTAAGCCGCTTCTGGCAAACCAGAGCAGCACACAGAAATGCCATTTACCTTCCCGCCGGAGGGGTACCTATTTATCTACAGTCATACCTTGGGTTGAAGATGCTTCAAGTTGAGCGCGTTCGAGTTGCGCTCCTGCTTTACTTCCAGGTTTCACTGCTTGCGCATGTGCAGAAGCAGTGAAAAGCGACGTGCGCACGCAGATGCACCGTTGCTACTTACGTTTACTTCTAGATACAAACGGGGCTCTGGAATGGATCCCGTTCGTATCTAGAGGTACCACTGTACTTGCACTTTCATGTGCTTTCGAATTGCTGGGTTGGCAGGAGCTGGGACTGAGCAACAGGAGCTCACCCCGTCGTGGGGATTCGAACCACCGACCTTCCGATCAGCAAGTCCTAGAAGAAGAAGAAGAAGAAGAAGAGTTTGGATTTGATATCCTGCTTTATCACTACCCGAAGGAGTCTCAAAGCGGCTAACATTCTCCTTTCCCTTTCTCCCCCACAACAAACACTCTGTGAGGCGAGTGAGGCTGAGAGACTTCAGAGAAGTGTGACTGGCCCAAGGTCACCCAGCAGCTGCATGTGGAGGAGTGGAGACGCGAACCTGGTTCACCAGATTACAAGTCCATCACTCTTAACCACTACACCACACTGGCTCTCCTAGGCTCTGTGCCACAAGACACTCCTAATGTTTTCAGTTCTGCATTTTAGATTGTAACCCTGCTGGGGAAGCGTGGGTTAATAAATGCCATCATCACCACCCACCCATCACCATTGGCTATGACCAGGTGTTGGCAAAAAGTTTTAGCTGCGGGCCGGTCCACTGCCCCTCAGACCTTGTGGCGGGCCAGAGAAGTGGCACTGGGGGAGGGGAGCTGGAAGAAGAGGTGAGGGGGGCAAGTAGTCCTCCTCCACACCCCACATCCCCAGCCGCAGCGCTTACCTTCCCAGCGGCTGCCACCACCGCTACTGCTTCTCGTGCGTAGGCAGAGCAAGCTCACCCACTCTGCTCACTGGCTCACAGGAGCATCAGGGCAGCGGCGGCGGAGGGAAAATGAGCGGCACAAAAGGGCTCCAGAGAGGGGCTGCTTAAAATGGCGCTCAGCCAGCTCAGCCAGCTCAGCCCAGCCCCCTTCCTCCTCTAGGCGGGGTGGGGAGAAGCCAGGAGGAGGGAGGGGAAATTGGAATGATGCAGGGGAAAATATGGTGCAGCCCGAATGAACAGAATCTTCACGCCGATCCCTGGACAGTCCACGGGCCAGATCCTGAAGGCAATTGGGCCTGATCCAGCCCGCGGACCTTAGTTTGCCGACCCCTGGCTAAGACCACTAGGGCTGATGAATTGTAGTTCAGCAGCATCAGAAGGTCTCATCTTGCCTAAGATCTTGGACTACGCAATAAGCGTAGAAGGAGAATCAAGTTTACAAACCCTTTGAAAAACACTGGCTTAAGTCTGTTGCAATCAAATGGGCACAAGAGTGCTGCATAGACACTTTCCTCAACCTGGTGCTCTCTCCAGATGTTTTGGACTACAACTCCCATGGGTCCCAAGCAGTGCAGTCAGAGCTGTTGGCCACACCGGTGAAGCCAATTTCATGCTTCCGTTGCTCCCACACGGCCCAGACTTTGCCACCACCCTGCCCAGGTAAGCTGCAGCAACCCCTGTGTGAAGGGGGCAGCTCCATGGCAGAGCATGGGCACAATCCTGCAAAAGGAACTTTGCAGGGCATTGGTGCAAGAGATGAAGCTAAATGTTGCTTGGGAAGCTGCTACCTTTTCACTGGGCAGCATTAAGCCCAGAAGCTCGAGAGTGAAAATTAAGCATTTTAAGCAAGCAGGTGCATCAATAGGACTGCCGCCGGCCTTAAGAAACAGCACCAGGCTACCTGCTGTTAATGAATGTCAGGTATTGAAGACTCCCCACCCACACTGTTAGGAAAGGTCATCCTCTGTATCGAGTTACCTTTGTATATTGTAAAATGAACACAATCGACCCGACTCAGACAAGACCGTTTTCTGTTTCCTCTTGGATCAAGGAATTTAGCTCACATGACAAATGGCCAGACCTCCCTTGATATTTTCATAGAACATTACTATTTGCAACTCTCTTAATTCCAGCAAAGAACATCTGAATGCAAGACTGGTTTGTTTCATCTTATCCTGGGGAGGGATAATATGCCTTCCTTCTTTCCTTGAAGGTACCAAGGATGTTTTTGAGTGTTTGAGTTGCAGGTGAGGGTGGGGAGGATGGTCTTAGGTATTTATTCGTTTTATCTAATCGAAATTTATGCAACGGTTGACTGCAATAAAACCTCCAAGTGGTTTACAAGAAATATTAAAATCGTCAGTAAAAACCAGTTAAAAACAAGCAGTGAAAACATTTAAAGGGTAATTAAAACTAATGGTAGACTAAAAATAGATTAAAGCAGACCAACACCTAGGTGTTTGGATAGGTTTGCCAAAACAAAAATGTTTTCAGTAGGCATTGAAAGGAGAACGGTGAAGGCATCTACCTGATATCAATGGGCAGGGAGTTCCGAACTGTAGGTGCTGCCACGCTAAAAGCCCAATATCTTTTAGTGTGAGGAACAAGTGTTATGTAGCACCTGTAACAGTACCAGTTCTGCAGACTGAAGTAATTGGGTGTCACAGATAAGACAAGGCTATCCCACAAGGGGACTGGTTAAGGGCTCTATATAACAATACTTGATCCGGTAACAAATCAGCAACCACTACAAATCTCTGTCACTGCAGATGGTGACAGCAGGCATGAAATTAAAAGACACCTGCTTCTTGGGAGAAAAGCAATGACAAACCTAGACAGCATCTTAAAAATTAGAGACATCACCTTGCCAACAAAGGTCCGTATAGTGAAAGCTATGGTTTTCCCAGTAGTGATGTATGGAAGTGAGAGCTGGACCGTAAAGAAGGCTGATCGCCGAAGAATTGATGCTTTTGAATTATGGTGCTGGAGGAGACTCTTGAGAGTCCCATGGACTACAAGAAGATCAAACCTATCCATTCTGAAGTAAATCAGCCCTGAGGGCTCACTGGAAGGACAGATCCTGAAGCTGAGGCTCCAAGACTTTGGCCATCTCATGAGAAGAGAAGACTCCCTGGAAAAGACCCTGATGTTGGGAAAGATGGAGGGCACAAGGAGAAGGGGACAACAGAGGATGAGATGGTTGGACAGTGTTCTCGAAGCTACCAGCATGAGTTTGACCAAACTGCGGGAGGCAGTGGAAGACAGGAGTGCCTGACGTGCTCTGGTCCAGGGGGTCACGAAGAGTCGGACATGACTAAACGACTAAACAACAACAACAAATCTCTGAGCAGAGGACTTCTATACTGACAGTGTCTCACTCTTGTCACCTTAACAGATTGGAGAACTAGGTTCCAACAAACAGAATGAATTTCAATAGGGACAAATGTCAGGCTCGACACTTAGGCAAAAGGAACCAGCTGCACTAATATAAAATGGGAGACACCTGGCTTGCCAGTAGTACAAGTGAAAAGGATCTAGGGGGTTTTGGGGGACCAAAAGCTTAACACGAGTCAACAGTGTGACGTGGTAGCAGAAAGAAAAGCAAGCTAATGCTATTCTAAGCTGCATCGACAGAAGTATAATGTCCAGATCAAGGGAAGTAATAGTACTGCTCTATGCTGCCTTGGTCAGACCACAGCTGGAGCACTGTGTCCAATTCTGGGAAGCACAGTTTAAGAAGATTGTTGACAAGTTGGAACACGTGCAGAGGAGGGCAACTAAGATGATCTGGTCCAGAAACCAAGCCTTTTGACGAATGGTTGAGGGAGTTGGGTATGTTTAGCTTGGAAAATAGGAGACTGAGATAATATGATGGAGCTCCATGGAAGATAAGGCAAGCTTGTTTTCTCCTGTTCCAGAGGATAGGACCCAAGCCAAGAGCTTGGGATGGGTAGGGTGGATGGTAAGGAGGCCAGCAGTAGGTGGCGCCAGAGCCAATGAGAGGCAGAGTCAACGAATTCTAGTTTTGTCCTCCCTGCAGAGTTCTACAAAAGGCAACTTGGATCATAGCTGTCAACGTTTCCCTTTTTAAAAGGGAAATTCCCTTATTCTGAATAGGATTCCTCGCAAGCAAAGGGAAAAGTTGACAGCTATGACTTGGATCGAGGAGGAAGAAGCTGACAGAGAGGACCGCCCCCTGGACTGCTTGTTAGTAACAAGGCAGGCAGGCAGGCAGGCAGGCAGTGAGAGACTGAGAGCAAACTGAGGTTAGTGGGACAAGGAAACTATTTGCCTTACCGGACCAGTCTTCACTGCCTAATGGACGAGTGGTCTTGGATGGTGCTGAGGGGATGGATTTCCCAGGAAAAGAATGCCATTATGAGCTTTTAAGAAGTTCAAGTCTGGCATAGCTCAGTTGGTAGAACATGGGAGACTCAATCTCAGGATCGTGGGTTCAAGCCCCACATTGGGCAAAAGATTCCTGCATTGCAGGAGTTTGGACTTGGGGTCCCTTCCAACTCTACAAATCTCCGATTCTATTTCGCTACGGTAATACAGACCCTTGTGTGCAATTGCAGAAATGTAGTGTTATTTTAGAGGGTAACAAAAGCCAAGCTTCCAGTTCCAGGGGGAAGCTGTTGCATATGAATAGAGAATGCATCGAAATTAGTAGCAGAACAGTGAGAGACAGCAGAGCAGTGATGTGTGCTACTCTGGACACGTGCTTGGATCAAGTTAAAAACTGCTGTTGGAATCCCTAGATGTTATGTCAGTTGCTATTTTTCCTTGAAGATACAGATTTACTTGTCAGCTCAGACATCAGGAAAAATATGTGCATGTTTTTGATGTTCAAATAGATAAAAGGGACTTGTTAAAATAGTTGACACTTTCAGTTTGATGTCAGGAGCGAAACTAACCATGCTACAGAATTTATTAATGGATAATGGGTTGTGAAGAGGGATAAGTGTGACATAATATAATAGGCACATCAAAAGTTCAGATTTCGTTTCATGGCCCGTAAAACTGCCAGATCCACAACCAATCGGATTCACGTCAATGGGACTAATTTGTGTCTAGCTTCATGACAATCTCAGCGTGCAGAGGCCAATGGGGAGACTGAATTGACAGTGGGGTACGTCTGATTGCTGCTGCACGCCACCTCCCCCAAATTCTGTTCTCCCCGCTCCCAAACCCAATGCAAGGCCAGCATGCTGGTTCATGTGCAGCTGCTAATGGTGATATGTCTCTTTCAGGAAATAAAATAAAAATAAGAACACAAGAGGAAGCTGTTGGATCAGGCCAATCACCCACCTAGTCCAACATCCTGTTCTTGCAGAGAGATGCCTCTGCGAAGCCTGCAAACAGGAACCTAAGAGAAACAGCACTCTGATCATCTGTGATTGCCAACAACCGATATTCAGAGGCATGCTGCTTTGGGCAATGGAGGTAGGTGTTGGTATCTGTCTGTTTTGGGAAACAATAGAGGAATGCACCTTTGGGGGTGAAGACAAACTGTTGGAGATTTGCAGCGCCTGCTGTGGCTGTAGAGACAGATACGGGAGAGACATGTTTTGTTGCAGCTGGGGCAGAGGAAGGTGTCCAGTTGTGTTGCTGCAGATGCACTGTCTCTGCACTCCTCCCAGCGGCCATTCCTCCTCTGATCACTGCTGCAGATACACGACCTGGCTGTCTGTCTCCAGGCACTGCAGTCATCTGCAAGGGATTCCCGCATGGCGGGGTTGATGTTGCCAGCCTTCATGTCATCCGCGACCCTGAGATTAAGAGGCTCATGTTCTGCCAGCTGAACTATTTGAGGGAAATATAAATTCCACGGAATCTGGGATGCAACCTCCCGAATCTGCTTACTTACAGAATCGTTCTACCACTTTTCAGGTGGACCTTACAAAGCAGTTCATGTAAGATCACTACAACAAGTATTGGCTTTTTCTTTTTTTTTAAAGAAAGTTACAATAGAATGGAAAAGCCAACTTGTTTCTTTAGGAAAAGCCCCTCCTTCTCTCTCCTCAGGGCAAGAGGGCCCTTCATATGACCCAGTGGTGATGATTGGGGGAATTAGAGGCCATTATGGGAGCTGGATGGTAGCAGTTCCTCAAGCTTCTTTCGAGGAAAAGCTTCTTGCGTATCATGACAGTAGGCATCGGAGGGTTTGCTATGGATACAGGTGGTGAGGGAATTTGGGAGATGTGGGACACTCAGAATTCCCCTATCATAAATGTGCAGTTGGTCATCAGTCAGCTCCATCCCGTTGCCCAGCCCTAGCCCTGCCATGCTTGGTACCTGGGATGTGGGTGGTGCTGTGGTCTAAACCTCTGAGCCTCTTGAGCTTGCTAATCAGAAGGTCAGCAGTTCGAATCCCTGCGGCGGAATGAGCTCCCGTTGCTCTGTCCCAGCTCCTGCCAACCTAGCAGTTCAAAAGCACACCAGTGCAAGTAGATAAATAGGTACCACTGCGGCGGGAAGGTAAATGGTGTTTCCGTGCGCTCTGGCTTCTGCCATGGTGTTCTGTTGCGCCAGAAGCAGTTTAGTCATGCTGGTCACATGACCCATTTGGCCTGTGGACAAACAGCGGCTCCCATGGCCTGAAAGCGAGATGAGTGCCGCAACCCCATAGGTGCCTTTGACTGGACTTAACCGCCCAGGGGTCCTTTACCTTTTCCCTTTTTTATGCTTGGTACCTACTTGCTCTGAGGGATGGGTTGGATTCTGTTCCATGTCTCTGATGCCTGCCATTGGTGCGATAAAAGTTAAGTTGTTGTTGTTGTTTAGTCATTTAGTCGTGTCCGACTCTTCGTGACCCCATGGACCAGAGCACGCCAGACACTTCTGTCTTCCACTGCCTCCCGCAGTTTGGTCAAACTCATGCTGGTAGCTTCGAGAACACTGTCCAACCATCTCGTCCTCTCTCATCCCCTTCTCCTTGTGCCCTCCATCTTTCCCAATATCAGGGTCTTTTCCAGGGAGTCTTCTCTTCTCATGAGGTGGCCAAAGTCTTGGAGCCTCAGCTTCAGGATCTGTCCTTCCATTGAGCACTCAGGGCTGATTTCTTTCAGAATGGATAGGTTTGATCTTCTTGCAGTCCATGGGACTCTCAAGAATCTCCTCCAGCACCATAATCCAAAAGCATCAATTCTTCAGCGATCAGCCTTCTTTATGGTCCAGCTCTCACTTCCATACATCACTACTGGGAAAACCATAGCTTTAACTATATGGACCTTTGTTGGCACGGTGATGTCTCTGCTTTTTAAGATGCTGTCTAGGTTTGTCATTGCTTTTCTCCCAAGAAGCAGGCGTCTTTTAATTTCATGACTGCTGTCACCATCTGCAGTGATCATGGAGCCCAAGAAAGTAAAATCTCTCACTGCCTCCATTTCTTCTCCTTCTATTTGAAAAGTTAAGTAGTGGTGGGTTTATCCCAGAGCATCCACATAGCATGCGACTCCTAGTTGTTCTGAGATGTTTCCTCAAAGTTATGGCTGTCCTGAAGGGCACTCTTGCAGCACAACAAAAGCAGGACAACAAGGGAACATTTCTGGCGTGAAAAGAGGCAGGATTTCAGCAGGAAGCCAAAGGACATGCACTGATTAGAAATAAAGCAGTATGTCCACCCCAGAACATTTGTAGGCACAAACGGTAGGAAAAAATGGGATTGTGCCTGGATACTTTCATGACCACAAATCATCATGAATGCACATAGACAAAAAATGATATCTGCAGGGGTCCTATGCGAATCTGAGGACCTGTGAAAGAGAGTTTAATGCCATGGCATCGATTTGGATATTTTTTCCCTGCTAACCAACTTTCATTTGTGTCTTTCTCAGCACCCTGGCTGCTTTCGACTGATTTGTGTCACTGCCTCTTTTTAAGTACGGTTCTCCACAAGGGGTAATGGCATCTTTTGCCTCTAGGCGGTGATAAGGGGAGAAAAATGGTGCCACCCGTAATTGCTATGGGGCGGATGAAATGAGTGAGCGATGTAGAGTTGGGGGAGGAAATCCCATTCTGAAGCCAGGTACTCTGACAGAGATAAAATCTGATGAGACTCCAGTGTATAATCACTGAAGAATTAAACCAGTTCAAAAGCTCCCAGGTGTTCCGTTGGGTCTGCTATCTTTCCTGGAGAATATATTGTTTAAATTTAGAATGTATATTGAGCCAAGGTGTGCTGCGCACATGTGTTTTCCAAAGGCAGAACAAAACAGAGCTAGCAAAGGTAAGAGTTCCACTTTTCTCTGACCCAGTGACCCAGTTCTCATGCGATTCACTTTGTTTCATCGATGAAACGGTCGGAGAACCTTCAGAATATTCGCAGTGATATTGAACCTAGAAATGTCATGTGACCGTTGGAACTAATTCAATTGAAACAACCTTCGTTGTATTAAGAAAATGGACTAGAGTTTCATCCCTTTTGCTTGCCACTGGAGTCAAGTGAGTAACTAACAAGCAGGTTAAAAACACACACCATTATGTAAGAATCCAGACTGATTCTCGTTAATATTTAGAATAATTGAATTGTAGAGTTGGATGGGACAACGAGGGTCATCTAGTCCAATGCCCAGCAATGCAGGAATCTTTTGCCTAAGCTGCCTTTGTTTACAGAATGTATTTATATTTTTCTTTCATATTCTTTTAATTACAGGGCAATGCACAAACGGATTTAAAAATAAAATAAAAAAGCAATGCAAAGGGTCGTATCTATGGATGGGGGAGAAATTCAACCCAGGTAGCACTTATAAGCACCTTTTGAAACAATAAGTGAGCCAAACACAGCCAGCCTTTGAAATTGCCACTCATTTTTCAGTGCAGCTCTCCAACCAAGAAATGTATATAATAGCACATATACTAGAGTAAAGTATGGACAGAAATGCCCGTATTAGTGCAAAATAGCATACAAAGTGCAATACATGGCAAACAGCTTAGAGACTGTTTTAGTATTAGGTGGTACAGTGGTACCTCGGGTTACAGAAACTTCAGGTTACATACGCTTCAGGTTACAGACTCCGCTAACCCAGAAATAGTGCTTCAGGTTAAGAACTTTGCTTCAGGATGAGAACAGAAATCGTGCTCCGGCGGCGTGGCGGCAGCAAGAGGCCCCATTAGCTAAAGTGGTGCTTCATATTAAGAACAGTTTCAGGTTAAGAACGGACCTCCGGAATGAATTAAGTACTTAACCCGAGGTACCACTGTATATGAAATCCTTAAATAAATACGGGGAAATAGCTTTGCAAAAATGTGCATTGTTGCTGCTGCTGCTGCTGTTATTTTATTTATTTACACTCAGTCTTTTTCCCTGGCAGGGCTCAGGACAGCTTACAGATAAAAACTAGAATTGCACACACAAATACAGTGTGTGTAAATGGAGATCTGCCTGTAATTAAGCTATAAGATATAAGCAGGGGGAAAGGGCAGTGGTGGCAGATGCCCGTTGTCACTGGTTGGGCGGAGTGCTGGGAGCCAACAGTAGGTGGCGCCAGAGCCAATGACAGGCAGTGCCTACTAAGTCTACTTTGGCCCCCATCCTTCTTGTTGCTACATTCTTGAACAGCAACATAGAGGAGGAAGCTGGTAGACAATTCTACCCCTTGGGCTGCCTATAGATAAGAAGGCAAGCAGGTGGGCATTGGTTGAGGGCAGACTAAAGTTGGCAGGACAGTGCCCCCTTTGCCCGAATGAACCAGCCTTCAGTGGGAGGCAGCAAAAGGGGCCATGCGAAGAATCAGGCAGGAAACAAATTGCCTTTGAAGGCAGCCCAAGGTACCAGCACTTAGAAATGCAGTCGCAGCGCGTTGAAAATTCAGCAAGAGAACTTACGAAGTACGTGTGTGGCTTTTGTAAGACAAGCATGCATAAACAAGGCAGGTAATTCTCGTAACATTCCCCACAGTGTCAAACACCCGACGACCTAATAAATATAGATAGCTACCTGCAGAGGCTGCTGGGATAGGCAGTGACTACCTTGCTTTGATCAGAGACGTTACAATCTTCACCTGCTGTTGTAAATTGTCCCGCTCTGAAGCTCTTTCACCCGCTCTTCGGATGATGCCGGCATGCGCTGAGTGATAGCTAGGGAAAGTAGCTCATGGGGGAAAGAGTCGAGAAGGCCGTGTGTTGCACACTGTGAGCGCTGATCTCAATTTTCTCCCCTCCTTGCATGGCAAATGTACAAAACGAGGCTCACCCAGGTAGGAAATGGTTCACCCTGTATTCAAGTCCCTGGCTTGCAACTGCTGAAAACCAGCAGGTCTCTGTTGGGTGGGCTCTGTCATTGTACTTAGCTAGACTGGGGCCAGTGAATGCACTGCCCATCTTAGGGGGTGGTTTGTTTGTTTTTCATAAAATAAGAATTTTTTTTTTAAAAAAAATTTATTAGTATTATTATTGAAAAGAATAACACAAACACAAATCGAAACCATTTATCCCCTCAGCATCATTCTCATAAAGTTGTGGACTGTTTGATGCCAAACATTGTTCATTTCTGTATCTCTTAAAAATTTGTATTGTTATATGTAATAACATAAAATAAAATTTAGGAAAGGGGGGGGGGAGTCACTACTCTTACTCCCAGTGCCAAGAATAATTCTTTCCACGGACTGTGATTGCAACAACCAAAATTTGTATTTTTTGTGTATTTTAAATCAGTTGTATTATCTTCTTTCCTTTCCTCCCTTTCCATATGTTTGTGAAGTGGGTGTCCTTTCTTAAATAAATAAACAAATTCAAAACTTTTTTTAAAAAAACCTTCAAAAATAAATAAATGAAGGACCACTGCAAGGGAGTTGCAGATAGCACCTTAAAGACCAACTAAGTCAGTTCTTGGTATGAGCTTTCGTGTGCATGCACACTTCTTCAGAATGTGTATCTGTGTATCTGAAGAAGTGTGCATGCACACGAAAGCTCATACCAAGAACTGACTTAGTTGGTCTTTAAGGTGCTACTGGAAGGAATTTGTTTTGTTTTGACTATGGCAGACCAACACGGCTACCTATCTGTAACAGAATGGACAGTTGTCCGTTGAAAATCGGCCACACCTTTAGCACAGTGATAAGGCAAGGATCTAATCTACATTACAGTGGTACCTCGGGATGCGAAGGGGATCCATTCCGTAGCCCCGTTCGCATCCTGAATAAAACGTAAGACGTGACGGCGTGTCTGCGTGTGCGCGGGTCACGTTTTGCCGCTTCTGCGCATGCACATGACGTCATTTTGAGCATATGTGCATGCACGAGCGGCAAAACCTGGAAGTAGCATGCTCCGGGTTGCTGCAGAGTGCAACTGAAAGCGCTCAACCTGAAGCGCATTCAACCCGAGATATGACTGTACAACCTGTCATGAGAGTTGCCAGTGTTAGACCCTGACATGGTGCAGGCCAGACATTTGCATTCTCATTGGGCAGTTGGCAAGGGGGTTAATGTATTATTATTGTTGCAGTAATACTTTGTTACATTATTAGGAACAGAATCCTTTTACATGAAAGGGACTTTACCTGATGAGATGTTTGCATCTTCTTGGAGGGGAGGACTCTTCAAGTTAAAGGTTATCAATATGCATGGCAAAGCTCTCGCTCGTTTCCAGAACAGCCAGGCATGTGCTTGTCTTGAAAAGCAAAGTGAAATCAGGGAGGGTACAAATGGCGCAGAGCATCATTGTAATGGGTTATTGCCATGGGAGGAATTTGGTCTTGATTCTGTAACAAGCCAGCCTGAACTGAACTGGAGTTTCCTACACAAAGGAATGTCTCGATAGTTTGGGGGTCAGCTTTTCTGAGGAACCACATACAGCTGTGCAAACCTGCCCATGTTCTGAGATCAGCTTTGTAGGCTCTACTCATAGGCCCACCTATAAAACTGGAAGGTGTGAGAGACAGGGCTTTTTCCACGGTGGCCCCATGCTTGTGATGAACTTCCTCCCAAGTGGTATATGTATGGCTCATTTAGCATCTGAAAAACTGGTAATTTCTTTCCGGTGGCATTAGTAAAGACCCTTAAGCAGACCAGTTTTAATTATCTAAAGGTGCTATACATATTTTTTTTAAAAAAATAATTTTTATTAATTTTACAACATAAACAAAAAACAAACAAACATAACACGACTTCCCCAAACCTCCCCTTCACTGCATTCTTGTTTTAAATTTTTTTAGCAATCCTTCATCCCTTTTTATATTTAATTCTCTCTAAAAAAATTTAAATTTCAATTTTTACAGCTGTAATTCTTTATATCCAATCCCTTGACATCTTAACATTCCGAAATTTTACAACAATTTTTAAGATAAATTTTGAATTTTTTCCAGTCTTCTTCCACTGTCTCTCTCCTCTGGTTACGGATTCTGCCGGTCATCTCTGCCAGTCCCATAAATTCAGTCACCTTGGTCTGCCATTCTTCCAGAGTAGGTAGTTCTTTAGTCTTCCAATACTTTGCCAAAAGAATTCTTGCTGCTGTTGTTGCGTACATAAAAAATGTTCTATCTTTCTTTGGAACCATTTGGCCTACCATGCCCAAGAGAAAAGCCTCCGGTTTCTTTACAAATGTCCACTTAAGGATTTTCTTAATTTCATTATAGATCATTTCCCAGTAGGCCTTAATCTTCGGGCAGGTCCACCAAAGATGATAAAAAGTTCCTTCACATTCATTACACTTCCAACAGTTGTTATTGGGCAAGTGATATATCTTTGCAAGCTTGACTGGGGTCATGTACCACCTATAGATCATTTTCATTATATTCTCTTTTAAGGCACTACATGCCGTGAATTTAATACCTGTGGTCCATAACTGCTCCCAGTCAGCAAACATAATATCATGACCAATATCTTGTGCCCACTTAATCATGGCTGATTTAACCGTTTCATCCTGTGTGTTCCATTTTAGCAGCAAATTATACATTCTAGACAAATTCTTAGTATTGGGTTCTAGCAATTCTGTTTCTAACTTTGACCTCTCCTTCTGGAATCCTAGTTTCCTGTCCTGCTTAAAGGTCTCATTAATCTGGTAATAATGTAACCAGTCTCGGACTTTAGGTTTCAATTTCTCAAAACTCTGTAGTTTCAACTTTTCACCATCATATTCTATAATTTCACAATATTTTGGCCAGTCTGAATCCATGTTCAGTCTTTTTACCGCCTTGGCTTCCATTGGTGACAACCACCTGGGGGTTTTACTCTCTAACAAATCTTTATATCGGTTCCATACATTATACAGTGCTTTCCTGACAATATGGTTTTTAAAGTTTCTATGTACCTTTACCTTGTCATACCATAAATATGCATGCCAACCAAAGTTGTTATCATAACCTTCCAGATCCAGAATATCTGTATTCTCAAGAAGTAGCCATGGTTTCAGCCAGCAAAAAGCTGCTGCTTCATAGTAAAGTTTTAAGTCAGGCAGGGCAAAGCCCCCTCTATCCTTTGCATCAGTCAAAATCTTAAATTTTATTCTGGGTTTTCTGCCCTGCCAGACAAATTTAGATATATCTTTCTGCCACTTCTTGAAACAGTCCATCTTGTCTAAAATTTGCAATGTCTGGAACAAAAATAACAATCTCGGCAATACATTCATCTTGATAACAGCAATTCGGCCTAACAAGGAAAGTCTCAGCCTAGACCATATATTGAAATCTTTCTTCACTTCCAACCAACATTTCTCATAATTATCTTTAAATAAGTTCACATTCTTAGATGTTAAATTCACCCCCAGATATTTTACTCTTTTTGCAATTTCCAAACCGGTTTCTCTTTGAAAACTATCTTTTCCCCCCATCGTTAGATTTTTTTCCATAAAGGTGCTATACATATACCACTTGGGAGGGAGTTCTATTTACAAGCGGGGCCACCACTAAAAATTCCTCCTGCTTGTAATTGTTTCGAATGGTTTTCAATTAATCTAGGTATGGGAAATTAGGTTGATGGGTGGGGGGCTATTGCAGCTGTCCCCATGCCCCCAGGAATATAACTGATACAATGTTCAGTTTTCCCTACCTATTTTCCATTACCCCCCCACTGCCCCATTCTGCTGCTTCTGTACCCTTTCTTTCTGAGAAAATGTTTCTTTCTCATTCCCAGTGAAGTCAAAAACATGTAGGGTGCACAATTTTGTCATAGTTCCTCATACCCAATCAGAATTGGCTATGCGCTGATGCCATGGACCACGAAGTCCATTCAGACAGAGGACAAGTCTTCTTGATTTACCTACATGTGTGATACTGATCAGTCAGAGTTCATAGGGTGGGCAGGATATTCTAAAGTTATGCAGCCATTTGGCTTTAGTTGCTGGCAAATATCACAATGAGTAGACAAAGCCCATTCAGAGTGAAGGAAGACAAAGCCCATTCAGAGTGAAGGAAGACAAAGCCCATTCAGAGTGAGGGCAAGGCTTCCTGAACAGAGCAAATCATTTTCTCCCCGAGGAGGCAATGCTTGAAAAATTGGTGGAGGTACCCTGATACAAATGTTCACAAAACCTATATCGGCTCCACTGTCGCCTATACAACACAAACACACACCAGCCTTACCCCACAGTAAATCCATTAAGGTCATATTGATTTTATATATATATATCCTTTCTCTCCAGGAAATTTCATCGCTCCCTAAGACAAAATCATTGTGCTGGTATCCATGGTTCCAGAGTGCTATTTTTATTTTAAACCAGCAATTAATTAAAAGGAAAGTCCTGAGGATCCCTCAGTTTTAAGTGTGCTTCAGTGAGAGTCTTGGATTGGCCAGCACTGTGTTCAGCTGCAGACACTTCCAGCATCCCGAAACGAGAATTACGAGTGGTGCTGCACCTACTTCTGACACGCTGTGTTTGAAACGATGGATGAGTGAAGGGATTTAATTTATCAACCACTTGAGGATTATGCAGGCAGGAGAGAGGCCTAACATCTATCCGGAAAGCAACCTCTGCAATGGCAGGCTTTCGCCACTAGAGGGGGGTTGCAAACGCTTCCTTTGCTCAAGTCACCAGAAACCATAATTTAAAGAGGGAGCGATAGTCGCCTTTTTCCTGTGAGGAATGATGACTTAATGCAGCCAACTTGAAGAATGCACCAACAAGGGCAATCCTGCAGAGTTTAAGCCAACCAGTGTGATTGAAGAGGCCCAGTTAGGTGAAAATATAAGCGCTTCAGAATAAAAAACTATTGCAACTCTTTAGTGACTTCAGGCATGAACGACGACATATCCTCCAACATTTATCCAATGAAAATAGAGATATCCTATTCCATTTATCATCATCATCATTATTAATATTCCCCTCCCGGGTTGCCCCAGCCACTCTGGGCAGCTTTCAATATATATAAAGGTAAAGGGACCCCTGACCATTAGGTCCAGTCGCAGACGACTCTGGGGTTGCAGCGCTCATCTCGCTTTACTGGCCGAGGGAGCCAGCGTACAGCTTCCAGGTCATGTGGCCAGCATGACTAAGCCACTTCTGGCAAACCAGAGCAGCGCACGGAAATGCCGTTTACCTTCCCGCCGGAGTTGTACCTATTTATCTACTTTCACTTTGACGTGCTTTTGAACTGCTAGGTTGGCAGGAGCAGGGACTGAGCAATGGGAGCTCACCCCATCGCAGGGATTCGAACCGCCGACCTTCTGATTTGCAAGTCCTAGACTCTGTGGTTTAACCCACAGCACCACGCGTGTCCCCAAGGAAAATAGAGATGTCTTAAAGAAAAGCTGCACATTCCAGGATCAAATCAGAAACCAGGACGGCTTCTGTCCCTGGAAAATTCTGTCCCTGGAAAATAGAGACACTTGGAGGGTCTGCAGCTATGTGAACAATATCTTGGCTAAATGAGTGCATTTCAACAAGACCAGCGAGCAATCAGGAGCAGCGACCAAAGATGGGGCATGATCCTGCCAAAGTTAAGAACATTCAGTGGAACCAATGGTTCAGTGGAACCAGCTGCTTTAAATTTCAGCCAAACCAAAGGAACATCCCACAGCTTAGTGCTTGATTGTAAAAAAAGGAAAGCTCAAAGTGGTTTTACCAAAGGAGCAATGAAGTTATCAATTGTAAAAACAATTATTTAAAACATAAAAAAAATTCAAATTAACAATAAGCTAAAAAAAACAGACTAAAACAAAGGTCAATATGCTGCATACATTAGCGGACTATATTTTGAGAGTGAAAATGAAGGAATTCCTGTGCCCCACAAATAACCCAGAGATGCGTTTTAAATAAAAGGACACATTCTACTCATGTAAAAACACGCTGATTCCTGAACCATCCGCGGGCCAGATTGAGAAGGCGATTGGGCCGCATCTGGCCCCCGGGCCTTAGGTTGCCTACCCCTGCATTAGATAGAGGGCTGGAGGGCCACACCTGGCCCTCAGGTTTGTGTTCCCCATCCCTGCTGTGGCTGCAAAATTCCTGCATTGCACAGGCGGGTTGTAATAGACGACTTCCAGGAATCCCTGCCAGCTGTAAAACTCCACGATTGTATTGTTTGACATTCCCTCAACCCCACCCGCCATTCAAATACACCATCCATCCATCATCATAATAATGGGCATTTTGATTACAGCACAGAGTGGTTTTTGATTTCCTCCTGTTTCTCACTTTTGTCACTCCACGTTTAGGTACAGAATATCCATTCTGGGGTGTGCATATGTTGAGATGGGCATACGTCTCCTTTGGCTTCTCTCACTCTTTGCTATTGAAGTAAAAAGAACTAGTAATGCGTCTGGGGGCATCAACATGGGTGACGGTTTTCTCAATGACAAGTACCGCTTGAGGAGGAATAAAAATTGGGAGGAGGGTGCCGCAGGGTAGCTTTTGAAATAAAAAGCTTCCTGCATGCAAACAGGGGTGAGATGATCTTATTGTACCTGCGTGTGGGTTGCGAACCCCATAATTCAGGGCTGCTTTGTAAAGTACTCCATTGTTTTCTCTTTTATGCTGCCTGGAGTTCTTCCAAGCACGACTAACAAAGGCTTGACAAAAAAGGTTTGGAACATCATGGCAAAAAATAATAATAAAAAACACATCTTCACTAAAGACAAGAATAAATATTTGCAAACAAGCTCTCCCAGCAGACTGTGCAGAGCCATATAAATAACTAATGTGTTCTTAAAAGGGTATTTGCATGCTGGCATATCGGTCTATGGGCCCATCTGTACCATATATTTAAAGCACTCTTGTACCACTTTAGCTTACATGGCTCCCCCCCCCCCAAGAATGCTGGGAACTGTAGTTTGTTAGGGGTACTGGGGGTTGTGAACTACAGCTCCCAGGATTCTTTGAACGGACTGTTCAAGTGGCATAAATGTGCAAGATGGATGTGATCTATCATGCTTGTGCCATGAATGTTGTCTGTGAAAGTCATGACCAAATGTGCAGACTCTGAATCCACGGAAAGAGTGGGCTCTCTACGCACAATTTGGGGACACTGGCTTTTGCAGGGCTTCTGATAGAGCTGGCCCAGCCATTAGGCAGGGGGAGTTCACTGCCTCAGGCTGTTGAAGCTGCTCAGCGGCAGAGAAACCCCACTGTCACTGGTGCCGATTTGGGGCGAGATCTTAAAATCATGTGATGTCTTATGCACAATCTCATGCAATTTGGGGCAAGAGCTCACTGAAAACCAGCACTACAACTCCCATCATCCCTAGCTAGCAGGACCAGTGATCAGGGATGATGGGAGTTGTAGTCCAAAAACAGTTGGAGACCCAAGTTTGGGAAACACTGATGATTGCTTCTTAATTGGCTCTTCCTCAAGTTAAGCATTCCTAACCTCCTCAGCCTTTCCTACCAACAGCAGTGCTGGCTGGGGCTGATGGGAGCTGCAAGTTGGGAAAGGCTGTCCTATGCAACAGAGCTGCCAAAGCAGAAACAGAGTGCAGAATCCTTCCAGCTGATGTCTTGAAAGTCCCAAAGAAATCGGGGAGTGTTTGATCCTTCTGTTAATTATTGGTCTCAGTCACTATCAAGACTGCATCTAGACACATCAAAGAAGCGTTTCAGTTTAAAGCGTTGTACATTTAAACAAGGAAAGCTGGTAGAGAAAAACAGAACTCCACATCGCCATCTGGTGGCACAATGTTATATCACACATAAAAAGGTAAAGGGACCCCTGACCATTAGGTCCAGTCGTGACCGACTCTGGGGTTGCGGCGCTCATCTTGCTTTATTGGCCGAGGGAGCCGGCGTACAGCTTCCAGGTCATGTGGCCAGCATGACTAAGCCGCTTCTGGCGAAACCAGAGCAGCACATGGAGACGCCGTTTACCTTCCCACTGGAGCAGTACCTATTTATCTACTTGCACTTGATGTGCTTTTGAACTGCTAGGTTGGCAGGAGCAGGGACCAAGCAACAGGAGCTCACCCCGTCGCGGGGATTTGAACCACCAAACTTCTGATTGGCAAGTCCTAGGCTCTGTGTTTTAACCCACAGCGCCACCCGCGTCCCTATATCGCACATACAATGCATATAAATCGCTTTTTCTTTGCCAGTCTAGCTGAGTCTGAGTCTCAGCTATTTGTAGAAAATAAGATTTTCCTTGCATAGAATACAGTGGTGCCCCGCAAGACGAACACCTCGCAAGACGGAAAACCCGCTAGACGAAAGGGTTTTCCGTTTTGGAGGCGCTTCGCAAAACGAATTTCCCTATGGGCTTGCTTCGCAAGACGAAAATGTCTTGCGAGTTCCTGCGGGTTTTTTCCCCTCCCCCCCTTTCTAAGCCGCTAAGCCGCTTATCAGCTGATCCGCTAAGCTGCTAAAAGCTGCTAAAAGCTGCTAAGCCGCTAATAGCACTAATCCGCTAAGCCGTCAATGGGCTTGCTTCGCAAGATGAAAAAACCGCTAGACGAAGAGACTCGCGGGATGGATTAATTTCGTCTTGTGAGGCACCACTGTAATAATAACCCCACTTCCGGGTTAGCGCCTCCGGCAATGGCGGAATTCCTCTGATCGGGAGGAATTTGCTCCGTGGAATTCAGGGTCTGGCTGCCACGGCGAAGGCGGAGACCCATTAAAAATCGCAGGCAGGAGAGGCCTGTGAACGTGGGATTCGGCCGGCACCTTTTGCACCTCCCCTACTCGCGGGGAGACCCGGTTTTGGGGATCCGGAGCGATGTGGGGTGAGCGGCCCAGTGCTTCGAATTGACTGCTTCTTTCATGGAGTGAAGCCACATTGCTGTTGCCGGAGAGCGCTGACTTTTTCCTGTGGACAATTTGATTCTAAACAACTACCCGTGAGTAGAACGGAAAATTGGGTTTTTAAACGTCTTAATTTGGCACCAAAACAGGGAGGTTTTAAACAGGAAGTCCGCCTTCCCCTTTTGTAAATAGATTGAAGCAAAGAATTTGCAAGCTAAAGTCCTGGAAAGTCCTATGTAAAGGATTAAACTTCCATTGGCTAAAATCATTAAACCCCCCCTTGGAGGCAGGAGAAGAGGGGGGAATTTTTGGATCGTGTAAGCCTGCAGGAGAGAGTGAAGAAAGTTGGATCACCACCGCTCTGAACCTGGAAACGGACTGCTAGTAAGACTGACGTTTTTGGGAAAGTTCATTGACTGTGACAGTTAGTTAAATAAGAGAAATACATTGTTTCCATTTACAGATAGGTAGCCGTGTTGGTCTGCCATGGTCAAAACAAAATAAAAAAATAAAAAAATAAAAAATAAAAAAAAAAAAATAAAAAAAAAATAAAATAAAAAAATTAATAAAAAAATTAAAAAATTAAAAAAATTCAATAAAAAATAAAAAAAAATATAAAAAAATAAAAAAAATAAAAAATTTTTTTTATATTGTTTCCATTGTCTCCTTCTGCGCTTAAAAAGGAGTAAAAGTAGTTGAAAATTGAAACTAATCTTACTGCTTGAACTGTGCTTAAAAGGAATGATACAAACAGAAATTGTTTCCTCTAGAGGGAGCCTTTGAAATTGTTATAAGAGTTGGGCTGGTGGAATCTCCAGCTGCAAGAGAAAACCGTGAGATTGACCTTGGATCGCTTGAGAATGTCGACAGAAGAAGCCCTTAGTGATTGCACTAGGCAAGATAAGTGAGTCATTGGAACAGCTCCACAAGAAGACGGATGTGATGAATATTAAAATTGATATTTTGGGACAAAAAGCGACTAATTTGGGACAAAAAGTGAACATCTACACAGAAACTATTCAGGAACTGATACAGGAATCTACCTTGACATGCCAAATGGTGGAGAAAGCGAGGGAGAAAGTTGTGGTTGTTGAACCTAAAGTAATACAAATGGAGAGGGAGAGAGCCCCAGCCTTACAGAGGCAATTTGATGACTGCAAGTTGTTGCCCTCTATGATTGAATTCAGAGAAAGTCAGATTGGAACCCTGCTTGGACTGGAGAAGGAAAGTTGGATAGATCATCTCATGCAGGGATTTACTGATCTTTGGGATCTGGACTTGGGTCAGGAGGAAATTGGAGTTGTGGGGACATTCAGATTTGGAGGGATTTTGAAACACGTCCTGAAATATCTTTTGGATTTTAGTTTTAACCATGGAGATGTGGATGACATGTCGAGAAGGAATAAAAATATTGCTAGGTTGGAGCTCCCCTGAGACCTACTCTTCAGCATCAAAGGAAGGAAATTAAGAACAAGATCAGCAGAAGACAAAGTATACGAAGAAGACTTGCAGAAGGGACCTGGAAAAGAGTTAAGAGCCTTGGACAGAAGATCACCAGGTTGATGGACTATATGGAATTGACGGAAATGACTGGCAGAATCCGAGACCAGGGAGAAGAGACGGTGGAAGAAGATTGGAAAAAGTTTAAAGTTTATTTATAGAAATACGGTAAAATTAATGAGTGTTAGAAAAATGTTGGAACGAAATTTTATGGCTTTAGTAGAAGTGTTATAAGGAGTTAAGCATAAATAAGTATTATAGTATTAATGGAAAATAAGGTTAAAATAAGTTAAGATATTTATATGACAGAAAACAGTAAAGATGGAAAGGAATTGCTGAAACAATTAATAGAAGTGGAATACAAAAAGGGAGGTGAAAGGAAGTCGATGAAACAAGGGAATGAAAGATAAGGCATTGAAATGGTATGATGTATGTTTTTAAATTGTTTTCGTTCTGTTTTGTTTAGTTTAATGCGTTAATGTTGTGTGGTGTATTGTTTATATATTCTATTGCATTGTTTTTTCTTTCTTTTCTTTCTTTTTTTTCTTTCTCCTTTTCTTTTTCTTCTTGTTTGTAAGGTTTAAAAGCAATAAATATTATTTTTTTAAAAAATAGAATAATAATAACCCAACTTTCTTTCTCTCTCTCTCTCTCTCTCTCTCTCTCTCTCTCTCTCTCATCAATCTGACTCTAGTTCTAGAATTGTTTCTTTACCTTCCTTAGCAATTCAGCCAAAATTGTCCCTAGCCTGCCTGACCAGGCACTCACTTTCCCTTTTGCTTCTCCAGGTCAGGTGCAAAACAATCAATGAAAAACAAGACATCTTATTTCTCTCTAAAGATTGTGCACTTGTCCCCTTGGCACAATTCCTCTCCCCTCCTTTTGGGGCATCAGTAAAACTAGCCAAGTGCCCAAATGCTGCTACAGGACTCCAGCTCCCATTATCCCAGATCATTGGCCATGCTGGGAGTGACGGATGGGAGTTGGAGTCCAACAACATCTGGAGGGCCACAGGTTCCCCAGCTGTAGTGCAGAAGAAGGATCTATATTTTCAGGGAGGGAAGCGCAATGTGCTTTAAGGGCTCTGCATACCCCCCTCTGTTAAGATTTCTTCCCCAGAGAGATGTATAGGTGACCTCTGGAATTGGCTACCACAATGCATAACAGCCACCAGTGTGGACAGCTTTAAAAGTGGATTAGACACATTGAAGGAGGATAATGTGATGTATAGCTGCTAACCATGATGGCTCCAGCATCAGAGGCTGTGTGTCCCTGAATATCAGTTGCCATGGATCATTAGCAGGAGACGGATGTGTGATGACATCTTCAGGCTGGTGGTCTTCCTAGAGACATCTAGATGGCCACTGTGAAAATGTAATGCTCTGGATCTGGATCAGGGCTGGATTTAGGTTTGATGAGGCCTTAAGGTACTGGTGGCGCTGTGGGTTAAACCACAGAGCCTAGGACTTGCCGATCAGAAGGTCGGTGGTTCGAATCCCCGCGATGGGGTGAGCTCCTGTTGCTCAGTCCCTGCTCCTGCCAACCTAGCAGTTCGAAAGCACGCCAAAGTGCAAGTAGATAAATAGGTACCGCTCCAGCAGGAAGGTAAACGGCGTTTCTGTGCACTGCTCTGGTTCGCCAGAAGTGGCTTAGTCATGCTGGCCACATGACCTGCAAGCAGTACGCTGGCTCCCTTGGCCAATAAAGTGAAATGAGCGCCGCAACCCCAGAGTTGGTCACGACTGGACCTAATGGTCAGGGGTCCCATTAAGGTACTGAGGGTAATGGGGCCCTTTATATGTCCAGCTGTCCTTTGTCAACAACAAATTGTTGCTGTTTTTGTGATGAATATTTTAGGGAGCAGGCTAGCAGGCGGGACCCATTACTTACATCACATGAGCCTACGCAACAGAAAACACTGTTGCTGTATGTAGGTTTTATTTTATTTGTTTATCTTATATTTTGGATACGTACATCCGGTTTTTTCTCCTTTGATTTTTTTGGGGGCCCCCAAGAGACTGGGGCCCTAAACTATAGCTTGTTTAGCTTATACGTAAATCTGGCACTGATTAGGATTTCCCAAACTTGTGTCTCCACCTGTTTTTGGACTACAGCACCCATGATTCCTAGCTAACAGTACCAATGGTCAGGGATGATGGGAACTGTAGTCCAAAACCATTGGGCAACCTAAGTCTAGATAGACCATTGGCCTGATCTGGCCGGGCACTTTATATGTTCTTATGAAACAGGACTCCTCCACTACCCGATTTCCCCAACAACAACAATGCTTTTACAGTGCCCCACAATACTTTACCTTGCTCCACATATATGCTCATGGGGACGGAACTGTCAGTGACCGGCCAGGAGCAAGATCTTGGGGTTCTGGTAGATACCTCGAGGAATATGTTGACCCAGGGTGCGGCACCTGTGAAAAAGGCAAATTCCATGCTACGGTCCCTTCTAGACTACCAGTTTACAGAGCAGCCATCCAGATTTGTTTGCACAAAGCTTTAGGGGAGGTTAGATGATATAGATCTAAGCAGAGCATGAGATTCTTAATCTCAGGTTCGTGGGTTCAAGCCCCTCCTTGGGCAAAAGACTCCTGCATTGCAGGGGGTTGAACTAGATGAACCTCGTGACCAATAATAATAATAATTTATTATTTATACCCCACCTATCTGGCTGGGTTTCCCTAGCCACTCTGGGCGGCTCCCAACAGAATATTAAAAACACGATAAAATTCTATGATTCTAAGCAGTCATGTTGATCGCTTTGTGCAGAGGTTATACTACACTGCCTCATTTTCACACATACTTTCCAGTGCATTCCCCCCCCCTCACTTTACTTTTTTTCCCTCTTCAAAACTTCATATACATTTATATATATATGGCAATATGATGGTGGTAGCACAAGTGGGCTAGTTGCAGCAGGACAACTTTCAGAATATCCCCTTTCCACAAACCATCTAGAGAAGCGAATAAATACCCCTCTTTTTGGAAACGTGCCTTTCTCAAAGAGTCCTACTGATCCAGAAGGGATCCCGAGGGTCATCTAGTCCAACCCTCTCGTAATGTAGAAATCCTGCCCTCAGCCAGGTGGGCTGGAACCACGAGATGCACTAACACATTATTAATACTAATGCACATGCACGCGCGCACACACACACACACACACACACACGAATCAAGCGCTGCAAAAAATGACAGCGGCAACTGCCGGTTTGCATTTCAAGGCCAGCGCACTCTGATTAGTTCATTTCTGCTCTGTGAATTATCGAATGGTCTTTCTGTGGCTGATGATGCAACTTTCCTTCTTCCCAGGCTGGGCGAGGGGAGGAGCCTCTTTCAGGCCCCGCCCCTTCTTCTCCACCGTCAGCCTTGGGACAGCCAGAGGGATATGACAGGGCGTCGATTTCTTGGGAACAGCCTGTGAAACGGATGTCTTTCCTCACCCCCCCCCCACCACCACGCAGCTTTCTCTCACTTTCTCTTTCTCCGACGCCCCCCTCCGCGCTTCGTTTTAAAGCAGCCGCGTCTCTGAACCGCCTCCTCCTCCTCGCTGGTTCTCTCTCCGTCTTCGCTTTGCCTTTGCACCCACCCCGCAAAGGGTTAATCCAAGAATCCGCTGAGCAACTTTTGCGATGCTTTGCGAGCACAGAATCTGTGCTCTTAAATCGCAACTGGAAGTCATCGGACATTAAAGTGAAGGGAACCGAAAAGCAATCGTTTTTCTTTTCAGAGATTTGACAGCTGCTTGCTCAGTGCAATCCCTACCAACCCCTTACTCGCGAGTAAGCCTCGCTGAACTGAGTGGAGGTTTGCTCCCAAGTAAGCGCGCAATCAGGGGAAATGATCCGATGGGGATAGCTCCCAGATCACCAGCTTACAAGGAGCCTTGCAGACGGACCGAGAGGCAAAATAGACAGGTCTCTGCCCCGAGGTGCTTACAATCTAACTTTGGGGGGGGGAGGAAGAGAGCAACAGGCAATGAGTTGACGAAAGCAGGCGCATCTCTACGTTCAGCCGGACTCTACGCATGTTTACTCGGGAGTAAGCCCCGATGGACTCGCCGATAAGCACTGGATCCCAGTATAGATCCAGTGCCTTAGGAGTAAGCCCCTCTGAATTCAACGGCACTTCTTTCTCAGCAGACGCGCTGCAGGTTGCGCTCTGAGGCTGCTGCGATCCCATGCACACTTGCTCCGGAGTAAGCCCCGCTGTTCCCAGCGGCACTTGCGCCTGAACAGTCAAGTTTAGGATCCTGCTGCACGGCGCGCGCGTGAACATCACGCTGTCATTGATCCTTTAAATCGACAAAAAAGGGGCATGGATTCATTTTTGTAGTAAAACGATGCAGGCTAATTTCTTACGAAATATATATATTTGAAGATGGATAGTTCCTGCGCACTTTGCAACGTGTCTCAGATTATCCACATGACAATATATATGAAATAATAAAGGAAAGCTGGAAATCTGAGTGCCGGGGGGTGTGTGTGTTCCTTCTGGGACCCCCTCCACGCTCACAGAAGGGGGAAGGAAGAGAAAGAGGAATACCATTAACTCTCCTTTTCCTTCCTCGGTCCTTTTTTGCATTGAAGAGGGGGAGGGGGGAATACACTTTGAAACAATTGCGCCCCCCTCTCCTCCCCCGCGTCCACGCCGCGCGCTGCTTCGCCCAGCGTCAATTACCAGCTCCGTTGTTTACAATCCGCCCCCGCAGCACGTTGGCAGGAAGGGCGGGGCGGAGGGCGGAGCGGAGGGGGGAGAGACCCCAGCTCCGCCCCCCCAGCCCCGGTATCGGCCTGCCTTTCGCCCCAGCTGGGAGGTCTGGAGGGTGGAGGTGATCCTATTGGAAGTTGGGCGGAGGGGGGAAGAGCGAAAAAGATCAGAGAAAGACAGCAACCGGGGGTTTGTATGTGCAAAAAGGCGACTCATCTCTCCCCCCCCCCCCAATCCATCTTTAGGGGGCACCAGTCCCGGCCACCCTCCCCGCAACAAAACATCACATCACGTGGAGGGGAGGGGAGGCTGGAAGTAACTTCGAGCATCTATTGCGAGATTATTATTTTTTTTGCAAGCGAACGCCCATGCGTGTCTGTGCATCTTCTCTACGCACGCATTCACACGCGCACGCAATTAACCTGCACGCATCTCCGGGAGGGTTCCCTCTTTGCACGGGCGTCCCCCCTCCCCTGCCACTTCTTTGATCTCTTCCCCCACCCCACCCGCTTTTGTCATTTGCGCTCGCCTTGTGGTGGTGTTTGTCTCTCCAACCGCCTCATGACCAGCTAAGGGATTTCACCTCGTCCTTGAGAAAAAGGGAAGCCAGCAGATCAAGGCACAGACAGAAAAAGAGAGAGAGAGAGAGACGGTATCTCTCTCCCTCCCTCCTTCCTTCCCTCCAGTATATCTCTCTGCCGCTCTTCGCCATCTCCGCGTCTGACGGCCGAATCTCCCCAGGCCCGAGAGAAGAAAACCGGGTAGGTTTTTGAAAAAAGACGGAGCCACGGAGAACTTTCTCTGCGCGAGCGTGTGAAGGGTGGGTGGGTGGGATCTGCTGGGGAAACAGCCGTGCTGGTGGGATCTGCACTTTGGCAGGGATCCCTCCCTCCACCCCGCAACACTTTCCCAGGATCGCTCCGGATCAAACGGTGCTCAGTGTTTACAACTGGCTGCAAGGAGATGAGGGAGGCGGATGGAGAGCGAAGGGGTGGCGCGCAAGATTCGAGCCCAGTATTGCCCTGCGTTTTATGCTCTCTCTTTTTGGCGTGTGTGTAGATCTCAGTTGCTGCCCCCTTTCTCCCCCACCCTGGCAGACACGCACCGGGATCATGCCACTCCCTCCTCCTCTGGCCACGGTGCTGGAGAGAGAGAGAGAGAGAGAGAGAGAGAGAGAGAGAGAGAGGTATGCATGCATGCACCAGCGAGGCCATGCGCGCCTCGCCAAGGGGACCCTTGGCGAGGCGCTTTCAAAAACTTTGCGGCTCTGTTTGGCCCGCCTCCCCGGCCTCTCTGCAAACCCAGATCCTCGTGTGGGGACGGAGAAGGAAGCGTGGCAGAAGCTGTTGCTTTAGCGCCCAGCTCCTGCTCGGAGCTAAACCTAGCTGTCCTCCTCTAGAAGCAGAATACTGGGTTAGAGAGAGAGAAAGAGAGATGGTTTTTTTGGTCTGGTCCAAAAAGGCTCCTCCTCTTTATTGATCTCCCTGCAGCGCGGGGAGAGTTTGGGGTTGGGGTGTCTCTGTGCATGTTGCTAGAAAGCTGAACGACTGTGTGAGAAGGGGAGAAAATCTCTCTCTTTCTCGCTCTTGAATCTTGGACTGGGCTCCTGGTCCCCCGGGATCCCTCAGACAGGAAGCATTAAATTATTTTAATTGCCTCGGCTTTGTTTGTGTACGCCTGTGTGGGGAGGGAGAATGGAAAAGCATCCCTTCGGATGGAGATGGTATTTTGCTTGTTCCCCCCACCTCCCTATGCATCCACACCAGCCTATTAAGGGGAAAAATGAGGAGTGGGGTTTGTTTTATTTTTTGGGGGGGGGGATTTCATTGTCGTATCAATGCGTTTTTATTGATCTACCATTCGGACAGTAGTAGCCTCAGCAGTAGTAGAAAGGCATTGTTGACATACTTTCCAGCTAGGAATGCTCTTCTTTCCAAGTTTTGCTTTTTTTTTCACTTAAAAAAAATTTCATTCCTCCTTAAAACGCTTTGGCTCGCTGAGAAAGGACTCGGAGACACTGTCTTTTTGCAGCTGTTACTCTTGCTCTCCCCCCCCCCCCCCATAAAAGGAAGGGAGAGAGAAAAGTGCGAAAGGAAAGAAAAAGTAATCCTAAATCAATGGATGCAATGAGTATTTAAACTCTCAAAGCTAAGCTTTGCATGGGGGACACACAACAGCAGTGAACTTTGCCTTTCGAGAGAGTGAAGCGCACTCACAACAGGGACTTTATTCTAACAAACACGGCTGGGATCCTAGAATAACCGAGGTTGTTTTGTCAAGAACAACATGAACAGATTCCCCCCCTGGGATTTCTGTTCAACTCTGTGCTCTGGCCAAGGGCAGACCCAATAGCAATCTCTGGGATTTTCGGATAAGAAGACTGTGGGAATCTGCAGAAGACGGAGGGGCTGTTTTCTCCTCCTGGCTCATAAATAAGTGCCACATCCCAAGACGCTCCCAGGATTATTAATTTATTTATTTGCCATTGCTTCCTAATAACAAGCTTCTATCAGCCAACCGGGGGGATTTGCAGGCATATAATGCTGCAATTCAATTTCAATTTATTTATTTTTTTGAAACGTGGAAGCAAACGCATTTTGCAAAATGTCTCCTATGAACTGTGAACTGTAAGGGTGTGACTTGTACGCTAGCAGATTTCTGCACCTTTCCGAAGATAAGTTAGAATCTCTCCCCTCCCTCCCCTTTCCAAACTGAGAAGAGTTTTGCATAGATATTAAGATATAGGCAGCTGTGTTTGTCATTAGAGGAGGAGTTTGGGGGGGGGGGGAGGAAGGCAAGAGGAATCCAAAACAGCAACAGTAGCACAGCACTTTAGACAAAGTCCAAAGACAAAGTAGCAAGTCTGCTTTTCAAAAGCTTTGTGAACGCAAGAGAGTTTGCTTGCTTTTTCTGACTTTTTAAATGGGTCCCAAGGAAGGTGTGCTACTGTTTGCTACATGCAGCTTCAAAGAACTGGAATGCAAGCCTCACGGAGAGATGGTAAATCTCAGCCTAATGGAGACTCCAGTTCCAGAGGCACTGTATCCGTGAATATTGGCCACGAGGAAGACTGCCTTTGTGCTCTGCTGACAGGCACCCCAAAGGCAACTTTACAGATCTGAAAACAGCTGAAATAAATGGACGTGGAGAGATCCAGCAGGATGCTGAAGCTCAGCTCAGCTCCAGAAAGCATCTCTGTCGCATTTGAATATCCATAGAGCAAAAGTTTTGCAGGTTCCTTGCCCCAGCTGATTTAAATTTAGCTTCTGCCTGAAGCCCCACTAAAGCCAACGAGAAGTATTTTAAACCAATTCTCTAGGCTTCTCTCCAGATTCTGTGCAAGCGTGACATGCTCATCCCTTTCGTATCTTTCCCTGAGAAAGATCACAAGGTTGTGTCTGAGATTCTTCTCTAGGAAATTCAATTAGACGTTGCAAAGGTAGATGAAGCACTTTAAAAAGAAAGCAGAAGGGATGCCTTATTCTGCAAAAGAAGTTTGCAACTATTTTGGCAGCAGTTGCAGGGAAAGAAAAAGATGCTTGTGGTATTTTTTCCCGATAGGGTAATATTCGGCAAGATCTCAGCTAAGTGGTTTGTTAAGAAGAGCAATCATTAATTGGCTGTGTTTCGATAATCCTACGTGATCTGAAAATGAACACTGCATTGGTATCCTTCGTTAGCACTTTTGGTCAAAACGTAAGCTGCCTCAAATGCCTGCTGCAAAGTTTGCAGAGCAGGACTTGACAATCGGCTGACTTCTTTTTTGGACTGGAGGTTAGAGTAGTGAAGAGACGTTGACAGTTTCAAGTTCACTCACTTCAGGGCTCTGTGTGGTTTCTCAACTTGCCCAGTGTGGTCTAGGAGATGCTTTGCTGCACTTATAAAGTGCAGTTATTTATATTACGTTTGCGCAAAATGGCTTGTAGCATACTGCGAGGATCCCAACGGGGTTAAAAAGTTGTGCTGTACTTTATTGTGCTGTACTCACCACTTACTTCCTTGCCGCGGGATCACATTTGTCCAGTGCTATACCAGCTGCACTGGCTCCCAGTGGAGTACAGGAGCAGGTTTAAGGTGCTGGTTTTAACCTTTAAAGCCCTATACGGCCTAGGACCCTCGTACCTACTGGACTGCCTCTCCTGGTATGCCCCATGGAGGACCTTACAGTCTTCAAATAAAAACATCTTGGAGATCCCGGGCCACAGGGAGGTTAGGCTGGCCTCGACCAGAGCCAGGGTTTTTTCGGCCATGGCCCTGATCTGGTGGGACGCTTATCACAAGAGACTAGGGCCCTGTGGGACTTGACATCTTTCCGCAGGGCCTGCAAGATGGAGCTGTTCCTCCAGGCCTTTGGCCAAGGCACAGTCTGACTCCCACTCTCTGCTTATAAGAACTTGCATGAAAGTAGCCCCCCCCCCACTTTTCTCACAGGCTCATATAAGATCAGTATAAGCAGTTAGGCCTGGTGAGCATTTAAGGTCCCCATCCCTAATTTGTGGGTTGCCATCTGATTAGATTTCACTTTGATTCTGATTTGATTTTAGGATGTATTTTAACTGATTACTTGATTTTATGGTAATATGTTATATATTTGATGTTAGCCGCTCTGAGCAAGTTTAGCTGGTGTTAAATACCATCTATAGATCATTTTCATAACATTTTCTCTAAGTGCACTGCATGCAGTAAAATTAATACCATCCTTCCATAACCTTTCCCATGATTCTAATTGAACATTATATCCAAAAACTTTAGCCCAGTGTATCATCGCATCTACTAGGAGTTGTTTCTTTTTGTTTTCCAGTGTTGTTGTTGTTGTTTAGTCGTTTAGTTGTGTCCGACTCTTCATGACCCCATGGACCAGAACACGCCAGGCACTCCTGTCTTCCACTGCCTCCCACAGTTTGGTCAACTCATGCTGGTAGCTTCAAGAACACTGTCCAACTATCTCGTCTTTTGTCGTCCCCTTCTCCTTGTGCCCTCCATCTTTCCCAACATTAGGGTCTTTTCCAGGGAGTCTTCTCTTCTCATCAGGTGGCCAAAGTATTGCAGCCTCAGCTTCATGATCTGTCCTTCCAGTGAGCACTCAGGGCTGATTTCCTTAAGAATGGATAGGTTTGATCTTCTTGCAGTCCATGGGACTCTCAAGAATCTCCTCCAGCACCATAATTCAAAAGCATCAATTCTTCAGCGATCAGCCTTCTTTATGGTCCAGCTCTCACTTCCATACATCACTACTGGGAAAACCATAGCTTTAACTATACAGGCCTTTGTCGGCAAGTCAATGTCTCTGCTTTTTAAGATGCTGTCTAGGTTTGTCATTGCTTTTCTCCCAAGAAGCAGGCGTCTTTTAATTTCGTGGCTGCTGTCACCATCTGCAGTGATCATGGAGCCCAAGAAAGTAAAATCTCTCACTGCCTCCATTTCTTCCCCTTCTATTTGCCAGGAGGTGATGGGATCTGTGGCCATGATCTTAGTTGTTTTTGATGTTTTCCAGTGTACTTCATATCAATAAAAAACTGCCATAAGCAAATTTTTATTCTGAAACGGTGGCCCAGAGAAAAATGCTTAAGAACCACTGGCCTACATGAACCTTCTGCAACCTTCTGGGGTTTTAGGCAGGTGCTTGAGTCTCCTTACCCGGAGAGGCCGGGGATTGAACCTGGCACCTTCTACATGCAAAGCAGATGCTCTACCACTGAGCTACAGCCCCTCCCCATCATTCATGACTCCGGTGTCGGGAGGAAATCCCCTCCCTTCCTCCAAACTGCTGCTCAAATTACAACTCAAATTACTGCCAGCTCATATCTGCACAGCCCCACTCTGGTTCCATCATACCAGAGTGTGACAGAATGTTAGGAGTACTAATAATGATACCACCACGTACTGTGAACATAATTTTCACTCTTCGCTGCTGATGTGCTCTGGAGTTTTAAGATCTACCAGTGAAAAGTCACAACACTTAGAAGCAATGGGGGGAAAATAGCAATTTCAGCATTATGCTGAAAACACTGGCTTCAGCTACCCTTCTTTTGTTGTGGAGTGTTGCAACGCTCTTAAGGGTTGGTAGATTAGATTATTTTATTTTATTTTTTAGATTATGTGCATAATCTTTGTGACAGTCTTTTACTTTCTTTAGCATATGAACAATTGCATCAAATCCTACTTCTCTCGGGTCTCTTGAAGAAAATAGCCATTTTAAAATTTCTGGGAAATTTTTTTGTCTGAGCAAGAACTGAGTAGCCAGGCCTCATGATGCTACAATAAGATTTTCCTTTCTTATTGTTTTCAACAAAATGTAAGTTCATTAGCCTATATATATAGGTGGGGACCTTTGAGCCTCCAGATATTTCAGCTGCAAGTCCTTAGGCTCCCCATCCAGATCTTTCAATGGCAGTGTGGCAGTCAGGAAGCAAAGGTAAAAAGTAAAGATAAAGGTCCTCTGGACAGTGAAGTCTACTCAAAGGCGACTATGGGGTTGCAGTGCTCATCTCGCTTTCATGCTGAGGGAGCCGGCGTTTGTCCACAGACAGCTTTCTGGGTCATGTGGCCAGCAGGACTAAATCGCTTCTGGTGCAACAGAACTCCATGACAGAAGCCAGAACTTATGGAAATGCCGTTTACCTTCCCGCCACAGCGGTACTTATTTATCTACTTGCACTGGCATGCTTTTGAACTGCTAGGTTGGCAGGAGCTGGGACAGAGCAATGGGAGCTCACTCCGTCGTGGGGATTCGAACCACCAACCTTCCGATCAGCAAACCCAAGTGTGGCAGTCAGGAGGCAGAAGCAGGGTGCACACCAACATGGAGCATCAGGTGCAGTCAGTGAGCAAACGGAGGGGCATTTGTGAAGATCCTTTCTGTGACATCTAGTTCAGGAGTCAGGAACCTTCTGCTAAGGGTCTCATGGTTTGGGGAGGAATAATCTGCTGGGTGCCAGTTGGCAAACTGGGACCAAGAGGCTGTGGGGCTGGAGACAAAAGGAGACCCTTTCTCTGTCTGTCTGTGCCACCTTTCCTCTATTTTTCATTTTACTCCTCTCTGCTATATGTTTGAAAGTAAGTAAGCCTAGTACAGTGGTACCTCAGGTTAAGTACTTAATTCGTTCCGGAGGTCTGTTCTTAACCTGAAACTGTTCTTAACCTGAAGCACCACTTTGGCTAATGGGGTCTCCCGCTGCTGCCGCACCGCCAGAGCACGATTTCTGTTCTCATCCTGAAGCAAAGTTCTTAACCTGAAGCACTATTTCTGGGTTGAGGAGTCTGTAACCTGAAGCGTATGTAACCTGAAGCATATGTAACCTGAGGTACCACTGTACCCCAGTACGCTGGCTGTTTGGCTGTAATAACCATAATAAAACTGTTTGGCCATAATAAAACTGTTTGGCCGTAATAAAAACATTCATTTCTAGTGCCCTGAGCCACAGGTTGCCCATCCTATTCCAACTTGCCTTGCTTCCCACCAAGGCAAACTTTGCTGTGGGGCAGGTATAAGCACATCACAGCAATGTCTAGACAGGAGGTCAAGCTGAACTGGAAGGTTCCCACAGGTTAATCCTTGGTTACTGGTGGAGGTGTCAGGATATGGGAAAGGGCCTTCTGGGAAATGATATATAATGAGTTGAAAAAGGTATTTAAGTATACCTTCACTAAGAAACCAGAAGCCTTCCTCCTGGGTATTGTCGGCCAGAAGGTGTTAAAGAAGGACCGAACATTTTTTATGTATGCAACAACGGCAGCAAGGATACTCATCGCTAAGAACTGGAAGACTCAAGATCTACCCACACTGGAAGAGTGGCAGATGCAGCTGATGGACTATATGCAATTGGCGGAGATGACTGGCAGAATCCGAGACCTGGGAGAAGAAAGGATTGAAGAAGATTGGAAGAAATTTAAGATTTATTTACAAAAATATTGTAATTTGGTTGAATGTTAAGAAGGATGCTTGATCATAAAATAATTGACCACCACTAAATTAGACTGGAATTTGATGATAAGTGAGATTAAGGAAAACATAAACCTTTTGGAGAATTGTTAGATTATATTTAAATGAGTGGAAATAAGATTGTAAACAAGATGATAATTTGCTTGAAAATTTTTTTCAACAATGTAAGTGGGAGCAGGAGACGTGAGGAAGTCCAAAGAAGTTATGAGATTTTGTTATGATATAACTAATGTTGTTTATTATTTGTGCATTTCTTTTATATATAAAAAAACCCTTAATAAATATTTATATATAAAAAAAAGGATATGGAAAAGGGAGAATTCACTGCTCCAGGAAAGGATGGCAACTCAGCACCAGACACCCTGGGTTGCGATGCATCTTCATCAGGTCCAGAACCCCAGCTCTTTTGTCTGAGGCCAGTACTTTATTCCCCCCACTGACCCCACTGCCTCTCTGTTCTCTGCTGGTCGAAAGCCTTCCCATGTCCTTGATCTGAAATTCCCCTCTCCAAGAGCACAGATGCACTTAGATTTCTCTCAGCCTGCCGACAGCATATGCCTTTTGACAGTCTGAAGAGGTCCTTCTCTAACATTTATGACAGCATTTCCCCTTCTGCCTCTCCCCGTTTCCTTCTATTTTTATATTGGTCTCAAACTGTAGATGGAAGCCCACAAGTAATCTACAATGGAATCCATTAATATTGGCGATTTTCAGGAACTCGAGGACAATTACTTTCTTCCTTACTAATCCCCCGCTGCTTTTTCCATCTGTGCAGGAGGCCTGAGACTGTAAGAATGCCACTTTGGCTCCGTGTATCAAATACAGAACTCTCTTATTGCTCCTAAACCTACCTCCAGTGAGGCTGGGAAATCGAACTTGAGTGCCCCAGAGCACTGCTGCCTACTGGGATGCGTCACAGACGCAGCAGTCCCTTTTAGAGTTTTATTTGATGCACCCACTGGTCCTGACAATTGTCAGCTAACTGACCCCATCAGCAAGCCATCTCCTAATAGGAGATATAGATGAAGCCATTCTTTCCTATTGTACTTTCAGATGGAAAATAACAAGCTTCAATCTGAAAAAAATAAATCATGGCCAGTGGATTCATTTGTCTATGTCTATATCTATATCTTTATCTATAGCTATATCTATATCAGAGAGAATGAACCTGTAGCCCTCCAGATGGATGTCAGGGCATGTGTCAACAATAACTCACATGGCGTCAGTGAAGTTAACCCTTCATTCAAAGAAACAAGGCAGCTGAGGCCTAGAGAGCACAGCAACTCTTCCTGGTAGATCTTGCCCCTATGATGCACTTCTGTGGACTTAATGTTCCCACTTTCCCACAGCTTCTTAAGTCTCCTCCTCCCTTGGGACCATCCCAAGCAATCTGAGATTCTGATGCCTTGTCTGTCTTTGCTCTGCCTTTTTCATACCTCTTCTGGTTCTGGGAGACCGGGGGTGGGGGGTGGGGAGCTGGTCACAGCAGGAGGGGGAGACATCCTGGATTCTTCAGCAGCCTGACTCACCTCTGCCTCTTGGCTCCCCTCCGCTTCTGTCTCCGCTTCTGTCCTTTTCTCTGCCACAGCCTCTTCCTGCTCACGAAACCCTGTTGCCTCTTCAGCTTCCAACACCACCTTCTCCAAGTCTGCTCCTTCTTCTTCCTCTGACCCCTCACCACCAATCCCTGGCTCTGAGCCTTCTTCCCTTGGTTGTTCCTTATCTGGTGCTTGCCACTGCTCCTCTGCATCTAGCCAGTGCATGACACTGGACTTCAGCTCTCATTTCCCCTGGGCAATACTGACTGGGGCTCATGAGAGTTGGAGTCCAAAATACCTGGAGGGCCGCAGGTTTGCTACATATCTAGATCCATGCATGCTCACCTGTGTTGCTCCCATTATCCCATCTGTTGGAGCCTGCACAGTTCCTTCCAAGAGGCTGAGTTAGGATGGGCGACAGGAGTGGAAGATACCCATTGTGCTGGACCCGGGGGAAAGGTACCGTGAGCGTAGTCTGAGTCCACACGAAGAGGGGCGAGGTCCTAGGCGGAGAGCCGGGCGGGGAACAGGAACGCTGGAACAGGAGGCCGAGCAGGGAACAGGAGCACCGGATGGTCAGGAACAGGAGGCCGAGCAGGGAACAGGAGCACCGGATGGTCAGGAACAGGAGGCCGAGCAGGGATCAGGAACACAGGAAGGTCCAAAGCCAACAATGACGTTGCTCCCGCAACCTGGGACCGGGCTGACTGGGCTTTTATCCTCTTCTAAGGCCAGGGGCGGTCCCGGCCCCCAGGAGCCCTGCCTCCTCTGGCCTTAAGGCAAGCACTCCTCCTGGGAGCAACCAGTTCCCTTCGCCTCTCTGCCCTAAGCCTCTGCAGATCAGGAGAGGCCGAAGGGTTACTGGGCCCTGGAGGAGGCTCACCTGTAGCCACTGAGTCCTCAAGCCCCTCTGGGGCCTGAAGGGTTTCACCTGGGGCCAGCTCCTGGTGCTCTGCCACAGGTGCAGGCTCTTCAGCATCTAGGCCTTGCCCCAGTTCAGCCGGCCCTGGAGGCGGGGACTCCTGTGCAGGCTGGGATTCCTCTGGTTCATCCTCTGAATCGGAATCCCAGGCCATCACACCCATGTGGGTTTGTCAACAGGTAAATGTAAGCTGCTGAATCCAGAGGAATTTAGTTATACTTCAATTCCCACTGATGTTGTAGTGAAGTAGACTTGTTCTTTGAGGCTTCAGAAGGTGGGCCTGGAAGCAATAAGTGGAAATTACAGAGGACTGTATTGAGGCTAAATGTTAGGAGAAACTTCCTAATGGTAGTTTGGCAGGGGACTGGGCTGCCTCATGGAAGTCATGCGTGGGGCTGGGTGATATATCAATATATAGTCATACCTCGGGTTAAATACGCTTCAGGTTGAACATTTTCAGGTTACATTCTGCAGTGACCTGGAAGTAACTGAATGGGTTACTTCTAGGTTTCACCGCTCACGCATGCACAGACGCTCAAAATGATGTCATGTGCATGCGCAGAAGTGGCGAATTGCACACGCGCAGGTGCGGTTTGCATTCTGCTCAGGATGCGAACGGGGCTCCGGAACAGATCCCGTTCGCATCCAGAGGTACCACTGTATTGTCCCAAACCGGTTTGAAATCCATATTGTGATATCGGTTTCATAATTTTTGACCTGGCAATATATAAAAAACCATGATGTGTGTGTGCTATGCAAAAATCACAATGAGGGGAAAAAACCATGAAGCCACCCAAAGCCTCTATATAGCTCCATCCTTATTTCAGACATTGTGAAATATTGGTGTATCACGATGTTTAGATGGTGATATATCACAGTGTTGAAAACCAGATATCACCCAGCCCTAGTCATGGGCTCTCCTCTGGGTGTATGAGGGCAGAGGGTGAAGAGTTGTCCACCAGGGATGCTGTAGTCACCTCATCTGTTGCTGGTCCTTCACTGAGTAGGGGTTGGGCTATATGACGCATCCAAGTTCCCTTCCAGCTCTATGGTTCTATGAATTAATTGGGGGCAAATTAGTCATGACAAATTCCATTTCAGTGGGGCTATAAGTGTGAGTAATTCCCTCTGAATCTACTCCAGGAACCAAATCAGCCTTCAGGTACCACGTATTACCGAAGCAGCCCACAGCATGCGGAAGCTCAGAACACTCCGCTGCTGAGATGTTCCAAGTTACCAACACATAGAGCCAAAGTTTCATAGCTTTAGGCTAATTTCAAAGGTTTGGGGTTGGGAGCAGGGCAGTGACTGATCCCCGCCACTTGATTTAATGATCTAGCACAGGGGTCAGCAAACATTTTCAGCAGGGGGCTGGTCCACAGTCCCTCAGACCTTGGGGGGGGGGGCGGACTATATTTTGAAAAAATAAATAAATGAATGAATTCCTATGCCCCACAAATAACCCAGAGATGCATTTTAAATAAAAGCAAACATTCTACTCATGTTAAAACATCAGGCAGGCCCCACAAATAACCCAGAGATGCAATTTAAATAAAAGGGCACATTCTACTCATGTATGAACATGCTGATTCCTGGACCATCTGCAGGCTGGATTTAGAAGGCGATTGGGCTGGATCCAGCCCCCGGGCCTTAGTTTGCCTACCCACGATCTAGCAGTTGTTCCTCATCTTTGTGGAACAGTACATGAGGGTGCTGTCCGGGTGCTGTCCAGATCCTGCTGTCAGGCTCTTCCTGAGGGCATTCTTCCTGAATCAGTCCTTGTTGTCATTTGATGTGAACCACTTTGAGGAGTTTTCATTGTTGTCGATTAAGTGGTATATACAGTAAAGTAAAGGTAAAGGGACCCCTGACCATTAGGTCCAGTTATGACCGACTCTGGGGTTGCGGCACTCATCTTGCTTTACTGGCTGTGGGAGCCGGCGTACAGCTTCCGGGTCATGTGGCCAGCGTGACTAAGCCACTTCTGGAAAACCATAGCAGCGCACGGAAACGCCATTTACTTTCACGCCGGAGCGGTACCTATTTATCTACTTGCACTTTGACGTGCTTTCAAACAGCTAGGTGGGCAGGAGCTGGGACTGAGCAACAGGAGCTCACCCCTTTGCGGGGATTCGAACCACCAACCTTCCGACCGGCAAGCCCTAGGCTCTGTGGTTTAGACCACAGCTCCACCCGTGTCCCTTGCCTCTCCCTTACCAGTTGCTTATTCATGGTTGTTTCCAATAAGCCCTGCATGCCAACTTAACTGTATTGCTTCTATGGCAGTGCTATAATAGGAGGGGGGCAAGCTATTTTGGAACTGTGGAAAGATTAGTGTTTTGGCTCAGCATGAAACAATAATGTGTGAAAAGTATAAGATCACACCTTAGGGAAACTGCATATTTATGGATAATCTGACAGTGAGATCTTGCCAGGTTTTTTTTCCCTTTTCATGTTGTTGTTGACTCTGTGTAAAAGGAGAATGAAGGTTTCTGATGCATGCCTTCATAGAGATGTTTATCACGACTGTTGAGATTTGAAGTCTGCTTCAAGGATGTGCAGATTGATTCAGGATTCCCACTTCCTAGTCCCCTACCCAAACATCTATATTTTGATCTTAACATGATCATTTTCTAATCATTGCACACACACAAAAACTGCTCTAATAGAGACAGCTGTAGAGGTCAATTCAAAAGTCAAATGGCCATTGATAACTAAGTAATAAAAAAGGTGACCGTTTTTACCCTTAACAGGAAGAAGGAAGGAAGGCAGCGGAATGGAGGAAAGGGTTTGTGGGAGGGGTCTTCACAAACCACAGGATTCAATGTGGACCCCAATTTGATGCTTCAGGAAACATTCTGCCTCAGACACCTTGTGGACTGCCTGATTTAGCTCTGGGTCCATTTAAATCCACACACACACAATTGGGAAAAAAAATACAGTGGTACCTCGGGTTAAGTACTTAATTTGTTCCGGAGGTCCGTACTTAACCTGAAACTGTTCTTAACCTGAAGCACCACTTTAGCTAATGGGGCCTCCCGCTGCCGCCACACCAACGGAGCATGATTTCTGTTCTCATCCTGAATCAAAGTTCTTAACCTGAAGCACTATTTCTGGGTTAGCAGAGTCTGTAACCTGAAGCGTATGTAACCTGAGGTACCACTGTAACATCTCCCCCCCCCCTTTGGCAGAAGTGGATAGAAAACACACACAAACAAACACACACACACTAAATAAAGCCTGCAAAATTCCAGACAAAGTGGTTGGTAACTTTAACTTTTTATTTTTGGACAGAATTTGATGAAATTTGCTAGCACAGTTGCTCTTTTGGAAGGCATGAACCCAGCCAAATTTTGGAAGGATAGTTACAGTGGTTTTCCCTGCAAGAATGGTCATGCTAGTTTTATTGTGGGTTAAAAAGTATGGCTTAACCTCCCCTAGCAACTCTCGGCACCCATTAAAAAAAAAAAAAAATACAACCTATAAGCAGGCCACAAGGGCAATATCCCCCTCTTGCTGTTATTAGTGGCCCAAGGTCACCCAGTGAACTCTATTGCTGAGTTGGTCCTCGTCCGATACTCTAAACACCAAACCACACTGGCTCACTGCACAAGTAACCACTGATCACTTTATCCTTCTGCACTTTCAAAGGGGATGTCCTAAAACTTGGTTGTTGCTTTAAAACACACCATTTGGCCCTTAATTTGGAAGGTGATTGACTATGTCTGTGGCCTCTTTTTATGCTCACCCTGGAGTGGGCTGGAGCTCTCCTTTTAATATATATTTTATGGATGAGCATTTTAGGTTCCTATTATATTCTTCTGCTTATATTCCATTTCAACTTTTTTGGTTCTTAAGCCACTTTGAGGCACTTTCGTGTAAAAACTAACTAAATAAATAACTAATTAAAAATAGTCCAGTAGCACCTCAGAGATAAACAAAGTTTGTTCTAGGTATACCTAAGTTTGTTCTGTATACCTACAGAGACCTAGAACAAACTTAGTTGGTCTCTGAGGTGCTACTGGACTATTTTTTAAATTGTTTATTTCGACTGCTTCAAACCAACACGGCTACCTACCTGTAAGTAAGTAAAATTAAATAAATAAATTGGACGTCATCACCACATCTTCCATGGTTGAAATATTATATACTAAAATAGAAAACATATCTAGGATTACCCTTGTTTTATTTTCATAACTGATCTTGCTTTTGCATCTTTTGAAGTAGTCTGTGATGCATAGAAAAATAGAAGGGAGAAACTTCCCTTATTTCTTATTTGCATGCCAAAACAAGCTTTGCCAGCTACTTTTCTGCATGTTGCTAAGGACACAGGAGACAGTTAAAAGAAGAATCTGGCAGCCATTAATTCACCAAATACTGACATAGATCAGGAGGTGGAATTTGAACTCCAGTCCAGGTTTGGGGGACTCTCAGACCTGTGGTTGTCGGTGTTCAAGAATGATGAACAACAGCCTTCCTCCTTTCCCTCGAGGCAGTTGTGTGGACTGGGCCAGAGGGAAATGGTTACAAAATGATCCACAGTGACAGTCCCAATTAAATCGGCCTGTAATGTGGTTGCCACTGAAGGCATCTTGTTCCAGATCCTTCAGCGGTTTTCAACCTGTGGGTCCCCAGATGTTGTTGGACGACAACTCCCATCATTCCTGAGCTCTGGCCTTGCTAGCTAGGGGTGATGGGAGTTGTAGTTCAACAACATCTCGGGACTCACAGGTTGAGAAAGGCTGCTAGATTCTGGGTCTGCCAGTGGTTTGTTTCTATTTGTTACATTGATTTTAATCAACAATCAGACAAATTCGTGGAGGATGACTTTGCTACGAGTCATGCTAGCCACATAGTATGCACAGTATCAGTTTCAATATCAGCTGCCAGGAATCAAAACTTTTGCACTTGGGTCCTGCCTGTGGATCCCCATATGTATCTGGTTGATCACTGTGAGAACCAGATCTTGGATTAGATGGACCTGATCCCACTTCAGGGCTCTTTTTATGTCCTTATCTGAAGCTAACTTGGAGGGGGAATGTGGAAGGTTTTGTTCAAGTGAAAATGAGCTGGGGAAAAATATCAAGGGAAGCTGCAGGGATGCCATTTAAATTCCACCAATATATATTTTGGGGAAAGAGTCTGCATATTTCTAGAAAGAAGACCCACCCTTCTAGGCTTTGCTGGGCAGATGAAGGAAAACCATCTCTGGGAAAATGCACCCTGGAAGAGGACAAATCAAATGCAGAGCAATCACTTTATCGACACAGCCCAGAACTGTATATATTTATCCATGTTCAAATTTGAAAGTTAACACCTTTTCCTTGTTGGCCTACTTTTGTTAAAGTTGCTTCTAAATTATTGATGGAAAAGGCAATTGCGCATTACCTTGTGGTGCAAATGTTTTTAAGGGAAGAACACTGTGCTACTTTCTGAACGAAGGAAATCTTCACTTGGCTTTAGGGTTAGGGTTCACAGTTTTCGAACCGGCTGGGTAGCTGTCCTCTTACCAGCAGTTTGATCTGCCGCAAGGAAGAGGTGGTTTAGCTTAGTTCCATGCCCTAAACAGCTTCACTTGCCGGTTTCTGCAGAGCACTTCTCTCTTAAAGGGGCAGGAGGAAGACAGGATGCGTGCTGGGTTTCTGGTCCATTGGTGTTATGTACTGAGTTGAATAGGATCCAAACTGCAGCAGTCTGATTGGTCCTAGAACAATAGGATCCAAATTGCAGCAGTCTGATTGGTCCTAGAACAATAGGATTCAGAATGCAGCAGTCTGATTGGTCTTAGAACAATGCAGCAGTATGATTGGTTGGCAGGAACCACCCAATCATGCTCCAGATATAAGTGAATCCACAACCTGATTGGCTTACAGTAGAATTCCAGAATTAGCCAATCATGTGCAGCCCATTGTGTAAATAATGTATATAAAGCAGATACTTTGAGGGGACATTCATTCATTCCTCCTCACCACTATGAGCTGAAGAAAGAGCATGAAATCACTTTGCGACTCTGAGTATATTTCAATTGTCAACTGCTAACTCCATGGCATTTTGCAAAGACGTTTTCTTTGCAGATTTGGATTGCTGATCAGCTGAGTGTCTGTGCATGGCAGCTTGGGACTCACCTGTCCCTTTAACACCAAAAATTTGCAACCTCCCTGTTCTGCTGATGGAAGCCTTACTGTTTTAACTGAACAATACCTTTGGATATGAGCAGAGAAATGATATATTTTTAGAAAACGGCCTTTAAGAGGGATAATGCAGAAAGATTTGAAAGCGAAGTGTAATGCAAGCAATCGTCGAAACTTTTTATTGGATGTTATTTCAAACCTGGTTTCGATGTTGTGTTTTGAATTGTAACCTGCTCTGGGACCTTAGGGTGAAAGGCAGGCAATGAACTAAAATGATATATATTAATATAGAACAGAACTTGCCCAGGATGGAGGAAAGAGAGGGGTGTGGAAGTTTGTGTAGAATCTAGCCAACTATCTCCCCCTTCTTTCTGGCTCTGACCACCAGTTACATGTGGCCCCCCAGAAGGTTTTCCAGAACGGAAAGTGGCCCTTGACCTGCAAAGGTTTCCCACCCCCACCAGTTGGTCTCAGACACCAACTTTGAGGCTGTAGAAGGCAATGACCATCTGTGCCTGTTAGGAAAGAGCCTTCTGTGACAATGCTGTTCAGATAGACTGGAGCAATAAACACCTCTCCTTTCACGGCGGTAATGTTACATATGATGCCAGCATATGAAACGATTTGTTTTCTCTTGAACTAAGTGAGAATGCACTTGTGCAGTACTACAAATGTCTGTGATTTATTAGGACTTTTTCTCCCTCTCCCTGCCTCTCTCTATTATCAGCCAGGATTTCTTTTGTTTGAAGGAGTTTTCCTATGTAAAGTTGCCACGTCTTAAGAGCTGCTTTGTGCTTTGTAGTGGCAAAGGTGTTGCCACATTCCTGCAGGTAGGAGTCATAAAGGGTGAAGAGGGGGCATACATCATGAAATACCCTGGTGTGTGTGTGTGTGTGTGTGTGTGTGTGTGTGTGTGCAGGCCTGTAAGCTTGCCAAATCTGAATCAGCCCTGAGATATCCCCTTGGACAGTCGTTTGGCTGGCAGAAATTAGCAGATGATAATGGTTATTAGTTCCAAGCCATAAAAAACTGAGGGATGGCCTGAGCAGCTGATTTCATCCGGTTTTGGTCTTCCTGGCAATTGATCATAGGTTTTCTTCCATCCCATTGCATAGCATCTCATTCTGTTGCACAATGTCCTGTTCAATTCTATGCATTCTGAGTACATTTTCCACATGGAAGACACAACCTTTATGTAAAATATGGGATGGGTATTTCTCTGTTTGTGGATTATTATTTTTTAAGCTGCTTGTAAAAATTCACCAGCGTTTTAGTGTGAATTCATCCTAATATACACATTTTTGCAATTTGTTTGTATGCAATTTTGCCTAATATACACATTTTTGCAAAGCGATTTCCACTAATGTAACGCCTTTTTCTGTGCTGTTTTCACCAGCATGTGCCTTTTATGCACACATTGCCCTGGTATATGCATTTATGTACACATTACTTGGCAGGAGAAGATTGGAGAAGTGACTTTCTCCTTGTCCTTCGGTTGATAGTTGAAAACTTTATTCCAAAAGGCTTTTGGGAACTACTGCTTTTAATGAGGCGGCTTGTGTTATGCTGTTTGCATGTTTTTAATGGAATATACATATATAAGATTTTTTTCTATGTTTTTAACTGTTCTTGTTTTGTCTGAAAACTTGCCTTGGGTCTCTGTCAGGGAAGAAGGCAAGGTATAATCAATATATTATAATTATTGAGTCATTCTTCCAGCTTCTGATATTCTCTTTGCAGCTATAAGGTCTAAACATTTGCTTTAAAAAGAAAAAGGTTAGAATTATTTGGAAGCAGAACACAGGAACACATCCTCAAATTTCCCCTGTGGTACCACAGAATCATGATACAGTGGTACCTCGCTTTTCTAGCATCTTGGAAGTCGAACGTTTCGGTTATCGAACGCCCAAAACCTGGAAGTAAATGCTTCCGTTTTCGAATGTGCCTCAGAAGTCAAACGGCTTCTGCTGTGTGTATCTGCTGTATCTCACAATTTTCTCTATTGAATTGACAGACCGCCCTTTGCGCCTCAGTTTTTGAATGTTTCGGAAGTCGAACGGTCTTCTGGAATGGATTACATTCGAAAACCGAGGTACCACTGTATGTACACACAGGTCTGCTACTTGAACAGCAATATCCCTTTCATTTACACCAGGCCTGGGGAACATGTGGCCCTCCAGATGCAGTTGGACTACAAATCCCATCAGCCCCAGCCAGCATAACCAATGGTCAGGGATGATGGGAGCTGTAGTTCAGTAACACCTGGAGGGTCACAAATTCCTCATCACTTCTTTACATAGATACACACACACACACACACACACACCACACAGAGTTACATGGGGGAAATAAACCATGTTTGGGGAATCTCATAAATACAAAGACTTTTATACCTGGAATAATAACAAGTAAGTTGTTAAATGCTGTTGTGGATATCAAGCCAAAAATGACAGATGCCTTTATCCGTCTTCTCTGGCTCTTTGCCATCTGCATGAGGAGCTCAGGTGTGCTCGGTGTGCAGATGGAGCCCAGCTTAATTAATCCGTCTTGGCCGCGACACAGTTTTGCGAGCCACTGGTCAAAAGAATTTGGAAGATTTTGTGTGTAGGCAAACGGATTGCGCCCATCCCTATCTAAGTTGCAAGAGACCAGGGCTGGAAGCCTGGGGTCCAGTCTCTCTCTAGCCCAAGGCTTTACAGAGCGAGCTCCTCTCAGCCTCAGTTTCCTGTCTGCAAAATGGAGACATAGCAATAAACCACAGCTTGCCCCAAAGAAAACATTCCAAACCGGTTGTGGCATTTGCCCACTCATTATAGAGATGTCGTACTGGGGGAGAGAAAGAAAGGGTTAATAGGCTGACCAATAAGAAAGCCCAGGGGTGGAGCCTAACTGTGTTTAAGGCTCAAAACAGAGGTTTGGGCAGTTAGTTTGGTGGGTTTCTTGTGGGTGGGAGGCATAGGAGTCAGAGTGAGTTAGAGACAGAGGGGAGACAGAGGAGAGTGAATCGGATTACAGCGTTTCAAAGTATTTAAAATTTGCTTGTGTTCACAATAAACTGGAATCTTTGTTAATACGTTACAACCTGACTGAGTCTGAATATATTACCGGGGAAACCTGGTTGGCAGCAGTGGAAGAGATAAGACATGGTGGTGCAGGGTCAATTGTGGAACGACCGGGGGCCCCTGTGCAAACGCCACACCGGTATCTAGAGATATGTAGGTAGGTATTAGGGCTGAGTTGTGCTGGAAAAGACCCTGATGTTGGGAAAGATGGAGGGCACAAGGAGAAGGGGACGACAGAGGATGAGATGGTTGGACAGTGTTCTCGAAGCTACCAGCATGAGTTTGACCAAACTGCGGGAGGGAGTGGAAGACAGGAGTGCCTGGTGTGCTCTGGTCCATGGAGTCACGAAGAGTTGGACACGACTAAACTAAACAACAACAACAAGAGGATATAGTTATGGTATGCAGCAGTGTGGGCAGGGCTAGAGCCAGTCTTGCTTCTCTGGGGCTTGGGGGCCGGAAATCCAAACCATCTTATTTGCATTCTCTTTAGAAAATATACCAGACTCCGCCTTTCTAGTGCTGATGGCTTGCAAATCATAAATCATGGTGGTTGGGGGATTACTTAAACAACAACTCTGCAAAATAAAAAAATTCCTTCCAGTAGCACCTTAAAGACCAAGTAAGTTAGTTCTAGGTATGAGCTTTCGTGTGCATGCACACTTCTTCAGATACACTTCTTTCGTGCATGCACACGAAAGCTCATACCTAGAACTAACTTAGTTGGTCTTTAAGGTGCTACTGGAAGGAATTTTTTAATTTTGTTTTGACTATGGCAGACCAACACGGCTACCCATCTGTAACTGGAACAACTCTGCAGATTTGTTTTGCAACCCTAGAGCAGATTAAAGTGTGTGTGTGTGTGTGTGTGTGTGTGTGTCGACACCTTCGATATTTCTCTCTCTCTCTCTCTCTCTCTCTCTCTCTCCAACGCCAAGGAAGCAAGACACACAAGTATGTGCTACTTTCTCCTGATATGATAGATATGTTCAGGCCAGTCTTGGCTTGAGAACTATCTGTGGAACAGTCAATGACATAGTTCACTCTCCAAGAATGCTGCTTATCATGAAATGTTTATCTCAGATGTACAAGCCTTTCTTAACTGCTGGATTTCGCAATAAGCGCATTGCAATGCTAAATCCTTTCTGGGCAGGCTTTGCATTTCTTTCTGTCTGAGGGAGCAGCCAAATGCTGTCAACCATAACAAGATCCATCCAGGGGTGTCTTCATAAAACCAACATGGCTAAAATACCCTCAGGGTATCCTGGGAGCACAATGATGCCCATCTGCATTATGCATTTAAAATGGTATCATTGGTTGGTTTTACGAAGACACCCCTGGATGGATCTTTAGCTAATGGGGCCTCCTGCTGCCGCTGTGCCGCCAGAGTACGATTTCTGTTCTCATCCTGAAGCAAAGTTCTTAACCTGAAGCACTATTTCTGGGTTAGCGGAGTCTGTAACCTGAAGCGTATGTAACCTGAAGCGTATGTAACCCGAGGAACCACTGTATTAGACTTTGCCTAATTCCCCTCAGTGGTTTAACGGCCAGTCCCTCTTTCTAGGGAACTCTGGGCATTGTAGTTCTGCAAGGGGAATAAAGGTCTCCTAGCAAATCTCAGCACCCTTAACAAACTATAGTTCCCATGATTCTCTGGGGGATGACATGGCTGTTTAAAGGTGAGGCCTGAGACAAGGTGGAAGGAAAAACCCAACAAGAACCTGTAAATGCAAGTTTTCTAATAGGTTTGTGCGGTGTATTTCTTCTAGAAAAACAGGTGCCTCACCATGAAGTTGTTAGTGAGTGCCACACTTTTAACCGGTGCTTTTCTTCTAGGAGTAAAGGTGACAGAACTGTGTACACTTGGGCACCCCCCCCAAAGCCCTGGGTTTGTGAAACAAAAGGGAATTTTAAAAGGGAATTTAGCAGTTGTCAGTCACCCCAGTGCTTGCATTGAGTAGAACATCTGCTTTCTACTGAGCAATTGGGTAGAATAATAGCGGCCATTTTTCATTCTATCTCCATACAGGAAGGGACTTGTAACATAGGCTGCAGTCCTCACCCTACTTAACTGGGAGTAAGCCCCCTTAAATTCAGTGAGATGTGTTTCTAAATAGATAGGGTTAGCAGCGCGGCCTTGGACTGAGTTCAGACATGGCACTGATTGTGTTAATTTTACGGATTGTAATGGCAGCACCTCTGCCCCTGTTTATATGGTTCCTTTCAAACTGTAATACCTGTATACCACCATGCAGTGCTAAATTTCCTGCACAGGAATCAGAGTCGCAGGACCCATCACCAGAGCCAGAGGGGCCCCCGTCTCCCTGAAAACGGTGGGCTCTGAGGTGTAGGGAGCAGTAGAAGGGGTGCTCCTGGAGGCAGAGGCAGGCAAGGGCCCACAGCCCAGCTCCCTAGTTGGCCATGTGGGGCTCGCTAGCTCTGGGAGGAGGGCTGTGCTTCTTCAGCTAAGGTAGGCTTGGAACAGGTGAGGGTCGTCTGCCTCATCAAGCCCAGATGCTGCAATCAGCAGGCAAAGTGCAACAGGGAAGCAGAGCTGAGGTACTGTTTCTGCTCAACTGCCCATGTTGAGGGACCTCAGTTTGGAGGCTCCATGATCTCTGTGAGACCGTGCTTTGGGTTTGACTCTGGACTTGTATCCTGACTGCTGGACTTGGCTTACTTGGTCTGACCTTGGACTGTGTTTCCTGACCTGTGGACTTTGCTTGTGTGGATTGACCCCTGAACTTCAGACTTGATATTCTGACTTGCCGCCAGGTAGGCCAGGGGTTCAGGGCATTCTCCAACTAGACCCCCCTGGGTGAGGTGCAATGGGTGGGAACAGAAAAGAGAACCTTTTCAGAGGCACATCCCTCCCAAGTTGTAGAATATCCTCCCTAGAGAGGTTTGTCTGCCAATTGGTGCCAGGTGAATCATAGAATTGTAGAGAAGGAAGGGACACCAAAGGTCATCTAGTTTAACCCCCTGCAATGCATATCTCAACTTTGGCATATAAGACAGATCTGGCCACCCAAACTCTGCTTAAAAACCTCCAAGGAAGGAGAGTCGACCACCTCTTGTGGGAGTTTGTTCCACAGTCAAGCAGCTCCTACTATCAGAAAGGTCTTCCTGATATTTAATTGGAGTCTCTTTCTTGTAACTGGAAGCCATTGGTTCAGGTCCTACGTTCCAAAGCAGGAGAAAACAAGCTTGCTTCATCTTCCATGTGACAGACCTTGAGATATTTGAAGATGGCGATCGTATCTCCTCTTGTTCTTCTCTTTTCCAGGCTAAGCATACCCAACTCCTTCAACCTTTTGAAGGCCTTGTTATTTCTCCAGGCTTTTCAGTCTGCCTTGGCTTTTTTCTTTTTACTCACAATTCCTTGATCGATCATCGTCATTAAAATTTAATCAAACAAGCAACAAATTGCACTTGGTAAATGAAGCCTACATGTCCTGTGGCAGTCTACCTCTGAATAGCAGCTGCTGGAGAGGAACCCCCCAAAAGACTGCCTTTTTAATTTGCAGAGTCCTTAGAGCAGGAATAACCAATGCATCCCTCTTCAGAAGCTGTAGGACTTCCAGCTCCCCCAGCCAGCACAGCCCATGGCCAGGGGTGATGCCTGCCATAATCCATTAATATCTGGAAGGCTACCCTTGTCCTAAAGTTATGCAGTCAGCAACAGAGTGCTGAACCAGACTGCCTTGGATTGAGGAAAGTAATCCTTGCATTGCCATTCACGTTGGACGTTTTGCACCAAATCTTCAGGGGCAACGAAAAGTCTTTTCTTCTCCTGGAAGAAAAAAACAAAATCTGGCCCGTTGAGTCACCACCACACAAGGCACTAAACAAAGCTAATTTTAAGCAGGTCAGAGTTCAGCCGTTCCCTCTGGAATTTAGGAGTCTCGTGTGTTAAGCGAAAAGGGTCAAAGTTGATGCTCTGCTACATTTTTTTGCATGCTTTCCCTCAAGAACAGCCACCCGGGCTAGGATTAGCATGAGGTCTGCGAGACTGGCACTTCAGTGTCTAGGTTAAGAAATGTTTTCAAGCAGTAAATGCACTCTCTGTATGGAAACGAGGGGAAAGGATTCCTTGGGCACTTTCGTATTCAAAAATGTGCGAGCTCCGAGCAGGCGCCACAATGTAATTTAGGGCAAGACATGCTTCATAGCTTTGGAGAATATTGCCTCCTGTAAATGTTACTTCGGTGGATGGGAGCAATTTTAGAAAGGTGGCATTCTTGTTTTACATCGGAGAGCTTCGGAATAAATAAAAGGAAGCATCAGTCGGGGGGAAGGAATGAATGGCATTGGTGGAAAAGTACCGCCGGATCCGACTCCGATTGAGTGCTAGACGTGGCGCGGGTAATGGGAAAGAGGACAGTCTGGCGGCAAAGGTGCTTAGAAGGAAGAGAAACGAGTGAGTATGCACTTTTCACGTTCCCCCTCCATCCTTCACCAACTTTCTACCAGATTGCTGTGGGATGTGGCATGGTGGCAAATGATGGCGTAGGTCCAAGGTGATGGGGATGTTGGCGAGAACTATTTTGTGTCGTGTTCTTTATTGGACCCTAATGCTGAAATGTGTCTTAAGGATATTGAGTCTGCAAGAGTTCATATGGGATATTTGGACCTATATGAAGGGTCATGTGTTGACCAATTACTTTCTGTCTTTGGAATTTTTTTTTAAGAGCAGGAAAGGGAGGGAGAGAGAGAGAGAAGGGGAATCGGAGGCAAAGGAGGACAAAGCTGCTTCACTTTTATTTTTGCGTGTGGAAAAAGATATGCTGGGTCCTGCGCCCCCTCTCTCACTCACTCACACCCCAAGCTGCACCAATAAACAACCCCTCTTTTGTACAGTGACCCCTTTTGAATTCCCTTCCCCGAGAATGTTTCTTCTAAAATCTTGTCAAGCCCTTTTCTTGACTGATTGATTTAATGTTGGCTCATCATGTTTCACCCAAAGTTCTTTTGTATTATTAGATGTTGTGTTGTACTGGCTTTGATTTTTAAAAGAAATATATATATATTGTATACCCTGTTATTTTGCAAACAAAATATCCTTTCATATTTAACATAGAAATATATTAGGTATAAATTAGTGTGCATATCTAATCCTCTGAAGCTCTTTAACTTTGTCAGTCCCGGCCACTTACCACCATACAATTCACCATCGTTATCATAAATTAATATAGTATATAATATTATATAAAATGTGTTATATAATCTAGTTGTCTCAATCCTATTTTGCAAAACTGCCTTGAGGGAACCAAGGAGGAATATAAATATTTAGACACAACCTATGGAAAATATTGAAGGGCCATGGGTGGCACTGTGGGTTAAATCACAGAGCCTAGGACTTGCCGATCAGAAGGTTGGCGGTTTGAATCCCCGCGACGGGGTGAGCTCCCGTTGCTCGGTCCCTGCTCCTGCCAACCTAGCAGCTTGAAAGCACGTCAAAGTGCAAGTAGATAAACAGGTACCACTCCGGCGGGAAGGTAAACAGCATTTCCGTGCGCTGCTCTGGTTCGCCAGAAGTGGCTTAGTCATGCTGGCCACATGACCCGGAAGCTGTATACCAGCTCCCTCGGCCAATAAAGCGAGATGAGTGTTGCAACCCCAGAGTCGATCACGACTGGACCTAATGGTCAGGGGTCCCTTTAACTTTACTTTACCTTTATGGAAAATATAGGAGCCCTGCCTCCCTTGGCATATTGTCCACCCTAAGAAGAGATGGGAAATAGGGACAAATGGGGAGTTGTGGGGTTGCCATTATTTTGAAGAAGACACATTTGCCAACTTCTACTTTTAGCTATGGATCGCTATGACGACTCTACCTCTGAAAAAGAGGACGTGTCCTGGAAAAAGAGGACATATGGCAACCCAAGAAGAGTGGGGAACATCCAGGGGCCAAATGTGGCGCCTCTCTGTTCGCCAACTGGAACTCTCCCCAGACACACCCACCTTCCCCAGGCCACACAGCTCATGATCCCTGCAACATACTTGAGTGGTTTTAACTGGCTGCAATGTGTCCCTGAACTCTGATAGGGCTTGCCTGAGTGGAGAGAAGGTTGTGTCGGTGTCCGTGGAAACTGGCCTTCTGCAAGATGTACACACGCCCATTTTTGCCTCTGACCCCACCCCACCATTGCTTTGTAGCTCCTGGAAGGCTGCTCAAAAGGAAATACACCCCACTGTAAGAAAACGGTTCCTCAACCCTGGTGTATGCCATCGTTCAGTTGGGTTCAAGGAGCAAAGCTTTTCTGGTTGAGTCTATCTTCCTGTTCCATATTCAGCAGCTCTTGCAAACAGTTCGTAGGATCCAAACTAGAGCAGGCTGTAAGATGGGGAGATAGGGGAAAGCACGGCAAAAGGCTTGTACAAAGTGTTTTTTAAAAAATGTTAATTGCAATTAATCACCACAGAGTGGAAGCCTTCTTTTCCCAAGCTGTGTACTGATTTTTTTAAAAAAAGAGCAATTCTATCAAGCACATCCCAACCCGGCTTCTTCAGAACTATGTCCCACTGATTTCAAATACAATCCCAAATATAAACCCATAGAATTGCAGCCTATTCTTAGCCACCACTCTGTGAAGTCTCTTTTCTGCCCTATCTCCGTGTATGTTGAGATAGCTCAGTCGGTAGAGTGTGGGATTCTTGATTTCAGGGTTGTGGGTTCAAGCCCCACATTGGGCAAGAGAAGAGAGCTGAAATGGGCAGAGCAATTCAGGCGTAATCTCCAATTGCTTGGAAAAAGCCCTGGAAGGAGGGGAATTTAGACAAGTGGGGATAGGTGGGGTCTTTCAGTCTTGGCAAACTGATTCATAGGGGCCGGATTTAGGTTTGAGGAGCCTCTAAGCTACTGAAGTTAATGAGGCCCTTTATATGACCACCTGTCCTTTGTCAACAATAAATTGTCGCTGTTTTTTGTGTTGAATATATGCTGTGTGGTAATTTATGGACCTAATAGGTATCTAAAGCCATTTGCACATAACAAAATATGTATTTCATCAAAGCAATTGTTACAACCAGTCCATGCAGAATGTAGGCACCCTGTATATAGAAATGAGCAAACCAGTGATATTTTAGGGAGCAGGCAAGCAGGCGGGGCCCATGACTTCCATCATAGGAGCCTACGCAACACAAAACACTGTTGCTGTATGTAGGTTTTATTTTATTTGTTTTTTATCTTATATTTTGGAAATGTACATCCAGGTTTTTTTCCTTTGAATTTTTTGGGGGCCTCCAAGAGAGTGGTGCCCTAAGCTATAACTTGTTTAGATTACAGTGGTGCCTCATGTTAAGAACTTAATTTGTCCCGGAGATTCGTTCTTAACCTGAAACTGTTCTTAACCTGAGGTCCCACTTTAGCTAATGGGGCCTCCCACTGCCGCCACCCCACAATTTCTGTTCTCATCCTGAAGCAAAGTTCTTAACCTGAGGTACTATTTCTGGGTTAGCGGATTCTGTAACTTGAAGCGCCTGTAACCCGAGGTACCACTGTAGTGGCAAATCCGACACTGGCAAGACTTACCATGGATGAGTGCTCTGCTCATTATGCCTGACACACAGCCAAGTCTATGAATATTGTGTTTTTGCTAACAGAGTTATCTCCAACTTGGAATAGTGTGGTTTTCTACCAGCTTACTCCTTGACAAAGGGTTATTCTATGGATGGGAGGCTGTCCAACACTGAGTTGGACCATTGGTTCCTTCTAGCTCAGTAGTGTTGCTTGGCAGCAATGATATCTCAAGAATTTCTGACCAGGTGTCTTTTGCAGGTCTACCTGGCGATGCCAGGAATTGAACATGGGACCTTCTGTGCAGAAAGCAGATGCTCCACCACTGAATTTCAGCCCTTCCCCTTTCTTTCTTATGGTTATATCATGTACCGTATTTTTCGCTCCTTAAGGTGCACCGGACCATAAGGGGCACCTAGTTTTTAGAGGGGGAGTCTCTGTCCGCTTCTCCCAGAGCTTCTCGGGGCTGCCGGGGGAAGCCCAGGTCCCCCCCCCAGCCCCAAAGAGCAAAGAAGCCAAGACAGCAAGCGGGATGGATCCCACTCGCTGTCTTGGCTTCCTCTTTAGCCGCACGCAACCTCTCCGGCCGGGAGAGGCTGCGCACGGCTATGGCAATACCCCCACCTCCCGCAAAAGCCCACAGGAGCCACACACCCTTTAAGGAGCGCACGGCTCCTGTGGGCTTTTCTACAAGGAGGGAGAAGGGACTGACTGGCCCCATCAGTCCCTTCTCCCTCCTGGGGAAAAGCCCGCAAGAGCCATGTGGAGCTTGTGTGTCGCTCTTGGGGGCTTTTCCTGCCTGCCTCCCCCCCTGCATTCGCTCCATAAGACGCACATACATTTCCCCTTACTTTTTAGGAGGGGAAAAGTGCGTCTTATGGAGTGAAAAATACAGTAATTCATTTCCTGGAGTGAGAGGAGGAGAGAGAAGCAGTCGTCTTCCTTCCTGCCTCCAAAAAACCCCCACATTTCTACTGCTGTGTGGGCCATATGCCACTGTCGTGGTACCCAGAGTGGCTTCTGTGCCACGGAAAGTGAGTTTAAGCAACTGGTGCTTGTTGAAGCTGAAAATCAAGAGAGTACCTCCATGTCTTGGCAGGCTGCAGAGCTGTTCTTATCAAGCGTTTGCACAACTGGAGCTATGATTGACTTAAATGGGAGCGGGGACTTTTTCTTTTTAATAAAAAAAGGTGATATAGTTCAATTTAAATCCTAGGGAAATGGAACTGTTGGACTTCAGATCACAGTTCACATCCCTTTGAAGTCTGTGCATTTGAAGGGGTGGGAGAGAGGTGCTTAGGAGAAGTGAGACGCAGGGAGGCAGATAACAGAAACGAGCGAAAAATCTGCTTCCTCTGCTAACGGCTGAAAGTCCACTCCTGGGTAGGAATTTGGGGAGGGGGGTTTGAGTCAGTTCACATTTAAAGGCAAAGATACCCAATTTGCACTTTTTGAACGAACGTGCAACCCCCAAACACAGCCTTTGACATTTGCAGTTCTCCGAATTTTGCAATTCGTTTCTCCAGCCAAGGGCTTTGTATGCATGGAGGTTCCTATATTAGTGGAAATAGCATGCAAAGATTTTAGGGGCAATGTTTTGCAAAAAATGTGTGCTTTGGGCAAAACCTCATATCAAAACATGGATGTTAGGAGAGACCTGCATGGACATAGAATGGAAGATGGCAGGATATCCAAGGATGTGCATTATGGGATGCTGGCTTCAGGCACCAGGCCTGTTGGCAGACCAACTCCGTGTTATAAAGTTGTCTGCAAACAAGAACTGCAATGTGTGGGAATCCTTTGCAGACAACCATAGTGCCAGGAGACAGACAGTCAGGTCATGTATTCACAGCAATGACCAGAGGTGAAATGACCGCTGGGAGGAGCACAGAAAGAAAAAAACTAGCAAATCTGGGTGCCTTCACCTGCCCCAGCTGCAGTAAAACATGTCTCTCCCATGTCAGTCTCTACAGCCACAGGAGGCACTATAGCTCTGACAGTTTGACTTTACCCATAATGGTGCAATCTTCCATTGTCTCCTGACCCAGACGAATGCCAGTAAGTTTATTAAACACAAAGGGCAGTGGAGAGGTGAACTAGAGACTAGAAAAATGAGAAACTGAAATGAACAGATTCACCCATCCTTACTCGGGAGCAACTGCTTGTGAACCCGCTTGCTTGCTCTAGCAGCGAGAGCAAGGGACGGGTTTCATCTGAGGTCTTCCGGTGCCTTCTCTTCTTAATGAGGAACGTACATTAAAGCACATGCACAAAACCCCACAACTTCTGGAATGACAGCTCTGAAAGCGAAGATTGTTCAAAGTCTGTGATGCTGAGGCATGAAAGCTGTGATAACGCCAGTGAAATCCTCAGTCGCAGTGATTCATAACTTGCAAATTACTAGCTTATTTATAGCTGTTAACAAGTTTGTCATTTTAAAGGGGGTGGGCGGGGGGAATCTTTGATTCTAGTCTTTACTGGCATGGTTTATATATTAGAGGTAAAGGGGAGACTCTGTCGTTTTCAGTCTCCCCCCAATTCCGTTCTCCACATTTCCACATCAGTTAGTGAAGATTTTTTTTTAAGTCACTGTGAAAATTCATCAGCTTTTTAGTGCATTTTTTCTTGATATATTATTTTTTTGCGTGCAGTAATGCCTAATTTGCAAATCATTTCCCCCTGAATAAAATGCACAATCACCCTTATCCACCAGTGTTGCTCAGGAAGTCTTCAGAACTACCCCCCCCCCAAAAAAAATTGGTGCAGTTTTGAAATCGGAGGTTAATATCAGGGAAGTTTTGAAAGGTTCAGCCTACCACCCGGATTCAAAATGGTATGCAAAAATAGCTGAAAATCTGCTCCCTGACCTCAGAAGCTGTCATGAAAAAAATCATTACATTAATGCATAGCAAATAGATTGACTGCTTTCTATCATAGACATTTTCAGGTAATTTTCTAATATATGCCTTTTTATCCATTGCTTATTCAAACTACACACACGTTTGTACATATTTTTTGACTGGAGAAGTGCTCTGCAAAATTCAGAAAGGTTCATGTTCCAAAAGGCAACTGTGTTTTGGTTTGCATATTGCTTCAGAAAGTGCAAATTTGGTAGGTTTACCTGTAAATATGAAAGTAATTGATTTCCTCACCCCATCCAGAATTAGTTATAGACTTGCAGTGAAGAATACTTTGGAGCAAGGGGTTGAAGGAGCGTCTCCACCCCCATCGTTCTGCCCGGACGCTGAGGTCCCGCGCCGAGGGCCTTCTGGTGGTTCCCTCACTGTGAGAAGTAAGCTACATGGAACCAGGCAGAGGGCCTTCTCAGTAGTGGCACCCACCCTGTGGAACGCCCTCCCATCAGATGTCAAAGAGATAAACAACTACCTGACATTTAGAAGACATCTGAAGGCAGCCCTGTTCAGGGAAGTTTTTAATGTGTGACATTTTAATGTATTTTTAATCTTTGTTGGAAGCTGCCCAGAGTGGCTGGGGAGACCCAGCTAGATGGGCAGGGTACAAATAATAAATTATTATTATTGAATTTGACCAGCACCCACAAACCCAGTGCCCTCCAGATGTTGAAGTGCAATTTCCCTCAGTCCCAGCCAGTCAGCTTTGCTGATGGAAGTTGCAGTCCAACAACATCTGGAGGGACCCCCTTGATGAAGACTGAATTAGACTCATTGCTCACATTTTCACAATAGACTTACCTCTATTTCCATTTACTGCCATGTGGCGGGACCAAATTCTCAAGAAGCTTAAGGATTTATAGTGTTTACCACCAAGCTGGTGTGGGGTTACTGAGTAGAGTCCTGGACTAGGGCCTGAGAGGCCTGGCTTCAAATACTTACTTGGGCCCGTCCTTGCCTCTCAGCCAAACTGAACCTCAGAGGCAGGAGCCATTTATGCCACCTTGAGCTCCCTGGAGGAAAGGCAAGATATAATTGTAATAATAAATAAAGAAATGGTCTCCAAGGATGTACTTCCTGAAATCAGCCCTGTACAGGGAAGTTTTTAATGGTTGATGTTTCAATAAATATTTTGTTGGGAGCTGCCCAGAGTGGCTGGGGCAACCCAGTCAGATGGGCAGCATATTCATTTTAAAAAAGCAATAAATTAATTAATTGGAACATAGCAAGCTGCCATGTGGAGTCCATTGCTCCATCTTCCTTAGTATTGTCTACACTGATGGCAGTGGCTCTGCAGGGTTTTCAGACAGGGGTCCTTCTCATCCCTATCTGGATATGCTGGTGACTGAACCCAGGATCATTTGCATGGGAAGAAGCACATGGACATTCCTGGATAGGCACCCCTGCACATGTGTAAATTTCAAAATCCACGGATTTATCACAGGAATCCTAGTTTAAAAAGAAACAGGTGGCTCATGCAAGGCTGAAAGACTCCACTTGGTGTAAATTTTGTGCAACCGAGGGCCTGTGTTCACATAACAGCTAAGAAAAGCTTTCTACTCTTAGGCAGGTTATGTGATGGGACATTTCAGAGCCCACACACCTACCTTGTTTAACTGCTGGTACATTTGGCTCCGTTTCACTTGAATTAGCTCTCGGAAAAGCAGAGGTCAATAGAATCTCCCTTTTCCCCAAAGAGAGCACTCCTGAAAGATCTGCTGAGGGAGCGCCTGCGATTTCTTCGTCCCAGCGGGGAGCTGCAGAGCTGACTTCCATCTTCCAAGGGTTAACGGTAACCTATAATAATAATTTTTGCCACACGCACAATGCTCCCGCCAAACAAAAATGCTTCCTCTTTTTATGCATTAGCTATTTCCAGAGGCCTAATTTCGGTTTTGTATCAAAATGGATATCACAAACACTCTTGCCTCCCGCTGAGATGGAAAGTGTTACCAAAAGACCTCTCTCTCTCTCTCTCTCTCCCTCTTTTTCTCTCTCTCTCATTGGGAGCAGAGGAAGGAGGAGAGAGTGAGGAGGCAGGAATCTAGGGAGCAATTGTGGAGACGGCAAAGCGGGTAGGCCCAAATCACGGGCAAAGCAGTTTTTCAGGATTGTTATCTGCACGCCTGACCTTTTGCCCCCTTGTACTGAATTCCAAGGGCAGCATCTCATGTCAAGCGCGGAGACAGCGAGGGACTTGCAAGGGGTGTAATTTGCGAAGGTCACAGAATCTGTGCAGTTTTAGCAACCACGAACATCGGAAAAGGCACAACTGAGAGACAATACAGCGAGGCTACAAGGAGCCTTCCTTAGCAAGCGGCTAGGTTTGTTGCACATGTGCCATATGGCCTCTGTGGATTTTTCAGAGGACCACATGGTTGGGGACAACACAAGAAGCTGCCTTGTACCAAGTCAGGCTCTTGGTTCATCATAGGACCAATTGCAACAGCGAAGCATAGCTGTCTTGGCCATCAACAGCCCTCTTTTAAAACCCAGACCCTCCAAATGTCCCATCAACAGCCCTCTTTTAAAACCCAGACCCTCCAAATGTCCCTATTTTCCAGGGATTGTCCCGGATTTACAGAAGCCATCCTGGTTTATGATTTGATCTTGAAATGTCCTGCTTTTTCTTAGGACATCCCTATTTTCAATGGATAAATGTTAGAGGTTATGGAGTTATGCGATCCCTGAGTCAAGGAGATAAGTAACTATACAACCTTCAGAAGACACCTGAAGGCAGCCTTGTATAGGGAAGGTTTTTTAAAGGTTTTATTACATTTTTATATATGTTGGAAGCTGCCCAGAGTGGCTGGAGCAACCCAGTCAGATGGGTGGGGCATGAATAATAAAATTATTATTATTAAAATGGAAAAGGAGATCCCTATATTCATCGGAGATATTGTGAAGGATATGAAAGCCATCTGCATTGGTGGCTGTTGATACCTCCTGTGGAGATGGGATTTCATAGTTCAAAGGTGACCTGCTTTGGGGTGAGCTCCTGTTGCTCTGTCCCAGCTCCTGCCAACCTAGCAGTTTGAAAGCATGCCAGTGCGAGTAGATAAATAGGTACCACTGTGGCAGGAAGGTAAATAGCATTTCCATGAGCTCTGGCTTCCTTCACGGTGTTCTGTTGCACCAGAAGCGGTTTAGTCATGCTGGCCACTTGACCCAGAAATCTGTCTGTGGACAAACGCCGGCTCCCTCAGCCTGAAAGCAAGATGAGTTCCGCAACCCCATAGTTGCCTTTGGCTTGATTTAACCATCCAGTGGTCCTTTGCCTTTTTTTACTGCATAAGTACCCTTTGGCTACAATACTGCTCAGCCCCAATGAATATGCACATAGCTGATCTGCAGGAGAACATCCTGTCTGTTTTTCAAGGTGCATGCCTGTATTTGTGTGTAGACATTTGTGCTCATTCAGCAGATAAAAGGATGGGGGGAATCTGTGGGGCTGCTATGGAATTGGGGGGCTTCCTTGGACTCCGTGGAATGTCAACGGACTCATTAAGATTTAGCCAAGTTGTATACATTATTCATAATATACATTCACAGCATGGGCCTGTCTCTTGCGAATGCTTAGTCAGAATTACTTGCATGCTGTATTGTGGATCTATAAAGTGTGTTTTGTGCATTTTTGGAGCATTATCTTCCAGGCGTATTTTCCAATATGCTATGATCCTGGGAAGAAGGAAACTGCTTTTCAACAATAATGCACAATCATAGATTATGGGGAGTGGCTGGGTGTAGATACAGTACTGTCTGTATATTTTTTTAATAGCAGTGGAAAAAAGATGGTCTTCCCTATGGAAAGCTGAATGGATATGGGGGTCTTTCTTACTGCTTGCTCTCAGAGCTGTTACTCACATTACAGAATCCTTGCAAGAAGGGGTAAGGGAATTTGAGTGTTGTCTGTGGACTGTCACAAGCCAGAGGCAATGGCAGCCACAGCAGTCATGGGAGACATGGCAATGGACAGCTAGGCAATGGTAGAGTCTGGACTGAGTGGCCTTTCAGGGTCTTCCCTTCTTTAGTCAGTCATGTGCATTGTTTCACTTTAAGTCATGGAGGAGAAAGCTATTGATGGCCACTAACCATGAGAGCTCTGCTCTTCCGCCACTACTGGAGGCAACAATGATTCTGAATATCAGTGTCTGAAAATCGCAGCAGAGGAGAGGACTCTTGTACCCAAATCCTGCTTGCGGGCTTCCCATGGGCAATTGTTCAGTCACTGGGAGAACAGGATGCTAGACTAGAAAGAGACCCCCAAACATTTTCCCCAAAGACTTGCCTTCATAATGTGTGTCTGACCTGTTGTTACAGATAGGTAGCCGTGTTGGTCTGCCATGGTCAAAACAAAATAAAAAAATTCCTTCCAGTAGCACCTTAAAGACCAACTGAGTTAGTTCTAGGTATGAGCTCATACCTAGAACTAACTCAGTTGGTCTTTAAGGTGCTACTGGAAGGAATTTTTTTATTTTGTTTTGACCTGTTGTTGTTGTTGTTGTTGTTGTTGTTGTTGTTGTTGTTGTCGTCGTTTAGTCATGTTCGACTCTTCGTGACCCCATGGACCAGAGCACACCAGGCACTCCTGTCTTCCACTGCCTCCCGCAGTTTGGTCAAACTCATGCTGGTAGCTTTGAGAACACTGTCCAACCATCTCGTCCTCTGTCGTCCCCTTCTCCTTGTGCCCTCCATCTTTCCCAACATCAGGGTCTTCTCTTCTCATGAGGTGGCCAAAGAATTGGAGCTTCAGCTTCAGATCTGTCCTTCCAGTGAGCACTCAGGGCTGATTTCCTTCAGAATGGAGAGGTTTGATCTTCTTGCAGTCCATGGGACTCTCAAGAGTCTCCTCCAGCACCAGAATTCAAAAGCATCCATTCTTTGGTGATCAGCCTTCTTTATGGTCCAGCTCTCACTTCCATACATCACTACTGGGAAAACCATAGCTTTAACTATACGGGTCTTTGTTTTCAAGGTGATGTCTCTGCTTTTTAAGATGCTTAACAAATCTCATGGCTAAATTTTTATCTTCATTTTGAGGTATGAGGCAAGGCCTCTCTCCCTCCTGCTTGGACCCTTGTTCCAAAGTTCTTCACAGAAATGGTAACCTCCTGATGTTGCCAATACCCAGTAGATGGCGCTAACAGAACATTGTGTCCTCAGTTTTGTGGAGTGGGGGGCAACCTGTGATGCTGGCCTCAGTCCGGTTAGTCATGACCAACTGGCATGGAACGCGGTTGTGCCCATTTATTTCCCCAAGGAATAGCTTTCTTTGAAACAATTCTTGAGCTTTTTGAGAAGCAGCCATGTTGAAGCACCAACTGGCATTGGTAGGTGGCATCCTTGGGCAGTGACAGGCACTTCAGTAGGGCTTGGGTCTCCTGTGCCAGGTGACTTGAGGCTGCCATTTTAATTTCCCACAATGCACTCCACAGCAGTATGCGAAATCAAAATGGCAGATCCAAGCCATATGTTATAGATGAATGCAGTGTATACATCAAGAAAACACACTGGGCCTCACTTCCCTGTCCCTAACTCCTTGAACCTGAGGCCAGCCTTGTTACAGTGGGCTGTGCCCAACCAAGCTGTACTCGGAGTAAACCCATTGGAATGAACAAACCCAGGTTAGTCATGTCCAGTAACTTAGTGGAACCACAGTGAAGAAAACCAGAAACAACCCAGGGATTCCCATACCATTTGGGTCCCACTTGAATTGGACTCTATTCTCATTCTTGGGCAGAAGTTGTAGAGAAATTTTAAGTGGATTGTGATCTCCATGTATAATATCATTTTTAAAAAACTCTTAATTTCTACCACGGTGGTCAATAATCTATGTGCCTTATGGTGCTGTTCTCATCTTAGATCGGTGGTAGCCACCATGCTTGTCTCTGGTTGTTGTTGAATTCCCAACTCGCATGAGCCCCAGCAACCATGGCCAATAGTCAGGGATGATGGTGCCTCGAGTCCAGTGATATCTGGAGAATATCACGTTGGCTACTGATGCCTTTGAGTGAAAGCCAGAGGTCCTGGGCTTTTGCTTTTTGATTTGTCTGTTTGAAGTTTCTTGGGGGGGAATTTGAAATCTTGATAATTTTTTTCGTGACAAATTTTCACTCATTCCCCAACACGTTCGTTTGCTCAATTAGCACCTCGGAGTCGATTGCTGGTGTTAGGTGTGAGTTCATTAGCGAAACGTCAGTGAACATCTACCCCACTGCGTCAGTGGGGAATATGCGTGAAAACATGTTGGACAGAGTTCTCAAACCATTTCCTTTAGAAGATACCCGTTGGCTTCCTACATCCTATTGTCTGCAGTCATAAAGAACCAACTGGTCTTGGGGATATATGGGGATATATAAATATATATGGTGTACATATGATTTATGCTTATAATCTCTTCATGGAATTTAAAGGCCTGAGTGATCTCTGGGGGGTGGGGTGGGGAGAAAGGGGAAGATAAAGGAAGGGGGGAAATAATTTAAAAATACATTAAGCTGCTGGTCTAGTGCGAAGGAAATTAAGCGAATTCAGTAGTGAATTCAGATCACCTACCTAGTTGTCAGTTTTACCTGTGTATTCCATTGGTACTCACTGGGGTTTTTGCAAGATTTCATGGGAGTCCTGTGAAATCTTGCGAGAGCACCAGCAAAATGGGATGGGCCACACCTGCCTACCTGCCTACCTGCCTTCCGTCTTGCCAATCAGGGTGTGTCTCTGCCTGTCATTGCAGCTTGCTGGTCTCCCTACTCTCTGCCCCAACATAATCATTAATCAAAATTTTATTATTTATACCCCAGCCACCCTGCACTGCTTCCAACACACATGAAAACATAAGAAAACATCAAACCTTAAAAAGAACTCCCTGGTAGAGGGCTCCCTTCAGATGTCTTCTAAAAGTTCTATAGTCCTTGACATCTGCCAGGACGCTGTTCTACCGGAAAGGTGTCACTGCTGAGATGGCCCAGTGAGGACCCCTCTGTGGCTGAGGGACCTCTTCATGTCTTCAGCATCATCCCTGGATACTGCAGAAGACTCAGGGACACAATTTGTTCCAATGGGGAATTGGCTTCACCTTCTAGTTGTCCAGAGTGGTGTGCCAGTGTGGTGTAGTGGTTAAGAGCGGTAGTCTCGTAATCTGGGGAACCGGGTTCGCGTCTCCGCTCCTCCACATGCAGCTGCTGGGTGACCTTGGGCCAGTCACACTTCTTTGAAGTCTCTCAGCCCCACTCACCCCACAGAGTGTTTGTTGTGGGGGTGGAAGGGAAAGGAGAATGTTAGACGCTTTGAGACTCCTTAAAGGGAGTGAGAGGCGGGATATAAAATCCAAACTCCTCCTCCTCCTCTTCTTCTTCTTCTTCTTCTTCTTCTTCTTCTTCAGAGTGAATGGGGAGCACGCCTTAGGAGCAAGTGAGGCATAATGGTTAGAGTGCTGGACTGGGACCCAGGAGAGACCTGGGTTCAAATCCCCTCCTCGGCCAGAAAGCTCACTGGGTGACCCTGAGTCAGTCGCTACCTCTCAGCCTAAGCAGCCTTACATGGTTGTTGTGGGGATTAAATGAGGAGGGGAAGAACCATCTACACCTCCATCAGCTCCTTGGAGAAAATGGTGGGATGCAAAAAGGAATAAATAAGAATATAATAATAAAGCACACCCCCAACTCCCCATTGCAGGGAATATCAGCAGTGATTGTGAGCAAACTGTCTAATGGAAAACCTGTCTCCCATTCCTCATTTTCTCCTTGAGGAACCCCTGGCAAGCTTCTGAGGAGCTCCGAGGTTCCCTGGGACACCATTTGAAAGCCGCTGCACTAGAATAATCTCAGTTCTCCAACTGTTCAATATCTGGCAACCTGCTGAGAAAGCCCACAAAGATGCTTAATGTGAGTTTTCTCTCTTTTTTTTTTTTGGTAAGTTTCCCCCTGTATTGTGCTGTGGCTTTTATGAACGCCATTTATTATGGATATGCAATGCTGGCATTGGGCTCGATATTTTGGGAGCAATTAGCGCCATCCACGCACAGCCTCTCCTTTTGTCTGTCTCCGTCCAGACTGCCGAGAGCTTTCGTGGCGCAAGTCTACCTCTCTCAGACTTCGCTGCTCTTCCAACTGTTTGTCTTTTGGCCGCAACACATACACTTTAAGTAATGTAAATTGTGATAGTTTAAGTTTGCAGCAGAGCATTGGATACACATTTTTTTTTTTGGTGCCATTCGTTTTATGATGTTGAAAAATAAAAATAACTCGTTTCCTGCTGTTTGTGATTATTCCTAGGGAACCCACAGCAGTTTTATTTAATGTTCATAATAGGTAGCTTCAGGGTTTTGGGGTTTTTTCTTGTTCTTAATCGTTTTGCGTCAATGTATACAGTAGAGCAGCTGCTTAAGCAGAAGCAAAATGCTCAGAAAATAAGCATTGCAAATTTATAGAATTGTAGAGTTGGAAGGGACCCGAGGGTCATCTAGTCCAACCCCCTACAATGCAGGAATTAGAGAGTCCTGCGAGGAATTGTGCAGGTAAAAAGATGAGCATTTTTGTCAGTTTGAAACCCAGTTAGAACACTTCCAAGTGACACTCAAAAGCAACTTTTCAAACTCATGCTATGCTAGCATTAGTCCTGTTCAAACGGAACTGAGGATGGAGGAGACATTTGAATGCAAACTTGTTCACATTTGAATGCAAATGTAGCTAATCCTGCTTCCTGAACCACTAGGCAAACCAAAACACAGAATTTCCTTTGAAATCCACATTGCTCAGAAATCTGAAGTGCAGTTCTCCAACAAAAAAGGGCACCAAAATGCATAGTTGGATAAAATGTTCTCATAAATGCATTTTTACCAGGCAGAGGGCCTTCACGGTAGTGGCGCCCGCCCTGTGGAACACCCTCCCATCAAGGAAATAAAGAACTTTCTGACTTTTAGAAGACATCTGAAGGCAGCCCTGTTTAGGGAAGTTTTTAATGTTTGGTGTTTTATTGTATTTTAAAAATTTTGTTGGAAGCTGCCCAGAGTGGCTGGGAAAACCCAGCCAGATGGGCATGCATGCATGCATGCATGCATGCATGCATGCATAAATAAATAAATAAATAAATAAATAAATAAATAAAGTATTATTATTGTTTTATTAGGTGAGGGGGAATACAAAAATATCACAGATAATTGTTTTGTAAAAGTGTGTATTTAGGAGAAATTTGCCCTAGAATGTTGATGAATGCTCATGAAAACTGAGAGAAACTGAAATCGACCAATTTGTCCATCCCCAGTCATAACTACCTTTCCACCTCAGATGGGACAATAGAATTACAATTGCTGTTTCCCTGCTCAAAACAGTGGCATTTGCTGTACCTGTATACCAACTTAGTGTGATTTCCACAGGCTCTGTACAATTGTTACATTCATTGTCTCGTTGTATTTGAATGAATTCTTTATTGGCATTGCAAACTGCTTTGATTTTTTTTTAATGAACAATGATAAAGAAATGTTTTAAAGGGGGGGGAGAGATAAATTATACAGTGAATTCGCACCTCAAAAGGCTGCATTGCAAATGTGGCAGATCCGCCACGTTAAAAAAAAATTCAAGCTCAGTAAGTACTCGAGCAACTTATGGGTGGCAATAGGGGCGCTATGGGAATGCAGCTGTTTCGAATGAATGTCGCTTTTATTCTCAGGAATAATTGATGAAGAAAAGTACACAAAAAATGCACCATTCTTTGGCCTTTGATCTTTAATCTCCCCTTGGCAAAATTGTTTGAAAACTGAGTGGGCAATTTATCAGAATCTAGTAGTCATTTCACCAGGTACCTGGAAGGGTGCTCAGTAGAGGAGAACTTGCTTTTGGATGCTAAAGGTTCCAGGTTCAGTCCCCGTCATCTCCAGGTAGATGATGATGATGATGATAATGATAATGATGATGATGATGATAATAATAATAATTAATAAAAACAACCTTTAGGAGAGTGCAAAATATGGTCTGAAGCTCAACATCAAAAAAACTAAGATCAAGGCCACTGGTCCCATCACCTCCTGGCAAATGAAAGGGTAAGAAATGGAGGCAGTGAGAGATTTTACTTTCTTGGGCTCCATGATCACTGCAGATGGTGACAGCAGTCACGAAATTAAAAGACACCTGCTTCTTGGGAGAAAAAGCAATGACAAACCTAGACGGCATCTTAAAAAGCAGAGCCATCACCTTGCCGACAAAGGTCCGTATGGTTAAAGCTATGGTTTTCCCAGTAGTGATGTATGGAAGTGAGAGCTGGACCAAAAAGAAGGCTGATCACCGAAGAATGGATGCTTTTGAATTCTGGTGCTGGAGGAGACTATTGAGAGTCCCATGGACTGCAAGAAGATCAAACCTATCCATTCTGGAGGAAATCAGCCCTGAGTGCTCACGGGAAGGACAGATCCTGAAGCTGAGGCTCCAATACTTTGGCCACCTCATGAGAAGAGAAGACTCCCTGGAAAAGACCCTGATGTTGGGAAAGATGGAGGGCACAAGGAGAAGGGGACGACAGAGGACGAGATGGTTGGACAGTGTTCTTGAAGCTACCAGCATGAGTTTGACCAAACTGCGGGAGGCAGTGGAGGACAGGAATGCCTGGCGTGCTCTGGTCCATGGGGTCATGAAGAGTTGGACATGACTAAACAACAACAACAACATTGTCACTACACCACCTGTGTGCAGTGAAATTAAACAAGCCCCCTCCATACACTCCATACACACCGTCTTGTTCGCGCTTGGTGTGCTTGTTGGAAGTCAGTTGCACCACTATTTTTTTCCATTTTGCAGCCCACAGATAAAAACTGTTCTTTAACCTGTTGGTGTGGCTGACTATACTTCTGTATCTCCTGCCTGAAGGTAGGAGATTAAAGAGGTGCTGGCCAGGGTGTGAGTCATCCTGTGATGGAAGCCAGAGCACATGGAAATGGTGTTTACCTTCCCGCTGCAGCAGTACCTATTTATCTACTTGCACTGGCGTGCTAATAATAATAATAATAATAATAATAATAATAATAATAATAATAATAAATATTCTGCCCATCTGGCTGGGTTTCCCCAGCCACTCTGGTCGGCTTCCAGCAGAATATTAAAATACAATGATTCATCCAGTATTAAAAGCTTCCCTAAACAGGGCTGCCTTCAGATGTTTTCTAAAAGTCTGATAGTTAGTTATTTCTTTGACATCTGATGGGAGGGCATTCCACACCAGGCACTCCTGTCTTCCACTGCCTCCCGCAGTTTGGTCAAACTCATGCTGGTAGCTTCGAGAACACTGTCCAACCATCTCGTCCTCTGTCGTCCTCTGTCCTTCCAATGAGCACTCAGGGCTGATCTCCTTAAGAATGGATAGGTTTGATCTTCTTGCAGTCCATGGGACTCTCAAGAGTCGCTTAGGCACTTAGGTTGAGTTACTTCTGCACAAGGTCCAGTTCTCTTGGAGGTGACCCCAGCGCAGCCTCTTTTGAACACTCAGAGGTCCACCCACCGCTCCACATTCAATCCTACCTTGGAACATGCTCCAAAGGCAACGGTCTGTCTGCTGGTGCGGCAACTCATCGCAACTGCACAGCATTCATTCACACTTGTTCACAGAGCCTGGGGAATACATACAGTAAATAAGCTGTGGAGGAATACTGTCTAGGCAGCGGCAGCCTTGTTTCCCAAATATTAATACTTGTACCACTTTAGAAAGGTAAAACAGTTTAAGGAGAGAACCAGCTTGGGGAGTGGGGGGGGGGGATGCACAGGTGTAAAAAGGCAAAGCATATGGCTGAGCAGCAAGATTGCCAGTGGAAATGCCAGATGATTAACGTTCATTAAAGCTCTTAAAAAATTTACACCTTGCAAAATCCCATACAATGCCACTGCGTGTAAATAACCTGCAATGTCTCCGTGCTGGCTTCGTTCCTCCTTAGAAGAGATTTGAGGCAGAGAAGCAGGGAAGGGTAGTTTTTCATTCTTTGGCCTGAAGGGTGTTTTAGTCTGCACTAATCTGGGAGCTGTACTATACGGGTCTGTCCACCCTGACAACAGAGGGACAAAAATCATTTACAGTGCTAACCTAATGGCAGAGAGGGAGCGTGTGTGAACCAAAAGTGGTTGAACTTCCTCATCTGGTGCCCTGCAATCTCTCACCAGCACGGCAGATGCTGTGGTGGAGCTACCCCCTTTGCAATCTGTTGTCCTTTGCTATTGGTTTGTGAGTCGAGAACCCTCCACCCGCTTAGGGATAAGTAAGACACAAGGACACATGTACCGTATTTTTTGCTCTATAAGACACACTTTCTCCTTCCTAAAAAGTATGGGGAAATGTGTGCATCTTATGGAGCGAATGCAGGTGGGAGGCTCTGCTCTGAAAGCTATAGGCAGGGGAAGTCTGTTTTTAAAACTGTTAATCTAACCTAGGCTTTTCTAACCTAGTGGCCTACAGAAATGGGGCCACAACTACAGAAATGGGACTCCAATCCCATCATCCCAGGTCATTGGCCATGATGCTGCTGGCTGATGGGATGTGGAGTCCAGCCAGATTCAGAGGACCACACATTCCCCAGCCCTGGGAATGCAGCCTTTATAAAGCTTGTAAGCTCCTCACACTTTTGTCAGATTATATCCGTCTCCAAAGTGCACCAGTTGCCCTATGTAAATAATGAATAATATTAGAGTCTTGTAGCTGCTAAAAGCAGAAAGTAACAAAAAGATACCTTTGACTTCTAAACTGAAGAAAACAGAAGGGAAATTCCAGTTTTGATGCAATAGTTTTCTGTAAAAATTAAATGGCTATTTATTTATTATAGGAGAGATGTGTTTTGTCTCTCTCTTTCTCTAAGAAATCCTCTTAGGGCTGCTTTTTTTAAACAAAAGTCAATCTTCATTATACCTGGTGTAGGAATAAATAATGGCTAAACTCATTTTTTAAAACAGTGCATTGACAATTAAGTTGAAATATTTATCACCAGTGTGGTTACATTATTATGGATGAAGAGACGTTCATTATCATGTAGGTGTACTTCATGACACTTTAATGAGCCAGTGACTGAAAAGTTGGGTTGAATCTCCTCAACCTGCAAAAGGAAGTCTTCAAAGAAATATGTTTTTCCCCATCCACAGATTTCTAGAGGTTAGAAACAGCTGATTCGCATGAAAGCAGTAGTCACATATTTGTGGGCTCCCCTCAGATGAGTGTAACTTGCAAGCTAGGAATTAATGGTGTGCCAGCATATCCCAAATAAAATTCTTGTCATAGGAACAAAGGTAGCTTTCCTATACCGAATTAGACCATTGGACAATCCAATGTCTACAGTGTGTGGCAGCAGCTTTCTGGGGACATTCCTGGCCCTACTACCAGGGAGCAAGCCAGCAATAAATCATGCAGAGTACATGGAGTTAACTCTTTATGAGAAGAAACAAGGCCTACTCACGGGAGCCAAGGCCTAATGAATACAGTAACTCTTCTTGGTAGGTCTTGCCCCTTTGAGGCAGATGTGGAGGCTGAGGTCCCCTGCCTTCCCACAGCTGCCTAAAAGTCATAGAATCATAGAATCATAGAATCATAGAGTTGGAAGAGACCTCAAGGGCCATCGAGTCCAACCCCCTGCCAAGCAGGAAACACCATCAGAGCACTCCTGACATATGGTTGTCAAGCCTCTGCTTAAAGACCTCCAAAGAAGGAGACTCCACCACACTCCTTGGCAGCAAATTCCACTGTCAAACAGCTCTTACTGTCAGGAAGTTCTTCCTAATGTTTAGGTGGAATCTTTTTTCTTGTAGTTTGGAACCATTGCTCCGTGTCCGCTTCTCTGGAGCAGCAGAAAACAACCTTTCTCCCTCCTCTATGTGACATCCTTTTCTATATTTGAACATGGCTATCATATCACCCCTTAACCTCCTCTTCTCCAGGCTAAACATGCCCAGCTCCCTTAGCCGTTCCTCATAAGGCATCGTTTCCAGGCCTTTGACCATTTTGGTTGCCCTCCTCTGGACACGTTCCAGTTTGTCAGTGTCCTTCTTGAACTGTGGTGCCCAGAACTGGACACAGTACTCCAGGTGAGGTCTGACCAGAGCAGAATACAGTGGCACTATTACTTCCCTTGATCTAGATGCTATACTCCTATTGATGCAGCCCAGAATTGCATTGGCTTTTTTAGCTGCCGCGTCACACTGTTGGCTCATGTCAAGTTTGCGGTCAACCAAGACTCCTAGATCCTTTTCACATGTACTGCTCTCAAGCCAGGTGTCACCCATCTTGTATTTGTGCCTCTCATATATATTTTTGCCCAAGTGCAATACTTTACATTTCTCCCTGTTAAAATTCATCTTGTTTGTTTTGGCTCAGTTCTCTAATCTGTCAAGGTCGTTTTGAAGTGTGATCCTGTCCTCTGGGGTGTTAGCCACCCCTCCCAGTTTGGTGTCATCTGCAAATTTGATCAGGATGCCCTTGAGTCCATCATCCAAGTCATTGATAAAGATGTTGAATAAGATGGGGCCCAAGACAGAACCCTGTGGCACCCCACTAGTCACTCTTCTCCAGGATGAAGAGGAACCATTGATGAGCACCCTTTGGGTTCGGTCAGTCAGCCAGTTACAAATCCACTGAGTGGTAGCATAGTCAAGTCCACATTTTACCAGCTTCTTTACAAGAATATCATGGGGCACCTTGTCAAATGCCTTGCTGAAATCAAGGTAGGCTACATCCACTGCGTTCCCTTCATCTACCAGGCTTGCAATTCTGTCAAAAAATGAGATCAGGTTAGTCTGACATGACTTATTTTTCAGAAATCCATGCTGACTATTGGTGATCACAGTATTCCTTTCTAGGTGCTCACAGACTGTTTGCTTAATGATCTGCTCCAGAATCTTCCCTGGTATTGATGTCAGACTGACTGGGCGGTAATTATTTGGGTCCTCTCTTTTCCCCTTTTTGAAAATAGGGACAACATTTGCCCTCCTCCAGTCTGCCGGGACTTCGCCTGTTCTCCAGGAATTCTCAAAGATGACTGCCAGTGGTTCTGAGATCACATCTGCCAGTTCTTTTAATACTCTTGGATGCAGTTCATCTGGCCCTGGAGACTTGAATACATCTAAACTAGCCAAGTATTCTTGTACTATCTCCTTAGTTATTCTGGGCTGTGTTTCCTCTGCTGAATCATTTGCTCCAAATTCTTCAGGTCGGGCATTGTTTTCTTTATCGGAGAAGACTGAGGCAAAGAAGGCATTGAGGAGTTCAGCCCTTTCTGTGTCCCCTGTTTGCATTTCACCATCTTCTCCTCTGAGTGACCCCACTGTTTCTTTGTTCTTCCTTTTGCTACGAACATACCCATAAAAGCCTTTTTTGTTGCTTTTAACCTCTCTAGCAAGCCTGAGTTCATTCTGTGCTTTAGCTTTTCTGACTTTGTGTCTACACGTGCTGGCTATTTGTTTGAATTCCTCTTTGGTGGTTTCCCCCCTTTTCCATTTTTTGTACACATCCTTTTTTAATCTTAACTCAGTTAAAAGTTCTTTAGATAGCCACCCTGGCTTCTTTAGGCACCTTCCATGTTTCCGTCTCATTGGTATTGCCTGAAGTAAGTCTTCCTCTCCCAGGTCCTTCCCAGGCAATCTGAAACTCTGCTGACGTGCCTGTCTCTGATCCTCCCTCTTCATACCTCTTCTGGTTCTGGGAGACAAGGGGTAAGGGGAGCTGGTTGCAGCAGGAGGGGAGACACCCTGGCTTCTTCACCAGCCTAACTCATCTCTGCCTCCTGGCGGCCCTCCTCTCCTGCTTCACCTTCTGATTCTGGACTTTTCTCTGTCACAGATTCTCCCTGCTCACTAAGCCCTGTTACCTCTTCAGCTTTCGACACATCTTCTTCCCAGTCTTCTCCCTCTGACCACTCAGCATCATCCCACCAACAGTCTCTGAACTCTAAGCCTTCATCCCTTGGGGGTTCCCCAGCTGGTGACTTCCACTGGTCCTTTGCATCCAACCTGGAGATGTTGGGGAGGGGATTGAACCTGAGATATTCTTCATGCCAAGCAGATGTTCTACCCCTGCTCTAAAGGTTAGAATCAACAAGTAAAGGTAAAGGTAAAGGGACTCCTGACCATTAGGTCCAGTCGTGACTGACTCTGGGGTTGTGCGCTCATCTCGCTCTATAGGCCGAGGGAGCCAGCGTTTGTCCTCAGACAGCTTCCGGGTCATGTGGCCAGCATGACTAAGCCGCTTCTGGCGAACCAGAGCAGCTCACGGAAACGCCGTTTGCCTTCCTGCCGGTGTGGTACCTATTTATCTACTTGCACTTTGACGTGCTTTTGAACTGCTAGGTTGGCAGGAGCAGGGACCGAACAACGGGAGCTCACCCTGTTGCGGGGATTCGAACCGCTGACCTTCTGATCGGCAAGTCCTAGGCTCTGTGGTTTAACCCACAGCGCCACTCGCGTCCCTTTTAGAATCAAAAAGTACTCATCTTCAAAGACCATTGTGCCAGTACTGCCTTAAGAAATCTAAATGGGAGGGGGATTCCTTGATGTCTGTGCAAAATACACAATTGTTACATAAAAAATACAGCAAAAAAAGGTAAAAACCGCACTGGACCAGCAGAAACACCTCAACCTGTCTGGACTATCCTTTTAAACTAGTGTCATATCATGGCTTCCCAAATGCCTCCTAGGAACTGTAGTTTGGTAAAGGGTGCTGAGGGTTGTGAGGTGCCCACTGTATTTCAGGGCATGATTGAGATTTTGCGAGGGTGGGAAAGGAGTGAGGGGGGGAAGGATGTGGTGGTAGCAACGAGGAGAGATCATCTTCCTGATTTCCTGTCAGATAATCTGCCTCCCTGGTCAGTATATAAAAAGGAGGGGAAAACAATCACAAAGAAATCCAGCCAGAAAGAGCAAAGCGTGTGGGTTCCTGCAGCTCTTAGCACACAGCCTTTTGTCTGCTGTGGGAACAGTTGGTGCTTACAAAACTTACACTTGAATCTTGTTGAGTTTTCATCATATCAGCCATTCTGTATTGATCTCTTTCATCTTGCTGGCTCCTTTCCCCCCAGTGTTTTCTCTGTTACTATGGTGCCTCCTCCTTGTCCTCTGAAGGTTTTCCACGTTGGTGGTGGGTCGCTGTTGTTTTTTCCTCCCTCCCCCCTCCCCCTTATACATGATACATCTTGGCCCAGTTCAGGTATTACATAACTGTGATTGAGACCAGGGTCTGTGGAGAATTCTGCTTCCTCAAACTGTTGAAAACACAGCGTTTGCAAGATCGATTGGTTCTGAGTTCATTTTGTTGGTTTGGCTTCCGTTGATAAATTGAGTAACTGGTTTAAAATAAGAGGATTGTTCACACATTACACACAAGCCACCTCTACACATGTACAGTTGCTTGCGTGAAAGCCACTTGTTGATTTTAATTTTCATTTTTTTTTAAAATAATTTTTATTGGGTTTTTACATTTTATAACAACAAACACACACACAAAGACAAGAACACACAAACACACAAATACAATTGCATACCCTAATTTTCTTTACCCACTTTCATTGACTTCCCCCCACCCCCTCCTCTTACATCCCAGTTCCAAAATTAATTCAGCAAGTTCTTACCTAACCTCTTAAAGATATTCATATTGTTTTTAAAAATTAAATTCTTTTTGTTTATCTATATTCAACTTATCCAATTCTCTTATAATCATTAATTCCTTTTTTTTTTAAGGTCGATCTAACTTCCCCTCCACAAATTTTCCCTTTATTATATTAATTATAGGTCACATTGACCAAGTAAAACAAAACATAACATTTTATAGTTCTATTCTCTCCCCCCCTGCCCCGGTTTCTGTCCCTTCCCAGACAAATGTCCAAAAAAAACAAACAAAAAATAGTTTTTAGCCCGGATTTCTCACGTCCGAGGCGTCTGATTCTCTGTCAGTCCCTCTCTGCCAACTATATTGGTAGTCCTCTTTGTTGGTCCTAAGACCCCGAAGGAGTTCAGTCAGAGTCACATCATATTTTCTTTCATCCAGAATGTTAAAGAGTGTTTGCTGCGAAAGACCATCTAGTTTTCCATACTCAAGAGGAAAGTCCCAATCATGTTGCTTTATTCTTTTTAGTTTTAATATTCCAAGTACTCCAGGGACTTCTCTCTTCTTCTTTCTCATCTTTCGCAGGTTTGTAATCCAAAGGTCTTCTTGCTCATGCTCTAACAATGCAGATTCCTGGTTGATATTTTCCACTTGTAGTGTCTGAACTCCTTCTTTCTTCTCTGTCAATTCCAAAGGCATCTCTTCCTGCTCAGCTGCAGAGTTTTTATCATGCGTCTCCTTTGTGCATTCAGCAGAGTTGTTTGTTTCAGAATTCAAGGTCATAAAAACTTTACTCAGAGCCATACTCTGCTCCTGCAGGATTCCCACGAGAAAGAACATTTTTTCTATCTCCGCCAGTAATTTTCCCTCTGCAGCCATTGTAATGTCACTAATTCCCCCTAGGGGGCTTTCAGTTATTTAGTAGTCCTTTTCCAATAATCTGTTACTTTGTTATTATCAATACTTTGTTTCCAATCGCCTCAGTCCAAATGTATCAGCTTTAATTCCAAGAGTTGTTAAATAACAAAATTCTTTACTTTGTCCGCCCGTTTGACAGCTTCTTTGACAGCTGTCAAACTCCTTTCACTTCTTCCTCCGGCACCCAAATAGGACACTCCCGGGTTTTGGGGGGGGATTACACACAAAGTTCCAAAATTCCCTTTCTCTCCAACGCAAAATCTTCTTCTATCAAATTTGTGAAAAACTTTTAAATCATCAAAACAGTATTCATTCCGCCTTAATTCTCCGTTCCTTGCTTTAAATCGTCTATAAGTAGAGGGGGTGCGGACTTCCCTTTAACACATCCCCCGATCGTGCCGAATTCACAGGATAAAATTTTTAAAGTCCAAATTCCACTACTCACGGGTCCTTTGTTATCCAGTCCAAATTTTGGGAAGAAAGTCAGCGCTCTCCGGCTATGGCTTGCGGCTTCACTCCACTGAGGTAGCGGTCTACTCTCAGCACCACGCCACTCTCCGTACCCTCTCCGCAGCCTTTAAAAAGGCTCTTCGTGGGTCGGGGAGGGCGCTTAAGGTGCCCACCGAGTCACCAAGTCCGCAGGCTTCCGCGCCTGCGGTTTCTGAGGGTCCCCGTGTCGCCGGCACAGCAAGACCCGTCCTCAGTAGAGCCGATTCCCTCCGGAGCTCGGAGGGAATCCGCCATTAGCCGTTCGCGCTAACCCGGAAGTTCTGATTTTAATTTTCATTATGACTTTTTGGTTCCTGAAATTCATTCTGATTGTGCAGATAAAATATAACAGGTAGAATTCTACAGGATGTGTTGCTAGTGTGTGAAAGCAGTCACGATCCAAGGATCCCCAGGCATGCACCTCCAGATGGTGGAGACATCAGGCACTTGGCACCTGGTGAATTTCAAACACTGGTTGGAAGGGACCCCAAGTGTTAGCTAGTCCACCCCCCTCAGTGCAGGAATCACAGCTAAAGATGACCATCCAACCTCTTTACAGAAACTTCAAATGAAATAGAATCCACTACCTTCTAAGATACTCTGTTCCACTGTCAAACAGCTCTTACCTTGGTGGAATCTACACACATTTGAAAAATGCTGTGAAAATGCTTTTTTGGGGGGAAAAAAAAAGTTTTGAAAAAATATATTGAATTTACCATAGCTCACTGTCACCACCTCGCGTCACATTTGTGTATTGCACTCTGCAACACACTTAAAATGTTTTATTTGCAGCTGTGTAGCTGAGTCCCTTCATTAAGTTCTTCTTAATGCTTAGTCAGAATCTCCTTTCTTGAAGCCCCTGGTTTGGGTCCTACCCTGTAGAGCAGCAGAAAGGAAGCTTGTGCCATCTTCCATGTGACAGCGCTTCAGATATTCAAAGATATTTGAACCTGTTGATTTGTACAGCTCAAGCATTTATTTACAGTGGTACCTCGGGTTACATACGCTTCAGGTTACATATGCTTTAGGTTACAGACTCTGCTAACCCAGAAATAGTACCTCGGGTTAAGAACCTTGTTCAGGATGAGATCAGAAATTGTGCTCCGGCGGCGCGGCGGCAGCAGGAGGCCCCATTAGCTAAAGTGGTGCTTCAGGTTAAGAACAGTTTTAGGTTAAGAACGGACCTCCGGAACGAATTAAGAACTTAACCTGAGGTACCACTGTATTTATTTTTATTTAACAAAATTGGATTGTAATAGAACTTGCAGGAAATATTTAAACTATCAAGAAAACAGTTAAAAAATATATAAAGATAATTAAAATTAACAATAAGATTGAGCCCTGGTGTTTGTGTACACAGGTACATAGATTATATACTTGTTAAATGTAACATGTGAGCACCCCTAAGGAGTCTTTTAAATAAAATTACAAATAAAATATTTATTTAAAATAAATTGCAATGTACTTCTATGCATGTCTACTCAGAAGTCCACACCACTGAATTCCCAGGTAAAGTGTGTATAGGATTGCAGCCAAGTAAATCAAGAAATAGGTCTGTGCTACTTCTGAGCAAATTCAAGCTTAGCATAGCCCACCAATGTGTTGTCTGTGGCCTCTGTAAAACAGAGAATGTGGATCGTCAAGTGTACTAATTGTAAGTATCACATGCATGGGAATTGAGGAGCAGAATCCCTAGTGGGATTCTGTATTGATGTATGTATTGTGCCCTGCCTGGTACTTGGCAGTGTTTGGAGAAAGTGGATAGAGAAAGGCCTTTCTCCCTCTCTCAATAACCCCGGATCTTGTGAGCATTTAATGCAGCAGAATGCTGAAAGACCCAAGACAGATAAAAGAAAGCACAGCTCGTAAACTAAGCTAAGCTGTGGCATTCATTCCCACAAGAGGTGCTGATGGCCATCAACTCTGAGATGGCTTTAAAAGATGATTTGACCAATGCATGGAGGAGAAGGCTCCCAATGGCCTCTAGCCATGTTGGCTACTCTCTGCCTTCACAGCCGGAGGCAGTATCTTCTGAATATCAGTTGCTGGAAACCACAGGAGGGGAGAGGGAGGGCTCTTGTGCTCAGTCCTACTTGCGGTTTCCAACAGACATCTCATCGGTCACAGTGAGAACATGATGCTGGACTAGATGGGCATTGGCCTGAAGCAGCTGGCTCTTCTTCTGTCCATTTGACAACTTGCCTGTTTTCTTGCACAGGCAAGAATTTGACTAAGGCCATGATTAGTGGCCATACGTGGCTGGTGGGCAATGTTGGGCTTGGTGGACTACAAAGTCTACAGGTATGGGCTGAAGCAGGTCAGAGTATTGTCCCATCGCAGGCAGGAGAAGATAGGTGAAGAGAGGAAGGGAGACGTGGGCTGGGGTTGGCCACAGTCTTTGCAGCTGCAGAGCTGTCTAGACTGTTCTGTGGGCTGTGTCACCTGGCAAACCTACACCAGCTTTGCCAGTCTATTTAGCAACTCAGATAGTGTGCGCAGTTGCTCTCGTTTTGTTGATACATTCATGCTGATGCATGGTGCAGCTGCAACACAGGATCTCTGCATCACTGGTTTTGAAAGCGGCAGTGCACAGCTACCTACAGGATGTTTGAGCAAAAGACAAATCTAACCATAGGTCAGGTGCCACACTTGGTCCCATGCTTTGCTTTAGCATAAATAATTGGATGGAGTAAGATGAGCTGTAGGAACGTCCTCTCCAGAAACAGAGGCTTTGAATCTAGAAATGCTGCTTCCTTACAGAAATGACGGGTCAGCATAAGTAAAACAGTAAATATGATTCCTGACCAAATAGCCACTTTTCTCTGCGATAAACAACTGGATAGTATTAGAGGAGCTGGAGTAACCTTCTTCCAAGCAGTAGTGGTTTTTAATCTGGTAACGCAGAGCTTCTTTGGAAGTAAGGCACGGGTAGAAAGGGATAAGCATAAGAAGGAAATGTCAGGAGTTCAGCCTACACTTGAGTAGGACCCTGGTGGAGACACATGCCCGACTGGCATGTTCTGTCCCTCCTGGATGATCGTTCGGGAGCTTCACAAGCTTTCTTCAGCCCAAACATCACAGTGACCGATACCTACTGACACCGGCACACTTAGAGATCCTCAGAGTTTGCGTACCTTGAGTGACAGACCTCAGCAATTCAGCATTTTGGCTAATCTACTTTATCTACATATAAACACACACAGAGCACTGCAACATGGCTCCCTCTCTCTCTAGCATCAGACAGCAAAGAGAAAAAGAACAAAGGACAATAGTCCCACTTCACGGAACACAGTAACACAAACATCCTGTTTCTGTCACTTCCCACTCTGTGGAGTCAAAACACATACCGTCATGTGAAAGACAAAAGTCCCATGACTGCAATCATGGAGCAGGAATTCTAACAGGAAATACATGCCCTCCCTTTTGACCTGTCTTTAGAAAGACAGCAAAAATGCAGCTATACAAACCTTGGGCAAATCAGAGAAGGCCCCTGTTCTTTGCAGAGGATGATCTAATCTCCCTAGGTGATCTTTAGTGGGACCTCATTATTAAATCTCAGTTGCTTGGGAGGGAGGCTCTTTGTGCACAGATGTGCTCTTGCCCCAGATGTACATACTGAACCACAGTCACTGGCATGAGAGGAACTCATTGTGCCTCTTCTTTTCAGTCTTGAGGAGGTTGTGTTTCCCTCTTCTCAATCCACTTTGGAGCCCTTAGTTAGAATCACAGCCTCCCCTGCACTGTTGGTGTCAATGCCTGCTAAAGTAGGCTGGGGGCCTTTAAACGAAGAGGGTGCTCTCACAGGTGGGGGAGTTAGCTACTGAGACAGACCAAATCTGAGGATGACCGCTGCTGAAACAACATCTGAGCTCTCGGCTCTTATATGGAGTCTCAAGCATTAGCCTTCCATGGAGCTGTCCAGGGTACCATTGTAGTCTTTTCTCTGTACCACTTGAGCCCATTGCTCAAAACAGGACCAAGAACTCATTAGAAGGCCTTAGGCAGGTCACACTGTCTCACAACCCCTCCAGCTATAATATGGGAACAATAATAACGCGGTCCTACCTCTCATGTTGTTGGAAGGATAATGTATATATGAAGTTGCATACAACTGCTAAAGATTATGGGATGTGTTCCACTAAGTTCTATTAAGAGTAGACTCATCAAAATTAATGAACCTAAGTTAGCTGTGCCCATTAACGTCAATGGGTCTACTACTAGCACTGAATACCACCCTAATATAATATTGCAACCATCTAGCATGCATTTTGCAGTGCTGCTCAGCCACAGCATTTCATCCAAGTGCATATGTTTATATGTTGCAAACAAAATCTCAAAGAGGAAAACAGCCCCTAAAATGTGGAGCCTTTCTTTCTCACAATTGGAAAACATGCCTCCCTTTTCTTTGTGAATGAAAAGGTCAGGTAACCATTGCATTATAACACTGAGAAATATTTACTGGGGCAGGGGCTACCCCAAAAAGATTTGGCCCTTTGGCCACCAGCTGGGAACCACTGGCTTTAAAGCTAGAAATGATCGTGAGGCATTTGATAGTGTCTCCTAAGTAAAAGGTAAAGGGACCCCTGACCATTAGGTCCAGTCGTGGCCGACTCTGGGGTTGCGGCGCTCATCTCGCTTTATTGGCCGAGGGAGCCAGCGTACAGCTTCCGGGTCATGTGGCCAGCATGACTAAGCCACTTCTGGCGAACGAGAGCAGTGCACGGAAATGCCGTTTACCTTCCTGCTGGAGCGGTACTTATTTATCTACTTGCATTTTGACGTGCTTTTGAACTGCTAGGTTGGCAGGAGCAGGGACCGAGCAATGGGAGCTCACCCCATTGTGGGGATTCAAACTGCTGACCTTCTGATCGGCAAGTCCTAGGCTCTGTGGTTTAACCCATAGCACCACCCGTGTCCCCAGTGTCTCCTAGGAAATTAAAATAGCTTTTCAGCCCTGGGCCCACCCTCACGCCCAATCTCTAAAGAGAACCTGTGCTCTCCCTCACTCCCAGATGCTAATGTAAAAGTCCAATAATCCTTACCCATGCAGATTGGGACTGATGGACATCAGAGTTTAGCAAGTTCTCGAGGACCACACTTTTCCCCGTTCTGTAGTAGCATGCCAGCCGGAAAGCCACCATTTAGATTGCCCACAATGCCCCAGGCAACTGCAAGGTAGCCCACTGGGGTGGGAGCAGCCCTATTAGGAACATGAACACAAACCAGCTGGATCAGGCCAATGGCCCATCTAGTCCAGCCTGCTGTGTAAACAGAGGTGATCTAGATGCAGGACCACAAGCAGGACCTGAGCACAACAGCCTGTCCACCTGTTTACCTGTCTACCTGTCCACTCTGTCCACCTGTGATTCCTATCAACTGGTATTCAGCCTCAGATAGTGGAGGTAGAACATAGCCTTGTCCTCCATGCATCTGTCTCCTCCTCTTTGAAAGCCAAACAAGCTGTCTCCTCTGGGACCGAGGTTGGTAGTTTAGCTATGCGCTGCGTATTGTCGCAGGAAACTTTTCCAGGAGCCACAACTGGAGTCAGTCCTAAACCCACCCAAGAGAAAGGGAGGACCTTTGCCTCATCAAGGAGCAAGTGAGCAGCAACATTCTTGAATCCAGCCAGATCCAAACACTAGCAACATACCCACTAACCAGGAGGCATCCAGCCATTTCCCAGACTTACTTGTTGGAAGTTTTTGCTCGGGAGCATTTGAGAAGCAGTTCTCAGCCACCCCTTCTTCTCACCTGCACTTCACCCTGTATGCAATGCAGTTGGGAATTAAGGTGAGAGAAGCAGCTTGAAATAGATTCTTTGTGTTGTGTTTGAGTTGCTTGGGGCTCTGTTTTGCACCATTCCCCCCATAATAGAGACTTCATCTGCTTTATACATTTAAAGAAGTATTTTCCAAACTTGGGTCTTCAGCTGTTTTTGGACTACAACTCCCATCATCCCTAGCTAGCAGAACCAGAGGTCATGGATGATGGGAATTGTTGTCCAAAACCAGTTGAAGACCCAAGTTTAGGAAACACTGATTTAAAGCACCACCATGCCACTTTAAACAATCATGGCTTCCAGCAAAGAATCCTGGGAGCTGTAGTTTGTTAAGGGTGCTGGGAGTTGCTAGGAGAGCCCTATTTTCCTCACAGAACTACAATTCCCCTACAGTTCCCTGGGAAGATGGATTGATTGTTAAACCACATTGGGAACTTTAGCTCTGGGAGGGCAATAGGTAGTCTCCTAAAAACTCTCAGAACCCTTAAGAAACTACAGTTCCCAGAATTCTTTGGGGGAAGCAAAGACTGCTTAATGTGGCATGATACGCTTTTAAATGAATAGTGCAGATGGAGCCAGATGTTTCAGATGCTCAAACCCACACAGCCTCCCCAGAAATTCAGTTGCTAGTTTTTTTGTTTGTCCAGAGCCGTAGACCTGATTTCCGTGAAGAATTTTGTCAGACTCATTGCACAACATGAAAATTGTAGTAGGGAAAGGAGGAGAAATTTTGTCCAATCTGCATTTTAAGCAATTTGCACCTCTCGGTCTATTACACAGATCAGAATGTAATTCACACTTCTTTGAATTTTGTGATACAGATGTTGGCTAAAACAAAAGAGACTAACAAAATGCACTTTAAAAAATAACAAAATGCACTTGAAATGTCTACTTTTTATGAAACATATTTAGAAATGCACACACAAAATACGAACGTAAATGTATTTTGTGGCAAAATAGTTAAAGATTTGATCTGATTGTTCTCCCCTCCAATTCGCATATTGATGGCAGAAACAGGACGGTACACATTTATGGATAACCCAGTGTGAAAATAGATTCAGGTAGGTAGCCGTGTTAAATAAAAAATAAAAAACTGTCCAGTAGCACCTTAGAGACCAACTAAGTTTGTTCTGGGTATAAGCTTTTGTGTGCATGCACACTTCTTCAATACCTAATGTGAAACTGACATACGCCGGAAGTGGACTGATCTGCCCATCTCTACTGCCTGAGAATTAAGAAGAATACCCCTGGACACTGCATACATATATATATATATGTATGCAGTTGATAATGTTTGTTAAAATAGATAAATAATAAATTAAAGGAAGATGAGGGTGCTAAGTTAGATGATCCAGTAGGGCTCTTTTTTTTAATGTTCTTAATCATTTTGGCAGAAGATTTGAGCCTGCTTCCTCCTTTTTGCCTAGGCATTGTTTTTCTTTTTTTTAGATGGAGTTTAAATCAGGGCTGCTTTGTTCCGTACCGGTTTTGCTTTCAGCCTTTCCTTTATTTTTCTTATTTGCTGAAGTTTGTTTGCTGAAGTATATTGCTGCGCAAATTGTTTTCACACTTTTATGCGCTGCTCTGGGATCTTCGGGTGAAGGGTAGTTAAGAAACGTTTCAAATTAACAAAAATAATGCAAATAAAGAAGGCAGCTCCGTATGTTCTTCTGGAGGATGTGAAATCAACCCCCATGTGTGCATTGCACTTATGTTATTGTGTTGTGACAGGGGAGGCCATTGTGATGCTATAATAATAATAATAATAATAAAATAAATAAATAAATAAATAAATAAATAATTTGTACCCCGCCCATCTGGCTTGGTTGCCCCAGCCACTCTGGGTGGCTTCCAGCATGTATGAAAACACAGTAAAACCTTAAACCTTAAAAAGCTTTCCTATAGAGGGCTCACCACCTCCTGGCAAATAGAAGGGGAAGAAATGGAGGCAGTGAGAGATTTTACTTTCTTGGGCTCCATGATCAGTGCAGATGGTGACAGCAATCACGAAATTAAAAGACGCCTGCTTCTTGGGAGAAAAGCAATGACAAACCTAGACAGCATCTTAAAAAGCAGAGACATCACCTTGCCAACAAAGGTCCGTATAGTTAAAGCTCTGGTTTTCCCAGTAGTGATGTATGGAAGTGAGAGCTGGACCATAAAGAAGGCTGACTGCCGAAGAATTGATGCTTTTGAATTATGGTGCTGGAGGAGACTCTTGAGAGTCCCATGGACTGCAAGAAGATCAAACCTATCCATTCTGAAGGAAATCAGCCCTGAGTGCTCACTGGAAGGATAGATCCTGAAGCTGAGGCTCCAATACTTTGGCCACCTCATGAGAAGAGAAGACTCCCTGGAAAAGACCCTGATGTTGGGAAAGATGGAGGGCACAAGGAGAAGGGGATGACAGAGGACAAGATGGTTGGACAGTGTTCTCGAAGCTACCAGCATGAGTTTGTCCAAACTGCAGGAGGCAGTGGAAGACAGGAGTGCCTGGTGTGCTCTGGTCCATGGGGTCATGAAGAGTCAGACACAACTAAATGACTAAACAACAACAACACAGAGGGCTGCCTTCAGATGTTTCCTAAATGTTATATAATTACTCATCTCCTTAACATCTGATGGGAGGGTATTCCACAGGGTGGGCACCACTACTGTGAAGGTCCAGTGTTGTTGGACTTCAACTCCCATCAACCCCAGTCAGGCATTATGGGAATTGTGTTCTGGGGTGCACCATGTTGGTTTCCCTTGCTTTATGGCAACAGGGGGTTGCAGTGCAAGACCTTAGATGCTGAGAGCAAAGGGTGGGTAGGTTCATGTGGTAATATATGACCCTCCAGAAATAATGGCCGCAAACCATTTATGCCTTTCAAGGGGAAGCAAGCAGCATTTTGAGTTCATTCAGAAACATGCTGGAAGGCAGCCCCAAAGGTGCGAGGCCAGAGGAACATTCTTTGAAAAGCAATCTCTTCAGCGGCGGCATTTCACATCAGCTGAAGTTTCCGAGACTTTTTCAAAAGCAGCCCCCTGCAGAGCACATTGCAAGAATCCAGCCTTCATTAAGTTATATCACCTACTATTTCAAAGCCATGGTCCAAACCTTGGTGTGCTGCTATTTTGAACTGTTCAAGAGGTCAGGTGATGCGAAGCAAAGATGCCCGTGAAGAGGATGGGAAGAGAGTCAAGTTTGGAGAAATGCTTCCAGGGGGTATGTGGGCTGCATTCGCCACATTTAACTGGACAGGTGGCCAAGTGTGTGTGTCTGTTTTGGGGGGCTGTTTCTCTTGCTCTTAGCACCTTTAAACCTTGAGTGTCTTTACAGTAGGATGGAGATCTTTGCAAGCTGGCTTCTAGCCTGGCAATGGTTCCTGGGACATCTTGTAACCATGTGATGTTGCATAGATATGCAGATGTTCCAGGAAAGAAGGCATGCAAGCTTAAAACTTTCCTAAAATTCTCCTGGATCCTTGCAACAGCACAGATACAGTGGTGCCCCGCAAGACGAATGCCTCGCAAGACGGAAAACTCGCTAGATGAAAGAGTTTTCCGTTTTGGAGGTGCTTCGCAAAACAAATTTCCTATGGGCTTGCTTTGCAAGACGAAAAAACCGCAAGACGAAGAGACTCGCGGAATGGATTCTTTTCATCTTGCGAGGCACCACTGTATTTCCACAAATCAGCTACGTGCTCAGGCCATGTTAACTGTGTAACATCACGAGCGCAGGTGGGTTTCAGGGGGCTAAGAAGCAGTGAAGACCTCTGTGCCCTCAGAGGGGAAAAATACAGTGAACACACACACACACAAACACCTTGAAAAAGTTATCAGGTGGCCCCTAGGAAGATCGCAGAATATAGCTCCCAAATTTGCCACATGAGTAAAAGGCTCTGCGGAACTGAGGCTCTGCACAGATATTTCTTAAGTTTGATTCTTGGTATGTTTGTTGACATCCATTGTGGTTTATAGCAAGCTGTTTCTTGGTGTTGATTTGCAGAGGGGGAAAGAGACTGCAAAGGGTACAGTAAATGCTTGCTTTTGTTCTTCCACATGCCGCTTGGAGAGAGGGTACCACAGTGCACATTTAGAACAACTAAGGCGAACGACTGTTAACAGTGGGAGCCGAAAGAATCGCCAATAGCAGAGACATGAAAGTTGCTGAAAGGCAATATTCCTCAGTGTTGGGAAAGGTCAGGATGAAGCTCAATAGACCAAAAAGAAAAAGGAAAAGACAAAAAGGGGGGGGGGGTAGCCCATTATAAAAGATAGAGGAAGAAATCTCTTTTTTTTGTCAAGACTTGGAACTTTGTCGTTTTGTTCATGCAAGCAAAGATTTCATGTCATTTGATTTCAGTAGCTTTAATTGTCACATATTTTTAATCTGACCTACATGGCTAGTAGTAAACAGGCCTTTCAGATCACATAACCTTCTTCATAAAAAAAGAAAGAAAATAGTGGGAGCCACACACACAACTGTACATGAGTGTCTTCTTATCTGGAGCAAAAGCTGGAACACAGGAAACTGCCTTTTTTACTGGGTCAGATTATGGTCTGCTTGGACAGGCAGCAGTTCCCCAGGGGTCTTAGAGGCAGAGATCTTTCCAGTCACCTGCTGCATCAGCTGTCACTGACCCGGTGTTCTCCAGATCCTATCAGCCCCAGCCAGCCAGCCTGCAATGGCAGATATGGTGGGAGTGGCCGAATCTGACTGGGAATAGCTCTGGGCAAATGTCTTTCCCATCATTCATATGAACACAAGAAGCTGCCTGAGTCAGACCATTTGTCCATCTAGTTCATTATTCCCAACACTGACTGGTAGCATCTCTCCAGAGTTTCATACTGGAGAGAATCCCAGCCTTATGTGGAGATGGTGAGGACTGAACCTGGGACTCTTCCTCCTGTGGCTTCCAGCAACTGGTATGCAGAAGTGTTGATGCCTCCTATTGTGGAAATAGGGACGTGGGTGGCGCTGTGGGTTAAACCACAGAGCCTAGGGCTTGCCGATCAGAAGGTCAGCGGTTCGAATCCCCGCAATGGGATGAGCTCCCATTGCTCGGTCCCTGCTCCTGCCAACCTAGCAGTTCAAAAGCACGTCAAAGTGCAAGTAGATAAATAGGTACCGCTCCTGTGGGAAGGTAACCGGTGTTTCCATGCGCTGCTCTGGTTCGCCAGAAGTGGCTTAGTCATGCTGGCCACATGGCCTGGAAGCTGTACGCCGGCTCCCTCGGCTAGTAAAGCGAGATGAGCACCGCAACCCCAGAGTCAGCCACGACTGGACCTAATGTGAGTTCCATAGATGAACTATGCTTTGTGTGAAAATACACCTGTCCTGAAAAAGCTTCCACATGTTTGAGTGTTATGAGAGAGGGACAAAAACTTTTCTCCACTTTTTCCATGCTGTGAAGAATTTTACATACTTTGCAATTGCTTGGAACAATACTTTGCCCATACTTGGAACAATGTATGGGCAAGATGTCTTCATTCTAACCCTGGTGCTTAGATTTTCTCTGCTCATAACATGGCCTTGTTCCAGTGCTGCTTCTTGCTGCCACTCCAGTTAAATGAAGGCTGTGGCAGTAACATCTGCCCATGTTTGCTGTGTCGGCGCAAATGTCCTGGCTCGATTTATCACTCTGACACCCACCCAAGTTGCAATGCCATGTCAGTGTAGAAGTTTATAAGACCAGGCCATTCGAAAAAGGAAAAGGAAACCTTTCAAATGCTTCCAGCTTTTTGAGCCATTTTGCTTCACAGTTTTATTCTGCTACTGATTGCAAAGAAAACAAACGCGTCTAAAGTTTGCCTCTTGGGTATTTACGTGTGTTTTGCTTCAAACAGAAAATGATAGAAACGATCCCTTTGGGCTGAAAACAAAATGGTTATTTTTAGATCAGGGATGGGGAATCTGCGGCCCTCCAAATGTTGCCAGACTCCAACTCCCATCATCCACCCTTGGCTTGGGGCTGTTGGGAGTTGGAGTCCAAACGCATCCCAAGGAGCAAAGTTCCTTCACCCACACTCTATATTTTGCTCTAAGCTTTTTGGAGGAAAGCTGGGATGTGTGTGGAAGGAATAAAATCAGGGAACATTTGGAGCTGCAGAACCCCGAACAACTTCAGCAACTCTTTTCCGTCACGTTGCTATTTTTCTCTCCTGACACCCGGAGAGTGTCACGCCAAATGAGCTTAGTGTTGGAAATTGACAACAGGAGCCATTAATGCAAGGGAGCAACGTTTGCCTTTTCAAGGTGTTTGAGAGAGCAGCCTTTTTGCGCCCAACACATTGGAAAAAATTACTTGTATATATATCCGTTCATATTAAAGGGTAAAGGGTAAAGGGACCCCTGACCATTAGGTCCAGTCGTGGCTGACTCTGGGGTTGCGGCACTCATCTTGCTTTATTGGCCGAGGGAGCCGACGTACAGCTTCCGGGTCATGTGGCCAGCATGACTAAGCCACTTCTGGAGAACCAGAGCAGCGCACAGAAATGCTGTTTACCTTCCTGCCGGAGCAGTACCTATTTATCTACTTGTACTTTGACGTGCTTTCGAACTGCTAGGTTGGCAGGAGCAGGGACTGAGCAACGGGAGCTCACCCCGTCACGGGGATTCGAGCCACCGATCTTCTGATCGGCAAGTCCTAGGCTCTGTGGTTTAACCCACAGCACCACCCTTTCTGTTCATATTAGTCACCAGCAATTTGGGTGTACCTATTTAGAAGGCTGCAACCCTGTACTGCAGTGGTGGCTTGAAGGCCATGGTCCCTCACTGGAATTGCATGCTGGCTGTGGGCATAGCCAGACATACAGATGAAACTGATGTGACTCTTGCTGTTGACCAGTAGACTATATTCCAGCCTTCTCCACTTCCCACACCCAGATGCACACACAACTCTCCATCCTTCACCCTGACAAGCAGGAGACATTATCTCAGTTCAAAGACACCTTCCAGCCAGCAACAGTACAGTACTCAAGAAGGAGAGCTGGCGAGGGGAGTGGCCTGGGAAGAAGGGGCGTGGCCTTGGAGAGAGAGCCCCAAGGGACAGATAGAGAATCCTAGATGGCTGCATTCAGTTCATGGGCTGGAGGTTTCATCAGCCCTGCTATACCCACTTACCTGGGAGTAAGGCCTATTCAATCTAATGGGACTCACTTCTGAGTTCACACATACAGTGTTGCACTGTGCACACACCTCCCCCCCCCCAGGACCTTGCAGCAGCTTTGAACCATTTTTTTTAAAAAGGCATGAAACAAAATTGCCAACCAATACACAATAAACAAACCCAAGAAGGAAGTTCAACAGGTGCAGCCGCATTATGCTTCTAGATCAGGCTAAAGGCCCGTCTGGTCTTGCATCCTGTTGCCACAGTGACCAACCATTCCCAGCCACAGAACCACTCTGACAGTGGTCCTCCTTAATGAATAAGGAATATTGGTCAAATATCAGCGGTCCTTCTTCCTGCATAAATATGCTTTAAGCTGCTAGCTTGGTTCTGCAGTCCTTGTGTATAATTTGTTTTTGTACTTCAAGACTGCAATCCTAAAACACTCATACGAAGGAAAAAGCACCATGAAACACAGAGGGACATACTTTTGCATTTGTAGGCTCAAGCACCTTCCTTCTTTGTTTGAAGCCATGGAGGTCTTTTTGTAGGAGATGTTTGGAGCCCCATAAATGGGAAATGCTATAGGAACATAGGAGTGTGGCTTATACTGAGTTAGACCACTGGTGCATCTAGCCCAGTATTGAAGACTACACGGACTGGCAGCAACACTTTGGGATTCCAGATAGAGCTCTCCCCCAGCCCTAGTTGGACCCTCCCACCCTGAAAGCAGATGTTCTGTCACTGGGCTTAGATCAGTGGTTCTCAACCTGTGGGTCCCCAGATGGTGTTGGACTACAACTCCCATCATCCCTGACTACTGGTCATGCTGGCTAGGAATGATGGGAGTTGTAGTCCAACAACATCTGGGGATCCACAGGTTGAGAAACGCTGGCTTAGAGCCGTGTGTGTGTGTTTTTTTCCAGCCGCACAGCTGGATTTGGTGACTGGGTCTCTTGCACTATGGTACTATGGTACTGGAAGGATTTTGGAGTGTGGAAGAAGTGCATTAACTCTGCAGTCCATTTCCTTGTCATAAAGCATTGCATACTGAATGGGGAGCTTCAAATGGGGATGGAGGGAGACCAGGGAGGAGGGAAATCTCCAAACATCACCACTTCACTCAGTAAGAGATTTAGAGCTCTCCCTCGATGCTGAAAGGTCAGTTTGGGCCCCAGGGTTCTGACATTGTTCCTTTAAGTTAGACCCTCAACATAAACTATTTTCAACACTTGCCGTGAAGAACAAATGACCTTTAGTAACTTGCCCAGGAGACAAATGGTACATTAACACGATAAATATACTGTACTGGAGTCAGGGCTTCCGCTTTATTTCGTAATTAGGATTTTCTTGCTTTCCCCACTCCGTTCACTAATAGTGTATTCTCATACTTTGGCATGACTGTAAGTGTGTGTGTCTATCTGTGTGTACATAATTCGTCTTCTGTTGGGATTAGTAATATCCACTGATAATTACCAAGTGTACAGTCAATTTCCTTGTGTTCAGGGACAATGTGTCTTGTTCTCATCTGCTCAAAGGAGGCTGGCTGAACTGTAGGAGGAGGCAGAAAGAGAGGTTAGGGAATTGTTAAGACATTATAGTGCCCTTCTGCTCTACACACACACACACACACACACACAGACACACAAAGGGCTGTTAAATAATTTTTGGGGTAGTGTTCCATCCTCCCATTCCCTTTTTTAAGCTGCAGCAGAAGGTTAAATAGGAGTGAGGCTGAATATTAAGGCTTTATTAGGTTGATGGTTGGGGGATTGGGCAAAAGTACCACATTGGCTGGAATATAAGCTGCACCCGCAAACAAGCCGCACCTTTAAAATTGGGGGGGAAGATAATACCCAAATATAAGCCACTCCCTTAAAATTCCGCAGGCACTCACACCCATTCTGTTTTACTGTATGTCTATTTCAGATATCCTAAAAGCCAAAATTTGTAAGGTTGCGAATTTAAGCCACACTTTAACTTTTCATGGTTGGAATTTGGGGGGGGGGGGAGTGTGGCTTATATTCAGTGCCAATACGGTAGTTGAACTGAAATACCTGGTGCAGGGAACAAAAGCCAGGGAAATACACTGAATTTAACATAATGCAAAAATGATAGCCAAACCAGTTCCAGAGCTGTTATTCGGAAGTAATAGGAATACTTGCAAATATGTTAATAAATGACAACTCAATAGCGTGTATTACATACTTCTCCTACATTTGCATTTTAAGGAACAATAGAAAACATGGATGAAAACTGCTAATACAGTGGTACCTTGGATTACAGAATCTTCAGATTACAGACTCTTCAGGTTACAGACTCCGCTAACCCAGAAATAGTACCTCAGGTTAAGAACTTTGCTTCAGGATGAGAACAGAAATTGCATGGCGGCAGCAGGAGGCCCCATTAGCTAAAGTGGTACCTCAGGTTGTTAACAGTTTCGGGTTAAGAACAGACCTCCAGAACAAATTAAGTTCTTAACCTGAGGTACCACTGTATACTAATTTTAGCATGTCCAAAGAGCTGTTCCTGGGGATCAGGAGTGCCGGTTCCTGGAGGCCGAACCCTTTTAGGTCCTCCAAATATTTGGGGGGTGGAGGCTGCCCCCAACATTCAAAAATCACAGAGGTGAAAAGTGCAAAGCCAAGCGTAGTTCCAGTGGCTGGCGCCTTCTCTTTCAGTGGAAGGGAAGGAGGGTCAAACAGCCTCTCACTGGTGGCAGTGCCAGGAGGATGCGGAGGAGAGCCTCTGGCCATTGAAGCCATGCAGCTACCACATTCAGCTCCGCCCCCAGCTTCCCATGATGTGCTGACATCACACATGTGCTGTTGGCACTCCCAGTCACCATCACAAGCTGGCACCTCTGCTTGGGACAGGCACAGAGCACAATGTTGTGCACAGATCTCTTCATGTTCTGTGTGGCTGGTGTTTGGTGCTGGGTTGCATGGAACCCAGTTTATGAGGAGGCTGCAAGTTTGAAGGGGTGAAAAGTCTCATTTTCTGGGCCCATTGGGAATGGGGTGGGTGGGGAAAATAACTTATTCTGCCTAATGTCATCTCTGAAGCAGCCCAAAAGATTCTCAGCAAGATCCAGCCAGGTCACAGCTTTTCAAAATCCCCAGAAAAATATCTTGGCAATAAGGAGGTGTAATTCCATTTGTAGAACTCTATTATACTCTCTCCAAAGGAAACGATTGGAAATTACATTGATGAGAGCAGTTCTTGTAGGAATGAAGTACCGTCTCAAGCCACTTAATGATGCAAGTTGGACTCCATCTCCCAGCAGCCCTGGCCAACATGACAAATGGTCAGGTGTGACGGGAGTTGTAGTCACGTAGCATCTGGAGGGTCCCCCCCCCATCCTGTCGTCAATGAATTTGGCAGTAAATGAATATGAATATGTACAGTAAACGAATGTGTCATAAGACAGGGAAAGACGAGTCTTTGGCCTTGCATTCGTGTATTTGGAAGGACTCAGTCTCAACATGAAAATCAGAGGGGTTCAACTTTATTATTTGCATCCATGAGATGTTGCACATTATGAGAGTCCCCATCTGTTCCTGAATCTAGTGACCGTTCGTGTAAGATCACTTTGAAACATAATCTAGCCTGGTAATGACAGATGTAAATCTGTGTGTGTGTGTGTGGAGAAACAGGAAGTAGATGAGTGATGTGCTTTTATGGTAGTTTTGAAGCTTTTGCTGGTTGTCAGTCGGGACAGACAGCATGCTTTGCAGTGGATGACATACTAAAGTACAATAATAGTTGGGAAAGCTGGTTCGTAGCAGCACCGTTAAAGCACAACAATGTCATCAGGGGTTCACCAACATAGTCGTGCTGCTGTTGTCAAACAGCTAGTTCTGCACAGAGACAAATATATGCATTTCGTACATTGTTTCTGCTCTTCTGGGTTGTTGTTTTTTGGTAGAGGAAAAGTTGTGGGATTTATTGCTGGGTTGGCATTGTGAATAGTGTGTCACAGTGCTGCTTATTATGTATTACTACATAATTATGTATTGCTTATTATCATGCATTTTATTTGTACAATTATTTATATAACCGTTATAGGACCGTTTAAATTGTTTCTGTTTTATAGGTATTGCGTTACATGCAGGAATCATGTTGTTCATTATGTTACCGTGTTGTAAACTGCCAATTTTAATGGCAGACTACAACACTGAGATTGCAGAAAATATAGCCAGGTTCCTTGCGGTAGCCATCAAAAATGAGGGCACAATTGCCAAAAGGGAAGATGAGTTTCCTGTAAAAAGCGTCTGCATTTGAAAAAAACTATTTTTCCTTGTAGTGCTTGTTACAGTCTTAGTTTTAAAAGGACAGTCTGTGTGCATGTGTGCTATACGTGCATGTTTAAATGAAGAGTGGTCTACACATTTCTTAAATAAAGTAAAGCCCCAGAGGCTTGCTAGGAAAGAGAAAAAGCGATGACATGCCTAGGGTCAGCCCTCACTTCAAAAGGAATCAATGACACGTATTAAGAGCAGAGATGTGGGGAGAAATCAACACAGTTTGGATTCAAAGGGTTGGGTCTACTTCACACTTTTTGAAGCAATATGCAAAAGAAGACTTCTCTGAATTTTGCAGTGCAGTTCTCAAGCCAATTTACATCTACAAAAATGCCTATATTGTGTGTAAAGCTGCATAGAATCATAGAAAAATAGAATTGAAGAGTTGGAAGGGACTAAAGCACCCATGGCATCCAACCTCTGCTTAAAAACCTCCAAGGAAGGGGAGACCACAACCTCCCGAGGGAGACCATTCCACTGTCGAACAGCTCTTACTGTCAGAAAGTTCTTCCTGATGTTTAGTCAGAATTGCCTTTCATTAGGGACAAATATATAAGCGTGAAACAAACATATATGAATGAAACCCTATGCGGCCTAGGACCCACGTACCTACAGGACTGCCTCTCCTGGTATGCCCCGCGGAGGACCTTAAGGTCCACAAATGACAACACCTTGGAGGTCCCAGGTCGCAAGGTGGTTAGATTGGTCGCAGCTAGGGATAGGGCCTTTTCAGTACTGGCCCCGGCTTGGTGGAACTCTCTGTCACAAGAGACTAGGGCCCTGCGGGACTTGACATCTTTCCGCAGGGCCTGCAAGACAGAGCTGTTCCACCTGGCCTTTGGTTTGAACTTAGTCTGACCCTTATGTTTCCCTCCCCTTATGGTTTTGATCTATGGGCTACTTTTAAAATGAGGCTGCATTTTAAATTGCATTTTAACCTGTATTTTAAATTGGTCCCCCCCCCCATTATGTTTTTACTGTAATTTTACTGGTGTTAGCCACCCTGAGCCTGACTCTGGCTGGGGAGGGTGGGGTATAAATAAAATGTATTATTATTATTATAATGGTGTGCTCTGGTCCATGGGGTCATGAAGAGTCGGACACGACTAAACGACTAAACAACATTATTATTATTATTATTATTATTATTATTATTACTAAACAAACATACCAGCATGCATTACATTCGGTGTAAAGTTGCTTTGCAAAAATGTGCACATCAAAATTGCATACAGACATATTAGGAGAAAGTCACACCCAAACGCTGCTGAATATTCACGAGGCCTTTTTAAATTTTTAAAAATGCAAACTGATGTTTAAAATGTGGAGAAATGAACTTCAGGTGGGGGAAATGAGGAACCTGAGAGGAGCCGAAATTGATAAGATTTTCCCATCCTGAAAGTGGGGGGTAACTGCCTATTCAGGAAAACAAACAGGCCCTGCAAATGAGCTCTCAAAGGATCCTGGTGAGGTGCTGCAGTGACTTGGTGTGCTTCTTCTTCTCCAGTCTCCACCTCAGCATGAGTGGAAGAGAAGTCTTACTCATTTCCTTTTCTGGCTTAAAATACTGCATACACCCTGCAGCCTGGCTTTCCCCCCTGGTTAGACACGTCAACCCCACTCTGCAAGCAAGAGGAACAGAAGTGACAGCAGGGGATTCCCCACAAATGCTGGGCTTTCTTTCTTTCCTTTCTTATTTTTTACTTTCTGCTGCTGCAGCGGCAGCAGCCCCAGAAACAGCTGCGGCACTCAAACAGGAAGCTCGAGAGAGTCACAGAATGGCGAAAAGAATAGTTCACCCCCATGCGAGGCCTTTGTCTTGACTGGAAGTGTGTGAGGGCTCACTAAGAGAGAAGAAGAAGAAGATTGGTCGGGGAGAAGGGAGGTGGAGGGGAAAAGCAGAAGGAGGGTAACCAAAACTTCCAGTCACTACCAGGTTGGGGGAAGAGGGGGAAGCAAGGCTCGTTGTTAATAAATCAGTGTCCGGGAAGTGAGAGGTGCAGAGGAAGTGAGTCTTGCGAAGAGAAAGAAACGTAGGATTGTAGAGTTGGAGTTGAACCCAAGGATCATCCTTCTTGTTGTTTAGTCGTTTAGTTGTGTCCGACTCTTCGTGATCCCATGGACCAGAGCACACCAGGCACTCCTGTCTTCCACTGCCTCCCGCAGTTTGGTCAAACTCATGCTGGTAGCTTTGAGAACATTGTCCAACCATCTCGTCCTCTGTCGTCCCCTTCTCCTTGTGCCCTCCATCTTTCCCAACATCAGGGTCTTTTCCAGGGAGTCTTCTCTTCTCATGAGGTGGCCAAAGCATTGGAGCCTCAGCTTCAGGATCTGTCCTTCCAGTGAGCACTCAGGGCTGGTTTCCTTCAGAATGGATAGGTTTGATCTTCTTGCAGTCCATGGGACTCTCAAGAGTCTCCTCCAGCCCCATAATTCAAAAGCGTCAATTCTTCGGCGATCAGCCTTCTTTATGGTCCAGCTCTCACTTCCATAGGATCATCCTAGTCTACAGCTAAAGAATCCCTGATAGATGGCTGTCTGACCCAATGAAGGAGAGCCCACCACCTTTTAGCTTCCAAGATAGTTTATTGTATGGTTCTTACCACGAGCAAATTGCTCCTAAAGTTTAGTTGGAAGCTCCTTCCTTGTAATTTGAATGTTGTGTGGTGCTGCGTTAGGGAGAACACAGGAAGAAGACATCTGGGGTGAAGGGCACCCCACAACTCCCAAAAAGATGCAGCCACCCTATAGGTCTCTCTTTTTCATGGTTTGTCCTGTCTCACACCTGCCTCTTCTTCCTGCCTGATGCCCTGTGAATGCCAGATGACTCCAGGTTGCTCAACCTGACCTGTAGAGATCTGGGGCTCCCTCAAGCTGACTCAAACTGCCGCCTTCAAATAGGCCTGAGTTGGCTTAGCATTCAGTCCCTGGTCAAATCCTGTTCACAGCCCATATATATGTGCACACACATATTCCATACAACTTAAATTTTAGGACTGGTGACACAATTACAAAGAGAGAGTGTGCTTTTAATGACTGCTGTAAGTTTTTGTGAGAAGAACCTCCCTCCTTTCAGTTTATACAGCGTGGTTTTTGTGATATGGAAGGCAAGTTTAGGGTGTTAACACAGATGCACAATATCCTTCTATTGACTCTGTTCTCTGCATCTGCTGAGCCGTACTCCTAACTAAGGCATTTCTTTCTTCATAACGATTACAGATTACTGAGAATGAGTAAGATAGATGGTTTAGTTAAGCATCTCCTCATATATTCTGGTCTGTGCTATTGATTTGCATATTATAGGTCATCATGGCTCAATAACGATTCATCTATACTTTTGATATGAAAATAGGCTGTTCCTCACGACGCAAGCCAATGCACTAATTTATTTTTACTCCCCTGTTTGAAGTTATATTATGCTGGCTTTGCCATCAAGATGCATTTATTCAACCACAATATGAAAGCATACGGTTTAGAAATGTGCTGATGTCTTCTAGTTCAAGGCAAGGCTTTAAATGAGGGAAAGGTATTGCAGGGGGGACAATTGCAGATGAACAAGGAGCACCTTTAGTGAAATGCACGGTGCATTTGGGGAAAGCTTGACAGATGGAATTGCTATGTGTTTCAAGAATAGCCCTGGTGGATCTGGCCAAATACCCATTTAATTCAGCATTCTCTTCTCACAGTGGACAATGAGAAGTTATATCCATGGGAAGCCCACAAAGAATTACCTGAGGTCAACAGCACTCGCCCCACTTGTGATTCCTAGCCACTGATATTCACAGTAAATACTCTACCTCTGTAGTGAAGGTAGAATATACCTGTAAGGGCTAGCAGTCATTGGTAGCCTTATCCTACATGAATTACAGTGGTGCCTCGCAAGACAAAAAGAATCCGTTCCGCGATTCTCTTCGTCTAGCGGTTTTTTCGTCTTGCGAAGCAAGCCCATTGATGGCTTAGCGGATTAGCGCTATTAGCGGATTAGCGGCTTTTAGCGTCTTTTAGCGGCTTATCGGCTTAGCGGATCAGCTGATAAGCGGCTTAGCGGCTTAGAAAAAGGGGGGGAAGGAAAAAAAAGTTGGAAAAACTCGCAAGACATTTCGTCTTGCGAAGCAAGCCCATAGGCAAATTCGTTTTGCAAAGCGCCTCCAAAACGGAAAACCCTTTCGTCTAGCGGGTTTTCCGTCTTGCGAGGCGTTCATCTTGCGGGGCACCACTGTAGTCTATTTTTAGGGATGTGGGTGGCACTGTGGTCTAAACCACTGAGCCTCTTGGACTTGCTGATCAGAAGCACGGCGGTTTGAATCCCCATGATGGGGTGAGCTCCCATTGCTCTGTCCCAGCTCCTGCCAACCTAATAGTTCGAAAGCACACCAGTGCAAGTAGATAAATAGGTAATGCTGCGGTGGGAAGGTAAATGGCATTTCCGTGCGCTCTGGTTTCCGTCACAGTGTTCTGTTGCGCCAGAAGCAGTTTAGTCATGCTCGCCACATGGACATGGAAAGCTGTCTGTGGACAAATACTGGCTCCCTCGGCCTGAAGTGAGATGAGTGCTGCACCCCATAGTCACCTTTGACTGGACTTAAGTGTCCAGGGGTCCTTTACCTTTAGTCTAATTGTCTTTTAAAGCCATCCAAGTTGCTGGTCACCTCTTCTGGGGAGAATGCCACAGTTTGCTGAGTGAATCATAGAATTGTAGAGATGGAAGAGACCCTGAGGACCCAATACAGTGGTACCTCGGGTTACATACACTTCAGGTTACAGACTCCACTAACCCAGAAATAGTACCTCAGGTTAAGAACTTTGCTTCAGGATGAGAACAAAAATTGTGTTCCGGGAGTGTGGCAGCAGCAGGAGGCCCCATTAGCTAAAGTGATGCTTCAGGTTAAGAACAGTTTCAGGTTAAGAATGGACCTCCGGAATGATTTAAGTTCTTAACCAGAGGTACCACTGTACAGGAATATACAGCTGTCCCATATGGGCATTGAACCTACGACCTTTGTATTATCAGCACCATGCTCTAACCAACTCAGTTCCGTATTTACCTCCAGCTCTGATTTTGGCTGAGTTTAATGGCAACTCTGTAGACTTACAACCAAAGAGCATTCTTGAGGGATTGTGATGCTGTTGTTATAGTCTTAAAACTAAGCAGGCCTCAAGCCAGCCAGTGAGAGTCTCACCCCCCCCCCCCCGCCCCACTTCAGAGCTCCTTTTAAACCATCCCTGAGTTTTCTCATGGAAGAACAGGATGCCTTGGGCAGTGACTAAACAAATATAAAACTTCTTGCTGTGCGGTTCTGCTACTGTGCTACATTAACAGCTACATTCCACCCCATAGATGGCTCTTGTGTTTAAACTCTCAGTTCTTCAAAGACAAAAGCTGCTAGACAAATGAGGGAGAGATGTTACACATTCTGGGGGTTATTCCAGCTCCTCCCATCATCATGTTCCAGTTCTGCCAGTTGTAAGAGCAAATCTCCCTAATAAAAGAGTCTGTAGCTCTGAAATCTGCTTCCTGTTAACATTTGGTTACATCAACATTCTCTGTTCGGATTATCAGCAGTTCAGACAGCGCATAAATGGGTTGCATCAAAATCCATTAAACCAGACATCTTGCATGGGCAGTTGTAGAGGATTTAAAATGTTTCACAGGCATTTTCTTAGTAAGTGTGTAAGGCTAGGTGGGTCCACCTATTTTCAATTTCTACCCCACTCTTTTTGGGTTTTTAATCTCAATTTTTCTTCTTGTATTTATTTACTATAATTTATTTTTGCATTTTCAATTTTACATACAATCAGCAAAAGAAATAAACACAATAAAACATGAAATAATAATAATAATAATATTATAATAATTTATTATTTATACCCCACCCATCTGGCTTTCCCAGCCACTCTGGGCGGCTTCCAACAAAATATTAAAATACAGTAATGCATCAAACATTAAAAGCTTCCCTAAACAGGGCTGCCTTCAGATGTCTTCTAAAAGTCTGGTAGTTGTTGTTCTCTTTGACATCTGGTGGGAGGGCGTTCCACAGGGTGGGTGCCACTACCGAGAAAGCCTTCTGTCTGGTTCCCTATAACTTGGCTTCTCACAGTGAGGGAACTGCCAGAAGGCCCTCGGTGCTGGACCTCAGTGTCCAGGTCTTTCAGATACACTGGACCGAGGCCATTTAGGGCTTTAAATCATATTTGACAACTCCTCCCCCCCCCCTTTGTGGATCCTCATATAAATGATTTTCCCTGTGCATCTCTTCCGTAACTCTACTGTTATAAATCCTTTGTCAATTCATGGTTCAAATTTTTACTACAAGTTTTCTGCCAAGCCTACCAATGAATGTAATTACAGTGGTGCCTCGCAAGACGAAAAGAATCCGTTCCGCAAGTCTCTTCGTCTAGCGGTTTTTTCGTCTTGCGAAGCAAGCCCATTGACGGCTTAGCGGATTAGCGCTATTAGCGGTTTAGCGGCTTTTAGCGGCTTTTAGCGGCTTAGCGGCTTAGCGGATAAGCGGCTTAGCGGCTTAGAAAAAGGGGGTGGAAGGAAAAAAAACCCCACAAGAACTCGCAAGACATTTTCGTCTTGCGAAGCAAGCCCATAGGAAATTCGTTTTGCGAAGCACCTCCAAAACGGAAAACTCTTTCGTCTAGCGAGTTTTCCGTCTTGCGAGGCATTCGTCTTGCGGGGCACCACTGTATTTACAATAATTTTTCAAATAAATTACCAACTTTCCCCATTCTTTATTAAAACCTGCCTCTTCCTGGTTTCTAATTCTTCCTGTAAGTTTTGCTGTTTCAGCATAGTTCATCAATTTTATCTCCCATTCTTCCTTGGTCGGAACTGTGCCTTCTTTCCATCTCTGGGCTCGCAGAATCTGGGCAGCTGTGGTCGCATACATAAATAGTTTCATCTGATCCTTTGGGATCTCCACACCTAGAATTCCTAAAAGAAAAGCTTCTGGTTTCTTTGGAAAAGTTACTTTCAGCATCCCCCCCCCAATTCATTATATATCATTTCTCAGAAATATTTTATCACCTTACCATGACCACTACATATGATAAAAGGTGCACTCAGGGCTGATTTCCTTCAGAATGGATAGGTTTGATCTTCTTGCAGTCCATGGGACTCTCAAGAGTCTCCTCCAGCACCAGAATTCAAAAGCATTAATTCTTCGGCAATCAGCCTTCTTTATGGTCCAGCTCTCACTTCCATATATCACTACTGGGAAAACCATAGCTTTAACTATACGGACCTTTGTTGGCAAGGTGATGTCTTTGCTTTTTAAGATGCTGTCTAGCTTTTTAAGATGCTGCCGTGGCGAAGGAGCTTGAATAACTCAGAGAAGCTATGAGCTATGCCGTGCAGGTCCACCCAAGATGGACAGGTCATAGTGGAGAGTTTTGACCAAACATGATCCACCTGGAACAGGAACCGGCAAGCCACTCCAGTATCCCTGCCAAGAAAACTCCATGGACAAAGACAACAGAGAGCTGCATATAATCTTGGAAATGAATCCATTTTCTTTTCGGTTTATTTGTTGGTCCTTCACCAAATCATTTTCCCTAAAACAGAGTACTCAAGTGGTTGACTGAGAACCAGGATCAGAACCCAGGGTGCCAACTTGAATAAAATATTGGGAGGAGATAAGTCCCACCCCATATAGTTGATCACAAGGTACGGCACATATACACCATTTGAATAGCAATGTCCTTCAACTTTGAGGGGTGCGCCCCGTCAATTATTTTATTGGGAGGGTGAGGGTGAAGAGACCTCAGCTCCTAGGAGTTGACTCCTATGATTACAACCCAAATGGGGCCGCTGAGAAATACACCCAGGTGAACCCCCAATAAATACTGATACAGAAATGCAAATACAAATAATTCCAAGTGGTTTGCAGGAGCCACGTAAAGGAAACCAGAGAACTGGAGCTGGGGCTGAACAGTCTCGCTTGAGACTAATTTGCCTAAGAAAAATTCCCAGAAAACCCACATCACTGAGGTGGGCTGGAGCTTCTGACTTTATTTCCTAGTTATGGGCTTCCCAGAAGGATTTTCCCTCTCATTACTCCAATCCAGAAAGACTGTCCTTTTGGAGTGAGGTCTCCTTTCTTTCCTTCCACCGTGCCATAAATCCAAAGAGCATCTCAAACTTCATTTGGCTTCCCGTTAGCATAGAGCTTGCTTATCAGCCTGAAAAGGCGTCTGTCTGATCTTATCCCTCCACACCCCCTCCCCCTTTTATATATTTTTTGGCATGCATTCACTTTTAAGATCTTCCCTTTCTTATGTAAAAAAGGCAATTAGAGCCGTATCTGTTTATTTTAAACAAAATGGCTGTTAATTAGCGTGATCAAAAACTCTGCCATTGTACACTATGGGCTTCGCTTTGTAGTCTCACTAAATTGCGTACGGTTTGGTGCCGCCTGACATGATAGCAACACAAAGTCTGGTCTCCCCACCCCCCCTTACTTAATGAACAAACAGATTTATGGGGCTTTGTTATGTTCCGTTTCAGATCTGTAGGTTCTGAATGCATTATTTAGGGTTCTGGGTTATTGTTTCTTAATGACTAATGTCATGTTTTTACTTATCAAGAGTGATTTAACTTGCTGAAGAAGTGCCTCGTCTTTCTTTTCCTTGCATGGCTTCTCTTTTATTTTGATCACTTAATTGAATCAACCACTAAAAAGTCATCTTTCCATTATTTGATTTAGGTATAAAGCTGCCACCTGTTCAGCTGACCACTGTGCTGTGCCCATAGAAGCCAACTCCTAGGGGCCAAGGTCCCTTCACACCTCCCCTTTATTCAAGTTGGCACTCATGGCTGTGCCTTCTATGTCAGCTGAGTGTGTTTGGACATTAGCAGATTATTACAACCCTATTCAGATGCGATACCAAAACATCCTTCCCTTCCTCAGCCTTCCGTCCTTGCATGTGGTGATTAGAATTTTCTGGTCCTGGTTTAATGGCAAGCCACAGTTTACTGGTTTGCTGAAACCCAGGAAACTATGCTTTTGCAGAAACCAGAATCAATCTGTGATGGAAGCACTAGGCTCATCCTGCCAAACCATGGTTTAGCAGTGTTAACCCAAAATGTACATCAACTTACAGGGAAAAGCTGTTTTCTTTTCTGGTCCAGTTACAACCCCACGTACATACCATGTGCCTGTTATGGTAATCAGATTTAACTGGTTTGCACCAAGGTCTTTGAAGGAACAATTGCTTCCATTTGAACCTGCCCCCTCCCATTAAGATCTTTGGAGGTGACTCTGCCCTGTTTCTCAGGATGGATCAGTGGTTACATTGGACAGGGCCTTGTTAATGGTGGTACCCAGATTCTGTCACTCAAGAGCAGGGGTCAGCAGCTTAAGGCCCATGGGCCACAAGTGGCCCAGGGGGTTCGTTTAACTGGCCCTTGCTGCCCACTTGGTCAGCTCCTGTGCGCCACACTAAACCGGCATGGAGCAGAACGGGAACCGCCTTCTGCGAAGCTGGTTGGCTTCCCATTGGCTGCAGGAAGGCGCTCCGGAAATAGCGTTTGCGCATGCATGCGCTCACACTCCAGCCCGCCGTGGCCTTCTCAGGACCATGAACTGGCCCAAGCCACAAAAACTTTGTTGACCCCTGCTCAAGAGGCACCATATGACTCCACCCTCCCTGTTCAGCAATGCCTTGTAAAGAATGACTCATTTAAACAGCCTTTTAATGGTTGCTTTCCCCTCTAGATTGGATGACTCCTATTATTACGAGGTGATTTGTAATAGCATTGGGTTGTTTTGCAAACAAAATTCTCCCAATATGTACACTGTTGTCACTAATATATTCGTTTTAATGCGCCATTTCACCTTATGCACATTTTTGTAAACACTGGTTGGTTGGAGAACTGCAGTATAAAATTTGGGTCTGCTGGAATTTCAAAGGAAGGCTGTGTTTTGGTTCTCATAGAGAGAATTGGATAGATTTGCCTCCAAACAGAAACTGAATCAAAATTTTCCTAAACCCCTAAGAAATATAGGATAGATAGATAAGGCAGACAGACAGAGCTTCTAAAGGACTGTGCCAGCAGGGGAAAGGATGTTCTCATGCTTGTATCCTGCATAAATAAAGGTTCTTCTTGTTCCTTGGGTCATGTGTAGCAATCAATGTATCCACAGGGGGGCTGGACTTGACAAGTATCATTGATCTGTTACTGCACAGTCACCAAGTGACCTGGGGTGGGAGGGAAATGGCCTGCCTTGTTCCTGTGCTTTTAGCAGCGGCTTGCAATGCAGAAATCTACTGGCAAATCTTTTTCTGTAGTTCAGAGATAAACATCACCTGCTGACGTCAGCTCACCAAGCTTCTGGTAAGAGCGCAGCTGCAGCAGCTAATTGGAAAGTTGGCAACCAAATGCAAGGGCAGCTTCAGCTGCAAAATCATGCTTAGGACCTGAGAAGCAGTAACTGTAGCAAAAAGAAAAGAGAAATAGATATTTTTAAAATATATATCAGCAAAAATATAACTAGCACTAGTCAAGCATCTCTGGTGAGCAAACTGCTTCCGTTAAGGCCAGTTTTCAGCATAGTTCGTTAAAGCACTTGGAAAGCTTTGCATAATATTTTTCTCCATAATTGATGACTCTAGCTGGTCATCATTTTTGAATAAGAACATCTGATGTTAAGGAAAGACTGTCTTTCTTGTCCAAAGGAGAATTCTTTCTCATCAGGGTTTAGAACTGCAAACTGTTTTGATGTTGCTTTTACGCAGTTTTATTGTATGCATTTAAATTTTTGTTGTTGTTGTGAATGAAACTGATTCTAGGGAGGCTTTTATATGCCTCAAACAAACAAACTCACAGGGTGAGTCATTCTGGACTCACAGCTGTCCAGGCAGCTGTTTATCAGCTCCATCTGGTACGCAGGCTAAGACCCTACCTGCCCGCGGACTGTCTTGCCAGAGTGGTCCATGCACTAGTTATCTCCCGCTTGGACTACTGCAATGCGCTCTACGTGGGGCTACCTTTGAAGGTGACCCAGAAACTACAACTAATCCAGAATGCGGCAGCTAGACTGGTGACTGGGAGCAGCCGCCGAGACCACATAACACTGGTCTTGAAAGATCTACACTGGCTCCCCGTACGTTTCCGGGCACAATTCAAAGTGTTGGTGCTGAGCTTTAAAGCGCTAAACAGCCTCGGTCCAGTTTACTCAAAGGAGCGTCTCCACCCCATTCGTTCTGCCTGCACACTGAAGTCCAGTGTCGAGGGCCTTCTGGCGGTTCCCTTGCTGCGAGAAGCCAAGTTACAGGGAACCAGGCAAAGGGCCTTCTCAGTAGTGGTGCCCACCCTGTGGAACACCCTCCCACCAAATGTCAAAGAGAAAAACAACTACCAGACTTTTTGAAGACATCTGAAGGCAGCCCTGTTTGGGGAAGCTTTTAATGTTTAACTGAATATTGTATTTTAATATTCTGTTGGAAGCTGCTCAGAGTGTTTGGGGAAACCCAGCCAGATGGGCAGGGTATAAATAATAAATTATTATTATTATTTAGTGATTTGTTCTTGTTATATATTTCAGTTTTTTATCTTGCATTTTTATGTTGTGAACCATATTGAGATCTACAGATCTACAGATAATAATAATAATAATAATAATAATAATAACAATAATAATAAATAAAATAAAAATAAATTGACCTTGGGAATTATTTGCATGATGGGAGCAACTAGTTCTAGGCTTTGTGAAATCAGCTCAAAGCAACTCTGGGAGTTCAGTTATGACAAATTTGAGGGGTCCTTATGATGTCTCAAAGCACTTAATCTGGCAGGAATATGGATCTTTATACTCTGTCCCTTAAAAATTACTTATTTTAGATCTTCTAGAGTATCTCTTTGGAAGGTGTCATTATTGCTATTGAGATAGATTTGAGAAATGCCACCTTTCTCTCTCTCTCTTTTTTGACAGTCACTTTGTTGATTTTAAGTAGGGCACGACAGCCAGAAAATTTAACACATAAAGCAACGCTGCATCGATTGGATTCCAGTGTTCAGATGTTAGCAAATTAGGCTGCTCACTCCTCAGACGGTTGCAATGCCAGGTTAATTTCTGGGCCAGCCCACGTAGATGCTGATTCAATAAACCCTGGGCCTGCTTTCTTTGCATCAGGGAAGCCTTTGAGAGGCCACGACAGAAGTTATGAAACAATCAATTTTCCATGCTCTTTTTTCTAGGCAGCCTCGCAGACATATTTTATAAATAAATGGGGCCCTTAACCCTTAAACTGCCAATCCTTCCGCCAGCTTGACAACAGTTGTATACTCAGGGAGATGGCGGTGGGACCGAGTGAGTTATGGGGCTGAAGAGGCTGGGATATGTCAAGTGATGCAGATTGTTTAAATAAGTGTGTCAGGTTTTCAAAGCCTCCTTTTAAAACTCTTGCTTTATTGCGCTTGCCACACTGTGCTCCTGTTTTAACCATTATTAAATCCATTGCATCTTTGTTTTCCCCAAATGTGCAACGTTTTATGGATGGTCCCAGCTGTCTATTACTGTAAAGGAAATGTGACTAACCTTGGAAGGTCCTTGGACTTCCAATCCCACCAGCCCCATCCAGCCTGGCCAGTGATCAGGAATGCTGGGAGTTGCAGTCTAGCAAGGTTTCACCTGCAGAAGATGAGGGAAGCCTACAGCAGAGTGTGGCGTGCTATAGTCCTGTCCACCACAAGAAACATTTGGTGGCTCATGGCTACCAAACGTACAGATGAACTTTCTCCAGTGATAATGTTGGTAGTTGGACATGATATGAAGGGATAGCTCAGTCTATGGTATTCTGTCTGTGAAAGTTCATTCATATGTGGCCACTATGACTTAATATGAGACCTGTCTCCTTTAATGGGCGTTGATTGCCCCTCTCTTTTAAGCTTCAGGTAAGATGCTGAGAGGGAAGTGGGTGGCGCTGTGGGTTAAACCACAGAGCCTAGGACTTGCCAATCAGAAGGTTGGCGGTTCGAATCCCTGCGACGGGGTGAGCTCCCGTTGCTCGGTCCCAGCTCCTGCCATCCCAGCAGCTTGAAAGCACGTCAAAGTGCAAGTAGATAAATAGGTACCACTCCAGCGGGAAGGTAAACGGCATTTCCGTGCACTGCTCTGGTTCGCCAGAATTGGCTTAGTCATGCTGGCCACATGACCCAGAAGCTTTACGCCGGCTCCCTCAGCCAATAAAGTGAGATGAGTGCCGCAACCCCAGAGTCGGCCACGACTGGACCTAATGGTCAGGGGTCCCTTTACCTTAAGATGCTAAGACCTTTTCATTTTGCTGAGCGCTTTGTGTGGGTTGAATTTCTGTCTCCTCATTTAAATTCCCATTTTTCTTTTGCTCTGCTCTCGGTTTCTTAATATAAGTACAGTCGTACCTTGAATCCCGAATGCCTTGAGGATCAAAAGTTTTGGCACCCGGCCACAAACGCAGAAGTGAGTGTTCTGGTTTGCGAACATTCTTTGGAACCCGAACGTCCAACATGGCTTCCAATTGGCTGCAGGAGCTTCCTGCATCCGATCGGAAGCTGTGCCTTGGTTTCTGAATGTTTTGGAAGTCGAGCGGATTTCCAGAACAGATTCCATTCAACTTCCAAGGTACATCTGTAGTGTGAGTTGTTTGAACTGTTTTTTATTGCTGTTTGGATATCGCAAAAAACGGAAGGGGATCTTTGCACATTAGGGGTCATTAAGTTCAGTCACTCTTAATGCCAGATCAGCAATGCAGGCTCCTGCCTAATCCTGGCTGCTCAATCAGGGCAGTGGTCCATGTAGTCCAGCATCCTTTTTGCACAGTGGCCAGCTAGATGCCCATGGAAAACCCTCAAGCAGAATCTGAGTGCAAGAGCATTCTCCTCTTCCATGGTTTCCAGCAAATGCTCTCCAGAATCATTACTGTCTCAGACCATGGAGGCAGAGTAGTCATCATATCTAGAAGCCATTGATAGCTTGCTCTTTCTTGAACCTGTCCAATCTTCTTTTAAATCCATCCAAGTTGGTGGCCATCAACCAGGCACCAAGTGATGTAGCCCTCGTTCCTTTGGAAGATGAGCAGAATTGTTCTCAGCCTAGGGGGATAACATCAGGGAGGAATGTCCCAGTGGGCTATGGGATGGGGCAACCTGGTTCTGAAATGACGGAGTCTTTAGCAAGATGAGCAGAATTGTTCCTGGGTACCTCAAGCAATAGGGACGCGGGTGGCGCTGTGGGTTAAACCACAGAACCTAGGACTTGCTGATCAGGTCGGCGGTTCGAATCCCTGCAACAGGGTGAGCTCCCATTGCTTGGTCCCTGCTCCTGCCAACCTAGCAGTTTGAAAGCACCTCAAAGTGCAAGTAGATAAATAGGTACCGCTCCGGCGGGAAGGTAAACGGCGTTTCCGTGCGCTGCTCTGGTTCACCAGAAGCGGCTTAGTCATGCTGGTCACATGACCCGGAAGCTGTACGCCGGCTCCCTCGGCCAATAAAGCGAGATGAGCGTCACAACCCCAGAGTCGGTCAGGGGTCCCTTTACCTTTACCTCAAGCAAAGAGCAGTTTGAAAGAAGCAAACTTAAAGTCAAGGCAAGGTTGGAAACAAATCGTTCTGCAGCCTAATCCTCTTTTACCACAGGCTTCTTTTTTGAGCTACCCATGCATCTCTAGCTGGCCGTATTATCATGGGCATCTTGTAACAGTGGAAGATTTAACCCGGACCTTTTCCCTCCCTCCTTTCTGTGTCAGCTGCTTTATTTTCTTTTTCGTGACTTTCTACACGAAGACACTGTTTCAAGCTTTTGTTTATGGGGGCGCAACGTATTTTGAAAGCTGCGAAGTACAGTGATGAAGAAGGAAGAAGAAGACAAAACCCTGATCGTATTCAATTGGACATGCTTTCGGCAGATTTGTTAAGGATTTGCCTGACACATTTGTAGCGTTTAGTTGCCATGGCGATGACCTCGGTGGCAAGAGGGAACAGCCTTTAGGTTGGACCACAGATTTTCCTTTTATTTCCATTTAATTTGATTTGACTGCAAAATGTCACTTCCATTGCATTGATTAAGCTTCAGCTCTGCCACCAGCCCAGTTACGAAGGTCAAAGGGCAAATTGGAAGCTGTTGGTGTGCCCACCGTCTCCCCCCCCCGCCCTTCATTTCTGACATCAATACAGATGAGAGTTGCGGATGGCGAGAGGAAGATGTGAATAATTACCTGTATTATTATTTTTAAAGCCTAGCCAGTGCTTTCCTGCAAGTCCACAGTATGGATGCAAGACAGTTAACAGGGGATGCCTTGGACCATACAGAGGGAGTCTGTGTAAGGGAATATTGTTGTACAGTGGCAGCAAACAGCAGTGAGTACAGGGGGACTAACTTGAATAAAATAGTGGGGCAGCTAAGCCCCACCTCAGGGATGTGGGTGGCGCTGTGGGTTAAACCACAGAGCATAGGACTTGCCGATCAGAAGGTTGGCAGTTCGAATCCCCGCGACGGGGTAAGCTCCCATTGCTTGGTCCCTGCTCCTGCCAACCTAGCAGTTTGAAAGCACGTCAAAGTGCAGGTAGATAAATAGGTACCACTCTGGCGGGAAGGTAAACGGTGTTTCTGTGCGCTGCTCTGGTTTGCCAGAAGCGGCTTAGTTCTGCTGGCCACATGACTGTGGCCAATAAAGCGAGATGAGCACCGCAACCCCAGAGTCGGTCACGGCTGGACCTAATGGTCAGGGGTCCCTTTACCTTTAAGGCCCACCTCACCCCACATAATCACATTTGAATGGCAATGCCCATCAACTTTCTGGGAGCCCAACCCCCTCAAATATCTTATTGGGGGAGGCTGAAGCCCCCCTTGGCTGCTGGGTGGGAAGTAGAGCTATGGAGGGGCATGGCTTGGGGAGAGGGGCGTGGCTTGGGGAGCAGCCTGGAGAGACTGATTTAAGCCAAAAGCTTGATGGAACAAAGCAAGTATCTGTTGTAAGTGACAGTTCTTTCAGAGTTCCTCTTGCTGATAGGGTTGCCAGGACACCCTAAAAATTGTTGAACTTTCTAGACAATGCCAAAAAAAAATTCTGCCTCCTGGAAATCGATCCCGCCCCCCTGGACATCACTTCCGCTTTTGAAATCCCAGGAATCCCGGAACAACAGGAAGCATGACAGTCCTACACTTTCAGTTTCTGTGTTGTGTATGTACATGCTCGCCTATCTTCCCCCACTATTATCACCTTGCAAAAGTCAAAATAACAATGGGACCCACATCTCAGCCCTTATATCCAGAAGCTGATCATTCATTTCATTTTTAAAAAAACAAAAACAAAAACAGGACAGTCAGCTCTTTATCACAGTTCATCCACAGGGAGTATAATGACCGGCCGCCAACATTTACTAAGATTGATAGTGCAGACTCAGTGATAGGAATTCCGTTTCTAAACAGTCTGTTTTCTACTTCTTTGGGCATTTCCTGTTTGCCTGTTATATAATCAAAGGGGCACAGTATTCTCAGTAATTGGGCAGGAAAGAACTGAAATGGGAGACTGAGGGAGAGATTGAGGTCTAAATGGGTCAAACAACTTCAGCAGCACTTTTTAAAACAAAGCATTACATTTTTGCGTCCTGCAGCCTGGTTATTTACTCGCAATTCCCTTCATACTCGAATCCCATCGTTCCTCCCAGTGGGAATATAGAACAACTAGCACTTCGTGGCACAACAACACTTAAAAACACACAGCGACTCAGTTGACAGCACATACAAAGTGGCAGTGTGTCAGCAAAGAAGGGTTTGTTACATTCCAAGGCTTGGGTGCACCAAAAGCTTTTTGCCTCGTGCTTCTAAGAGGCTGACGTGAGGTGCAACCAAACATTATTTGGGAGGGAGTTCCACAACCAGGGGGCTGCCACCGAGAATGCCCTGTCACACATTGCCACCCAGCGGAAGCTAAAGTGAGTGTAACAAGCAAGGCACCTCCAGAAGTTCTTAATAAATGGGTAGGTCAGTACTGGAAAATGTCTTAGGTACTTGCAAAGAGCTGGGATGGATTTGCACCAGCGGCTGAGTTGCCATATAACCCCCTCCCCAAGTTTGGGGGTATGTCAGGAGGCTGAGTTTGCTTTGCCTCCACCATGGATAAATTCTGGTGTTATGAGAGAGGGAGAAAAAAACATCTCTCTCTCCACTTTCTCCATGCCATGCCTAATTCCATAAGCTTCTGTCTGGTCGCCTCTTGCTCACCTTTTTGCTACACTAAAAAACCCCAAATGCTGTAACCTTTTCTCATAGGGAAACTGGGGGGGAAGTTTGACAACAATATCCTAGATATGCAGTTGCACATAGGAAAGAAGAACCCTACCTTGTGCTTTTCTCCAGCAAAGTGCTTCATTTGTGCCCTATTTAATCTCTTAGTGCCCTATTTAATTTTTAAATAAGGTGTGTGTTTTAGTGCCATATTTAATAGCTTCCATCTGTGAAGAAGACAAGATAACTGCATCGCTAGGAGAGTGTGCACAAACGCTCGTATTAGAATAACATGCCAGTTGTTTAGAACCAGGCAAACATTTTAATTTTCTCTCTCTTCTTTTCTTTGCCTAAGTGACAAAAAACAAGGAAGATTTCATGCCGCTTTGACTTCATGCACCAAACGCATTTGGCAATGCATGAGCTCCTCCTCAGCGTGACTTGTAGTGGGCTCAACTCAACTTACCATATTTTTTGCTCTATAAGACTCACTTTATCCTCCTAAAAAGTAAGGGGAAATGTGTGTGCGTCTTATGGAGCGAATGCAGGCTGTGCAGCTATCCCAGAAGCCAGAACAACAAGAGGGATTGCTGCTTTCACTGCGTAGCGATCCCTCTTGCTGTTCTGGCTTCTGAGATTCAGAATATTTTTTTCTTGTTTTCCTTCTCCAAAAACTAGGTGTGTCTTATAGAGCAAAAGTGGAAGTGATCCCTCTTGCTGTTCTGGCTTCTGGGATAGCTGTGCAGCCTGCATTCAGTCCATAAGACGCACACACATTTCCCCTTACTTTTTAGGAGGGAAAAAGTGAGTCTTATAGAGCAAAAAATACGGTAATTTGAGCTCAGCTTGACTCAGGTGTGAATTAACCCATTATAATGTTGGAAACAATTTGAGGTAAGCCTGGGCAAACTCCCCAGCCTGCCAGTTCAGACCCTCCAAGTGTCCCTGGATTTACAGAAGATGCCCCAGTTTATGATTTGATCCAGAAATGTCCTGCTTTTCCTTAGGACACCCCTATTTTCAACAGAGAAATGTTGAAGTTGTTTGACTCCCGAACCAAAGAGATAAGTAATTCTATAACTATGCAACCTTAAGATGACATCTAAAGGCAGCCCTGTGTAGGGAAATTATTTAATGTTTGATGTTATATTATGCTTTTATATACAGTCATACCTCATGTTGCGTTCGCTTCAGGTTACGTGTTTTTGTGTTGCGTCCTGCGGCAACCCGGAAATACCGGAACGGGTTACTTCCGGGTTTTGCCACTTACGCATGCGGAGAAGCGCTAAATCATGCTGCGCACAGATGCGGCACTTTGGCTTGCATCAGTTCCATGTTACGGATGGGCCTCTGGAATGGATCCCATCCGTAACACGAGGTTCCACTGTAGGTTAGAAGCTGCCCAGAGTTGCTAGGGTAACCCAATCAGATGGGTGGGGTATAAATAATAAAATGACAATGATGATTGAATAGGTGGCCCCTATTTTCATCAGAGAAATGTTGGACGGTATGCCAGTATGGAGTTGTTCCCTGTCACAAATCTATCTAAAGGTTCTTCACAGGATAGAGGACCTGTTGATGGCATTTTACCATTGTATTGTTGAGAGTGTATTAACTTATGGTCTCTGTGTGTGGTTTGGGAGTGTGGTCAGGGAAAAAACAATGCTGTCCAGGGTTGTAAAGACTGTGGAGAGGAATAATTGGGTGCACTCTTCCCACCTTGTATCAAATCTATGCTTCCAGGTGCCATAAGAAAGCTGCAGAGATAGTGCAGGATAGTGCACACCCCGGAAATGATCTCTTTCAGCTTCTGCCTTCTGGAAGAAGGTACAGGGTTATAAAGACTAGGACTAGCTGCCTGAGAAACTGTTTCTATCCAAATGTGATTTTGGTTTTAAACACAGTGTAAGGTAGTCTCTGTGGGAGTATATTGTATTCAATTATGGGGTATCAGAGTTTTTAGGGGCTAACCAGGCTGGGATAGTTGGGATAGCAGGCTTGTTGGCTTTTGAATGTCTGATGTAGATTTTTTCAATTTTGTTGTACTGTATGGGACAATGAAAATAAAGATTATCGTATTGTATAAAATTTTGCATAGTGTGAGAAGTTGTGGAGAATGCCATTGCACTTGAGTCCTGCTTGCAGACAGCCACCAGGTTTGTGATTGTGAAACAGGATGCTGGACTAGGTGGGCCAATGGCCTGATCCCACAAGATTGTCTTATGTCTTGACCATATGTGATCCACAGCTGTTGATGGTGTGGTGGTTGATAGGACAGGACCGACTCCAGGTTATGAGGTAGCAACCCTAGCAATATTGTTCAACGACTGAATCAGCAAGACCTTTGCCCTCTACAACCCATAGAATAATACATGCTCTTGCAATGTAGATATGTGCTATACCTGCTGGCAGAACATATCGCATTCCCTTCTAATACACTCATGATCTAACGCTGCGGTGGTGTTCCTTCATATCTGCCACTCAGATAAATAATGAAGAAGCAGGCTCTGTAGTCACTTTGGTTGTTGCTGATTCACGAAAGGGTTTACCGAGTAAGGAAACGGCATGCAAGGAAAATTAAATTTAAAATGCATTTAATCGGCAGATCCCTACATCACAAACATATGATCACCATATGGTTCTCAGCCAGACATTTGTTGCTTTCCTTGTTTAATACACTAGATGGATGTACCAGATAACATGCTGCCAGCCTAGCATTAATTCTGCCGGAGAAGAGGAACTAAAATGATTAGCCTGTCTTTCTGGTATGTTTATAAGCTATCTGGCTACTTTCTCCACTCCTTATTTTGACTCTGCCTTGCCCACTGAATTCCCATCATCCCAGGCTTCACATAAAACTGTCTTGCAATTAAACTGGCTGATAGCAAGCCCTGGAGACACTACGCAATGCTGCAGTAAATAGATAAGATGTATTGTTCCATATAGTTGTGCAAGAGAGAAAGACAGCTTCATCACTTTAAGCAGAGCACTAATCGGGTTAGGCCAGAGAGGAATGGCTTCACTTTATTTCCACCCACCCACCTTCCATTTTGCCTGTGAAGCTATTTGTAGGTTTGTAATATTGGAGCTGCTTTTGCCTTTGAGACTCTTGCAAAACATTTACCCTTAGATGTAGTACCAGGCAACAACAAATTTATCTTGACAGTCCTTAGGAAACAGAGAGAAGTAGCCAGCGATAGTAGCGGGATCTGAAACCTTCCTGGTTATTTCTGTAGGTATGTGACCTTGCCACAAATGTAGGGTTTTCCAAACACTTCTTTTGATGCCTAGTGTTAAGTTGTGGGTGAAAATATCAGACAACACAGCGATTCTTCAAACAGCTCTTGTTTATTCACAGGCCAGGACAGAACTGAACTGAAGGGTTCAGTCAGCCTGCTTATATAGAGCTCCAGTACAATGTAACTGTAACAATTTTCTAAAACTATCCAATCACTGAACGTCACTTTCGATCCCTTATTTGCATAACTATCTACAGTATCCCCCTGCTAGCCCAGGGTGAGAACTTCAGTACATAACACCTAGCATAATTGTGCATGGCTCCCCATTCAAAGATGCAGAGGCCTGTGTCTGTAGATGAAAGATCCAGTCTTGAGAAGGGTGAGAGTGGATGACTTCAAAGGTTCCCTCCAACTCTCAAATCCTATTATTCTAGAACCTGGCTTAATTGTACATTTTCCCCATTTTTGTGCTATTTGTTGTTGTTTAGTCATTTAGTCGTGTCCGACTCTTTGTGACCCCCTGGACCAGAGCACCCCAGACTCTCCTGTCTTCCACTGCCTCCTGCAGTTTGGTCAAACTCATGCTGGTAGCTTTGAGAACACTGTCCAACCATCTCGTCCTCTGTCGTCCCCTTCTCCTTGTGCCCTCCATCTTTCCCAACATCAGGGTCTTTTCCAGGGAGTCTTCTCTTCTCATGAGGTGGCCAAAGTATTGGAGCCTCAGCTTCACGATCTGTCCTTCCAGTGAGCGCTCAGGACTGATTTCCTTCAGAATGGATCGGTTTGATCTTCTTGCAGTCCATGGGACTCTCAAGAGTCTCCTCCAGCACCATAATTCAAAAGCATCAATTCTTCGGCGATCAGCCTTCTTGATGGTCCAGCTCTCACTTCCATACATCACTACTGGGAAAACCTTGGCTTTAACTATACGGACCTTTGTTGGCAAGGTGATGTCTCTGCTTTTTAAGATGCTGTCTAGGTTTGTCATTGCTTTTCTCCCAAGAAGCAGGCATCTTTTAATTTCATGACTGCTGCTATTACTTTTTTAAAAAACACCACCACCACAGTTTTTTAATTACTATTTTCTAGAAGTCCACCCTCCCTCCATCAGCTGCCCAATCAGTGGGGGAATGGCGCCTAGATCATAGCATTTCTACTGTTCAGAACACATGGGATGTTGGGTGTCTAATTCTGGCATCCAATGAAATGCAGGCATGTTTAAAGTAGGGATGTTTCAGTGGTAATACTGGTGCCCATGTGCACTGGGTTGGGGACCCCTGCTTCAGTGATCCGTTTTCAATTTTTTTTCTGTATAAAATTGTTTTCATGTATATCTTCTCTCAGTGAACTGCACTTTCTTTTCAATGAAAAACGACAAAAATAATAGTAAATAAAATAGTAATAAAGTGAAATTCATAGTAAATTTGTGGGCTTCTCCCAAGGAGCAACGTAATGACAGGGGAAGTTAAAAGGACTCTCAATAGAAGTAGTGTAATTCCTTAGACTGGGGAGGATTCTGCCAATTTGCTGGCGAAACCTTTAACTCTTCTTTATTTTTCCTACTCTTTGCTTTTTCCGTCACTGTCCTCTTTTTAAATGCTTTTTTTTAAAAAAAAAAAAAAGCTACACTTTACAGAGGCAAATGTCAAACATTTGGGCGTCGTGGACCTGAGCACTCTTAGACGCAGTTCATGTTTTATTGTTGAATGCGGTTATAATAATACCTTGTAGGCCCATAAAATGCTTTTATGTTCAAATCACTTTACAAACATTATCTTATTAATAGCTAACAATTATATCTTTAGTGGTTTGAAACTGCGGTGTGGAGAACTGCCAATTGAGAAACCTGATATTAGCTTGAGACACTTTAAAGTGATTAACATGATTCTCAGTAGACAATTACATTGTCCTCTTCTGCAAGCGTGAAGTGGCTTTGTACTTCCCAGCGCTGGTGGGCTGCGATGGACCAGTTTTGGAGGGTAATCTCTGCAAACTCCCCAAATTTTTGAAGCATTTTGATGGATGACAATTTCACACATTTTGTGTGTTGCGTTAGCCAGAATATCTTGACTAACATAGATGGAGTTCTGAGAGAGAGAGAAAGAGAGAGAGAGAGAGAGAGAGAGAGAGAGAGAGAAGCAAGCTGAAAATACAGTGGTACCTTGGGTTACATAGGCTTGAGGTTACCTACGCTTCAGGTTACAGACTCCGCTAACCCAAAAATAGTACCTCGGGTTAAGAACTTTGCTTCAGGATGAGAACAAAAATTGTGCTCTGTCGGCATGGCGGCAGCAGGAGGCCCCATTAGCTAAAGTGGTGCTTCAGGTTAAGAACAGTTTCAGGTTAAGAATGGACCTCCAGAACGAATTAAGTACTTAACCTGAGGTACCACTGTACTTTACTGAGGGAATCTGAACAAAACAAAGTATTAGGTAAGGAGAAAGGAGCAAAGGAGTCCTGTTTTTCTTCATTCAGGCCTTGTTCATAGGAGGAGGCTATTCAACCGCTAAATATGCAGGGCAGCTGTTTATCAGCTCCATCTGGCATGCAGGCTGAGACCCCACCTGCCCACAGACTATCTCTCCAAAGTGGTGCATGCTCTAGTTATCTCTCGCTTGGACTACTGCAATGCGCTCTATGTGGGGCTACCTTTGAAGGTGATCCGGAAACTACAACTAATCCAGAATGCAGCAGCTAGGCTGGTGACTGGGAGCGGCCACTGAGACCACATAACACCGGTCTTGAAAGACTTACACTGGCTCCCAGTATGTTTCCAAGCACAATTCAAAGTGTTGGTGCTGAGCTTTAAAGCCCTAAATGGCCTTGGTCCAGTATACCTGAAGGAGTGTCTCCACCCCCATCATTCTGCCCGGACACTGAGGTCCATTGCTGAGGGCCTTTGGCAGTTCCCTCATTGTGAGAAGCCAAGTTACAGGGAACCAGGCAGAGGACCTTCTTGGTAGTGGCACCCGCCCTCCCACCAGATGCCAAAGAGAAAAACAACGACCAGACTTTTAGAAGACATCCGAAGGCAGCCCTGTTTAGGGAAGCTTTTAATGTTTAATAGACTATTGTATTTTAATATGCTGTTGGAAGCTGCCCAGAATGTAATTCCAGGAAGTATCATACCAATCTGACTGGTTGCTAAGCAACTCCTCCAACCCCCTCTTGGGCAATTGGCTAGCACAGAGAACAGAATTAACCCCTAGGTTACTAACTGAATGATCTCTGCTGTTATACTTCCAACACATTACCAGAGGAAGAGGAGACATATTGCGGTGCTGCTTTCAGCTGCAGCCGTGCGACTCCTGTGACAGCAAGTTCTGGCCTTTTGTGATTATGGCAATCAGGATACAAAGGCATTCTGAAATTTGGGCTGCCTTCTGCGTTTGCCGGCTGAAGACAAAAATCCACAAACAAGACCATCAAGAAGGCAAGGTTAATTCTAGTCTTCCTCTTTCTGAGCGCATGGCATCTTCAAAGACTAACGCGGTCCTTCACTGGTGTCAGATGGAGTATAAATGAAGTATGACTTCTGTGTTGCTGTGGCTGACCTGGAAATGAAATGTCAAACACCATATAATCAGCGCTCGTTGCACAAGCAACAGAGACCAAGTGAGAGTCCTAGTTTTCTGTTTGTGTCAATTTTTGGATGGCTTAATTTTCCATCTTGTCTAATTTTCCCAGAGAGCAATAATACAGTGGCTGTCAAATTAGAGGTTGCAGACTCCTCAACTCTTGTGTCAGGAGGGAAAATAACATATTGGTTGTTATTACTGTTAAGTGTGATAAAAAGTGGGGGGGGGGGAGGAGGCATTTAGTTTCTAAATCGCTTACACTGGCCTGAAGAGCGCCTTCCGAGAATATCATTTAACTCATTATCAACGGATTTTGAAAAGTCATTTTGGACATGATGTCTGACATCCCGCCTGCCCTGCAGACCCCGTTCCCTAAAAGATCAACTTGCTCCAATGCAAAATTGATTGTGGTGAGCAGGAGTTCATGCGCTGAGATTTCTTCACATGGCAAGGGAGGCCATTTTCAAACTATCATTGACCTAACCAACCTCGGGGAAAGAACAAACCAAAAATGAATGCATTAAAAGAGCCACATGTGAGATTATAGCTTGTGGATCTCCTCTGAAGGCCCTTCAGTCTGAGGAAATGCAGCACAGAAATCCTCGGTACAGGCAGAGCAGAATTGGGCACATCTGTCCATTTTGGGCTTGCGACATTTTTTCACATCTGTAAGTCAATTCTATCACATTTCTGCATAAATTTGCACATTAAAATAATATTGTTAAGTTGTGGGTGAACATATCAGACGACACAGCGATTCTTCAAACAGCTCTTGTTTATTCACAGGCCAGAACAGAACTGAACTGAAGGGTTCAGCCAGCCTGCCTATATAGAGCTCCAGTACAATGTAACTGTAACAATTTTCTAAAACTATCCAATCACTGAACGTCACTTTCGATCTCTAATTTGCATAACTATCTACAGTATCCCCCTGCTGGCCCAGGGTGAGAACTTCAGTACATAACAATTATCTGGGGCTTATGCAGATGCATGAAGTATTGGGCTAAGAAAGGACTATAAGGAATAGGAGGCTAGTTAGGCTCCTTTCAACAGAATTTAAACAAACTAATCTTAATTTAGACCCCAAAATCCCACCCCCAATCTCCAGTATGTCTCTTTTAAAAAAAGGTATCAACTATCACATGTACATATCAGCAAGAGATGACTATGGACTTGTAAAAGGGTAAAAGAGTATTGGGAAATGATCCATAATGAATTGAAAAAAAATGTTTAAAAGAACTCCCCCCCCCCCCAAAAAAACCCCCAGAGTCCTTTCTGTCAGGGACAATTCAGATTGAAATTCCCAGGCGTCAAAAAAGGTTATGTATGCCACTGCTGTGTCCTGTGTTTTGTTAGCCCCAAAATGGAAAACGAGCGAGGTCCCAACCAAAGAAGAATGGCAACTTAAGTTGACAGAATATGCAGACTTAACACACAGAATAAGAGAACAAGAAGGACATACGTTTAAAGAAGATTGGAAAACAATTATTGAATATATGGGAAATAATTGTGTACAGCTGAAAACGCTGGCAGCATTAAGATAAATTTGACAGTGTAAATAAGTTTTGACGGATGCAATCATGGAATATTGGATGGTATAGTTTTTGTAAAATATGCAGGGATTTATGATACATAAAATGAACCCTGGAGAGAGAAGAAGGGAAGTCATTGATATCTTAAGGATGCAAAATGAGTATTTTAAATTGTATAACAATTTTATAGATATAAAATAAGTGTGTGTGTGTGTGTGTGTGTGTGTGTGTGTGAGAGAGAGAGAGAGAGAGAGAGAGAGACAGACAGACAGCAAGAGAGAGAATTATAAAACAGAAAATTTAATAGCGAGAGAGAGAGAGAGAGAGAGAGAGAGAGAGAGAGACCAAATACTTCACACAGATAAAATGCAGGTACATTAACCTGACAAGAACGCACGTTCTCTTAAGGATGAGATGCTCTGCTGAGACTCCTAGGACATAATTAAATAGTGTTATTTATAGTAAGCAAATAGCTTAGTCATGGGGAGAGAAAGCTTCCCCTAAGAGGTTGAAGGAGACCAGGGTCTGCAAGGTCAAAACATATATAACCTATAACCTGTCCATTTGACTACTTGAAAACTTTGTGGGGGTTTTTGCCACCTTAGGGAAAAGTGGCTTCCATCAGATTTGGCTGGTTGCTCAGCTGCATTCCTGTCTGGTCAGGGATAGCCTGACTTCTGTTGTCTATGTTCTGACAGACATGCCTATTAATTTCTGGGATATGACTAGCATTGAATGTAACCATGTGTGTGTGTGTGCACCCGCTATTTGACATTGGAGGTGACAATCTGGGCTATTTATTAGGGCAGAGGTGGAAATACCCTGAACCTCCAGGTTTTGAAAATGATATATCTCTTGGATTGCCAATATTATTCTCCACCTGCAAGTTTTCTCCTCCCTGTGGGAGGAGAATAAAGGCTGCAGGCTCTCCGGAAAAGCTTTGTCTCTCCATAAGAGAGGGAGAGAGCGCTTTGAAAACTTTTATGTGAAGAAAGAAACAGCTGCTCCCCAACATTTTGAGGTGCATCTCCACACCCCTTTTGGTGCCATTTAGATGCAAAATAATTTGACAAAATGTTTCCAGTAATTTCAGCCACCGCTATATTTAGGTATGATACAGTAAAAATACAGATAGTATTTTTATTATATTTGTTAGAACAGCTATCTATAAACATACAAAGGTTAAAACAAGACATTAATACAAAATGGTGCAGTCAGCATTATAATGTCACAAACTTGTTTTTATCTGTAAGCTGCCTTGAGTCCCATCAGGGGAAAAGGCAAAGTATAAATAAATATCATAAAGATAATAACTTATCCAGAGGTGACATGCAATCCTGACAAGTCATTTTAATGCACAATTTTACAATAATATACATACTTTTTGAGACTGCTGATTTTAATTCTATTTTAAATTTGTTAAATTTAGCTTGATCTTTTGATCTTATATTTCATTTTATCAGTATTTAAAAATAAATGTTTTTTTTAATACAGTGGTACCTTGGGTTACATACGCTTCAGGTTACATACGCTTCAGGTTACACACTCCGCTAACCCAGAAATAGTGCTTCAGGTTAAGAACTTTGCTTCAGGATAAGAACAGAAATTGTGCTCCGGCGGCGTGGCAGCAGTGGGAGGCCCCATTAGCTAAAGTGGTGCTTCAGATTAAGAACAGTTTCAGGTTAAGAACGGACCTCTGGAATGAATTAAGTACTTAACCCGAGGTACCATGAATTAAGTACTTAACCCGAGGTACTACTGTATTGCTTTATGCTATCCTTCTAGAGATGTAAGGATGTAAACCCTGTTAAGTACATAAAATAAATATCCACACCACCCAAGCAGGAAAAGAATACCAGGGATAGATAATCAATTGGAACAAGACCTGAAATCAACCATCCCATCTCATCAAATGCCTGGGAGGAGAGGAAGGACTTAAACTGGGGCTGAAAAGATGACAAAGTTGGTGTCAAATGAGGCTCACTGTGGAGAGTATTCCACAGACAGGGGGACACTATTGAAAAGACCCTGTCCTTTGTCACCACTCTTCAAAACTCCCTTAGAGGAGGTATCTGGAGCAGCTCCTCAGATGTTGACGTAAGGGATGCGCACAGGTGTCCCATTAAGTATTGGAGAGTACTGGAGAAGCCAGTTACATGCCAAATATTTGGAACATCAAAAATTTCAGCATCGGCCATGCACTTCATCTCAGCCACCCACATCTGGCCTATGCATGCAAAAGAAACATGCTTCTGATGTTCAAGCCGTGTGTGTCTAGTTCAAACTAAAGAGAGTTTAATATTTAAAATGTGTCTTCGAAATATCCTGGATGTTCAGACTAGTCGGAGTTAATGTTCTGCTATTAAATATTCAGTTTTACCAAGACCTTTTAATGCACAAGCAGTTTTCCTTCCTCCTTCCTTTCTTTTTTAATCATGTCATACACACAAAGAAGACGCGTTTGAAGAGACCACAAATACATTGCAGCGACTTGCGTTTTTGTTGTTGTTGAAAAGCTGCTAAATGTTTTTTTTCCTGCTGATGCCCTTGTGAAGTTGTCACTCTGTGACTGAAGCTGTTCTATGGCTGCAAAGCCAGCCAGCCCCCCCTTTATTTGCAGAAATAGATGAGCATTTTTGCAGAAACGTCTCCACCGCCAATGTTAGGCTGAAGCCTTGTTCATGAACCCCAAAACTTTTAACGCCTTTCAGACATGATGTGAATCATAGGTGCCAACTATGCAGGGTGCCCGGGTACCCACAAATTTTAAATGAAGGGGTTGCCCCCCTCCCCTATTCCACTTGGCAGCACACACATGCCAGGGGGCACACATCCCATCCGTCACACATGTTTTGGGACTCGATGCTGGGTTTTCTCTCAGAAAACACTGTAAAAAAACCATCCCACCCCCGTTTTAGCAACTGACCACTTTTGAACTGTTTCTATAGCAGCCCAAATGAGGTGTGTGAGACGGGGGGGGCGGCGGGGGGGGGGAGAAGTGTTTAACCACTGATATATTAGTGCTGGGAAAGCTAACAATTACCAGGAGATTTTCTTTTTTCTTGTTTTTTTTTCAACCTTATTAAAGAAATTGCATTAAAGATGAATGAGCATTTATTTGGAATAATTGTGTTTTAAGGTAGGTAAGATTAAAAGATATTGAATGGAATATCGACTGTTTGGTAGGAATAGGAATAATGAGATTCCCGTTGCCTAATCTTACGATAATTGGGTTATTACTATGCAAATTAAGGTATTACCTTTAAAAAAGAAGGTAAAGGAGAGGCTAGAGACAGCCATTTATCTCTCTATCCTTAAAGCTACGCTGCCACTTGTCTTTAGGTTGAAGATCCCTTTTAAAAACATTGTGGCAATATATAGTTCATCATCATCATTAGTTTGTTATATATATTAGTAGGCTCTTCCAGAATCTTTTAGGGATAATTGACCCAACACCTAACCTTGTGATCTTCATCACCACACCCATTGGATCACATCAGAGACTTAACTCTGTCGCAATTGCTGTGCCCATGAGCACAAGTTGTGCACATAATAATAATAATAATAATAATAATAATAATAATAATAATAAATTATTTATAGCCCACCCATGTGGCTGGGTTTCCTATCATATGCACCAGCTCCTAGGGGCTGAGGAGGTTTTGGGCCCCCCCATTTTTTTTGAGGGGGCTGGGTGCCCTCAATGTTCAGAGTGTGTTGGGCCCTTGGCTCCTGTGACATCACATGCACAACGTCAGGACATCATGTTGTGCCCCCTCAATCAGCTTGAGAAGATGGCGCCTCGGCCTCCTGTGGCACCCAGAAAAGGTCTCAGAATATGTGCATTCCACCCAAAATACACACTGCATGAGAGACTGTTCAGTTGCTGTTTGCACTGGCTCAGCCTCTCCTACATTGAACATACCCCTCAGACATGCCCATGTTTCACTAGATCTCAGGATTGGACGCCCACCATCCCTGCTATTCCGAACAGAGGAGGGGGTAAGAAAAGCTTTTATTCTTCTGTCAGAGGGTGTGGTCTATTAAGTAGTGGGTGGACATAGCAGACGAGACAAAAATTTCTCCAAGTAATTCTTTATAAGTATAGTGGTACCTCTGGTTGCGAACGGGATCCATTCCAGAGTCCCATTCGCAACATGAGCAGAACACGACCCGCGTCTGTGCGGGTCGCGATTCACCACGTCTGCACATGTGTGTGACGTCATTTTGCACGTCTGCCCATGCGTGAGTGGCAAAACACGGAAGTAACCCTTTCTGGTACTTCTGTGTCGCTGTGGGACGCAACCTGAAAAAACGTATCATGAAGCAAACGCAACACGAGGTATGACTGTAAGCTGGAACTGAACTGAACAGCAAACAGCTCAGCCAGCCTGCTTTTATAGGCAGCCGGCTGTCAACATTGTAACAACAACAGCCCAGGGTTTCCTGCCTAAATTAATGTGGACCTGAGTGAAAACTATATACACAATACCCCCCTGGTGGCCAGGGTGAGAACTTCAATACATAACATGGTCAAATGTCAACGCCATTTTGCGGCCTTCTCTTTTTCTCTACTCTTTTAAATGCAGCAGCCATTTTGTGTTATGCAACGGGCCCACCACAGCCATTTTGTAGCTGGAACCCAAAGCACGTCCTCAATACGTGCTGCTGAGCCAGAAACATTGGCGACTTCTATCTAGTCAGACATCCTGTTTCCCATGGTGGCTACCAATTGCCTCAGGGAAGCCCACAAGAAGGAAGGGCCAGATTAAGGGTGCAGATCCTCCAAGTGTCCCTGCCAATTCACCGAGTGGAATTGCCACAGTACCAGCCATTTCCCACCCCCGCCAAGCTGCTCTTTGTCATGGAGGGGAAGGTTCCCTCGGTTTCATTGGGCAGTTGTTTTCTATAGCAAATAGCAGCTCCAGGGGGTGGGAAGGTTGATCTGGAACATGATGCAGGAAGAAAATGCTAAAAGTCCCTCCCCCGACACATTGGTCCCGATCCTGATGGGCAGTTAAAAAGTGATGTGCTTTTTCCACGTAGAGTTTGGTAAAAAGTATGGGACCACCTATCCACTTTGCATTGCATTAAGTCCCAAACACATCTTTTGCTGCAAGCATTGATGCATCAATACGTTTTGCATATGAGAGAGAGAGCACAAGTAGAACTGGCTTGCTGAAATAGGGAAAGCAGCCGAAATTAAGAAATTAGATTGCAAATTAGATTAGAAGGGCACCAACTAGTTTTGGGAAACGGGAAATGTTTTTGTTGTTACGAGACTAGATAGCACAGCAAAAGGGCTTTTGAAACAACACAAGGCTTTGGAAACAGAAGCTTTTCTTCTTTTAAAACCAAGGTGGGCTTGAGGGCGAAAGCAAAACAGTAGGGTGGAGAGCACTGTAAGCTGGCTTGGTGGCGACATGCATTCAACAAGCTCTCCACAATGTTCTGTAAGTGCTGCCTCCCACATTGTACTCCACTGGAAACAGCCGTGTGGCAGCCAATCCATTGGCAAATCATGGGGGGTTCTGAATGCCCCAAGTGCTAAAAATAACTTCCGTCAACTATGCCATTCACCCCCCCCCCGCTTTCAGTTTCTTTCTGAGCTATATATCCACCCTCGCTGCCCAATTGTCTCTCCCTGCTGACCTCCACCCTTTGGCCAGGAAGCTGGCAAGCAGATGGATTGCGCAGCGCATGACGTTGATTGCTCCCCGGTCACTTGGAAACCGAAAAGCATTGCGGTGGGAGGGCGGGTGAACTTGCCACCTGGAAAACACTCAGGCGCTCAGCCTTCGCTGGCATGAGGTCAAAGGACGTGGTTATTAGCTCACGACCCTGCATTTCCCCTGGGGAGAGACTGCAATACACTTGCCGAGAGGCTGGGGTCAGCTGTTAAAAACTGATTTTTAAGTAGCTCCATATCTTTGCCCGGATGCAGATGCTGTTTTAAGTGGGAGTAATTTGGACATTTAATCAAACGCGCTCACACACAATTCAGTGCCGCAGAACCAGGCGAAGCTCTTATTATAGATTCACCGCACTGTGTTTTCATGTGTATTCAAGGATAATAATACTCGGATACATTTCAAAGGGAAAAGAGATCTGCAAAGGTAGAGATTTGGAAGAATTTAAGCCTGTGTAAATGAAACTCTGTTGTTTAATTATGGTGGCTGGTTGTGAATGCAGTCATGGGGCGCAAAACTCCCAGGTTTCGGTCTGTTTATTTGGGTGCCTTTTAAAGACACAGGAGGGCTTGGGCTGATTTTGAGGGTGGGGAAAATTGAAGTGGAAAAGGATGACAGTCAGTGCCTATCTGGGATGCGCATGGCTCTGTATGTGAAGAATCTGGACCAAGGGCATTTTGCCATAGACAAAATGGCGCTCTGGCCCCACCATTCCCCATACAGAAGTCAACCACAACTTCCACTGAATCTTTCTTCAACCCTGGAGATGAGTCTGTCCCCTTCACTGCACCTGAAGTCAGGAAGTTAGATTAAGTCCTGCTGGGCTGGATGTGTGGGGGCTGCCTCACTCTGGACTTCTCTCTACTGCAACTTCCTCACTCACCTCTGTTCTTAGAAGAAGCTAGATGTTTTTGGGTGCAAATGAATGAGCATGTGTGCCAGGCTGTAGGTGGGCTGCTCTGGAACCGGTGTGGAGAAGTGGCTAGAGTCTTTGGACAAGGACCAGAGACATTCAGCAATAACGCTCAATGAGGTGACCTTGGTGTCATTGCAAATCTGATGAGCATCTCCTCAATTCCTTCATCCCAAGTAATTTATAAATACACTGAGCAACAACGGGCCCAGGACAGAACCCTGCAGCACCCCACATTGGTCTGATCTAGCAGAGTTATTACATTTGCAGTGGAACCCTTGGTCTGATTTGGTATAAGGCAGCCTTCTAGGATTCCGTGGTAAGCATGAAGCTGCCTTAATGTAATAGAGGAGACCAGCATCTTCTCAAGCATCAATATGGGGAAGGGTTGTAGCTCACGTACCAGTTTCTAGGGACAAAAGCATCAGAGGGCTATTTTGCCCCCATGTCTTGCCTGTAGGCATCCCATAGACACCTAATTAGAAATGGGGCGCTGGACAGGATAGACCTTTTTGACTCTTTGCTCATTGCTGGTATAAGCCCGTTTCCCTGCCTGTGTCATGTGGTTTCATGGCTGGTGATTTTTTTCTTTGAATTCAGAATATAAGCAGACAAAACACTCAAAGCAAAACTTTCAGAAACCAGGCTATTTTGCATACTTTCCACCCCCGGACCATCCCTCGCCGCAGGAAGATTCAGTCTATGTGCACATCCAAGCCTCTAAACCTTGATTTCAGTCTTAAGTTTTGGGTACATGCATATCGATACAGATGACCCTTAAGGCAACTTTGTCCCAGGCAAACCATGGACAACCCTTGATCCCCACAGGTTTTCTGCTTTTTGTTTTTGGATGGTGCAAGGGGAGCTATTCTCCATTATGCAAGGAACTCCCCCTGGGCAGATCATTTCCAGGAACATCACATTTTATCCATGCATTGGACCAACTTTGAAAACAAAGAGAGTGATCACACTATCCTACCTTACAATGCTGGTGTCTGGTGCCTTTTGGGACCAGTAGGGCAGTTGGCAGGGAGACTCACAGTGGGTGGAGCCAGAGACAGGTGGAGCCAGTTAATTCTAATTTTGTCCTCTTCCTCCCACACCCTGTTGAGTTCTACAAGGGCAACACATGAGGAAGACTGTTGGAAGTGAGAAGACAAACAGCTGGGGGTTGGCAGGCTGAGTCTGAGGCTGGGACGGGGGACAGTGCAGCATCTTCACCCTAATGGACCAGCCTCCAGTACCTTACACGACCGTTGCAAGGTTCACTGTAGTAAGGAGCGTTTCGACCACTTGAAATGTACGAGACAAATAGTGAGTAATTTACCCCAGGCTAAATTGTGCCTTGCTGAGATTGCAAGTGTTTTCCCCCCCTCCCTCTCCTCCTCCTCCTCATTCCGTGTATATATTTATATGGTGCATTGTATAATTATTGGACCCTATCTTGCAACATGTTGAGGGAAGCTTTTGAAGATATAATCTTAGTTTGAGCTCAGTGGCTTAGTGAGATGTGGGCATGCGGGCCTCCCTATCTGGTGCTTTTTCATGCATAACAATGGAATGCTCTGCGGCGACACAGCGTCTTTAGATAATACCCACCTACATGAAATCCTGAAGGCTGGTACACAGTTTTTAAAAGGTCATAACAAGAAAACTCGGTCTTGTAGCAGATTTTTTAAAGTCTCCCCCCCCCCAAAATTAATTACTATTAAATGCAAATCAGTGAGCAGTGTATTTCTCTTTGAAGAAGAAGAAGAAGAAAATCCTGGCAAAATGTATCTGCAAAAGTATGAATTGTTCCAAGCCGTAGGAGTATCAGTATTTATGAACTCCCAGGTATCTACTTATTTCTTTTATTTTGTCTCATCTGGTTTATTTCAGTCTCCAGCCATTACTATTAAGGAATTCATGACATTTTCCTTTGGCAATAATTCAGCAGAAGAGAGTATTAAGAGTCCAAGCTGGAACTTCTAATCTGAGCCTCTTCAAAATTCAGGGGATTTTAGGTAGGATTCCTTTGATCTGAATGGACTTTGAAGGTTTTTGACTCGACACGAGGAGAAACCAATTTCTGCTTCTGCAGGGGTCTGTGGGTGAAGAAACTACGAATTGCTCTCTGCCCATGTAGCTCTTTCTTTTTGCGTGGACAGGCGGAGTCCCCAGATCCCGAGCGGTCCCCCCCGTCATGTGGAATAACGACTCTAGACAACGTGCTATGGGATTAAATTAGCCACAACTTTATTAAATTTCAAATGTGGGTAGACCTTGGCTCAGGCATTGGGCATTCTCCCTCCCTAGTCCCCAGCCAGGGACCTAGGGAGCATCAGGGTTATCCAGTGTGTGTGGGGGGGATGGGCCGGCTCTGGAGAACATATGTTCAAGCAGAGATAGCCGCCCCCGTTACGCCGCCGCCTCAGGGGAGAGCAATGACGACCTTTCGGCGTACGGCCAAAGCCTCCCTTCAAAAACCCCTTTAACGGGGAACCCTGGTATCGCCGCCGCAAAGAGGAAGATGGACTAAAGGATTCCGCCCAAGGCCCGATACCACCAAAGTTGTGACGTTTTGCTACGGGAAAGGCGAAACCTGCCAATGCAGGGAAATTCCTTTCCGGCCCTTTAACAGCGACCTTATCGTAGCAGCGCCCGCATACCTATGGAGACAGGTTAACCTGCAAAACCTATGAAGAAAAGTTAACCTGCAAAAGAAGACATTAACTGAGGGTGGGTAGGGTGGGAGAAGCTCTGGAGCCAAGTGAGGATTACCAATTAAGATCCACCCTCTATTGTGTGGGCAGGTAATCCCTCCCCCTACCTGGCCTGGTTTCCCTGGCAACACTTCCCCCAGGTGGGATTGGACAACTGACTGGGGTAGGCGGGGACCTCCAGGTATCCCACCTGAGGGAAGGCAAAGCCTATGTTGATGGGGCCACTCCAGATCCAGGGCTGTGCGCGTCCACGCAAAGGGCGCCCCCCGTTTTTTAAGTGGGGAGCGGTCATTGTGGTCAAGGGCTTAGCAAACAGGGACACTTCTGATCTTCTTCCCTACCGGAATTTCTACTGGGATTTCAGAATTCCAAATATTGCAGGCTTGTTTTTGAAGTGGAAATGATTAATCGGAAATCTTACGCTGAGCTCTCTCCCCATGCAATTGTTGTAGGGCAACTCAGGCATAGAGTTTGTTCACATCCTCCCCAATCTGTGTATTCAGGAGGGAATACTGACAACTGTAGTTCATGTGTAGGTAGCCTTAGGGCTGGGCTACTGCACCAGGCTCTCTGTGGGGCCACCCTTGGTCTTGGTCTGGAAGCTCCAGCTGGTGGAGAATGCGACCGCCATATTGCTGACAACATGTGACACCACTGTTAAAACATCTACATTGGCTGCCCACTTACTACCAATCCATGTTCAAGGTCCTTGTATCAATTTACAAAGTCTTGAACAGCTTACATTATGTCCAAGGTACCTTAGAGCAGTGGTTCTCTACCTGTGGGTCCCCAGATGTTGGACTACAACTCCCATCATCCCTGAGCTCTGGCCTTGCTAGCTAGGGGTGATGGGAGTTGTAGTCCAACAACATCTGGGGACCCACAGGTTGAGAAAGGCTGCCTTAGAGACTGCCTGAATTCTTATATCCCAGCTTGATCAAAGAGATAATCTGCAGAAGCATTGTTGGTCATCCCCTGAGTTGGTGATGCTTATTTGACATCAGCACAAAGTAGAGCCCCTGATGTCATCAACACAGTCCTGTGGAAGGATCTTCCAACAGAGATTCAACAGGCGCCTTCTATTTTAATATTTAAATACTTTTTGAAAACTTCTGTACGCTGTCAGGCTTGCAAAGATGGTTAAGAAAACATCTTCTAATAGTTAACCGATGACCTGGGATTTTATGTGGGTTTATTGTACGGTACAGGTATAATTTGTTATAAACAGCTCTGATATTTTTATGAGATGGTAGTATGCAGGCATTTTAATAAATAAACGAAACAGTGCGGGAGAAGCACTCTTGATGTAGTCATAGGAATGAAATCATGTGGTTTTGATTACATGAGTATCGATTGATATATTTATACCGTATAGGGAAGTTAATTTAAATGCAATTTAATTGGTACGTACTTAACTTGCATGCCACTTTACATTTCAAGAAATCTCGGAGTGTTTGGCATCTCAGCGAAAATCAATCTTTATTACATAAAACTGTGACTTCCGATTTCAGTACAGCTGCTCCTAAAATTCCACACTTTAAGTAACAGAGAGAATACATCTCTAAACAATATACAGTGGTACCTTGGGTTAAGTACTTAATTCGTCTGGAGGTCCGTTCTTAACCTGAAACTGTTCTTAACCTGAAGCACCACTTTAGCGGGGCCTCCTGCTGCCGCCGTGCCGCCGGAGCACGATTTCTGTTCTCATCCTGAAGCAAAGTTCTTAACCCGAGGTACTATTTCTGGGTTAGCGGAGTCTGTAACCTGAAGCGTCTGTAACCTGAAGCATATGTAACCCGAGGTACCACTGTACATTTATAATGTTCTATGGTAAATAATAATATTGTTTAAAAAGGGAGGAATGCGGTTTGACTTCTCAGTAGAATTTTGGTGGAAGAGGCAAGTGAGAGACAGACACCAACAAGGGTTAACCAGCTGTGCCAGCAGTGGCACAATGGAGACAAGGGCAGCTTTAAATGAAATGAAATGAATATTTCATTCGGCCACTCGGCTGCCTGCTCCAATTGCCTCCTTTGCTAGGCCGAGATCTTAATCTAAAGTGACAACAACATCAGTTTCAATGTGCACCAGTCACACAGAACATGACTTCCTTAACATAAACACTATTTACATGGAGAGTCTGGCTAGAGCAGGGAACTGGGAGCGTGCCCGGCCGAAGAGCAAGGCTTACAATGAAGGAGAGCTAACAAGCAACGGAGAATTAGCAGAGGCAAATGAAAGCTTGACCCTCAAAGGGCACATCCCTGACATGTCTGAGAGCAAGGGGGGACGGACTCTGCACGGCTAACCTGGCTTCCTGTAATGACTGTGTCCTTTCAAAGGAACAAAAAAAATAGTAGGACCTCCCCCCCCCCCATTTTTGACACTTAGCTGAATCCTACTTTGCATGATCTAAGAAGAAGGTTATGTGGGATATTCTCAAACACCCAACTCGCTGACCCTTGCTCTTGTTCCTCCATTAATTGTCTTCCATTCATTTCCTCGGCATCCCTGAGCAATGGGCACTTTCAGCTGAGGTAGCTTTTCACATTTCAACTTTCCTTATAAGGAGGATGTTGGGTTGCTGATTGGGACGAAGAGGAAGGAATTCAGTTCAGTTCACATTTGCAGGCGAAACTGCATCATTCACACTTTCCTAAACATTACCTGAGCCAAAACACAGCCATTCTTTGTCATGTTTAGGGAAGCTTTTAATGTTTAATAGGTTATTGTATTTTAGTGTTTTGTTGGAAGCTGCCCAGAGTGGCTGGGGAAACCCAGCCAGATGGGCGGGGAATAAATAAATAAATAAATAAATAAATAAATAAATAAATAAAATAAAAATTAATTTATTTGCTCTTTTCTGAATTTTGCAATGCAGTCCTCCAGCCAGGCAATGTGTCCAAAAACATGCATAGACTAGCATAGAGCATGCATAAAAATGTATATATAATTGTGGAAAATAGTATACAAAATTGCTTTATATGGGGGGGGGGGGGGATTGCTTTGCAAAAATGTGCGTATTGGGCTAAATTGCATGCAAAGATGTGTATATTAGGAGGAATTCACCCTAAAATGCCGATGAAGTTCCATGGCAACTCCCCCCCCCTTAATTGCAAATTTATGCAGAATTGTGATCTGCATTTAAGACTGGAGAAGCTGGGAGAAACTGGAATGGACAGATTAGCCTATTGCTATTTTCAAACAGCTGTAATTGATGGACCACCTTCTTCAACACCCTGGGCATTGCCCTTGCAGAATTTTACCCAGTTCCCCCTGCTTCAGCTGGGGTAATTTGGAACACTTCAGAAAGAGAAGCCTTTGATGTCTGTGTCCCCCCAAGGACTGTCATCCACTGTCATCCTCTGACTTTGGGCTCTCAAATTGCAGTGGCATCCTGTGCAGCGCTAAAATTCACTTCTCGTGTTCCATTCTACAGCATCGCCGTGGTGCCCCAGTTCCACTGCACTATTCATGCCACCCTAAAACTGCCTCTGCTCTGATTGGAGGCATCCACTACAGAAGCCCTAGCTGAGCTTTCCAAACTTTTCATGTTGATGACACTCTTTTTAGACATGCATCAGTTCGCGACACAGGACGTGGGTGGCACTGTGGGTTAAACCACAGAGCCTAGGACTTGCCGATCAGAAGGTTGGCAGTTCAAATCCCTGCGATGGGGTGAGCTCCCGTTGCTCGGTCCCTGCTCCTGCCCACCCAGCAGTTTGAAAGCACGTCAAAGTGCAAGTAGATAAAAAGGTACCACTCCAGCGGAAAGGTAAACAGCGTTTCCGTGCGCTGCTCTGGTTTGCCAGAAGCGACTTAGTCATGCTGGACACATGACCCGGAAGCTGTACGCCGGCTCCCTCGGCCAATAAAGCGAGATGAGCGCCGCAGCCCCAGAGTCGGCCACGACTGGACCTAATGGCCAGGGGTTCCTTTACCTTTTTAATTCAGTTTTACTAGCAAAACAGAGGTTAAACTAGCCCCTTTCCAGCTCCAGGAGGAATTGTGGGGAGCGCTTGCACGACACATCTACACACTGCAGCCAACACACTAAGGTGGTGTCGTGACACACAGTTTGGAAAGCTCTGCCGAGTGAACCAACTCTAAATGTTTATAGTCAGCCCAAGCCCTACTGAAAGCCTAGTCTAACTACAGAAAGGACACACCCATTTACAAAAGTCAGGCTTCTTTATAATGTGCAAGCTCCATTTCAAACTACTCAACAATTGATCAACCCATCCAGTTGGGTATGTGTGCCTGAGAAGCACTCCAGCCAGGGGTCTTGTTATAGGATGGTCTAAAAAGTGCTGAGCCCTGGGTTCTTTTTGCAAAGCCCTGCGTCTCTTCCTGCCTTTCCTTCCTTTTTAAAACTTCCTGTTAAAATATTTTCATATAGACTAAGCACACTGTGAAATGCAAAGCTGGTCCCCTGCCACCTTCATCCACGCCCAGAGGCATGGATACATAAAAATTAGCATATGTAAATTAGTGTTTTGGGCCTGTGTCCCGAGTCCTTTAAGTACCTAGCAGCACCAGCCCTAAAAAACTGTTTTAGTAATAATTTAAGCAAGCATCTCCTAAGCATTAAATAGGTTTTAATATGCTTGCCCCACCAGAGGAGATAGAACTATAGAAATATCATCTCACTTTGCCTAGTCACAACGCTATAAGCCCCCCAGGAAAGCAGAAATTACGAGAGAAGGTTCTCTTTAGAAAATACAGAGATCTCAGCGGCATGGCCTGCATGTTGAGACATTTGCATTCCACATTAAGTGATTTGTTGAAGCTCGTCTCAGTTTTTGCTTTCGTTATGTGAAGAGACAATTCCATGCAGGCCAATTCTGATGCGACAGTACTCACTGTTTCCTCCTGACACCCCGCTAATTCCTGTAAATGTTTCAGTCTTCCAGCATTCTGGCCCAGCATTGTGTGTTCAGGACAGTTATCTGCAAAAAAAGCTGTTTTCATGACTCATATTCAAATCACTGTTGTGTATTGCCTGCACAATATTTTATCCGTTTATTCTTTCGCTGTGAGGGTGGCAGCGATGATGATGCTCTCCACTCAAAAACACATGCATTTCTCTATGAAAGCAATGTAGATCTGAATCCGTTTGAGCATCACATGTGAAGTTGATTTAATTAGGTATTGTATTACTCATTCAATCTTAGTTTTTGGAAGTATGCATCCAGTGATCCTCTTGACTTGGAGCGCAAATACCACTGCTCTGGTGAAGAAGGCCCAGCAGAGAATTTATTTCCTCAGACTTTTAAAGAAGAACAATCTGAGTGAGAGACTGCTGGTGTCCTTCTACCGAGGCTCCATAGAGAGCATTCTCACATACTGTATTTGTGCCTGGTTCTCCAGCTGTACAGCTAGGAAGAGGAAGGTGCTCCAGAAGGTCATAACCACAGCCCAAAGGATTATTGGTCATCCCCTCCCATCTTTGGAAGAACTGTACGGTTCCCGTTGTCTTAGGAAAGCAAACAATATCCTGCAGGATGCATCTCACCCGGGACACAGTCTGTTTGTACTACTGCCTTCTGGCAGGAGATACAGAAACATCAAGTCAAGGACAAATAGACTGAAAAATAGTTTCTATCCAAGAGCTGTGGCCTTCTTAAATGCAGTAACTCGATAGTGTGACCTGGGAGTTTGATGGGTGTGGGTGTGGGTGTGGCTGGAATGTGGTTTGTTTGGTTGTTGTTGTTGTTTTGCTTTTGTTGTTTTTAAGGGATGGCATCCAATTTCGTTGCACTTGTGCAATGTTGCACTTGTGTAATGACAATAAAGAATCTATCTATCTATCTATCTATCTATCTATCTATCTATCTATCTATCTATCTCTTGAGGCTACTGCACATTCTAGATGCTTTTCTGAGCACAGATATTTGCAGCACCCTTACCATCTGCATGCATCCACTGCCATACATGTGAACTTTTTGCTAAATTTTAACGGGCCGCGATACACACATTTACATCTATTTATAGCAGTAAGGTCTCACCTCCCATGAATTATGAGTCTTTTTGCCAACATTTACCTCTGCAAGTCAGAGTTGGCCATCAAGGGGGCTCTTAAAACTTCAATATGAGCACAAGTATCTAGTTATATTTATCAGTCCCATTGATCAAAGTGGCAAGCATCATCTCTGATTTGTAATTCCTGCAAAACTCCTTGTTACCTACTGGGATTTTCTTCCTCTTGAGAAACAATTCGTAAAGAGAAATATGGCTGAGGGGGACAGGAACTCTGTCCATTATGGGCAAAGCTGCCTAAATATAGGAAATCCAGAAAAGCCATCCACAGATGGGTACAATCTTAACCAGTACTACAGGCACAGCTTCTGATACACAACTAATAGAGCAATCCTATATGTGTCTACACTGAAGTAGGCCCCACCAAGGACAATAGGGCTTGCTCCCAGGTATGTGGATATAGGACTGCAACATAAGCAAAGCTGTTTTTTTAGCAGGGATTCGTGAAGGGTGGCTAAAAAGGAAATACAGTGGATGCTCGGACTGCAAACATGATCCGTGCAGGAGGCACGTTCGCAAACCTCAGCACCACGTCTGCGCACGTGTGGGTTGCGATTCAGTGCTTCTGTGCATGCGCAAAGCATGATTTAGTGCTTCTGTGCATGTGCGAGCGCCGAAACCCAGAAATAACCCGTTCCGGTACTTCTGGGTTTGGCGCGGTGAGTAGCCCGAAAACACACAACCTGAAGCACCTGTAACAAAAGGTATGACTGTAGTGTTCAGTTGGAGATAACCTGAGAAAAAAGTTATTTTATTTTATTTATTAGACTTACATACCTGTCCTTCATCCACTAGCTAAATATTCAAGGTAAAAGCACAAATAAATCGTTCAAACAAAAACAAAACAACAAACCCCCCTCCCAGGGGCGGAGGAAGGGGGGTGCTGTGCGGGCAGACCACCCTAGTGTCTTCGCTGAGGGGTGTGACATTTGGTGCAACGCCAGCCCGCGACTCCCAAGCCTACCAATGCAATTCTGGGCTGCATCAATAGGAGTATTGCATCTAGATCAAGGGAAGTAATAGTGCCACTGTATTCTGCTCTGGTCAGACCTCACCTGGAGTACTGTGTCCAGTTCTGGGCACCACAGTTCAAGAAGGACACTGACAAACTGGAACGTGTCCAGAGGAGGGCAACCAAAATGGTCAAAGGCCTGGAAATGATGCCTTATGAGGAACGGCTAAGGGAGCTGGGCATCTGTAGCCTGGAGAAGAGGAGGTTAAGGGGTGATATGATAGCCATGTTCAAATATATGAAAGGATGTCACATAGAGGAGGGAGAAAGGTTGTTTTCTGCTGCTCCAGAGAAGCGGACACGGAGCAATGGTTCCAAACTACAAGAAAGAAGATTCCACCTAAACATTAGGAAGAACTTCCTGACAGTAAGAGCTGTTCGACAGTGGAATTTGCTGCCAAGGAGTGTGGTGGAGTCTCCTCCTTTGGAGGTGTTTAAGCAGAGGCTTGACAACCATATGTCAGGAGTGCTCTGATGGTGTTTCCTGCTTGGCAGGGGGTTGGACTCAATGGCCCTTGTGGTCTCTTCCAACTCTATGATTCTATGATTCTACCCTGAGCCGTCGGGGGAAGGGGGGAGCTGCGCCGCTTTGCTAGCGGGATTCCCCCTTCCCCCTTCATTTTGAATGCTCGGAGGAGGCTTGCGAGTTGCGGGTGGGCAGCACACCAAATGTCCACCATCAGTGGCTTGCTCTGCCCCCGTGGGAGGCTTGCTCTGCCTCTGGCTGCAGGGTGTGCACACTGCTCGGGAGTGCACCCGCCCTGGGCAGCGCGGGCATATGCTCTGCCTCTGCCCCCTCCCACAAACACATTTAAAAGGCTGTAGAATATTAATCAGTCAAAGGCCTTGTTAAAGAAGAACGTTTCTGCCTGGCGCCTAAAGGCCACTAGATGAACCTCCCTGGGAGATCATTCCATTTTCATGTTGCTGCCAAGTTACAGGGAACCAGGCAGAGGGCCTTCTTGGTAGTGGCGTCCTCCCTGTGGAACGCCCTCCCATCAGATGTCAAAGAGAACAACAACTACCAGACTTTTAGAAGACATCTGAAGGCAGCCCTGTTTAGGGAAGCTTTTAATGTCTGATGTATTACAGTATTTTAATATTTTTCTGGAAGCTGCCCAGAGTGGCTGGGGAAGCCCAGCCAGATGGGCAGGGTATAAATAAATTGTGATGATGATGATGATGATCCAGAACTCTCACTGAGGAGGCACACAAAGAAGGGGCTCAGATGATGATCTCAGGGTCCAGACTGGTTTATATGGGGAGAGGCAGTCCTTGTGGTATAGCATATGCTATTATCTGGAAGGCTATGCAGTGTAGCAGCTAAAACATTTGGTGCCCTCCATAGATTTTGTACAACAACTCCTATCACCCCCAATAGTCAAGGAGGAATGGAGTTGAAGTCCAAGCCATCTTGAGGGACACAGGTTCCCCACCCTTGAAGCAAGCAGTTAGGAATGTAAAGGTGTGCCTGTACGCCAAAGGTGTCTGTGTTAAAGAGTTACTAGTGGCCAAACAGATTAAAACACTGAGAAGAACACATCTTTCACATAATAACCATCATCTCACCAACATACAAAAACTAGAAATTAGATTAACTTAGACCAGTTCACTCATACTTGAAATACGAATGCCTACTACAAGTAGATTTATTGAGGATTAACAACTAATAGAACAGTATCTATTTCATGATTGTTAATCCCCAATGAGTGCTTTTTAAATAATTAATTGGCACTTAACGAAGGGATTATGTTCATTGTGGTGTTGTATGGGAAGCAATAAAAGACTTCTATGGATGATTAAATGCCAAAGGGAGTAGTCTCATGATACAGAAGCAGAAAGATGATAAGGGGGGGGGGGAGGGAAGCCATGTAGATCTAAGTGCTTTCCTGTTACCTACCGTACAGGAAATAATGCGTCTTGCTTGTCTGGATAGAGGATAAAAAGGTGGCTGTGGGTGGGTGTAGAAACCAGCCTAATGCACAAAGGATTTTATTATTATTATTTGCATTTGCGGCTCCACCCACATTTGCCTCTGGCCCCGCCCACCACTGACATGTGGCCCCCCAAAACTTATCCAGAAGGGAATGTGGGCCTCTTGGGGTTGAAAAAGCTTCCTAACTTCTTCTTTTTTTTAAGCATATTTATTAAAGTTTTCAAAAAATAATACAATGTAAAATTAAAAAGAAAAAAAAAGAAAATAACAGAGATACAAAAAATACAAAAATAATTAAAAACACATAGAATTTCCATTACTTATTTTCTTTTAACTTATTTTCCAGACCTCCTCATACCTCCCTTTCTTGTATTCCAATTCAAATTGTTAGTTCAGCAAATCCTCACCATTAGTTTTTACTTATTTCTAAACCTTTTTTTTTCATATCTCTTGAGCATTACAGCTGGAAACCACTTAATTTCTGTCCAACATCATTCTAACATTCATTAATTTTACAATATTTCTGTAAATAGTCTTTAAATTTCTTCCAGTCTTCTTCCGCCGACTCTTTTCCCTGGTCTCGGATTCTGCCGGTCATTTCTGCCATTCCCATATAGTCCATCATCTTCATCTGCCATTCTTCCAGACCCAACTTCTGTTCTGGATTGATTTTTTTAATTAAAAAAATTATATCACCTGTGGACAAAAAGGTTGTGGAATGGATGGAATGTAACGCCTATTTCGCTTCTACCAGCTGTATGATTTTGATGGCATTTCAGGAGAGCTGTGGCGGAATAATCAAGCTCATTTAACACTCCTAAGTCGTATGTAGATGTTCTGTTAGCAGCTTGTCATGGTCAGGGTGTGATCTGGGTGAGAATGGCTGTTCCCCCTCCCCTAGTCTCTGAAAAGCGAAGAGGAAGAAAATGTTTCATTCTGCCCTTTGCTACTCCCCTTGTAGAGGACCAGAATTTCTGGAGAAAGGAAGAACTGGGAACTTCCACTGGCATTAATCTATTATAGGAGCTTCAAGTTGGCTTTTGCTGCCTGAGGTTTGATTGAGGCTGGTCTCTCTCCACTACACCTATGGCCGCTAAATTTCCTATACTTTTCTTTATTTTATAAACTTCATTATAAAACCTCAGGACTTGTCATTGTAGACACTGAGAACCAGTGTTTGTTTGTTTAAAAAAATATTTATATCCTGCAATTTCATTAAAAAAACATACACAAAAATAAAAGCCACATAAAAACCAATATCACATATCACAGCCTAGCTGTAAATTATACCCCCCCCCCCTTTAATTAGCTACATACGCCTGGTGGCATAGAAAAGTTTTTAGCAAACATTTAGAAAAGCATAGAGAGGATGCCTGCTGGATCTCTGTTGGAAGAAACTGAGCTGATAATACGGTTGTGTTGACATCTGATGAGCCTTACTAACTCTGGGGACAACCATTGATGCTCCTACAGGTGATCCCAGTGACTGAGCCGGAGTAGAACGGTTTAGGTGGTCCCTAAAGTTCCTTGGAAGGACGTGGGTGGTGCTGTGGGTTAAACCACAGAGCCTAGGACTTGCCGATCAGAAGGTCGGCGGTTCGAATCCCCGCGACGGGGTGAGCTCCCATTGCTCGGTCCCTGCTCCTGCCAACTTAGCAGTTTGAAAGCACGTCAAAGTGCAAGTAGATAAATAGGTACCACTCCGGTGGGAAGGTAAACGGCATTTTCATGTGCTGCTCTGGTTCGCCAGAAGCTGCTTAGTCATGCTGGCCACATGACCCGGAAGCTGTACGCCGGCTCTCTCTTTACCTAAAGTTCCTTGGGCTCCAATTGTTCAGGACTTTGAAAATTAATTCAAGAACTTTGAACCTGACCAGGTAGCAGATGGGCAGCCAATGCAAATGCAAATGTCTGCTATCTGTACCTGCTGGACTTATTCTGCCATGCCAATAGAGCCCCGTGCCTCCCAGCTGACTGGGGACTCCTACCCTGGGCCCCAGACAAGCTCTGCACAGGCCTTTCCCAACTTGATGCTCTCTATATGTTTTAAGACCACAACTCTCATCACCCTTGCCCAATGGGCATGCTTACTGGGAGTTGTAGTCCAAACTCTCTGTAGTCCTCCTCTGGAGGGCACCAGGTTGGGGAAGTCTGTTTTAGAGAAAGGGTAGTTCGCTCATCTCAGTTTTGAAGGGGGTCAAGCCCTCGCCGTGTCTACCCCTCCTGTCTTCCCGCTGGACATGTTTACACGTGCAATGTAAATAACCTCCCCAGCCTGTTAGTGTATTTTAAGAGACTTCAGAGGTTATTTACATTACAGATGTGTTTCCTTAAACCCATCCGTTCCTGAGTAGTGGTATGTTTTGACAGAAGCGTCTCTATGAAATTATAGATTGCACAAATGGAGCTGAATTCAAGTCAATCACAGGGGAGCAAACTCCACGAATCTCGATGAGGTCACACACCTCCTGAAGGATGCAGTTTGTTAATCCGATATCGCAACCAAGGAATTCCATTAATAGACTTGCACGCACGCAACGGCTGTAGAGATCCTTGCTTCTGACAGTGAGTAATGTGTGGGTGAGAGAGGGAGAGAGAGAGAAGGGAGGGTGGAGAGGAGGAGGAGGAGGAAAGAGAGACAGAGACAGAGAGAGGCCCTAGGCAGCTGAACACAGAAAGAGTTGAAGTGAAAGGGACCACAGTTGATCTACCGACAGTGTCATATATATATATATAATTTTTTATTATTACACACACACACACACACACACACACACAAATTTTTATTAGCTTTTTAACATATCATTTTCAACAGTAATTAAACATACTTTTACATCTTATACAATTGTTTTGACTTCCATCAATCTCATCTGAAAATTTTCCAATCTAATCTCTTAGCATGCATTTCTTACTTTCCCTATTACACTTAAATCTCATAACTACTATCTCTATTCTTTTTCTACTTTGTAACGCCATATATTTCTCCTTACAAAACTTCTTGTAGTCCTACAATTGCTCTTCAGGTAGTTCGTACACTTCTTCCAATCTTCTGTAAATGTCTGGTCCCGCAGGTTTCGAATCCTTCCTGTCATTTTGTCCAATTCTGCATAGTCCATTAATTTTGTCTGCCATTCTTCTTTCGTCGGAATTTCTTCTTGCTTCCATTTTTGGGCTAGCAATATTCTTGCCGCTGTTCAGTCTACCGACAGTGTCAAGCCAGCAGCTCAGTTGAGGGCTGCAGCGCAATGGTAGAGCGTTGAATGCAGAAGGTCCAAGGTTTAATCCCTGGCATCTGCATTTAAGTGTGGGAGAGGCTTCTGTCTGAATCCCTAGAGAGCCTCTGCTGGTCATTTGTCTGATGGGTCATTTGTCTGATGGGTCATTTGTCTTACTAGGTACACTGCAGCATCCTGTGAAACATAAGCCCTACTCAATCCTTCTAGTTCAGAGCACAGTGCAGTGGTGCCCCGCAAGACGAACGCCTCGCAAGACGAAAAACCCGCTAGACGAAAGGGTTTTCCGTTTTGGAGGCGCTTCGCAAAACGAATTTCCCTATGGGCTTGCTTCGCAAGATGAAAATGTCTTGCGAGTTCCTGCGGGTTTCCCCCCTCCCCCCCTTTTCCTAAGCCGCTAAGCCGCTTATCAGCTAATAATAATAATAATAATAATAATAATAATAATAATAATTTATTTGTACCCCGCCCATCTGGCTGGGTTTCCCCAGCCACTCTGGGCGGCTTCCATAAAAACCAAAAATACACTAAAATATCACAGATTAAAAACTTCCTTGAACAGGGCTGCCTTAAGATGTCTTCTGAATGTCAGGTAGTTATTTATCGCTTTGACATCTGATGGGAGGGCGTTCCACAGGGCAGGCGCCGCTACCGAGAAGGCCCTCTGCCTGGTTCCCTGTAGCTTTGCTTCTCGCAATGAGGGAACCACCAGAAGGGCCTCGGCTAAAAGCCGCTAAACCGCTAATAGTGCTAATCCGCTAAGCTGTCAATGGGCTTGCTTCGCAAGACGAAAAAACCGCTAGACGAAGAGACTCGCGGAACGGATTAATTTCGTCTTGCGAGGCACCACTGTGGTACCTTGGGTTAAGAACTTAATTCATTCTGGAGGTCCGTTCTTAACCTGAAACTGTTCTTAACCTGAAGCACCACTTTAGCTAATGGGGCCTCCTGCTGCCACCGTGCTGCCGCTGCATGATTTCTGTTCGTTCTCATCCTGAAGCAAAGTTCTTAACCCGAGGTACTATTTCTGGGTTAGCGGAGTCTGTAACCTGAAGCGTCTGTAACCCGAGGTACCACTGTAAAGGCGGCATGCAAGGAGGGCATGTAAAACAGCTGCACCCTGAGGTCTGTTCCACACCAACCCTCCGTGGTGTCTGTGCATACAGCACAAAAGTCTGCCCTGGTGGGTGGGTGGGTGGGTGGGGAGCAGGAAGGATCCAGGCACACAGCACAACACACCATGGCATCACCACAGTGTGAAGCCTTGATTGCTAAGTGTCAGAATCCCAGCCTGACCCAGGAGAGACTGGAGAGACATCTTCAGACTCCACACAGCATCCCCACTCCTGAAGACATAAAATCATATAGCTGTAGAGTTGGGAGGGACTCTGAGGGCCATCTGGTCCAACCCCCTGCAATTCAGGGATCTCAGCTAAGCATTCATTACAGATGACCATCCAATGAAGGAGAGTCCACAACATCTGGAGGTAGACCTGTTCCACTATCCAACAGCTCTTGCTGTCAGAAAGTTCTTCCTGATGTTCAGCCAGAATCTCCTTTCTTGGAACCGAAAGCCGTTGCCTCAGGTCCTGCCCTCCAGAGCAGGAGAAAACAAGCTTGCTCCATCTTCCATGCAACAACCCTTCAGATATTTGAAGATGGCTATTGTATCTCCTCTCAGTCTCCTCTTTTCCAGTCTAAACATACCCAGCTCCTTCAATCGTTCCTCATTTGACTTGGTTTCCAGACCAATGTACAATGGGTAACATATACTTGCAGTTTCACAACCCTCAGCGAAACATAGAAACACATAAAACGTTTTGCCAGACTTGATGAAAAAATAAAATTGTGTGAAAAGTACAGTTGATAGGGATTTTTAACTTGCTGTAGCTGTACGGATTTTTTTTTTTACGGTTGCATTTGCTGATTCATTTCACATTTCACATTTTTGTTTTATGGTTACTGTATATTAATAAAGGGATGACAAGTAGACCACTAGTGGTTGCGTGTCGAACATGGGGAAGCAGACTGAGACAGCAATATCACAATTTTTTTCTCAGTAGGAAGGAAACCTCATTTATTTCAAGGGGAGTTCTGTGCTTAGGCTGTGATACTATACTCCTATATACCGGGGGCAAGCTTCATTGGAAACAATGGGTCTTACTCTGAGAAGACATTTATGCAATTGCACTTCTGTGTACTGGAAGTTGTGTGTGTGTGTGTGTGTCTGTATGTTTGTGTGTGTAGGGGAGGGTATCCCCTACCAGAGCAATTTCTCTAAAAGCAGTAGGGGGCTGGAGCAGAGGGAACACTCTGAACATTAAGTATAACACAGCTGCGCTCTGTTTATGCTTAGGCTACAATAAAAAAAGCTATAAAATTTGAGATGTCAGAGCGCCACTTTGCTTTATTTATACTGTTTCCTCTGAGCTCTGTCACCCAGCACATTCATCTCCTCAGCTCCAGCAAGAACGGCAAAGATTAAAATATCACAGCTCAAAATAGGAGTCAAGAGGAAGGATATTCATCATAGCCCTATTATTATTTTTAATGTACCAAAAAATGTAAATAGGGTAATGATGTTGGCTTACAGTCATACCACTCTCCTTTTGGGTGGGTTTTAGTGTATGGAATGGGGAAGGTTTTGCAGATCTGAGACTTCCTTGGAGCGGGTGATGTATTATGCAAATAACAAGGGTCTTGGTGGGTTTTCCTATTTTTTAAAAAAGACTCATTCATCGTTTTCTGGGGTTTCCCCTTGTAGAAGCAGAAAAGCTCAGGGTAGCATTTTTGAAAATGAGTTTTTAAATAGGACACCTACGTACCAGATCCAGACTAAGTTAGCAGATCCTGGTTTCTGCTGAAAGCAACAAGTCCCAATTGTTCCGGAGTGTGGTTGGCACTTCAGTGTGTGAAGAAGTGGTCCCCTATCCCTTGAAAGAGAAAGCAGTGTGGCCATTTCTAAAGAAGGCAGCTTAAAACTTATTAGTTTGGGCAAGTGCCTTCTTTTGGAGGACGATGGCGGAGAGAGTTGCCTTTTATTGAGGGCAAGGCAATATTGCTCCTTCTCAACCTTTCTGCAGCTTTTGATATCATATCCTCTGTGGGGTGGGGATTGGATACACCATCTTCCAGTGGCTTCAGGCCTACTGATGAAGCAGAGAGTAGTATTGGGAGAACGTTGACAGTTATGCTATGTGGTGCCCCAGGCCATTGGGAGTGAGCAGTAGGGGTTTGGGGCAAGGTGCCCCCAATATGCTGACGACACCCTGTTTGATTTCTCCACAACATCTGAGTCAGCAGAGGGTGTGTAGCGCTTAGGCTGCTGTCTGAATGCAGTGATGTGCTGGATGAGGAAAAGTTAGGTAAGCACCAATCCTGACGAGACAGAGGCTCTGTGGGTGAGTGGTACTTGTGTCAGGGAAACTGGTCAGTTGCCTACTCTGGATGAGGTTGCGCTTCCTCTGAAGTAGCACATATGCAGCACACGGCTCTGTCCCTTTCCCCAACTCCCAGAAAAGCCCCCAAGAGCCGCACGGAGCATGTGTGCGGCTCTTGGGGGCTTTTCCTCCTTGGAGAAAAGCCTGCAAGCACCTGCTGAGCAGAACATGGGATGCATACAGGCTCTGCTCAGCACTCCCTTTAAAGAATATTTTTTTCCTTGCATTCCCCCTCTAAAAATTAGGTGCTTCTTATGGTCAGGTGCGTCTTATGGAGTGAAAAATACGGTAAATAAATTAGCTGCAAACCTACATGCTGGAATTTACTGAGATTTGAGGAGGGAGGTTCTATCAAGTGCTGATTCCATTGCCCTCTCATACAGAGGTTTTCAATTGTTTTGAGTCCACGGCTCCTTTGACCAACTACATTCTTTCTGCAGCACCCCTGTGGGACTCAGGAACCCAGTGATGTCACCCCTTTCCTGCAGAGCTGGCACCCTCTCATCCTTTTTCAAACACCCTCCCTTGTCCCTAAGTGTTCCCTCGGCCTCCTCTCTTCTCCCCTCTCCTTGGGAGTCCTCTGGGCAGCCACAGCTGCTGCCCCTGGTCTCCCCTCCTAGCCAGCCCCAGAGGCACCATTTGCCTGGGGAACTTGTAGCCAGGGCTGCTGCAACAAACCTTTGGGAGGCAAAGACATGAGAAGGCATCAGAGGAGAGAGGGAAGGAAAAGGAAAAGGCACCCCAGGGTGCCATGGCACGCTGGTTGAGAGCCACTGCTCTAATAGAATGTGGAAGTGGAAGTTAATGAAATGCTATGAAATTCTGCAAAGAATTAATGGAAAGGGAAGTCAAATTTATTATCTTCTGTAGCAAACAATCAGCTCCAGAAACGTCAAGAGGATATAACCAGTTTCTGCCGTATAGGCGTTTCGAATTAAAGTTTGCTAAATGACGGCTAAGCCACATCCATTCAGACGAAATATTCTGTAGCTGGACGCCTTTAAATAATAAGAGTGAAACACAGGTAATCCAGTAAATGCACTCAAGATTAATATTTACGCAAACCCCGAAGGCTTCCCAAGGTTTGCTGTGTTTCAGCGTTTAGGCAACCCTAGACAATAAAAGCAGAACAGGCCATTTGCTATCAGTTACATTTTAACCAGAGGTTTTCCTAATGCCAGTTGGCTGACACTGATGCTTTGCTGACTTAATAGCATTTGTTTAGATATATTTAGTAACAGTCTTAATGTTGTCTAGACTACACATCAAAATGACTGCTAATGCAGCTCTGATCAATTTTCTGTAAAAGGACAGGCCAGCAAAAATAAGTAAGCATGGCTTGTCATGTTTGCAATTAATATATATATATATAGTAAAGTATCACCGAAATGGAGGTCGTATTTGAGCTAAGCAAGATAAGATGTGCAAGAGTTCTGCTGCATCTTACTTAAACTTAGAATGCATATGTACATGAAGCATTCCTTATGGGGTAGGGGGAGGTAGCTGAGGTCCCCCCCCCCCCCGGATCTTATAAAAGGGGATGTCTACATCTTGCTCCATCTTGCCTCCCTCAAAGCATCATGGGAAATGTAGTTCACCCATCACAGAGTCACAACTCCCAGCACCCTTAACAAAGCACCCCAGGTTTTTTGGGGAGAAGTCATGTGCTTTATGTGTATGGTGTGGATGATGCCTTATATCCCATTGGACTCGGTGAGGTTTCTTACATTGCGATTAACTTGCCCTGTTTTCAGTGTGACCTAAGATCAAGCTCCATAGCTTGGCCAGTAGAGCATGAAACTCTTAATCTTAGGGTTGTGGGTTCGAGCCCCATTCGGTAAAAGATTCCTGCATTTCAGGGGGTTGGACGATACTTGTGGTCCCTTCCAACTCTAGAATTCTATGATTCTATGAAGTCTTGAAGTGTGGATTCAACCCAAAGTACGTGCTTGCACACCTTCCAAATTTGCTGATTTCCACTTTTGCCACTCAGGTTTTGAATTCAAATTTCAAACGTCAGCACGGTCCCAGGAGAGCCACACTGTATGCTTCTTCTCAAAGTGTCAATTGGCTCTGTGTTCAACATCCCAGCAAGGAAGGCCTGGTTTGTAGCTCCATTAGCTGACAACCCATTACTGGCATTAGAACAAAACGTGGAGCTGGCAACCATCAGTCTGGACAGCTTTGTTGAAGGCAGAGCTTGGTAAGCAGAAAGCAGAAAAATGGCAGCATTGCTGGGGCTGCTAACTTGCCCTGCTTCCAAATCATTTCCAGGGTGTCCATTTTCACTCTGAGGCAAAGGTGTTCTGTTTATGGAGCTTTGTCACAGACACCTGTGGCCATTCAATGGCATGTGGCTTAGCTAGGCACACCTCGAGGTACAGAGGAACATTCATCTCAGCCATCGTTGCCCTTAAAAGCTCATTAAGCTCACATGCAGAATCCAGCGGCAAGGTTATATTGCGCCCATTGACATTGTTTAATGTTAAAGACAAATGATTATTCTTTTCTGTATACACCGCGGGAACTTTTTAAGTGTATATTGTCCTTGGAGTAATGCGATATGTAAATGTTATTGTTAGGAATTTGGCACTTGGCAGTATATTTTACGTCATATAGCTGCCTTGGCTGAACACTAGCCTTAGTTTTAGACAATGTACCCCTGTAAGCCAGGGATGGTTGGCAGAGATCACCTGGGAGCTTTTCGTGTCGGTGAACTGACAGCTTGTATTGGTTTTCTGCACCCTGTTTTAAATCACCACATTGCATCAACACTCAACGAACTAAATTGCATTCGTTCTGGAGTTGGGAACCTGCAGCATTCCAGATGTTGTTGGACTCCAAATCCCTTCTGCCCCAGGGATGATGGGAGTTGTAGTCCAGCAACACCTGGAGAGATTCAAGTTCCCTGCCTGTGTGTTATGTCGCTGCTGCAAACTGTTCCATGCCCTGAAGAAATGGCCAGGAATTCTCAGCAAGGTGGCCAGGAAGATGATGGAACATTGTCCCTGTTTGCTGTGGCAGCTAGAAATACTTTTTTAAGCTTAGTGTTGTTGTCTTTTAAAAAGCTAAAGTAAAAGAGAGAGAGAGAAGTCACAGCAGGAACCATAGCTGTCAAGTGTCCCTTATTTGGCGGGAAAGTCCCTTATCCCAGCGCTGTGTCCCGCTGCTGTCCCTTATTGATGATGTCCCTTAAATTTCCCGGGTTTCAAAAGAAGCAGCTCCTCTCCCTCCCTCCCTGCTGGCCAGGGAGGAGGGAGGCTCCAACTGTGTTGCTTGGCTGCATTGCTCACCCAATAAGGAGTCTAAGAACGACTGGGGGGTGGAGCTTGCATGCCTCGTGCCGATCAAATTGGCTGCGTTGCCTGGGGACTCGCCTTTGCTCAGCGCTTCCCAGCAGAGAGGTGACAGTGGTTTTCCTTTCTGCATCCCCTTTGCTGGGTTGCTGTGCTGTGGGAGCCACCGCTTGAGGCTTCGTTTGGCTGCTGGCTGGGCTTTCTGCCTTTGGCTCGGAGGGGCTCAGAAGTTGAACATACCTGTGCTTGGAAAATCCCTTATTTTGGCTGCTGATCCCTTATTTTTGAGGCTGCTGGTCCCTTATTTTCAAATCTGTAAGTTGACAGCTATGGCAGGAACACAGGCATTTTCCTGGCCACCTGTCAGAATGCCTGGCCCTGAGGAGAAGGTCCTGTTTGGTTCTTTTCCCACGCTTGGCAATGAGTGAGTGCCCGGTGAGTTAGGCTCCTGAGGGTATCTTCTGAACCCTGGGGCCTTCAGTCAGGGCTGACTGATGGTGCCAGGCCTGCGCTTGGTCACAGTCTTCCCCACTATGGTGAGACATGCTATATTTGTGCTTGAAAGGAGGTAATTATTTCTAAATTTGCACCTATACAGAAAAATTAGCATATTTATTTAATTTATTTAAAATATTTATAGACTGCCATTAAGAGTAAAACTTGCTCAAGGCAGCTTTCAAGGCGAATGCAAATTGTATGCAAATCCCTGTCTTCTTTTTTGGGTGTGTGTGTGTGTGTGTGATGCATCTGGCAATGCAATGCAACACTGGTGGTGTAAAAGTTCTGGCAATGCAGAAGTGGCTGCCCTAATGGGTCAATACAATCTGACGCACATTCTCTTGGCAATCGAATGGAGCTGCTCTCCCTGCTATGCTGCATTCCTGAGAGTGGAGGAAGTTACCATGAGTTCTTGCTGGATGTCTGTTTATGATCTGCAAACTTTGAAAAAGTCGGTATCGTGCTTAGAAAGGAATTCCCCTTTGATCCAGTAGGATCCCTTTGACTCCCTTTCTCTGCTTTTGAATATATCATCTTAAGAGATACTGCAGAACCTCCCCACCATTAAACTTTGACAGAGGAGTACCTTCATTTGATAAGCTTCCAATCGCCTCCACATTTCCCTGTCCGTAAGTCCCACCAAACACAATGGGGCTACTGCTGCCAGATGTGCATAGGCAAGCACTGGCCATTCAGTCTGCTTGTCTCAAAGCTGACTCTTTCTCACCGGACACTGGATAACCCACCCCTCCACCCACAGGAGGAAACACCGAGGGGCCAAAGGGTCTTCAGCCCTCCCAATAAAATATTTGAGGGGGCATTGCCATTCAAATGGTGTGCGTGTGCCGCACCATGTGATCGATTATGTGGTGTGGAGCTTACCTGCAACCCCCGCCCCCAATATTTTATTCAAGTTGGCACCTCTGCCTCCAGTTTGACTCTTTTCAACCTTATTCTGGAGTTGCTCCTGATATTGCTAGCTTGGTGTGTGTGTGTAACAAGGGGGGTGCAGTAGTTGCGGCACACCCCATGTGTCCCCACTGAGGGGAGTAACAAAATGGTGGGCGGCACTCACTGCAGGGCCTGCAGCCATAGCTGTCAACCTTCCCTCTTTTTTTGCGGGAAATTCCCTTATTCCAGCGTCGTTTCCTGCTGCTTCCCGCTGCTATCCCGGATTGTTAGATATCCCGTAGACTGTCCCCGGGACAGGTGAGGCTGCTGATCCCTTAATTTCGAGGCTGCTGATCCCTTATTTTCAAATCTATGCCTGCAGCGCGCCCGAGCCACGCATCTCTCCTGGGAGTGGCGCAGTGGCTTGAGCGCCCGCAGGCTCCGCGCTGCCCCAAACAGTCCACCCGTTGCCTCCCCCTCAGCTGTAGGGTGGCTGAGTGGGAGGAGGCAGGCAGACTCCTTGGAGGCCTTGTGGTGCCTCCGCGGACAGCTGGCCCTGCCCCCGCCCCCGATCGGCTTGCTCCGCCGCTGGGGGTGAACGTGCTTCCCCATTGGGAGGAAGTCTTGAGGGGCTTTCATCCAAATGGGAGGGGAGATCACAAGATCACCTACTTCCTTTTGCGACTGATCAGAGCAGAGTGAGCGACCTTCTTTGTTTTTTTAATATAAAATTTTATTGATTTTTTAACATATCATTTTCAAGTAATTAAACATACTTTTACATCTTAAACAATTTTTTTTACTTCCATCAATCACATCTGAAAATTTTCAGTCTAATCACATAATATATACAGTGGTGCCTCGCAAGACGAAAAGAATCCGTTCCGCGATTCTCTTCGTCTAGCGGTTTTTTCGTCTTGCGAAGCAAGCCCATTGACGGCTTAGCGGATTAGCAGCTTTTAGCGGCTTATCAGCTTAGCAGATAAGCAGCTTAGCGGCTTAGGAAAAGGGGGGAAAGGGGGGGGGAGTCGGAAAAACTCGCAAGACATTTCGTCTTGTCAAGCAAGCCCATAGGGAAATTGGTTTTGCGAAGCACCTCCAAAACGGAAAACCCTTTCGTCTAGCAGGTTTTTCGTCTTGCGAGGCATTCGTCTTGCGGGGCACCACTGTATTTCTTACTTTCACTATTACATTTAAATATCATATCTAATACAGTGGTGCCCCGCAAACAGATTGAAAAAGTGCTTAGTAAATCTGATTCACAAAGACCAGGCGGGTTTTTTACCAAATAGATATTTGAAAGACAATGTGAGACATGTGGTTAACATAGTTGAGTATTTGGAGATGAATAATGATAAACCGGAGATTCTGATGTTAATAGACGCGGAAAAGGCGTTTGATAACGTCTCCTGGTTGTTCCTAATGAAATCTATCGAAAGGGCTGGGATAGAGGGCGAGTTTATGAAAGGAATACAGGCAATATACTCAGCCCAATCTGCCAAACTGATAATAAATAGCAACCTAACAAATACATTCAAAATCGAGAAAGGGACAAGGCAGGGTTGCCCTCTCTCTCCGCTCTTATTCATTATGGTCTTAGAAGTATTGGCAAACAAAATAAGATCAACGCCGGAGATACAAGGGATTAGGATAGGATAGGATCAAAGGAGTACAAATTGAAAGCCTACGCGGATGACCTGATGCTATCCTTGGAAGAACCGCATGGAAGCATTAGTAAAGCGCTGAAGACATTAGAGGAATACGGTAAACTATCCGGTTTTAAACTGAATAAACAAAAAACAAAAATGCTGGCAAAGAACTTGGGAAATGAGGAAAAAGAAAAATTAGAGAGTCAATGCGGAATTAAGGTGGCAAAAAAAATAAAATACCTAGGAATATGGCTTACATCAAAAAATATAAATTTAATTGAAGATAATTATTCGCCAGCGTGGAAAGAAATTAAAAAAGACCTGGATGTTTGGAATAGAGCCAACCTCTCTTGGTTGGGCAGGATGGAAGCAATAAAAATGAATATACTTCCCAAGATGCTGTTTCTGTTTCAAAATATTCCCGTTATTAGAGGGTCCAAAATATTCAAAGATTGGCAGAAGGTCCTTTCGAGATTCATCTGGCAGGGAAGAAGGCCAAGGATCAGATTTAAATTACTTACGGATCGGAAGGAGAGAGGTGGTATCGCAGTCCCCAACTTAAAGCTGTATTATGAAGCAGCCTGCCTCTGTTGGGTCAAGGATTGGATAACCCTGGAGAACACCGACTTATTGGATTTAGAAGGGGCGGACAACAGGTTTGGATGGCATGCCTACCTATGGTCAAACAAAGAGAAGATCCACAAAGGATTCTCGAGTCACATTATTAGGGGCCCTTTGTACGAAGTTTGGGAAAAAAAACAAAAAATTATTAGAAAAGAAAACTCCCTGGTGGCTGTCCCCAACAGATATCTTAATAATTAAAAAAACAAATATGGAAGAGAAAAGATTGACATATGAAGAGTTATTGGTAAGATCTCAAGACAGCTGGAAACTAAGACCATACGAGGAGTTGAAGGGAAAGCTGACGAGCTGGTTACAGTACCACCAAGTTAATGCAATGTGGACAGAGGACAAGAAAATAGGAATGAACGAAAAGAAGTCCAAATTCCAGATTGAAATAATCGAAAGTAAATCTAAGCTATTATCCAAAATGTATAATATATTATTGGAATGGGATACAAAAGACGAAGAAATTAAGGAAGTTATGGTTAAGTGGGCGATAGATCTGGGGCATAACATAGAGTATGAGAAATGGTCAAAATTGTGGAAGGAGGGAATAAAATTCACGGCGAGTGCTGCTATCAGAGAAAACCTAGAGAAGATGGTATATAGATGGTACCTAACACCAGAAAAACTTAGCAGGATGTATAAGACTGGTAATAAGGCTTGCTGGAAATGCAAAACAAAAGAAGGTAATTTTATACATATGTGGTGGGGTTGTGAGGAAATGAAAAAATTTTGGAACCAGATATATAGTGAGTTAAAAAAAATACTTAGATACACATTCCCCAAAAAACCAGAAGCCTTTTTATTAGGAATCATTGGAGAGGAAATCAGGAAGGAAGATAAAACTCGATTTCAATACTCAACTGCAGCAGCCAGAATACTAGTCGCTCAAAATTGGAAAAACACAAACATACCAACGGTGAAGGAATGGCAAACAAAATTATATGACTTTATTGAATTGGCAAAAATGACGCAAAGAATTAGAAATCAAAAAAATGCAAAGTTAAAGGACGATTGGAATAAATTTTTGGTCTATATTGAAGATAAATTAGGAAACCTACCAACTATAGCAGGTCAGTTATAAAACTTCCGGTGCATAAACCATCTACTAATACCAGCTGTTAAAACTAAACTATTAAAAGTAGAAATCCGAAATCAGCAGGGAAGGAAGTCAGATTTTTAATGTATTAGTCTCTCTTTTTTCTTTTTTTCTCTTTTTTCGTTTGCTTTCTTCTTCTTTGGATGTGGTTTTTTTTTTCTTCTCTTCACTTTTAAGTGCCTTTTTTCTTTTTGAAGTTTTTTGTTAAGATACTTAGTGAGTAGTTGCATTTGTGTTTTTCTTCTCAAATGCATTTGCTTCGCTTTTTCTTGTATTTTGTGTTTAAATGAAACTCAATAAAAATATTTAAAAAAATAATAATAATACAGTGGTGCCCCGCAAGACGAATGCCTCGCTAGACGAAAAACGCTCTAGACGAAAGGGTTTTTTGTTTCTTGAGTTGCTTCGCAAGACAAATTTCCCTATGGGCTTGCTTCGCAAGACGAAAACGTCTTGTGGGTTTGCTTCCTTTTTCTTAAAGCCGTTAATACCCGGGGAATCTGCGCTCTGCAAGACGACAAAATCGCAAGACTAAGCAACTCGCGGAATGAATTAATTTCATCTTACGAGGCACCACTGTATCTCTCTTCTTTCTCTTCTTTGCAATATTTCATATATTCCTCCTTATAATTAATAATAATAATAATAATAATAATAATAATAATAATAATAATAATAATTTATTATTTATACCCCGCCCATCTGGCTGGGCCTCCCCAGCCACTCTGGGCGGCTTCCAAAAGAATATTAAAATACTATGATACATCAAACATTAAAAGCATCCCTAAACAGGGCTCCCTTCAGATGTCTTCTAAAAGTCTGGTAGTTGTTGTTCTCTTTGACATCTGGTGGGAGGGCATTCCACAGGGAGGGCGCCACTACCGAGAAGACCCTCTGCCTGGTTCCCTGTAACTTGGCTTCTCGCAGTGAGGGAACCGCCAGAAGGCCCTCGGTGGTGGACCTCAGTGTCCGGGTAGAACGGTGGGGGAGGAGACGCTCCTTCAGATATACTGGACCGAGGCCGTTTAGGGCTTTAAAGGTCAGCACCAACACTTTGAATTGTGCTCGGAAACGTACTGGGAGCCAATGTAGGTCTTTCAAGACCGGTGTTATATGGTCTCGGCGGCCGCTCCCTGTCACCAGTCTGGCTGCTGCGTTCTGGATTAGTTGTAGTTTTCGGGTCACCTTCAAAGGTAGCCCCACGTAGAGTGCATTGCAGTAGTCCAAGCGGGAGATAACCAGAGCATGCACTACTCTGGCGAGGCAGTCCACAGGCAGATAGGGTCTCAGCCTGCGTACCAGATGGAGCTGGTACACAGCTGCCCTGGACACGGATTTTTTTTTTTTTTATAAATATTTATTAAGGTTTTTTTTATAAAAGAAATGGACAGATAATAGACAACATTAGTTATGTCATAACAAAAATCTCATAACTTCTTTGGACTTCCTGACGTCTCCTGCTCCCACTTACATCGTTGAATAATTTTTTCAAGCAAATTATCATCTTATTTACCATCTTATTTCCACTCATTTAAAAATAGTCTAACAATTCTCCAGAAGGTTTATATTTTCCTTAATCTCAATTATCGTCAAATTCCGGTCTAATTTAGTGGTGGCCAATTATTTTATGATCAAGCATCCTTCTTAACATTCAACCAAATTACAATATTTTTGTAGATAAATCTTAAATTTCTTCCAATCCTCTTCAATCCTTTCTTCTCCCAGGTCTCGGATTCTGCCAGTCATCTCCGCCAGTTGCATATAGTCCATCAGCTGCATCTGCCACTCTTCCAGTGTGGGTAGATCTTGAGTTTTCCAGTTCTTAGCGATGAGTATCCTTGCTGCCGTTGTTGCATACATAAAAAATGTTCGGTCCTTTAACCTGTGCCTCCATGGACAGCTGTGAGTCCAAAATGACTCCCAGGCTGCGCACTTGGTCCTTCAGGGGCACAGGTACCCCATTCAGGACCAGGGAGTCCTCCACACCTGCCCGCCTCCTGTCCCCCAGAAACAGTACTTCTGTCTTGTCAGGATTCAATCTCAATCTGTTAGCCGCCATCCATCCTCCAAAACTTCTTGTAGTCCTACTAGCGTAATTTGTTGATTACAGTTGCTCTTCAAATAGTTCGTATATTTCTTCCAATCTTCTGCAAATCTCTGGTCCCACAGGTTTCGAATCCTTCCTGTCATTTTATCCAGTTCTGCATAGTCCATTAATTTTACCTGCCATTCTTCTTTCGTGGGTATTTCTTCTTGCTTCCATTTCTGGGCGAGCAACCTTCTTTGAAAGGATACTCCACCCACACAACCACTTCCTTCTCATTGCCGCAGCTTCCTCCAGTGGTGGTTTTAGGGTGGTGTGACAGGTTCAGCGGCGCTAGGCACCAGTGCCTCAGGGGGTGCTGCAACAATGATGCAGAACGGAGCACAAATAGGCGTGTGTGTGTGTGTGTGTGTGTGTGTGTGTGTGTGTGTGAAATTTTAACGTCACACAGGGTACTGCTGAAATTTGAGAACCCAAACTCCTCCTCTGTTTCCTCTGTCCCATCCTTGGGCAGTGTTGGGATTAACCAGTAGGAATCTGTTGGGTGTTTCTCAATGGGCCTTTGGTGCAGCATCCTGCGTAATCTTATAATTGTTTTCCATTGGGTTTGGGCTTGTGAATTTGGCAGGAAGTGGATTTGGTCATAGATAAGCACCCCCGAGGCACACTTGGGCATGGGGCCCCTTCTCCAATCTCCTTCCATGACCGACCAGCATGGGAAGCTGTGGGGTCGAGTGCTCCTGGGGACTTGGTGAGTGCCCCCTGCTGAATAGCAGAGATAGGGTGCACCTGTCATACCACAAAAACCCATGGCTCCCCTTCTTGGGCAGCTGGGAAACTTTGACTCACATATCGCTGCTAGGCTGATGTAGCACAGGTCAGGCAGTGTTACCCGGGTTGGTAGAATGAAAGTTTACCCTCCTGCCGGCACGCGTTCAACTTACTCATGTTTAGCTAATTGGGATGCATATCCCCAAGGAGTGTTGAGCAAGTATAACACTAAACCAAAGCTGGCCTCTGCAGCCTCTGGAGTAACTCTGGCTCTTCCTGAGGATTTTGTATTTTTAACATAACCTCTTGACATCTATGGGACGTGGGTGGCACTGTGGGTTAAACCACAGAGCCCAGGACTTGCCAATCAGAAGGTCAGTGGGCACCACAGTTCAAGAAGGACACTGACAAACTGGAACGTGTCCAGAGGAGGGCAACCAAAATGGTCAAAGGCCTGGAAATGATGCCTTATGAGGAACGGCTAAGGGAGCTGGGCATGTTTAGCCTGGAGAAGAGGAGGTTAAGGGGTGATATGATAGCCATGTTCAAGTATATAAAAGGATGTCACATAGAGGAGGGAGAAAGGTTGTTTTCTGCTGCTCCAGAGAAGTGGACATGGAGCAATGGCTCCAAACTACAAGAAAGAAGATTCCACCTAAACATTAGGAAGAGCTGTTCGACAGTGGAATTTGCTGCCAAGGAGTGTGGTGGAGTCTCCTTCTTTGGAGGTCTTTAAGCAGAGGCTTGACAACCATATGTCAGGAGTGCTCTGATGGTGTTTCCTGCTTGGCAGGGGGTTGGACTCAATGGCCCTTGTGGTCTCTTCCAACTCTATGATTCTATGATTCTATGAATCCCTGTGATGGGGTGAGCTCCCTTTGCTCGGTCCCTGCTCCTGCCAACCTAGCAGTTCAAAAGAACCTCAAAGTGCAAGTAGATAAATAGGTACCACTCCGGTGGGAAGGTAAACGGCGTTTCCGTGCGCTGCTCTGGTTCGCCAGAAGCGGCTTAGTCATGCTGGCCACATGACCCGGAAGCTGTACGCTGGCTCCCTTGGCCAATAAAGCGAGATGAGCGCTGCAACCCTAGAGTCGGTCACAACTGGACCTAACGGTCAGGGGTCCCTTGACATCTGCTTCAAGCCTTTGGAATGGAGTATGTTGCACTGCTCACTAACTAAGCAAGCTAAGTGGTTAAGCCAATAAATTGGAATGCCCGAAAGCTGCTGGAGAATCTTAAGTAACGCAGATACACTGCAACACGCCATTTGTACGTGTTTTTACAGCAGGTTTTGCTAGGCTGGATCTACTCAGAGCACACCTAGCAAAAGCTATCCCATATCACCCCAGCCTGCAGAGCTAGATATTCGGTGATATCTGTATCTTGTAATGCTAGATGATTTGTTCCTTGTCTGGATGTTTTGATTTTGGTTGAAGAAAAAAAACAAGAACCGCCAATGATATGGAGATGACCTATGGTTGTAAGCAATGAAGGATTAAGAAAGATGTCTGGGACTTTGAACTAGGAGAAAGAAATCAGAAATCAGTGTGGAGCATGTACAGATATGATTTTAACAAGGGATGGTATTCATGTGTGTCCTTAAATACCAGAGCTAGCTATATGGTGCTACCCAAAAGAAAGTTGGTTTTGGTTCACATCTTAATGTGCACCTACCTAATTTGCATTTTCTGAAAAAAATACACTAGGGGTAGCAGATCCCCAGTTTGAAAACCAGATCTGGTGTTCCAAGGAAATTTTCTTCCCCTCTCCCAAAGTTTCTGATTATTTTAGTGGAAGTGGCAAAAAAGGTGTTGACACAGTGTATGGGGCATGTGTGTGTGTGGAGTTCAGCCTGCCAACACAGGTGCAAATAGTCACCAAATCATTTGATGAGTGGAGAGGCAGTGATAGACACCCCCCCCCCTTAGTTGTTCTGCACAAATAGATTATTAGAGTATTAAAGGGAAAATATGTTTTGCTTTCCTATGAGTCAGTCTTAAAGTGCCTAGGGTAAAGGTTAATGCAATATGACTGGTTGAGCATTGAGGCTAGGGCAGGGGTCAGCAAACTATTTCAGCAGGGGGCCAGTCCACTGTCCCTCAGACCTTGTGGGGGGCTGGACTATATTTTCTGGGGAGAAATGAACAAATTCCTATGCCCCACAAATATGCAGCTGTCCCTCATGAGGATTGAACCTGCAACCTTGGCGTTATCAGCACCATGCTCTAACCAACTGAGCTATCCAGCTGATCATATCAACACCTATCAGCCACAGTCACCATGACCAATGGCAAGGGGTCCAGAAGCATCTTGAAGGCCACAGGTTAGCCATCCCTGGCAGACACCTTCCTCTTAGAGCATGGAGGGCATTCTCCAATGGCTGAGCTTGGTTGACCCTAGCAGGTCCCTGTGTGCTGTTGACATAACCTGTGTTACAAACCCATCCGAGACAAAGGACCGAGAACCGTCATAACCCAACGTAGCTCTGTTGTAGTTTATAGTGAACAGATAAGTGAGGGGGAGAGGGGTGGGGAGAGAGAGACAAAGCGACAAGATGAAAGATAATTATTGCTTTCAAGCCTGACTGTGGTGACTTCTTAATTGCTTCGATAAAGCAAATTTCCACACTGCAAAACTTATTAGAACAGTCCCTGCATTCATCTCTCCTCGCTGGTAAGCTTGTTCACAGCAGCACCCACTGGAGGCAACAAGCAGTCGCCGTTATCGCTGCAGTCCCCCCCCCCCCCATGGATGGGAGACGGTACAATGATACCGTGCTGTTAGCCACAGAGGACCTGGCACAGATGCCTGTAACATTAGGTTCAGGGTTTGTCTTCGCTGTCCGACTGCATTGCTTGAGATTACTTAAAAGCAAAAACACCTAAACTTTGTCAGCTTGAACTGATTTGTTAACTGAATTAAAGCAAGATTTTTTTTGATGCAAAAAAAAAAAAAGTTTCTCTATTTTTAGCTGTTTAGGGCTCAATCTAGGACAGGCCTGTGGATAGCAATGGGTGGGTCTATCACTTCGGTTTCGCTCAGTTTCTCATTTTTTCCACTTTTAATGTATGTGTATCAGTTTGCTTAAGAGAAAAGTCTTCACAATAATCAGCATTTAGTGTGCATTTCACCTAACCTACACATTTTTGTATGCCTCTTATACACGTATCGGCACATCAGTGTTCCCTAATGCATTTTTCTTTTGTGTTAGATCTGCTAATACGTACATTTTATGCACACTTTCCCACAACATATGTATTTTTGTACTTATCATTTGGTTGAAGAACTGCATTGCAAAATGAGGGGGAGTACAGATTTTGGACGGCGGCATTTTTTGTGGTGTATATTGTTTCAGGAAATGCAAATTTGGGCTGTTTGCATTAAAAGACAAACTGAATGGAACCCCCCCAAATCCATTCCTAGCTGTAGATAACAACAACTACTACTACAACAACAATGTAAACAACTGGAGGGTCGCAGGTTTCCAATCACTGATGTAGACATACTTCTCTATGGTTCCATCTGCACTATACATTTAAAGCAGTATCGTACCACTTAAAACAGTCATGGCTTCCTCAAGAGAAGCCTGGGTGGGACCTGTAGTCTGTTAAAGGTGCGAGAGCTGTTAGGAGACCTCCTATTGCCTTTGCAGAGTTACAATTCTCAGAGTGCTTTAACAATCAATCCCTGTTCCCTGTTCCCAGATAACTCAGGGTTTCCCAAACTTAGGTCTCCAGCTGTTTTTGGACTACAGTTCCCTTCATCCCTGACCACTGGTCCTGCTAGCTAGGGATTATGGGAGTTGTAGTCCAACAACAGCTGGAGACCCTAATTTGGGAAACCATGTCCTAGTCCGACACTCTAACCACTGCTCCACACTGGCTTCCTAGAGCACTTCTGCTATGGGGCAGCTATATAAATTAAGTAGGTGAATAAATATGGGGGAAGCAAAAAGTCATTTAGAGAACTGAAATGTTTTCCTTGAAGCTTGGATTTCTTTTATTCTGTGTTGTTTTATTTGATGTTTTAATGAGTTGTAAACCTCTTTGCGATTTTTTTCTTTAAAATACCAAGCGGCATAGAAATGAAATTAATAATCATAATAAACTTCACTGTTAAAAAAGAAAGGCACTAAGACATTCCGTTGTGGCAGCTGTAACCTAGGTGAAAGGTGTTATTTGGTGAATATTTTACAGATTTGAGTTTCTATCACTGGCTTAAAGTGGTACAATACTGCTTAAAATGTAGGGCCCAAAAGGCAAAAACTCTTTCCCCAACAGGCATAACTAGATCTAATAAGCTGAAGTGTAAGGCTGTATTAGCTGTGTTTTCAGAAGCAAAGCAATAAAAAAACAAAATAATGCACAACACCAAAGCAGAAACCATGCGAAAGTTGTACATTCGAACGCTAAGTCTATGAGGCTTCCCTGAAAACAGCCCTCCGATGAGCATCAAATCGGGAAGACCAATCAGCCCAACATGAAAGACTCGAGTGTTGCGTTGCTATGTGAGCTTGGGGTATAATTTTGCAAGCTGACAGGAGTGAAGCATCTCCTCAATATCTGTATTTGGCAGAAGAGATGAATGCATACATCAGGAAACAATGTTTAAGTGTTTTATTTCCTTATTTCAGCCTGACAACCTGTCAGCGTAGTTAATGGCCACCAAGAGAGAGGGAGGAATGAGGGGGAGGGAAAATAAAGCGAAAGGAAACAAAGGTGCAGATTTTTTTTTAAAAAAAAAGGAAAAGAAAGGAAAAAAGAACCAAAAAGGGGAGTGGGGGTTGGAGAGAGGCAGAAGAAAATAAAATATTTGTGTGGCATCAAATCCGAATGGATATTTAGGAACATAGGATGCGGCCTTCAACTCAGACTATTGGCCCACCAAGCTCAGTATTAGGTCAGTCACCCCAGAGCTGTCTGGAAGAATGAGACTCCAACTCCCATCAGCCCCAGCCAGCGTGAAGAGCAGTCAGGAAGGATGGGAGTTGTAGTGCCATGTTGACTACGTGGCCATGCCTCAACCATGGGATTCCTCATCACCAAGTCCTGGGTCAGGCTCCACCTTGGGGCGAGGAGTCAGGATCCTGCAATAAGGCCAAGGAAGGTCTGTCTGCACCCAGGGGGAAGTCAGCTGCAGAGGGAGAGGTGGAGCCTTAAACGCCAGATGGAAACTTGACCCATCTGGAAAAGTGCCCAATTACACTTTGCTTTCAGTGTTGAAGGTCATCAGTTTAGAATTGGTAACATTTTATATATCTCTATCTCTCTATCTCTGTCTCTGTCTCTGTCTCTGTCTCTGTCTCTGTCTCTATCTCTGTATTATCTATATCATCTATATCTACACACACACACACACACACACACACACACACACTGATCGGAAGGTCGGTGGTTTAAATCCCCGCAACGGAGTGAGCTCCCGTTGCTCTGTCCCAGCTCCTGTCAACCTAGCAGTTCAAAAGCACACCAGCGCAAGTAGATAAATAGGCACTGCTGTGGCGGGAAGGTAAACGGCATCACAGTGTTCTGTTGTGCCAGAAGCGGTTTAGTCATGATGGCCACATGACCCAGAAAGCTGTCTGTGGACAAACGCCAGCTCCCTTGGCCTGAAAGTGAGATGAGCGCTGCAACCTCATAGTCGCCTTTGACTGGACTTCACCGTCCAGGGTTCCTTTACCCTTACCTCCCCCCCCCACACACTGGTGTGTGTGTGTGTGTGTGAGGCTGCCCAATCTGAATTTTATTGTCTTGGGGGACTGTGGTATAGAATCATAGAATCATATAGTTGGAAGAGACCACAAGGGCCATCGAGTCCAACCCCCTGCCAAGCAGGAAACACCATCAGAGCACTCCTGACATATGGTTGTCAAGCCTCTGCTTAAAGACCTCCAAAGAAGGAGACTCCACCACACTCCTTGGCAGCAAATTCCACTGTCGAACAGCTCTTACTGTCAGGAAGTTTTTGTAAATTGTAAATTGAAAATTGAAAGATGGAAAGAGTTGTGATGGGAAAGGGTTCAATTAGTACGTCTTACAATTCCCTCCTACAACAGATGAAGGACAGATATAACAGATGAATAAGTTTTGAAGTCAACCTTTCAGACAGCTGTATGTTGGGAAGTATGAGAATTCAGTGGTGGCTGGTCCATTGGGACAAAGGTGGCACCCCAGAAACCGACGTCACCTGCTAGCTTCTTCCTCTTGTGTCTCAGTGTTGCCTTGTAGAATCCAGCAGGGAGGAGGTATATGGCCTAAAATAGGGAATTAGCTGGCTCTTTCTTTCATTGGCTCTGTTTCTACCTGCTGCTTGGGCTCACTGCCTCCTGTACTGCCAGTCTCAACGAACACCAGCCACCACTGATTCTCTTCATTTATTTTTAGGATGGAATCTGTGGTTTTGCCATTCAGTTTTATTTCTCACAGAAGTTTTGCCAAGTAATTTCCTGGGCATAGAACAGTAAGAACTTAAAAAGTAAAATAAAAAAGACACACATGCACAGAGAGATCAAAGGACATTAGCCTAGAGAACTATTCAAAGAACATAATGTGTACAATTGTTTTTCTTATCAAAGACACAGTGTTATCACACACCTCTATTATTCTTTCTTGGGTGTTGTCCAAGCCCATTCATATGCTCCTTTGAGGTGCATCGTGCCCAAAGTTCCAAGGACATTTCATGGCTGAGTCGAGATTTGAACCCAGGTCTCTCAGGTCCAGCTCTCAAACCACATTTTACACTACTGCTATCAAGTTTACTGCTTAGCAGAAATGAACTGGGGGACCGAATGTCGGTACCAACTCTCAATTATTCTAAGAAGAAAAAAATCATTCAACATGCAACAGGAATAGTCTCTTCAAACAAATCTTAAGTTTGCTAAGTTTCTTATGACAGGAAGTCTCTCCCACTGTCAAGAGGAGAAGGGATTTCACTGAAGGAAGTCTTCTTCTGTTGGAGAAAAGGAATCTTTGCATCCAAGCCTGTGCATACATTCTTAGTAGGTCAGAATATTAAACATCCTTTGCGCTGAATGAGACAAGGTGCATGTGTGAATCCGAGGTGGTTTGACTTATCGTCACAAATCACTCCCTGGAAGTTCCTTTGTGGCTAGGGAACCATCTGCCCAAGCACAGAGCCTGGCAGTGGTGAAGGGGTTAAGTCGCATCTGACATCTGGTTTGCCCAAGTCAAGCAGCGGAGCAGCTTCTTTAGAAAGAGGAGGGTGGAGGTAAAGAAAATATTGGACAGAGTCTATGCTCTCTGCAGATAATAATAATAATAATAGCAGCAGCAACAACAACAACAAGAAGAATAAAAACCCTGCCTACTTTCTCAGAGATGTAAGTCCTGGCAATTTTCCACTGAAAATTTTGGACGGCAGATCGGCTGTCCACATTATTTCAGTGTGCTTGGCTAGGTCTCCAGCAGGAAAAAAATAGGAAGTAGATCTGAAAACATTAATACTGCTTTAAAACAACTGCTAGAGATGATTGTTTCTTGGAACACGTTCTTGTCAAGCACAGCTTTGGAAATGCATAAGGCATGGCAAATGGGTTCCAAGAATAAATACCTTTATTCTTTATTTTAAAATAGGATTTCCTTTTTCAAATCTTGTCTTTGCCCCCACATTTTAACTTTATATCAGGAGCGGTGAACTGTTTTCCACCCAGGGACCACATTCCCTTCTGGGTGACCTCCTGAGGGCCACACGTTGTGGTGGGTGGAGCTAATGAGGGCAGAAAAAGTCGGTTTTACCATTGTACAGTAGTCTAGCTTACAAACAAACACACCTCCCTCTGTTTTCCACCCAGGCAAAGCAAGAGGCATTGTCTAGAGCAGTGTTCTTCAAACGTGGATCTCCAACTGTTTTTGGACCACAACTCCCATCATCCCTAGCTAGCGGGACCAGTGGTCAGGGATGATGGGAATTGTAGTCCAAGAGCAGCTGGAGAACCAAGTTTGGGAAATACGGGTCTGGAGTTGAAGGACACATTCCAGCCACACAAAAATACTCAAGGAGGTTTCAAGCAGGGCAATATGGTTGTAGCTGTGGAGAAAGTAGCACCTTGGAGAAATCTTCTGAATGCCCCTGGTGTGGACTTTGCCAATGAAAACTGAATTATGCACCGGATTTTTATTATAATATTTATTAGTGTTATCTTTATTTCCCTGCCTTTGGTGGCCTCAAAAGCAACTTGCTCAGGGTTTTCATGTGGTCTCCCATCCAGTCGCCAGGTGACATGGTTGCATCGTGAGCCCTCTTAAACCGTGAGGCTCTATGCGCAAAACGGTGGCGGACACATGAAATGGACACCAGCCTCATTACACGCACCCTGGAATTTTCCCAAATGGGTGCAGGATTTAATATAAAATCCCACCCTGGAGCAGCGAACCAGCAAATTCTAGCTCAGAACACCCAGAATTCCTGCAAAGGCCCCAGGAGGAGATTTTACAAGAGGGCGATGATGAATGTGGTGCCAATGGCCGCGAGCGGGTTTGCGCTACAAAAGTATAACACTGAGAGCGTTTATGCAACAATTCTGCACGCAGTCTATAAGAGGTGTTAGCTTGCTAAAACACCAGCTTAAACTGTTTTAGAATGTAACTAGATGAGTAATTTAGGTCAGGAGCAGAAACAAAAAGAGGCACTTTTGTCAATCTGTGCTCCTCTCTCAAACTTGTGGGTGAAGCATCAGGCCTGGTGATGCTGGACAGCTTTGCAGGGCACTGCCTGATGTCCTCAATGGCTCAGAAGGCCCCCTCATGAGACTGACATGGGTGTGCTGCTATGCTTCTGAATGGCCATTTTGTCAGTGGGTGAGTGATCCATAGATGTATGCAATCTACAGACTGGAATAGATTCGTTAGATCAGTAGGCTGGGACATTGTGTTTTGGGTTTATTAAGAATGAACGAGTGCTGAGATTGGCTCCCATTCAAAAGCTGTATCACTGCATGCCCAGTGCTAAAGCAGCTGTCATGGGGCCCAGTGGGGAATAGTACTGCTGCCATGACTTTGGTGGCAGAATTAAACAATACTTCACGCTTGAAGAGGGAGTGAATGTGTGCATGTATGTGTTGGAGGGCAAGCCCCCCTCCAAATCTGGTGCAAACCCTGCAAAGCACTATACAGTGGTACCTCAGGTTACAGACACTTCAGGTTACAGACTCCGCTAACCCAGAAATAGTACCTCGGGTTAAGAACTTTGTTTCAGGATGAGAACAGAAATTGTGCGGCAGCGGCGCAGCGGCAGCAGGAGGCCCCATGAGCTAAAGTGGTACCTCAGGTTAAGAACAGTTTCAGGTTAAGAACGGACCTCTGGAACGAATTAAGTTCTTAACCCGAGGTATTACAGTGGGCGCTCTGTACAGTGGGCACACTCGTGCGGGGTGCACGTTCACAACCCACAGCGGTGTGTCTGCGCATGCGCAGGTTGCAATTCAACGTTTCTGCGCATGCACAATGCGCAATTTAGCACTTCTGCACATGTGTGACCTCCAAAACCAGTTCTGGTACTTCTGGGTTTCAGAGTGTTCGTAACCTGAGAAAACACAACCTGAAGCGTCTGTAACCCAAGGTATGACTGTACTGTATACATAGCAACCCTAATTTTAATAAATGGTATGAGATCAGGGTCAATGGCCCATCTAGTCCAGCACCCTGTTCTCACAGCAGCCAACCAGATGCCTGCAGGCATCCCACAAGCAGGATTCAAGTACAAGAACATTCTCCCCTCCTGTCGTTTTCAGCAACAACTGGTGTTCAAAAGCATTGTTGCCTCTAGTTCCTTCAGGTATACTGGGCCGAGGCCGTTTAGGGCTTTAAAGGTCAGCACCAACACTTTGAATGGTGCCTGGAAATGTACTGGGAGCCAATGTTGGTCTTTCAGGACCGGAGTGATGTGGTCTCGGTGGCCGCTCCCAGTCACCAGTCTAGCTGCCGCATTGTGGATTAGTTGTAGTTTCCGGGTCACCTTCAAAGGTAACCCCATGTAGAGCACATTGTGGTAGTCCAACTAGGAGATAACCAGAGCATGCACCACTCTGGCAAGACAGTCCACAGGCTGGTAAGGTCGTAGTCTGTGTACCAGATGCAGCTGGTAGACAGCTGCCCTGGACACAGAATTGACCTGCGCCTCCATGGACAGCTGTGAGTCCAAAATGACTCCCAGGCTGTGCACCTGGTCCTTCAGAGGCACAAGTTAGCCCATTCAGGACCAGGGAGTCCTCCATACCCACCTGCTCCCTGTCCCCCCAAAACAGTACTTCTGTCTTGTCAGGATTCCACCTCAATCTGTTAGCCGACATCCATCCTCCAACCGCCTCCAGACACTCACATAGGACCTTCACCGCCTTCACTGGTTCCGATTTAAAAGAGAGGTAGAGCTGGGTATGAATTTGTCTAATCCTCTTTCGAAGCCATCCAAGTTGGTGCCAATCATGGCCACCTCATGTAATAAATCCATACTCACACACCAACATCATACCCTCAAACATGTCCAGACCCCAAACCAGGACACACGTCTTCCAGGCCGTGCTCCCGGGTGAGTCATGTGACCTGTGTGAGATCGTGGCCTCAGAAAAAGCACTTTTGGGGTGTTTGTGTGATCATGATGTGAGATTGCAGCACCCAAAATGGCCTCTGTGCTCTTGTGTGAAAAAATGGAATGTCCCTGTTTTCCCGGGACAGATGCAGGGTATGCAACATCACCATCAGTTGTTGGGACAAAGATTCTTTCAAGAAGAAGGAGAGTAAGGAAAACCCATTGGGAGCGTCCAGTAGAACAGACTTTATTTTTGATTGAGGAACGGCTAAGGGAGCTGGGCATGTTTAGCCTGGAGAAGAGGAGGTTAAGGGGTGATATGATAACCATGTTCAAATATATAAAAGGATGTCACATAGAGGAGGGAGAAAGGTTGTTTTCTGCTGCTCCAGAGAAGCAGACATGGAGCAATGGTTCCAAACTACAAGAAAAAAGATTCCACCTAAACATTAGGAAGAACTTCCTGACAGTAAGAGCTGTTCGACAGTGGAATTTGCTGCCAAGGAGTGTGGTGGAGTCTCCTTCTTTGGAGGTCTTTAAGCAGAGGCTTGACAACCATATGTCAGGAGTGCTCTGATGGTGTTTCCTGCTTGGCAGGGGGTTGGACTCGATGGCCCTTGTTGTCTCTTCCAACTCAATGATTCTATGATTCTATGATTCTATGATTTTACTTTGAAATCTGATTGGCTACCCTGACTGGCAGTGACTCACCTGGATTTTAGAAAAGGGACATTTCTGCCGCTACCTGGATATGTCATAGGGCTAAACCCTGGGGCTTACTGAGCCATAGCCCTCCCCCATAACTGATTTGATTCTTACAGTTACCACCCATTTGTGCTGTATTTGGCAAATAATTTTGCTACTGGTTAATCTACAACTTTACTGGTGGGCAGGTGGGTAGGAACCAATTACTGTACCTAGAGCAGTACTATTTAATGAGTGTAATTTCTACTTGCTTTGACAAGTTCCAGTTGGGTTTTTCCCCACTCCTAAGAGAAAAAAATGAACAATGAGCTAAAAATTAGAAATAATGTACTTTTAGTAAACTATATCTCAGAGGAACCGTGTGTGTTCGTTCATGTACAGGCGGAATTAGTCTTAACCTGCCAAGCAGTAGGGGGGGAAATTACAACACCTTTCAAAGATGTAAATTGACAATTAACAAAACAATAGAATCCTCCAGCCTTCCTACACAGAGGTGCAAATTGATAATCAGGCCTTAGTGAAAAACCGGTAGGTCCTGGTTAGATTTGAGTTTGAGATGAAGATTCCCAAAGAAAGGAATGAAGGAAAGGGAAAAGGCAGTGGGCAGGGGAGAAGGGGATATCTGAGAAAGACATTGGGGTGGTGGTGGTTTGAATAAAACCCAGCATCTTGAAGCTAGCAGCTGATCCACTTTCCATGGGCTTCTTCTGTATGTGAAAGGTGAGCTCTTTGCAACCATCCTTGGATGGTTCATAGGGCTGTAACACTGGAGCAATAGATTGATTGCATTGATATAGCCCTCACTTCCTCCAAGGAATGCAAGGTGGTGTCATAGTTCTCCTTCTCCCCATTTTGGTAGGTTAAGCTCGGAGAGTGTGCCCCAGGTCACCAAGTGAACTTCATGGCTGGGTGAGGATTTGAATTCAGGTCTCTGTGTCCACCCCTCTAACCACGGCACTATGCTGGCAGAGGTGTGCCAGGGTTGGCATAGCTTGCTGTGAACAGGACCGCTATCTCAAGCTTCCTTGCACCTTCTGTTCATGAAAGGAGGGGGACATCTTGAGAAAGCAACAGGAAAGGCGAGCTCTCCTATAAATGCAGAAATCATCTTTTTTCAATGGGGAATCAGACTCTTAGTTCCTTGCAGGAAAAGATGCTCCATGAATCATCCATAGGAGAACCCACTGTTGCTGCCTCTATAGCAGTCTTCCCCTTTTAGTAAGTTAGGAAGTTGCCTTCTGCAGAGTCAGACCATTGCTGCATCCAGCTCAGAAGGGTCTACGTTGACTGGAAGAAGCTCTCCAGGGTTTCAGGTGGTGGCCTCTTCTAGGCTTACTTGATGACGCCAAGGATTGAGCAAAGCAGATTCTCTACTCCCGAGCTACAGTCATTTCCCCCCAAGGTAAAGGAGAGTTGGCTAGGGGGAAGCAGAGGAGGCAACCACAAGTGTTTGAACGGAACAATTGAAAAGCACTGGGTGCATTTGAAATGGGGAGCGGGACAGTTTGACAGGGACAAGGTGTTGGTACTAACATATCAGTCCCTATGTACAGGAGGAGGTTGTTCGTTGCGATAGGCTCCAGCTCCTAGGAGCCACAATAAAATATTAGAGGGGGCCATCCCCCCAAAGTTGATGGGCATTGCCATACAAATGTTGAGTGTCTGCTGTGCCTTGTGATTGATTTTGTGGGGCGGGGCTTACCTGCCCCCTGCCATGGACCAGAGTCAGCGTCACCTCCTGAACAGAAGCCTGAAGTGGGAGAAGCACTGATGAGAACCAGCTGGCTTCAGCCTTCTAGAGCAACAACAACAACAACAATTTATTTATACCCCTCCCATCTGGCTGGGTTTCACCAAACCCAGGTCCCAATCAAATATTAAAAACACAATACATCATTAAACATTAAAAACTTCCCTAAACAGGGCTGCCTTCAGATGTCTTTTAAAGTAAGATAGTTGCTTATTGCCTTGACATCTGTTGGGAGGGCGTCCCACAGGGCAGGCGCCACTACCGAGAAGGTCCTCTGCCTGGTTCCCTGTAACCTCACTTCTTCAGTGAGGGAACCACCAGAAGCCCCTCGGCACTGGACCTCAGTGTCCGGGCTGAACGATGGGGGTGGAAACGCTCCTTCAGGTACACTGAACCGAGGCCGTTTAGGGCTTTAAAGGTCAGCACCAACACTTTGAATTGTGCTTGGAAACGTACTGGGAGCCAATGCAGGTCTCTCAGGACCGGTGTTATATGGTCTTGGCGGCCACTCCCAGTCACCAGTCTAGCTGCCGCATTCTGGATTAATTGGATCTCAGCAGCAGTCAGGTGCTGGAAACAAGGGCTGTGATTCCTGGCTCCAGCTTGCTGCTCTCTGCTCTCCATTCGTACCCTTGGTTCTGTGATCATCTGGATTCTATGACCTCTGGACTGCTTGACTTCTCAGGAAAGTGCTTGCTTGGCATCAAGACTCAGAGAAGGCTACAATACCACCATCACAATATTTTATTCAACTTGGACCCCATTTGTTGTTAATTTGTTCGCCCTTTTTTATTTATATTCTGACTTTCTCCCAGTACAGGACCCAAACAGGTGGCTGTGCTGTGGGCAAAATGTGCTAGAGGCATTCCACTGTTGTACTAACGCATTTTTTGAAAGTCTGATGGGGTTCACCTGAACCCCCTTTTCACACCATACCTGGATTCAGCGATAACCTACAATGTCTCTGGGCTCACCCTGACAAAATAAACCCAGTATACGAGAAGTCGTTTTCAGCTTCATATCTGACACCTTGGAGTTTGCCGATTATGTATTTTCTTGGTCAGGTTACCTGCTTTCTAACACTCTTTCTTGTTTGCTGCTCTGCTTGCTCATTTCCCTTCATTCATTTACTCCCTGTGGTTTCCAATAAATCTCAGAGCACCTTCCAATCAAATCCCCCCCCCCCAATCCATCAGTAATCATATACCCTCCCCCTGACCTCCCATGGAATATAACATGTAGAATCAGCATTTTTATTTCCCTACTCTGAGCAGTTCCCATCTTGGGTGTTTTGATGTATAATGGCTTTAGATATGCCCTGTCGTCGAATGTTGGCTCCTATATCTTGTTTATTGTTAATTTCTGGAGAGAGGTTTTAGGGTTCAGCTAATTCTCTCCTTCAGGGTTCCAAGTTAAATATCTATTGGAGAAGGATCTTTTTATGCCTGGGACATTAAGTCAGCCTTCCAACATTGCTGGGAAACTACCCTATTTCTGGCATGGCCTGGTTATAATCAGAATGGAAGCAATTTGTGTATGCAGAGAAAATGCAACTGGAATTTGCAGACCAGTATATTAATCTGTATGATTTTGATAGCATAAGAATGTAGGATGAGCCCTACTGAGTCAGCCTAGGTCCATCCTCTTCTCAGTTTGCAGCTGGGTGCTTCTGGGAAGCTACCAAGCAGGATATGAATGAAGCCGCATCCTCCCCACTTCCAGCAGCTAGTATTCAGGGATGTATCACCTCTTATAAAGGACCCCTGACCATTAGGTCCAGTCGTGACTGACTCTGGGGTTGCGGCGCTCATCTCACTTTATTGGCTGAGGGAGCCGGCGTACTGCTTCCGGGTCATGTGGCCAGCAGGACTAAGCCGCTTCTGGCGAACCAGAGCAGCACACGGAAACGCTGTTTACCTTCCCGCTGGAGCGGTACCTATTTATCTACTTGCACTTTGATGTGCTTTCAAACTGCTAGGTTGGCAGGAGCTGGGACCGAGCAACGGGAGCTCACCCCATTGTGGGGATTTGAACCGCCAACCTTCCGATCAGCAAGCCTTAGGCTCTGTGGTTTAACCCACAGCACCACCTGCATCCCTATCACCTCTTATACTGCTCAGTTATATCTATGTTTTATAGAATTGTAGAATTGGAAGTGTCTCTGAGGAACATCTAGTCCAGCCTCCTGCATTGCAGGAATATACAGCTGTCCCTTAAGGGGATCAGACCTGCAGTGTTGGTGATAATAGTAGTAGTAGTAGTAGTAGTAGTAATAATAATAATAATAATAATAATAATAATAATAATAATAATAAATTATTTATACCCCAGCCACTTTGGGCGGCTTTCAACAGCAGATTAAAAACAGAATAAAACTTCAAGGGCTGCCTTCAGATGTCTTCTAAAAGTCAAATAGTTGTTTATTTCTTTGACATCTGATGGGAGGACGTTCCACAGGGCGGGCGCCACTACTGAGAAGGCCTTCTGCCTGGTTCCTTGTAGCTTCACTTCTCGCAGTGAGGGAACCACCAGAAGTCCCTCAGAGCTGGACCTCAGTGTCCAGGCTGGACGATGGCGGTGGAGACGCTCCTTCAGGTATACTGGGCTGAGGCCGTTTAGGGCTTTAACGGTCAGCACCATGCTTTAACCAACTAAGCTATCAAGCTCCATGATTTCTCTTGTTTTCATGTAGCTTTGGAAAACAAATTCTTATGCCAATTTTTGTTGCTTTGTAACAAATTATATTTTATGTAAGCCACTTTGAGGTGTATTTTTATTTCAAGGGGCATGTAAAACGTCGGTGATCTCCAATTAAGATAGCATCTGAGTAGTCCCATGGAAATAAATGGAGTTACTTCAACCTCTTTATTCCAATGGACCTTCTCTGAGTATGACCAACACTTGATATCACCCTTAATAAATACACTGTCCACCTTTGGTGCTGTTATAAAAGCTATTTTGTGGATTACATGCCACTATATTGGAATTTCGAAAAGTGTTGCATTGTATCACAAGTGACTGGTTGGATTGCTTATACTTGAGTTGGCTATGTAACCAACTGCATACTGAATCAATGCAATATCCCAGGAGTTCTGTCACTTGTGGGGTAGTGCATGTGCTTTGCATGGTCAACAGATGTGAAGGACTGAGAATCAAAGGGTTTTCACTAGTGCTGAGCCGAACATTTCTCAGATTTCGCATTTGCCTGAAAAGTAAAGAAATCCAAGAGATGTGGTAATCCATGCTCTGAAACACACACAAACCTTCTGGTCATTTTTTCACTCTTCCTTGAGTGAGACTGGAAAGTCAGGAAACACATAATGGTTGTGATGACATCCAGGTGCTTTATAGCCTGTCAGATCTAGCACTATATACTTGAAGGAGTGTCTTCATGCCCATTGTTCAGACCAGACACTGAGACCAAGCTCTGAGGGCCTTCCGGCAGTTCCCTCACTATGAGAAGTGAGATTACAGGGAACAAGACAGTGACACCCACCCTGTAGAATGCCCTCCCATCAAATGTCGAAGAGATAAAGAACTACGCAAATTTTAGAAGACATCAGAAGGCAGCCCTGTATCAGGAAGTTTTTAATGTTTGATGTTATATTATGTTTTTATATGTCTTGGAAGCCACCCAGCCAGATGGGTGGTATATTATAACAGTAATACCTCATGTTACGTTTGCTTCATGATACGTTTTTTCAGGTTGCATCCTGCGGCAATCTGGAAGTACCGGAAAGGGTTACTTCTGGGTTTCGCCACTCGCGCATGCGCAGACACGCAAAATGACGTCCTGCGCATGCGCCGAAGTGGTGAATCGCAACCTGTGAGTGTGCAGATGTGCCACCATGGGTTGCATTAATTCATGTTGCGAACGGGCCTCCGGAACGGATCCTGTTCGCAACCAGAGGTACCACTGTACTGTCATTGTCATTGTCATTATTATTTAATAATTCAGACACCACAGATAATAAATGAATGGCATTAGAATGTGGACAATGCCTCATGTACTGTTTACAGGGATCACTTTAAGTATCAAGATTTCTCAGCCCTTTTATAATGACTCTCCCCAAATGGACAAAAGGCGCTTACAAAGTTTTTAACGAAACTGGCACCCCATTTTGACTCCATACTAGTTGTGAGCGACTTATGCCTGGCACTGTCACACCAGGGCTCTCGACACGGAGACACTTAACTTTAGCGGCATAAAGCACTGATCCTGATTTAATACCTTTGGAATGACTCTGTACATTTAATGGAGTACTTCAGCCTCATGCGGCTGCATAAATAAACTAGATGAGCGTAATAACGTAACGGTATACGAGGGAGGGAATGATAAAACATATTTGCTACCTTGCTCTCTCGTTTATAATCCAGGCTGCTTCTTTACAGTTTGGGATGTTCAGTAAATCCAATTGTAATCCACAAAGATCCATTGATGCTTTAGCAGACGAAGCCAAAAAAACTAGTGCTTAACTGTAATGAGAACAAATAGGCCAACATTATGAAAATAGGACATTAAATCCTGATTTGGCTCAATGTTTATTGAGTTACAAACCCCAAACAATATCACTCTATTCTAGTGTGTAATTAGTTAAAATTTCCTTTTTTTCCAACACTGCCAAACATTACAGGGAGCCACTAACTTAAATGGCTTTTGAATAAGTAATACACAAGTAATACATGGGAGGTAGGTTGATCAATGGATATTAGCCGTAGCAGTTTAAAATGCCTGGGAGTATCAACACAAAATGATTTGACAACTCAAAAGTGGCACTTAATGCACTCGTGACCTTGGATCTATACTAAAGCTGTAGTAAGGATAGAACCCCTATCAACTGGAGCAGTACAGCTCTCTAATTCACGGAAACCTGGAACAAAGAATGGGAATGGTTTCATTGTCTTCCTCCGTTTTTGAGCTTCCCTAGAATTCTCCTTGATTAGATCATCTTTTGGTTTTAGCACATGGCTGAAGTTTTAATTAGTATGTTATAATAATAATAATAATAATAATAATAAGAAGAAGAAGAAGAAGAAGAAGAAGAAGAAGATAATAAGAATAAGAATAATAAGAATAATAAGAATAAGAATAATAAGAATAATAAGAATAATAAGAATAATAATTTTTTTATACCCCGCTCTTCCCAGTTCAGAAAACCGGGCTCAGGACAGCTAAAAACAAATTTAAAACACTTAATTGATGCAACAAAAAACAGCATAAAATACAGTATAAAGCGTGAATAACAATAAATTCAGAATTCAAAAATCAATTTAGGGGGGAAATCCATCTAATAAATATTAGATGATACCCAGGGCTAGCTGGCCAAATTAGTCCTGTTTGGGCTAGCGAGGAGGCCAGGGGAGAATTAGCTGTGGGATCCCAGAGTGGGTAATCTTCATAAAAAGGGGAGGGGGAGGGAAGGAAGGGGAATAAAAGTTCAGGCTAAGTTCAAATTGAAAGCCAGGTGGAATAGCTCTACAGGCCCTGCAGAAGGAAGTTAAATCCTGCAGGGCCCTGGTCTCATGGGACAGAGCATTCCACCAGGTCGGAGCCATCACTGAGAAGGCCCTGGCCCTGGCGGAGGATAATCTGACTTCCTTAGGGCCCTGGACCTCTAAACTATAATTATTGATGGACCTTAATGTCCTCTGCGGGACATACCAGGCGAGGCAGTCTTGTAAATATGAGGTTTGAGGTGGTTTGGTGGGACAGGGTGGGGGAGAATATGCAACACCACAATTCTGCGCCCCTCTGCCTTTCATTTTCCATTGTTTGTACTTGTTGCAGTGCCCCCCTGTGACACCCTCTCAGCTCAGCGACCTGTGCAGGCGAACCAGTCACACTCCCCAAATCCGCCATGGAGTCCAGCATTCTTTTCTCTCCTCACTCGCAGTTCTCAGCAAATCAGAGGCTTCTTTCTTCCAACTGCCTTTCCCTGCAAACTTCAAGCAGCCCCCGGCATGAAGAATTTATACTGACTCATAGGCTCCTGCAGGGGCAGATCTATTATGAAACTAATAGAAGTTTGAGCTTTGGGGCCCCTAATCCTGGAGGGGCCCAAGAAGCAAGTTCAGTCCACATTCCTTTTTTAAAAATGAGTCTAGTAGATCCAATTTGGGGACACGGTTGGCGTTGTGGGTTAAACCACAGAGCCTAGGGCTTGCTGATCAGAAGGTCGGCGGTTCGAATCCCTGCAATGGGGTGAGCTCCCGTTGCTCAGTCCCAGCTCCTGCCAACCTAGCAGTTCGAAAGCACATCAAAGTGCAAGTAGATCAATAGGTACCACTCTGGCGGGAAGGTAAACGGCGTTTCCGTGCACTGCTCTGGTTCGCCAGAAGCGGCTTAGTCATGCTGACCACATGACCTGGAAGCTGTCTGCGGACAAACACCGGCTCCCTCGGTCAGTAAAGCGAGATGAGCGCTGCAACCCCAGAGTCGTCTGTGACTGGACCTAATGGTCAGGGTCCCTTTACCTTTACAGTGGTGCCTCGCAAGACAAAATTAATTCGTTCCGCAAGTTTTTTCGTCTTGCGATTTTTTCATCTTGCGAAGCACGGACTTTGGAAAAGCTTCAAAAATCACCAAAGTCTTCAAAAACCTCAAAAAAGGCTACCACACCGCGTGCTATGAGTTGCTCCTCGAAGTGAATGCACGGTTTTAAGAAAAAGGAAACAAACTTGCAAGACGTTTTCATCTTGCGAAGCAAGCCCATAGGGAAATCCGTCTTGCGAAGCAACTCAAAAAATGAAAAACTCTTTCGTTTTGTGAGTTTTTCATCTTTCGAGGCATTCATCTTGCGAGGTACCACTGTACCTTTAGACCCAATTTGAGGAAAACAATACTGTAGGTAATAATAATAATAATAATAATAATAATAATAATAAATTATTTATACCCCGCCCACTCTGGGTGGCTCCCAACTGAACATTAAAAACAATACAGCATCAGGCATTAAAAACTTCCCTAAACAGGGCTGCCTTCGGTTGTCTTTTAAAAGTAAAATAGTTGTTTATTGATATAAATAAAATTTATTATTATTATTATTATTATTATTATTATTATTATTAATTTTAAAATGAAATGATTTTAGAATGTTTTATCATTTTACTGTTGTTAGCCGCTCTGAGCCCGGCTTCGGCTGGGGAAGGGGGGATATAAATAAAATTTATTATTATTATTATTGCCTTGACATCTGCTGGGAGGGCTGGGAGTCTCTCTCATCAAAGAGGCAGTCGTCAACCTGAAAACAAGTCCAGCTTGACTCTTGCTGACCCTCCAAAGCCCCCTGAAATCAGCACGTAAGCACAACTCTGAGATGAACATCACTCTGTCCCCGTGAGAAGAATCTGCCAATAAAAAGAAATGGGAAAAAACATAGCCACTGATCCTGGAAACATTAGGTGCAGCAAAGTTTAGTAAAGAGGAGTTTCAGTCAAACCTGCCCTATGCCTGCTATTATGGGCTACCTTCCAGAAATGGAGTTTGCTTCTATGCCATTTCTGATTGAGGCTGGTGAGCTAATTCAACCCTGGACACTTTCATCAGCTGTTGCTTGGAGGTGTTCTGATTTCCTTATGAAATAGTCTCGTACCAGCTAAGGAGATGGAAATGAGGCATTTAAAAGCTTTCTCAGGAAGAAGGAGAAGAAGAAAAGTGCTTTCCCCATTTCCCGGCTTCGAGCATAACATTTGATATTAATGTTAAGGATTCGGGCAAAAGTCATCAGCAAGGGGGAAAGACAGAAATGTAGAACTGGTAATTTTCTGAGTCCCCCCGCCCCGCCTTCCTTGGGATGCTATTTTGAGGCTTTTACAACAAAGCAGAGTGGGGGTATATTCCTTGCTGATGAAAGCAGAACTTTCCATAATAAGCAACATTGTTGATGCATGCAAACAGATTTCTTTGGTAAGGTATTGCACAAGCTAAGTATCCTCAGCAAATTTCAAGTGTGGTTTTGCTTCTTGGCTGCTGAAAATGTCTATAAGCCTATAGGGCAGTCTTTGCATGGACAGGCGGAGTCCCCAGATCCCGAGCGGCCTCCCCCCCCCCGTCATGTGGAATAACGACTCTAGACAACGTGCTATGGGATTAAATTGGCCACAACTTTATTAAATTTCAAATGTGGGTAGACCTTGGCTCAGGCATTGGGCGTTCTCCCTCCCCAGTCCCCAGCCGGGGACCTAGGGAGCATCAGGGTTATCCAGTGTTTGTGTGGGGGATGGGCCGGCTCTGGAGAACATATGTTCAAGCAGAGATAGCCGCCCCCGTTACGCCGCCGCCTCAGGGGAGAGCAATGACGACCTTTCGGCGTACAGTCAAAGCCTCCCTTCAGAAACCCCTTTAACGGGGAACCCTGGTATCGCCGCTGCAAAGAGGAAGATGGACAAAAGGATTCCGCCCAAGGCCTGATACCACCAAAGTTGTGACGTTTTGCTACGGGAAAGGCGAAACCTGCCAATGCAGGGAAATTCCTTTCTGGCCCTTTGACAGCGACCTTAACGTAGCAGCGCCTGCATAGCTGTGAAGAAAAGTTAACCTGCAAAACCTGTGAAGAAAAGTTAACCTGCAAAATAAGGCATTAACTGAGGGTGGGTAGGGTGGGAGAAGCTCTGGAGCCAAGTGAGGATTCCCAGGTAAGATCCTCCCTCTATTGTGTGGGCAGGTAATCCCTCCCCTACCTGGCCTGATCTCTTTGGCAACACTTCCCCCAGGTGGGATGGGACAACTGACTGGGGTAGACGGAGACCTCCAGGTATCCCACCTGAGGGAAGGCAAAGCCAAGCCTATGCTGAATGGAGCCGCTCCAGATCCAGGGGCTGTGCGTGTCAACGCAAAGGTCGCCCCCCGTTTTATGCGGGGAGCGGTCATTCCCAAACTTGGATCTCCAGCTGTTTTCAGACTACTGTTCCCATCATCCCTGACTACGGGTCTTGCTAGCTAGGGATGATGGGGTTTGTAGTCCAAATACAGCTGGAGACCAAAGTTTGGGAAACACTGCTACAGGGGAAGGGCCATAGGTAAGTGTTGAAAAATTAGGAGTAAGAGATTCTTGGTGACCCGCTGAGCTACTAGAAGATGCGGGGCCATCTTCTCCCCATCCCTAGCTTAAAGAAAAGCACACTTTCTCTAGTACAAAGACTGAGACATGTGTTCCTGTTGTCCACATTCATCGGACACAGTCTGTGCTGGGGTTCCTGGGAAAAGGCCAACTTTGCTTTTTTTTGCATTTCACCTTTAATTCAACTGCTTGGTTCTCACCTCGTTTCCCACACAGTGCAATTCCCTGCACTCCAAAGGAAGTCCTACCATGTCCCATAAAGCTTGATCCCAAGTAAGTGTACATATAAAGCCAACTTTGGACTTTCCATCTCAGTGGGCCTACGTTGCCTGGCAGGGGTTCTCCAGGAATTCAGATTGGGAACATTCCTAGTCCTATGGGGAGATCCCATGGACTGGACCTGGGATGTTCATGCTCTACAACTGAGCCAACGCCCTATTTAGAGTGCCAAGTGAATTCCCTTATTTAAGAGTGACACGCTTCTGAATATCTGATGGCGGGCCAAGAGGCAGAGAATGGTGATTTCCGCAGGGAAAGGAAGCTGGAGGAAATATGACTCTGAATATCAGTTGCTGGGAACTTCGAGTGAGGAGAGTGCTGCTGCACTCAGGTTCTGCTTGGTGGCCTTTCATAGGTTTCTGGCCGGCCACTGTGAGAACAGGATTGGACATTGGCCTGATCCAATAGGGCTCTTCTTATGTTAAGGGTTTTTGACATGTGATGATTATTGTTAACAAATGGTGGGGGAAGGAAGGGTACCATTTGCTTCAGTTCTGAGAGTCGAAACTTTTTGCAACACGCCATAGTTATCCTGTTGCAGAAGCCATCTGGGGAACAATGTGATTGTCTTGGGAGTCAATCATGCAGATGTGCCAGCATTTGTATTATCAATTATTTGTCTGGGGTTTCCCCCCACTCTGCTTATGTGTGGCATATAAGACTACCTAAACACTGTATTTAGACTCTCTATCAATGACAGCTCTGTCAGTCTGCCGTAGGATTACTGTTTCAAATAATAATAGCTCCAGAGGCTGGAATCGGGGAATAAGAAAAAATACTTTTTTAACTCTTAGGATGGCTTGTAGTTTTGAAGTAAGGAGGTGGTGTGGGGGGACGACACCCTGAACGTTGAAATCCATTCTGCAATGAAATGCAGAGTGGTTCGGCAACTTCTAAAGACTGACTTCTTTTGAACTCTTACCCACACATGCAGGGTAGCATTGAAGCTGGAGGTTCAGAGACAAACTATAACAATGCCGATCATTGTGTTCCTAGCCTGCCTTCTGATTTACATTCAGCTATGCCCCCAAACTGCTTCCGTACAAGCTGTCAATGTCAAAAACAAAAAAATAAAAAATAAAATCCCTCCCGCCACTCCCCCCTCCTTCCCCCTTTTCAGATCTTTAGCTTGAAGGCAAAAACCTTGACTGCTTCTATCGGCAAGATAACAAAAGACATGCTGTGGGAAGATCTAATTGCATGCAGGGGAAGATCTGTTTCTCAACCTGCTCCAACACTTTCACCTGTTGCTGCTCTTCATTCCGAAGCAATGCATTTATTAAATCATCACGATTGCCGTAGAAAATAAAATAATGTTGAAAAATTAAATACTGCATTCAGTTGGGTGTGAGCAAGATAATCCGTTGGCCAATGGATTTGCCTTTCTCTTGGTTTAAGTGCCCTCCCTGTGTTGCGGACCATGCAGTCATAATTGCCCTCCTGTTACAGGGAGCCTAACACACTTAATGAAGTCAGATCAGCTGTGGGAACATACGTGCGAAATGTGACAATCAAACAATTTGACATTATTTCTCTTTAGCGTACCTGTCCATGCCTTTTCCTTTCTTTTTCCTCGTTCTGATTGACCTTGGGAGACCTATGCATTCATTCTTTTTTCTTTTCTTTTTGTTGGGGATCAAAGACATATTTAACAATACACCATGCTAAATGTGCCAAGAGATGTATTAACCCTCTGGAATGCTTCAGATGCTGCCATAGAAAACAGACAACAGCTTTAGCCTCTTTATAGATGAGTAACCAAGGAAGCAGGGAGGCGGGTGGCGCTGTGGGTTAAACCACAGAGCCTAGGACTTGCCGATGAGAAGGTCGGTGGTTCGAATCCCCGTGACGGGGTGAGCTCCCGTTGCTCGTTCCCTGCTCCTGCCAACCTAGCAGTTCGAAAGCACATCAAAAGTGCAAGTAGATAAATAGGTACCACTCCAGCAGGAAGGTAAATGGCATTTCCGTGCACTGCTCTGGTTCGCCAGAAGTGGCTTAGTCATGCTGGCCACATGACCCGGAAGCTGTACACTGGCTCCTTCGGCCAATAGAGTGAGATGAGCGCCGCAACCCCAGAGTCGACCACGACTGGACCTAATGGTCAGGGGTCCCTTTACCTTTACCTAACCCAGAAAGCTGCCTTGCTCTGAGTCAGACCCATTGGGCCATGTAGCACAGTGTTGTCTGCACTGACTGACAGGAGCTCTCCAGGCTTTCAGAGAGGGGACACTCCTACGTTTCCTTTCGGGGTTGAACTTGGGACTTTCTGCATGCAGTGCAGATGCTCTAACCACTGAGCTACAGCCCACATTCATCACTTTGCTATTCTCACAAGCTTCAATAGAAAGACACACAGTTGCTTTAGACTCCATGGTTAGCAATTAGTATTTGTTAAGTGCCATCGCTCTGCCGGACAGTTAGCAGAGAAGCAGCCGATACGTCGATGCTCTGAGGACTTACAAATTGTGTTGAGTTATTTTTGTTTTCTTCTGCTTTTAGTCACTTTCAACTGGAAAAATTAGAATAGAATTTTAAAACATAGTGGACTCAGATTCCATTCCCGTTAGGTCTCCAGGTCTGTGCCAAACGTTCTCTGGTTTTGATCTTTGGGGTAGAAAGTGTTCCTGGAAAATAATGATTAGGCGGGTTTTGTCTTTCTACTCCATCCTGTCCCATTGCTTTGCTGGCTGCTGCTGCTACTGTGGCAATGTGCCCCACCTTGTTGCTACAGCCTTCTTTTTCATGGATCAGCCAATCAGGGTTCAAGCAGTTAAGAGAATGATGTCATGACTCCACATAACCAGTCAGGGACCACGCAGTGAATGGCATATCATCTCAATGCTCTGTAGGCACTGCAGTGATATCACAAAGAACAAGTGAAGCAGTTGAGCACGAGAGTGAATGAAGGCAATATTTTTGCAAAAAAGTACCCAAAGCTCTGAGAAACAGGCATTTTTCAACAGCATTTAACATTTGCGTGAATGCTGTGCATCAGTTTGGCACATTGTTTTTTCCTTCTAATTATTCCCCACCAGAAAGCTACAGCCAATAGGGAGATTGTTTCCTTTTTGAAAGGTTTTGGTAGCAGAATCTGTGGCTCCTCCAGGTGTCTATATATTTCAATAGAGAGAATATTGGGCTAGGAGAGTGGAGAGACTCAGCATTCTTGGTTCTCATGTCTATGGCTTTATGGAAGAGTTACATAATATATGGAGATTTATTTAAGACAGATCTATTTAGAGCAGGCAGTGAAGATAATGTGACTTCAGTAGCAATCTCTTCTACTCAAAGATAGGGATATGGGATTAAAACAGAGTCTTGTGAGCGCTTTGCCAGTGTTATTTTTCAGATACCCTCCATTAATTGTAGCATTTGGTGAAGGCTGGGAGAGAAGCCCAGCCTTCTGAATTTTGGGAGTGGATTTCTGGACAACTTCCCAAACTGCATCTGGAGTCTGGCACAAAACTATAGGCTTCACTGAGATCTAGAGAGTGAGCTAAGAGCCCTTAACACCTTAATGGAAGAACACATTAATAACAGTTAACTAATTTCATAGTGGAAGATGTTTTGAGGTGGTGTGATCTATAAAAGCTATTATCATGCAACAGAGGCACCATCTTCTCACATGGAGGGAGGCGGCCCCCACATTGTCCTGATGTCATGTGCGCAACATCATGTGTGTAGTTGTGAGGAGCCTGGGGCAGAGCCGAATACCCTCTGAGGACTGAGGGGGACCCAGTCCCCTAAAAAACAAACCATGGGGGCCTTGGCCCCTAAGAACTGGCTCATATGTCATGCAATGTTATCTATGGTTGTTTAAGTGGCGCAGCATGCATTGTTCATTTAGCTGCAAGAAGCTAAATGACTATCCTTTTGGAATTTGCAATGCTCTCTCAGTGCTTGGGTAATAATAATAATAAAAATTTATTTATATCCTGTCCTCCCCAGCCGAAGCCGGGCTCAGAGCGGCTAACAACAATGAAAGTAACACAGTTTACATAAAATCACAATCAATCAATTAGGGTACCTTATTAAAGGTAAAGGGAACCCTGACCATTAGGTCCAGTCGTGACCGACTCTGGGGTTGCGGCACTCATCTTGCTTTATTGGTACAGCTTCCGGGTCATGTGGCTAGCATGACTAAGCCGCTTCTGGCAAACCAGAGCAGCACACGGAAACGGCGTTTACCTTCCCGCCAGAGCGGTACCTATTTATCTACTTGCACTTTGACGTGCTTTCGAACTGCTAGGTGGGCAGGAGCAGGGGCCGAACAATGGGAGCTCACCCCGTCGCAGGGATTCGAACTGCCGACCTTCTGATCGGCAAGTCCTAGGCTCTGTGATTTAACCTACATGGTCTAAGACTTTCCAGAACTTGGTGGGATCCATGGCAGATTCCAATAAGTCCTCCTAGAAATCTGGGACAGGTTGTGTTCCAGAATAAGAGGAGTCCTGCTGGATCTAGTGAGGGAGGGAAATAGAGCGAGGGCGAGTCCTGAGGCCCTGGGGTCTTTTTTGGCCCTCGGACTTGAGGTTTTCCACCCATCATACAGATTAATGAAGCTGGAGCTCCTCCACTTTCAAGTGAAGCATCATCACACTCACCTACAACTTGGGTTAGTTTGCCTAAAAGATAATGGCAAGGTGTCAAGAGCTAAGGCCCCAATAGGATGTTGCTTCAGACATCTTGTGAATATATAATTTTGCCCTGGCTTTTCCCAGAGCCATCGCATTGGACCCTGTTATTATGGATTTACTGTTTCCAATCTGTCCCACTGCATTTTTACTTTATTTTTGTGTGACGCTGATCGATTTTAAAAAACAAACAACTTTTAAACAAGTGCATGCAGATAATCATCTCAATCAATTGCAATAAAGTCGATTGCTTTTCAGACAGCAACTTCTTGATGCTTGGCTATATTTCCCACTTTTTTAAAAAAATGAAACACCCAGAAACAGGAATGGATCTGTGACAACTCCAGAACTGCATAAATTACCTTCAAAACTCTGCGTATGCATCCCCAACCTTTTCCTTTCCCTTTTTCTCCCTCACCCCCCCCCCGATGTGCGCTTGTGTCCTCTTTGGTGTTTATTCAACTTGTATGTATTTTTCTCCTTCCTCCATCTGGTGTCTGGTTTAATGCCAGTCTGTCTGTTACCATTTCAAGAGCAATTTAGCCATTTCAGGATTTTCTTTTTCTTTCTTTCTTTCTTTCTTTCTTTTTTTAATTGTTGAAATAGGTGTAAAATTGAGAGCCACCCATATGCAATACTCCCCCACCCTTTCATTACGTTTGTTTGTTGCTTTTTCTCTTTTTCTTTCTTCTCTTCCTTTCAAGCAAGTTTCTTGCCATTTACCTTTGCATTAGCATTTCCTATTGATTGGCATTTATTTTATTTTTATTTTTTTTAAAAAATCGGTGTATTATTATTATTATTATTGTGCTCTTTTGTTTGGCCATTCAAGAGCTAAAACAAAAGCCACCCAGCCCTACCAGGGGGACGCATTTGCATGCGGTGAGCGTTGCCCGGAGAAAAAGTAATTGCTAATGCATATTTATGTGGCACAAATTTGCCATTTGTTTATGCATAAAATTATCAATAGTGCGGGGCGGCCTAGCCGTAAAAAATGGTGACCTTTTTAGCTTAATAAATAGAAATCAGCTGTTATTGTGAAGAGATCAGCCATTTATTCTGTGTTGTGGGATGCAGCCGGGAGAAAGAAAAAATGTAGATTGGTGCTGGCAATATCATTAAATGGAAGGCCAGTGACCCTTTTGGTATAGTCTATTATACTTTTATCTAATAGGGGATAAATGACTCAGGTTGGGAAATAGATTGCAATCTCCCCTCTCCCTCCTCTGCACTGAACAGCAGCAAAACTTGCTGCTACACATTTTTGGCAATTCAGAGGATGGCTGCCATTTAGATGACTGCAAACTTTTATTTAACTTAGACACACAATGTAGACTAATGGGGGAAACAACACACAAAATCTGGTCCCAAGAGACCTGTGTCTTTCCTTGGCAAATGGACGAGAGGCATACCATACTTTGTTGGTGAGCAAGGAGTCTTTAAGCCCCATGCAGTGTTTGAAATTAGCCAGGCACCGGGCACATTTAGCGCCTGGCTATCAGCCACTTGCAACCAAGTGAAGATGCCCGGGTGCCAGGATGCTGCCTGACATCTTCACCATCTGGAGGTGCATGCCTGGGGACCATTGGATCTTAACTGTTTTATTTTTTATTTTATTTTTTAAAATAATATTTATTAGCTTTTCAATACGGAAAAAGTTACAAAAATAATAAAAAGAAAATACAAACAGATGCAAAACCAGAAAAGAAAAGAAAAAATAAAAACAGTTAAAAATAAACCCCTCTTTCTATTATCTTACTGCTCTTTTACTTATTTTCATGACTTTCTTACACCTCCCTTTTTTGTATTCCAATTCCAAATTGGTTCAGCAAATCCATACCCTCTTTGTTTACTCTTAAGTCTTTATCTTCACATCTTATAACTTCAAATTTTCATCTAATATCAATCCATTTTTACATATCCCTATTTTATCTTATTGCTAAGACCACTTCATTTCATTCCAACATCATTAACATTCAATAATTTTACAGTGTTTCTGTAAATAGTCTTTAAATTTCTTCCAATCTTCTCCCACCAACTCTTCTCCCTGGTCTCGGATTCTGCCAGTCATTTCCGCCAATTAACTGTTTTAACACATTAATGCCACATCCTGTAGAATTCTATCCTTAATATTTTATCTGCACAGTTGGAATGAATTTCAGAAACCCAAATGCTTTTCCATGCAGCCTGAGCAGGAGCGGTGAATGTTATTGTTAATTGTTGTCGCTTGTCTTCACTTACCCCACCCCACTGCCGTGCTCACAGTTGTGCAGAATGTTCTTATGTTATGAATGCGTCCGTGTCACCCTTAAGAAAAAGAGGTCGAAATAGGCCAATATATACCGTATTTTTCACTCTGTAAGATGCACCAGACCACAAGACACACCTCGTTTTGGGATGAGGAAAACAAGGAAAAAAAATATTCTGAATCTCAGAAGCCAGAACAGCAAGAGCACTGTGCAGTGAAAGCAGCAATCCCTCTTGCTGTTCTGGCTTCTGGGATAGCTGCACTTCTGGGATAGCTGGGATAGCTGGCTTCTGGGATAGCTGTTCTGGCTTCTGGGATAGCTGCACAGCCTGCATTTGCTCCATAAGACGCACACACATTTCCCCTTACTTTGTAGGAGGGACAAAGTGAGTCTTATAGAGCAAAAAATACAGTATGTTGACTGTGCCTGGATCAAGTGACTTTTCCTGTTTCAGTTCTCAAAGCTCTTAACTAGCGCAAGGTTGTGTTCTGAACTAACCAGATGTTTAACTGAGAATCAGTCACAGCCTGTCTATCATTTGGGGGGGGGGATAAGACTTTAGAGCAGTGGTTCTCAACCTGTGGGTCCGCAGATGTTGTTGGACTACAACTCCCATCATCCCTAGCCAGCATGACCAGTGGTCAGGGATGATGGGAGTTGTAGTCCAACAACATCTGGGGACCCACAGGTTGAGAAACACTGCTTTAGAGCCAACTTGCCCCCAAAATGGCAACTAGACATTCCATTTTGGTGACCACAACCTTGGTTTAAGGAGACATTTGGTGCCTAGCTTATATGTCTGAGTTTCTAACACTGGCCCCATGAGTCCAGAGTTCCACCACATCAGCAAGGATCCTGACTGGCCAAGATCCCCAGTTGTGTGGAGGTTCCTGACACTCACACCCCATTTTCAGTTGGCAAACGGGGGGGGGGGGGACTGCCATTTTAGTGGCACAGTAGCAGGGGTGGAATTGTGGCTGCTGCTAAGTTTCCTTCCCAGAGGAAGACTTGGAATGATGGTGGACTGAAACATCCACCCTAATCCTGCCAAATACAGACGAACCCCATCATAAGAGACTCAAAAAATCTCTGTAAGTTGATGATTGCTCTGATGCACAAATACATCATCTCCGAAGCAAAGGCTCTTTCCTTCAGATCCAGTGTTTATGCAGGTTGTATCAATTAAACCATCAATCTTTATCCTGCTTAACTGGGAGTCATTTAGCAGGACTTACTTCTGAGTAGACATAGTTAGAATGGCGCTGCAACTGATTGAACTGATATGATTATTTGGCTAAGATTTGGGATGGCAAAATGTATACAAAATGCTCACAGATATGTTGTTGTTTTTTTGTTTTTTAGCCCTTTTCCTGCTAATGACTCCGTTCCCATTACCGTGCTTTGAAGACTCTGAAGAATAGGAAAACCTACAGCTCGGTGCTATTGGGTAGGACATCGCAAACAAACCCATTGCATATATTGTGAAGGGCACACAGCGCAGAGGTGTCCGATATGAAAATGCAAAAGCAGAAACTGGATAAGGTGATTCCGCTTGAATAATTCCTATATGACCATGATTTGTGTTTTCCACTCTGATATAATGATACATTCTGCTTTGAGGCACGATCCTCTGTTTTATTGGGTTGGTGGTATGGAACAAACCTCTTGTTTTCTGTCACACATGACATTTGAAGGGCAGAAGGTGTAAAAGATTATGGAACAAGACTGATGGTGATAACTTGCCTTTGGATCCTGTCCTCCTTCTATCAAGGAGATCCCAGCAGTGTTACATATCTGCAACACCCTTGCAACGTACATTCACTGAGATAGGGTTGCCATATTGCAAAAATCTCAAAAGAAAAAAAAGAGTTTTTGAGCTATTTTTGATGAAATTTGCCAAAATCTACACTTCCGTAATGGGCTGCCATACGTCCAGATTTTTGCAGACATTTCAGTGATTTCTGCCCGGATACTGTTTACGAGGTCCAAATACTGGCTGGGTCCAGGAAACTCCAGATATATGGCAACCCTACCCGAGAGGTTTTGCCAAGGCCTCTCAGTGGGCTTTGTACCTGAGATGGACTCTTGAAACCCAGTTTTTGTTTATTTGAGGAACTCATCAACCAAATAAGCAAAGAACCTCTAAGCAGTGTATGTGAAATAGTTTATAGCAATTAGCAATATGCAAATAAGTTCAGGAAAAAAATAAAAACAAGTATGCCAAACTTGTTTACATGCTCAGGTAAAGGTAAAGGTACCCCTGACAGTTAGGTCCAGTCGCGGACGACTCTGGGGTTGCAGTGCTCATCTCGCTTTCCTGGCTGAGGAAGCCGACATTTGTCCGCAGACAGTTTTTCTGGGTCATGTGGTCAGCATGACTAAACTGCTTCTGGCGAACCAGAGCAGCGCACGGAAACGCCGTTTACCTTCCCACTGGAGTGGTACCTATTTATCTACTTGCACTTTGACATGCTTTCGAACTGCTAGGTGGGCAGGAGCTGGGACCGAGCAACGGGAGCTCACCCTGTCACAGGGATTCAAACCACCGACCTTCCAATCGGCAAGCCCTAGGCTCTGTGGTTTAGACCACAGCGCCACCCGCTTCTAACCCACATGCTCAGGTAGGCTTCCCAAAAAGGAATTGTTTTTACCAGGAGTCTGAAACAACAAAACGGATGTGTCTGCTGTTGGTACACTGAATGCTAAAACTCCTAACAGATGTGGAGTGAACATTGTGTTGTGCAAGAGTGCAAGTTGTGCAGATCTAGGTGGTAAAGCAGACACATAAGGGACAAGGCTTGAGAGACATTTACTGGTTCCATACTGTTAAGGGCTTTATGTTCCCTATAGTAAGATTTGAAGTTGGCTCAGCAACCAGGGCAGATCTTTGAGCAGAGGTGTGATACAGTGCTGGGAACTCACTCCTGACATCAATCATGCTAAAGCATTCGACACTAACTGCTGTTTCGAAAACAACCACAAGGGAAGGCCACACAGAGTGCATTGCAGTAATCCAGCCTTGAAGTCACATCAGTGTCTTAGTGTTCCTCACTATACTTTGCTATAAAGATACAGTGCAATGAAGAGAACTGTGTTGTGTGAATAGGCGGGGAATTTCAGAGAGTAGGTGTTGCCACACTAAAGGATTGCTTGCTTACAAGTGCAGAACAGACAATATGTGGCACTTTTGTTAAAGTTCCTGTTCTGCAGTAAGGTGATCCTTCAAGTAAAGAGGGCTGACTGGGGGCTTTATAGACCGATAATTTGCATTTGGCCTACCCATTGTCTTCCAGAGAAAGAATATTCCTCCACAGCTGGGGGCAGCGAAGAAGAACACCTTTCCATGCAAGCTTTGTGTGTTGCCAGTGTGGTACCCAGATAGGAAATGTCTCTTTGCTGATGTGAGAAGCATTTGTTGTTGTTGTTTAGTCGTTTAGTCGTGTCAGACTCTTCGTGACCCCACGGACCAGAGCATACCAGGCACTCCTGTCTTCCACTGCCTCCCGCAGTTTGGTCAAACTCATGCTGGTAGCTCCAAGAACACTGTCCAACCAGCTCGTCCTCTGCCGTCCCCTTCTCCTTGTGCCCTCAATCTTTCCCAACATGAGGGTCTTTTCCAGGGAGTCTTCTCTTCTCATGAGGTGGCCAAAGTACTGGAGCCTCAGCTTCAGGATCTGTCCTTCCAGTGAGCACTCAGGGCTCATTTCCTTCAGAATGGATAGGTTTGATCTTCTTGCAGTCCAGGGGACTCTCAAGAGTCTCCTCCAGTGACATAATTCAAAAGTGAGAAGCATTCTTCTCAGCTATTTTGGGTCTGAGGTGCTTTTGGCTTTTTATGACCACAACCAACTATTCTCTGTCTCTTTGTATACACTGGCAGTCTACCTGAGGCCTAATTCTCCTCAGATAACCCTGTACCTGATCTGTACCACCTCAGGCAGCAAGTGGGGGCCTCATCTGACAAAATGCTATTCCACACAAGAATTGCCTTCATATAGAAATCTAGCATCTCTTTGAGTAGGTTTCTAGTTTAGCCTTCACCCTGACAGACTAGTTTTCTGTAGGTAAGGTTGTTTTTTTAAATAAAATAAAATAAAATAAAATAAAATAAAATAAAATAAAATAAAATAAAATAAAATAAAATAAAATAAAATAAAATAAAATAAAATAAAATAAAATAAAATAAAGGAACATTTGATCATGAGCCCTCATGAGTCCAAGGTGGTACAGTCAAGACAGGTTTACCACCCAGTGAGGGTTAGACCTTAGACTTAGCATGTGCATGGAACAAGATGAGGTGGTGCAATGGATTGTTCCACTTAAAGATGGGTGGTAGGTAAGATCATTTTTGAATGCTGAGCAGTCTCCCTGCAAGTAGAAACCTTGCACTGAACCAGAGCAGACTTAGGCCTGATTTAGAACCATTTTCTTTGTAAGGTATTTTTCTTCCAGTATGGGGTTGGTTTGCTTTAGTTGGGAGAACCTTTTGTAAATGCAATCTGAGGTCCGCTCCACCTCAGGACTCTACCACTTCATTCTGCTGCATTACAGACCAAGCCTTATGCACAGCTCATAAAGGAAAACTCCCATTTTTTAAAAAATTATATAATCCAAAGTGTTCAGCTTGTGGTCTGAAGGACACTGTGCCCCCATTTTATTGACAATCACAGAGTGGTATTTTACATCAGTATATATTTGAATATATCATCTTATATAAAAGGTTTCTTTTTATTTCCAGCAGCTCTCTGATTCACCTTTGACTCCTAACTGCAATTAATCAGCCTTCACTTCTAAGTGAGTTTATCAAACAAGAAATCACTTTTCACCCATCAGCGGGGGTCACAGCAAAATGCATACTTATAGGGAGGATAAAGTATTTCTGCCAGTTGCTAAACTATTTCTGAATAATTAAGGGTCACAGAGTAATGGCTCACTTTGAGTTGACTTTAAGGCCTTTGGTGCGACAGAGGTTGCCAGCCGTTGGGAAAGAACCACTTCTTTCTTTTCGGTATTTTGACTGCCTAAAAACCAAATGTTGTTCCTTAGAACTTGGAACTTCCAACTCCTTGCTTTCTATGGGTGAGTGGGGATTATAGCCAATATCTATTTACAAATGAACTGGTGAATGTTGACTTTTACCAGTTATTCTTAAGATTTATTTTAGGAGGCCAGCGGTAAATGTTAGAAATGCTTCATATTGTGAGGTTTGTCTTTAACATTTACAGTACATCTGTGACATGGAACATATCTGTTAGCTGTGGATGAGGACAAGATTTACAATGCAATCCTAGGCATGTCATAGATTGCATCCTTATTAAAAGCACCTAATAGCATCATAATTTCTCCCCTTGAGCTCTTAAATGCTTGGAGGAGGATGCTTCTTAGTGCATGAAAAAAGCCAAGGCATTATAGGAAATGGAGCATCAGAACTACATTGGGCTCTCTGATGATCACACTTCCTGCTGGCACAATTCCCGTGTTGGGAAGGGTAGGCACCATAAATGATGGAAAATGTCAACATTTGCTAAATTGATGACATTTACTGTAAGAAAGGGAGAGGGAAGAAGGAAGTTTTTTCCTAAATTTGTTGAGCAACAACCTTCACAATGTGAAAGCTAACAAGATGATTTTATGTTTTTTTTTTGTAATTATCTGAAGATTCAGAATAGTATTGGTGAATGTTAAAATTCACCTAAATTTGACTCCTTGGTATATGTCTGAAAAATAGGGAAATGCAGAAATAAATGCTGATAAACACATTTAGGAGTTAGCATTTGCAGGTGTGTCTGCGAGGTTTTGGACATTTTGAACATTTGTCTGGGATTGTCACGATTCAAGGATAAAGTGGAGGCAGGATATGATGCTATCAAGTGTGGGGGCACTACTGTCTGATTTGGGGTAGATTTCCTGTTTCTGGGGAGCTTTCTTGCATTGTGGCTTATTATTTTTGTAGGCATGTAGGTGTTTTGCCTGCTATGGGGTGCTGGCAGTGCTGTGCATTGCTATTAGTAATTCTGTCTGGGCATTTTGTGGAGCCTGCTGCAGTCTCTTAGATTTCCAAATGTACTCCCAGATGATTGGATACCCTTGGAGAAAGGAGTAAGCATTCCACATGAGACCTGTGGAGTAGAAATGAATTTTCTGCATGCAATCAAATATGTATACAGAGCTAGCTTACCATTGATTGGCGATTTTGAGTGATGGATATTTGAAGAATTCAGTTTCCGTGTATTCCAGAGCACCTCCTAGGATGAATATATGGATCAAACATAATTATCCTTTAGATTTCACACTTCTCCAAATTTTGTGATATAGTGCTTAGTTCAAAAAGCCTGCTAAAGTGTCTTAAAATGCACATGATGAGCTAAAATACATGCATAGTTAAATATGAATTCTGCTGCACATTGGGTTAATGTGGATATGGGATGAAACAGATTGATGGGTGAATATGTGCAAAATTGACATTCCTGCATTGCAGGAGGCTGGACTTAGGTGACCCTCATTCACCCCTAGCCACCACCAGCTAGAATAACCAATGCCAGGTTTGATGGCCGAGAGGTCTAAAACAATATTCAGGTGTCTTTGTATGCTGGAAGTCCCATACTGTGCAATATATTTAGGAGCAAAAAAAATTCCCAGTGTTGCTATGCCCTATAGTGAACTAGATGTGCTTGCAGGGAAGAATGATGGGAAAACAAAACAGATCTTAGCTCCAGGCTTTTTCATGGAGTTATTTGTGGACAAGTTGGGGTAGGGGGAGCAAAAATGGTCATTGGAAAAATTATGAAAAATACTTTGATGGTCCTTTAAAGTCACTCAGCTGAGAGGGAGTTCCCAAATTGCAGAACATGTAAAGCATCAACTGCTTAATTCCGCGGCTGCTTTTGGGAGTAAGAAGGCATCAGCATAAATATGTATATTTTAACTAAAAGCAGCCAAAGAGTAGAAAGATGCAGATGATTGGAGTGTATGGAACACCAAGAGAGTGAGGAAGCAGCTATTTTAGCTAATGTAATGTAATGTAATAGAAGACCCAAACTGCCACAGCAGAACTTGCTGCATAATTAGATTGTAAATCTTCTCAGCTGAGGAACTTTTGCCCGGGGTCAAGTTGTCGAAGTAATAATCCATTCTACATAAATTAGAAGATTCGAGCTGCTTGGCCACATTGTTACCGTTCCCTTTGTTTTCTTCTTTGTACCACAGCTCCCCACCCCCAATGTAATATTTTATGTGATCTCTGGGACAAAAACAGACACCCGCCCCCAAATTTTGGGAATATCTATTTAAATGCGAATTGCCCATAATTTCTCGATTGACCCCGTTAAAAAGGCTTCCAAGAAGCTCAGTTGTGATTAGGTGGAAGTCAATGAGGCTAAGAGAAATGGACGTGGCAAGTCAAAAAGACATACTGCGTCTGGCATGGGAAGAAGATGGAGGAAAAGGCCAAGGTGTTTTAAGAGCTGTGATGGCTGGTGCACACTGGAACTAGTAGGGTAGAGGACAGGGAGGCCACCAGTAGGTGGCGCCAGAGCCAGTTACAGGGTAGAGTCAACTAATTCTAGTTTTGCCCTACACTTGTCCTCCTTACTGAATTATATAATACCTTAAGGAGAGTCTCCACCCCCATCGTTCTGCCTGGATGCTGAGGTCCAGCGCCGAGGGCCTTCTGGCGGCTCCCTCATTGCGAGAAGCAAAGCTACAGGGAACCAGGCAGAGGGCCTTCTCGGTGGTGGTGCCCGCCCTGTAGAACACCTTCCCATCAGATGTCAAAGCAATAAACAACTACCTGACATTGAGAAGACATCTTAAGGCAGCCCTGTTCAGGGAAGTTTTTAATGTGTGACATTTTAGTGTATTTTTGGTCTCTGTGGAATCCACCCAGAGTGGCTGGGGAAACCCAGCCAGATGGGTGGGGTACAAATAATAAATTATTATTATTATTATAATGATAACACTGAACTAAAGTGAAGGACCACATCAGAAATGCATGTAAGTGTCAAGGACTGACTGGATGCAGTCCTTTTCTTCTAAAAAAATATGTTTGGGGGTACTCTCATTTTCCTACTCATATTGAAATACTGCCCCTCAATGAAGCCAAATTTAGATTCACAAAATGTTTAGGAGTATGCGTCCCTTCAGAAAAAAGCACTGGCTGGATTCAGAGGAGTGGTAGGAGACACCATCTGGGGAATCCCCAGGGGAAGAAGGTTCAGAGCCAGGGGGTTGGTGGTGGGGTGACAATGAGAGGTCAGAGGGAGAAGACTGGGAGGAGGAGGTGTTGGAGGCTGAAGGGGCAACAGGGTTTAGTGAGCAGGAAGAGGCTGTGGCAGAGAGCAGTACAGATTCAGTGGCAGGAGAGGAAGAGGGCCAGGAGACAGAGATGAGGCAGGTTGCTGAAGAAGCCAGGTAGTCTCCCCCTCCTGCTGCAACCAGCTCCCCTCATCCTTGGTCTCCCAGAACACAGAGAAATGAGAAGGGCAGGGCAATGAATAACAAGAAAGCAGAGCCTTAGGCTGCTGGGGAAGGAGCCTTACAGAGCGGTGGGAAGGGAGGAGCCTTCAATCCTTGCGACTGCCTCATTGTGGCAAGACCTATGGGGAAGAGTTGTTGTGATCACTAGGTCTGCATTGTTTGGTTTCTTTGAATAAAGAGTTAATTTCACTGACACCAGTTTTATTGCTGACCTGCACAAGACGGATGGCAAGCTCTGTGAATGTGCATGTGTATGTAATCGCCCCTTTCTCTGTATGTGATTGCTTCATTCCCCGTGTATGTGTGCAAAATCACCACTTTCTCTCTCTCTCTGTGCCCCTTTCCTTCCATGGCTAAAATTTGCAGACTGAGACTGGTAAGGCAGTGCCCAGATGCGCTAATGGACCAACCTTTTCTGTTCAAGATCTCAAAGATAGCAAAGTCCTATTCACAGGGGGTTCTGCGGAACCACAGGGCAATGCAGGAGGGCACGGACCCATAGTTTTCCCTCTAGGTATGGGGGGCAAGGTCAGCGAAGCTGCACAACTTCCCCCATCAGCACGGTTCCCACTAGCCAGACATTGGATTGAGGAAATTGGCCGAGTCTGTCAATTATAATTTCCCTATGTTTCTCATTTTTTCCAGCTCTCCACATTTTTGCTTTTTCTCTTAATAAACACATCTTTGTTTGCAATATTGCCAAATCAACACCTTCTTGCAAGCAGTTTCCACTAATATCTGAAGAAGTGTGCATGCACACGAAAGCTTATACCAGAACAAACTTAGTTGGTCTGTAAGACATTTTTTTTTTTAATTTTTATTTCGACTGCGTCAGACCAACACGGCTACCTACCTGAATCTACTAACATGCTTTCACATTTCCATGCAAACTTTCCCCTAATATATACATATATATATATTTGGCTAGAGAATGATCTTGAAAAATTTGGGCAAATGTGTATTTTTGTTTTAGTTCTTCTTTTTATTGTAACATAGTAATGGTCATTATGTTACAATGAAAAAGGAAGTACAGTGGTGCCCCGCAAGACGAACACCTCGCAAGACGGAAAACCCGCTAGACGAAAGGGTTTTCTGTTTTGGAGGCGCTTCGCAAAACGAATTTCCCTATGGGCTTGCTTTGCAAGACGAAATGTCTTGCGAGTTCCTGTGGGTTCCCCCCCCTTTTTTCCCCTTTCCCTAAGCCGCTAAGCCGCTTATCAGCTGATCCACTAATAAGCCACTTATCAGCTGATCCGCTAAAAGCCGCTAATAGCGCTAATCCGCTAAGCTGTCAATGGGCTTGCTTCGCAAGACGAAAAAACCGCTATACGAAGAGCCTCATGGAACGGATTAATTTTGTCTTGCGAGGCACCACTGTACTGAAACAAAAAATCACCCCAATGGGGCAGTTGCAGGGCACCGTACAATGTAACAGGAAAGTAAGCAAAAAAAGAAGAGGAAGAAATGGTAACATACCAAGGCTTCCATATATCCTGAACTGCATGGTGAATGTTGGGCACCGAAGTCCGAAACATAAGTAATAAACTCCCAATAGATGACATTCTGAACCTCCATCTCTCTGGAAACATGCACTTTATTTATTTATTTGTTGTTGTTGTTGTTGTTGTTGTTGTTGTTGTTGTTGTTGTTGTTGTTGTTGTTGTTGTTGTTGTTGTTAATATTTTCTGCAACAGCTAAAGTCCCTAAGTTCTTATGCCATGAAGACACATGTATCTTTTTCAAGGTTTTCCATTGCTGGGCTACTGAAGCCCTAGCTGCAGCCAACATCCAGGGAAAAAATTCTTTAGAGTGACAAGCTTTTCATGTGATCTGTCCACATATTTAGCAATGACAGTTATGGGAAGGCCTAAAGAACTGATTTAATTATTTCAGATATTTCTTGAGACCAGAATGATGAAAGAAGCATGGATTTTGAAGGGTAGTTGGGTTTTGGTTTGCAAATTGTTGTGGGAAGTGCAAATCGGGTAGGTTTGTGTTAAAGCAGGGGTCAGCAACCTTTTCCCGCCGTGGGCTGGTCCACCATCCCTCAGACCATGTGGTGGGCCGGACTATATTTTGGAATAAAAATGAATGAATTCCTATGCCTCACAAACAACCCAGAGGTGCATTTTAAATAAAAGCGCACATTCTACTCATGTAAAAACATCAGGCAGGCCCCACAAACAACCCAGAGATGCATTTTAAATAAAAGGACACATTCTACTCATGTAAAAACACTCTGATTACTGGACCGTCCGAGGGCCGGATTGAGAAGGCAATTGGGCTGCATCTGACCCCCGGGCCTTAGGTTGCCTACTCCTGTGTTAAAGCATGACCGAAACCAAATCTAACCTGCATCCCTACCTACACATAATTAAGCATAAAGGGGACTTAGAAGAATCGGGCATCCTTGGCAGCGGAAAATAACAATGTGAGCAAAGAAGGGAGGGGTGGTCAGGGGAAGAAAGAATCCTAAGGAGAAAATTAAGATCTTCTTTCCCCAATTCAAAACAACCTGCTCTCATTACCACGTTTGTAACTTTAATTACAATCTCCCTATTCAGTGTTGAGGTTCCTTTCACCTTTTCAACTGCTCTGTGTTATTACTCAACAGCAAAGGAACATTGCCTTTTGTGTAGGAACTCCAAAAATAAAAAAGAAATCAAGACCTCAAGACTGCTTGTGAGGCAGAAATAATCCAACCATTATTTCTGGTGTAAAAGGTTCGTGAATTGCATCATTTGCCTAGAAGCTCTTTTCCAACCTAATAACTCCCTGGCATAATGACCTAAAAGGGTTTTTGAGAAATATTTATATATATATATACTTTGGCCCATATTACTATACGATGGGAGGGGAGCCCTTTAACATCCTGATTGGCTGGGGGATAACCACTAAGTTAAGCTATAGCTGCTTACTTGGAAAAATCACGAATGTTCTTATTCTCTTAAGTCAGAAAAGTAAAATATCAAAGTAATCCAAGAGAGTGAAAGACTGCCAGAGTTAAAAATTTTTTTTAAAAAATATCTTATTGCTATAATGACCTTCGTGATGGTCATTTAACTAGCTTTTTAATCCCTTTGAGGAAAGCTTTCTTCCTTGGGGAAGAAAAAAATCTTCTTCTTTAACCTGCCTTGGGCAAAAATCATCCCTACCGAACTAAAAATATAGCAGAACTATAAATCCTCACTTAAACTTAAGCACCCTTCATTGCAGAGAGTTGGAAGTAGAAAATGATGGTGTTGATGATGATGAGCAGGTCTGGACTTTCAAAGGCTTTCATGGCTTGGGCAGAAGCTGCACTCTGCAGTGGGATAGAATTGTTACGCTACATTTTGAAAAGATCTTCCTTAAAGGCATTTAAATGGACAGCTCTGGGCCTCGGCCATGGTCTGTAACCCAATGTTGTGCATCTTTGAGAATCCACCTCTCCTTTCCCTGTTAGTAGTGTCTTCTATGATTTTTTTTTTGAAGGTAGAAGTGTGGGTTGGACCACTTTGGATTGCAGGTGCAGTGTTTTCATTACCCTACTTTTTGTATATAAATAAATAAAAACCCATAAAAAATAAATTCCAACACATCAGGAAGAAATGTTGGAGCCCAGGCCACTCCCCGCTGTGCTAATTTTTCAATTTGCTCCCAAGTCTCCTATGGGGATCGAACCTGCAACTTTGGCGTTATCAGCACCACGCTCTAACCAACTGAGCTGTGCAGGCCAATGCAGGAGTGCATTCAAATGAGACTCCTCCCACCCGCAGCATGGAGTGGCACCACCCATCCTCTCACCAGAGGCTTCTGTTGCCTCATCCTCTGCTCAGGGTGGTGCAAGTAGACCTCACTACGGAGTTACCTTCATCACCTCCATAGGTTCCTTGGACTGGTGCTTTGAGTAGGAAAACATTGACTCCTCAATCGCTTGCCCAAAGGATGGTCCCGATCCAAAGCCACTCCCTAGCAGTCACATCCCCCCCCCATCACTTCCCTTAGACAGGATTACATTCAAGGTATCTCTGTTCTATTAGCCATGGTTGTCTCTCCCATCAAAGCCCACCGGGCTCTTTTCAGGGGCCTCTCCAAACAATGAGTGCAGTGAGGCTGTTCTGTCTAATTACTCCAAGACAGGGATGCTAAAGAGGAATTAATGACAGTTGACAAGTGCAATTAATAATTATAGCAGAGCCGCGAGTCATGCAGCAGGCAGATGACAATAACAGGGTAACCGTACATGACAGCTCTTCAAATGCCTCTCTTCTCTCTTCCCCTCCTTTCTCCTCTTCCTCCCTTTTCTCCCCTTTAATGTGAATTGAGGTCCAGAAGAAATGCTGATAGCAGGGTGCGGGGCATGCAGAAGATGTAAGCCAGCCACCCCCAAAGTCCCCAGTCCCTCCCTCCCCAGAGATGACGGCCCCCATCACACTGGCCAGGAAGTCACCCTTTGTACATGTTCTCACTCGTTCTTGCTGTCAGGTGTTGTGTGTGTGTGTGTGTGTGTGTGTGTGTGTTTTCCAAGGCTGCTTAAAATTCATCTGGGAAGGCTGGAAGGAGGAAGGGGACAGGCAAAGGCAGCAGCAGCAGCAGAGCCAGAGTTGAAGTGGTATTTCCATATCAAAGGCCAGGCGGTTGGCTGGGAATGGTAATTAAAGTACCCAGATTTCATCTCCTTGGTCAGCTCATGAAAGAGGAGATGGGGAGGACGGATGCAGAGAGAAATTAGAGAGAATTCTCCTTCCCTTTAGTCTCCAATATTGCGAGCAGAGCATTAAATGAAAGTTGGGCTAAAAGGTAACCTACCTCTTCAGTTTTGAGGTCTAATGGTATGTATGTGTATGTATTCCCCCCCCCTCGCCCCGAATGCATTTATTGATATGTTAATTTCACACAGAGGAATACTGTTTGTTCAGGTACGCACCTACGACTTCTCATGTTGATCTCTGAGATCATAGAATTAAAAAGTTGGAAGAAGAAGAGGAGGAGTTTGGATTTGATATCCCCCTTTATCACTACCCTAAGGAGTCTCAAAGTGGCTAACATTCTCCTTTCCCTTCCTCCCCCACAACAAACACTCTGTGAGGTGAGTGGGGCTGAGAGACTTCAGAGAAGTGTGACTAGCCCAAGGTCACCCAGCAGCTGCATGTGGAGGAGCGGGGAAGTGAACCCAGTTCACCAGATTACGAGCCCACCACTCTTAACCACTACACCATACTGGCTCCATGGAAGAGACCCAGGCCCAGGTTAGAGTTTAGTCCTGCTCAGACCTTGAACACTAGCTCTCTCAGATGTGGAATGAAGGGAGCTGGACCCTCCAGCTGATCTCCATATTATTATTTTTATTCTTTATTGAATTTATATACCACCCTATACCCGGGGGTTTCATGTTGCCAGTGATGTGGAGGAGCCATCAGACTGGACGTTCTCCACACCAGTGCATAGGTTTCTGACCTGCTTTCAAACCCCCTCATCTCCCCCAGGGCCACGGGAGCAGAGTTGATGGTGACCTGGGCAAGAAACTCCCTTCCGGCAGCTGCCACTAGCTGGTATTCAGAAGCCTTGCTACCTCAGACAGTGGAGTCAGAGCTTAGCCATTTGGTTAGTTGCCATTGATAGCTGTCTCTGCCATGAATTAATCTGGTCCTCTTTGAAAACCATCTAGGCTGGTGGCCATCACTGTCTCCAATGTGAACAAGTCAAACTGCTTTGTTAGCAGCACCAAAGTGACCTCCCCGGGGCATAAGCCTGGGCAGTATGTATGGAAGTCCTGGGCTGCCCAGGCGACAAGACCACCCACCTCCCCATCAGCTTCACTGATCCAAAGGAATGTGGCCCAAAGGAAAGCAGAGCAAGACATTTGGCACCAGCAAGGCTGCAGGAGTTGCCAGAAGGAGGTATATAAGGCATCATTCAACTGTCTTAGGGACTCCAGTCCAGATTGTGTAGGGTTTACTCCAGGCTTCCTCAATCACGGCCCTCCAGATGTTTTTGGCCTACAACTCACATGATCCCCAGCTCTCAGGACCAGTGGTCAGGGATGATGGGAACTGTAGTCTCAAAACATCTGGAGGGCCGAGGTTGAGGAAGCCTTAGCCTTTTTCCTCCAAAAGACAGGCAGCAGAGGTTTATGATCAGAGTTTTCCTTCTCCTAGGTGGGTTACCTTCCCAGGTTGAGAAGCCCCATCTGTCCCTCACTTCCCTATACAGCATGTGCAGAAACCAGAAACCTCTTGACCGTTGGACCCGCTATTGGTCTGGTTCGCTTATTACAAAAGAAGTGAAATGTTGCATATACAGTATTTGTAATTTAGCTTGGTACTTTTAACTTAGTACTTCAAACTTAGCATCCAACTTTTTCCCCTCCTCCTTTCCTCCCACATTCATATTGGCAGTCAACCATAAGGGTTTTGGCCCACCCCTTTTTAATAAACAAAACTGCAATCAGGAAGCTGGCTAGATCAAATAGGATCCGGTGGGCCAGGGATGCTGATCGCAGGGTCTGGGTTGGTTCATGTGGGGAGAGGTGGTCTTTGAAGAACTGGGGTCCTGAGCCCCATGAGGCTTTATAGGTCAAAACTAGTACTTTGTACTGAGCTTAGAAACTTCACTGGCAGCCAGCACAGTCATGCCAGAAATGGTGTTATTAGCCTGAACCAGCAGGGCTCTCTTTGGGTAAGTTGTCACAGGCAGGGGTGGTCCATGACATTTTGCTGCCTGAGGTGCAGCAGTAACAGCCCTCACCAAAGTCAAGATACATAGTACCCAAGGTTGGTCTAGTTATTTTGTCACCTGAGGCAGCAAAGCCCACAATCGCCTTTCCCTGGAAGCAAAACTGCTTGCTGCTCATTCATGACACTCCAGATCAGTGGCCTGAGGGGGGGCTGCCTCACTCTACCTAATGGTAGGGCTGCCTTGCTTATGGGACACCTTATGTTCTTAATTTGGGCATGCAGTGACTGTATCAAGCGGGGAAAATGGAAGATAAATTGCCATAGCATTTTCATGTGCCTGACCATCTACGAATGATGTCCATCGTGTCATTGTTTAAAAGCATTTGATATAATTTCGGCTTCCTGGAACATTTCCCACCTCCGTCCAAGTTGTATTTTGCATTTGGTTTGGAGATTAATTTAGATCAATATCAGGGATTGACCACCTCGCCCCTTGCCTACAAGATGCGCAGACTTGCAGAATCTCTTCTCTTTTCATCTTCCAGACTTTCCCCTTCTCTTTAAGTCTCTCTCTCTCTCTCTCTCTCTCTCTCTCTTAAGCTCAAATGCATCAATTTATACCTGGATGTGTGTGTTTAAAAAATAATAATACTTTGCTACGGGGGCTCTGAAACGAATAAAACTGTGATCCTCAATGTGGCCATTGTGCTTGCCTCATTTGTCTCTCCCCACCCCCACCCCCCACCCCCGGTATCGATTTATCAGCTGAGAGAAATTACTCGCTAGAAGAGAAGATGCCAGTTGGAATGACATTTACTTCATCGTAGAGGGAGGCTCTACGGCGGGTTTCCATGTAACCCAGATATTGGAGCTGTAAAAGGCCTTGTAACAACGTTTAGTGCTATGATTTGATCGTGTGGTGGACCTTCGCTGTCATAATAACAGCCACTCAGCTGGAGCCAAGGCCCTTCGGTTATGGCCAACTTTTTCTGTCTTGCACTCCCCCCCCCCCATCCTGCTTTTTACACAGACAAATGAACTAGTTTTACTTCCTCTCTCTCTTCTCTCCCTCTCCTCACCCCGCCATCAAAATTTCTGGAACAAAAGCAGGATCACAGAAGTCTATAACATACAAGGATTTGGGCTTTCATGTCATCAAATTAATTTTTTCTTTAAAAAAAAGAGAGAGAAAGGCAAAACGCACTCTTATTAATCATTTGAGCTTCTTTATATCTTCCCTTTTTTCTAGTGAAATAACTCTTACGATTTTTAATTCACCAAAGCGAATCTTCTTCACCAGTGATTGTAAGTTACATTTGCCTAAGGCTACAATTACCTGCAAAATGAAAGGCTTTTGTTGTTTTTTTCCAAAACTACAGCGTGGAGTGGGGTTAATAATTTTATACGTGCCACACATTAAAATGTGGTTGTTTGGATTGAGGGTGAAGCTTGTGCACAGTTCTGACCTGACAATGACAATAAAGATGATGATGATGATGATGATGATGATGATGATGATGATGATGATATCCTGGCCCAACTGCACTGGCTGGCAATTAGTTGCCAGCCTCGATTCAAAGTGCAGGTTTTGACCTATAAAGCCTTAAATGCCTGAGGACAGCAATACCTCAAGGACCGCCTCTCCCCATATGAACCGACCAGGACCCTGCAATCGTCGTCTGGGACTTTTCTTCATGTGCCTCCGCCCCAAGAGGTCTAGGGTGGTAACAAGAGAACAGGACTTTTCTGCGGTGGCTCCCTGTTTGTGGAATGCTCTCTCCAGAGACGCTCTTCTCGTGCTTTCATTGCATATATTTAGGCACCAGGCAAAATCTTTCCTCTATAACCAAGCCTTTGGCCTTTAGCTATCTGTGGCTTTCTCGAAGTGGGTGGGATGTTTTAAATGTATGTCTTTTCCCTCTTGATTTCAAGGTATCTTATGGGCTGCGGGATTGTCTGTCTCTTTGTTTGGCTGGTTATAAAAACTTTTGGGTTGCTCTGAGCAAAATAAAGTGATCAATTAATTAATTAATTAATTAATTAATTAAAAAATACCCTTCAGTGGCTGATTCTCCATGTCATGTCACCATGAATTACACTTAAAGGGCCATTGAGCACGATGGTTTGCTTTGAATCACAGCCATCCCAAGATGCTATGAAGCAGGATTATTATACAATGGTACCTCGGGTTAAGTACTTAATTCGTTCCGGAGGTCCGTACTTAACCTGAAACTGTCCTTAACCTGAAGCACCACTTTAGCTAATGGGGCCTCCTGCTGCTGCCGTGCCGCCAGAGCACTATTTCTGTTCTCATCCTGAAGCAAAGTTCTTAACCTGAAGCACTATTTCTGGGTTAGCAGAGTGTAACCTGAAGCGTATGTAACCTGAAGCGTATGTAACCCGAGGTACCACTGTATAAGGTCTGTTATTGGTGAAGTGGAAGCCAAACGCCTATGGTACCTTTGGCGCTGGCACTTGCCATTGGACACAAAGTGATACAGAAGCAATGCCAAGGTGTTTACAGATTCTGCCTTTCGTTAGTGATTTATTTTGCCAAGGAAGGGCTTTATAAAATCAGGCCAGCTATTCCTTGCACTTTCTCTTGCACTCTCTGGGCTCCTCCAGACCACCTGTTCATTGAGCAGCTGTCTTGATTCGCTTCCACAAAATATATAGAAGTTAGAAAGCACCTAGTCTTTATTGCATATTTGTTCTGTTTTGTTTGCGGGGAGGTTATTTGTCAACGAGATGAATCTGTCCTGTATTCATCCTGATTTGCTTGTATAGCATTTACACCTCTTCCTGCTAATGATTCATTCATGCCACACTTTTCAGTGCATTTCCCCATTACTTTCATAACTGGGAAAAGTCAGTTTCTTCCTGCATTGCAGCGGGTTGGACTAGATGACCCCTTTGGTCCCTTCCAACTCTACCATTCTGTTCTATGATTCCCAAAAGTGGATTTGTTCTGCTTGGGTGGCAGAGTGCTTTGACCCATTTTAATTGCATAAACTACAAAGGGTGGTCGACTGCCCTTCACCAGAGGTATTTAAGCAGAGATTGCAATGCCACCTGTCAGGGTTTCTTTAGCGGCGATCCCTGCATTGCAGGGCGTTGGACTTGATGGCCCTTGGGGTCCCTCCTGACACTACAGTTCTACGATACCTACATTTCCCAATATATGCTTGAATCCCTCCTGCAAAATACTGACCATCAGGAGACACACTTTATTTCTTGCAATCAGAATTTTTTTCTCCCACTTGGTTTCATTCAGTAAGAGGGTTTGGGAATGGACAAATAGTTGCAGAAGTAGACCTCTTTCGACGTTTCTGTGTTAGGTTTAAACTGGCTGCATTTAACTGAAATCACTGCACATTCTGGAACCCTGGTTTTCCACGGAGAGTGACCGAAATAGTGGAAAGGGGACAGTGACAGCGTATGCTTGCCAGCTCATGCGCTTACTTAACCCAAAGGGACGTGAGTGGTGCTGTGGTCTAAACCACTGAGCCTCTTGGGCTTGCTGATCGGGAGGTCGGCAGTTCAAATCCCCACGAGGGGGTGAGCTCCCGTTGCTCTGTCCCAGCTCCTGCCAAGCTAGGAGTTCGAACGCACGCCAGTGCAAGTAGATAAATAGGTACCACTGTGCTGGGAAGGTAAACAGTGTTTCCGTGCACTCTGGTTTCCATCACGGTGTCCTGTTGCGTCAGAAGTGGTTTATTCATGCTAGCCACATGACCCGGAAAGCTGTCTATGGACAAATGCCGGCTCCCTCAGCCTGAAAGCGAGATGAGCGCCGCAACCCCATAGTCGCCTTTGGCTGGACTTGACCATCCAGGGGTCCTTTACCTTTACCTTTACCTTACTTAACCCTAACACAGAATGCCTGAAGAAGGCTAAACTATCTTGTGCTAACCAATCATCTCTCCCCCCCCCCCTCCATTTTGCTTGCATGTGAGAACTGGCAGATTAGTCTTTGAAAGTCTCAGTCACAGGTGATTTCAATTTAATGCAGCCAGTTTCGTGCTTTAATAATTGTGGCTGAGGGGCTTGACTAGATTGCAGAAGTGCTAATCTGAAAAAATATTATCCGATCATATGATGTATTTGCACGAGACATTTCTGCTTTAATAGCACCCCCTCCTGTTCCTGCCAAGGTGCCCCCATGCCCACGTGCGTCTTCTGGCATTGGTAGCCCTATCCAATAATTGATGGTTGTTTGTGCTTGAAAAGGGGTTTCCTGCAGAAATCAATGCAGTTTACTTCCAAAATTAGGGTCAAACATTCTTGCCTAGGTCCCTAAGAAAACTCCCATAGCCTTTAGCTGGGCTGCAGCCTGGAAGTTCGAGAGTAGTAGAGGAAAAGGGTTTGCTGCTTCAAATTGACATGGAAACAATGTGGGTTACCTAGGGCAAATTGGTACAATGAGAATGATCTATTAGGAATAAGGTTAGATGGGTCTGTGAATTTTGGTTTCTTTCAGTTTCTCATTTTTCCGATCTTAAATAGTTATCCACATTTCTGCAGAATTTTGTGGATTTTTTAAAAAAAATCCTCCGGAAAGTTTTGCGTGAGTTTCTCCTAATAAAACATTTTTTTCTGTGTAGTTTAGACTAGCATTCAGATTTTGCAGTCTGTTTCCCCTAATATAAAGCATTATTATATGCTATTTTCACTAATCTATGCATTTCAGTCACACTTAGTCCACAATATAGGCATTCCTCCCCCAAAAATACACACTGAAATTTATATTGAAAAATTCAGAAAAATGCGCCTTTCAAAGGATAGCTGTCTTTTGATTGGCATACGGTTTAAGAAGCGTGAATGAGGTGGTTTCTCATTAAAATGCGAACAAAACCAAATTTTACCTCCATCTCCAGCTAGGAAGCAAATAAACGGCCCCTTGATGGTCACAGCAATTTGACCCGCATTACTGCAGCTTTTGCTGGAAATGTAGAGAAGGAGTCCTTGGCTGCACTTTGGGGCAGATATGGGCAGTGTTTTGAGTAGCACCTTATGCTGGTGTCAGTCACCCCCTCGATTGTGCCAGCTCTGGGGCCACGAACACCCCCTTGCCAACTCCCTAGGGAGCCTTGGCTCTCAACTGTTGCCGGCCATTGCTCTTTTCTCCTTCATGCCACCATTGTCAACTGGAGCCTCATTCAGGGAGGCAGCAGGGGGCAGCAGCTGGCAATGGCAGGAAGAGGGCGGAATCTAAATCAGCCTAATTTATGCCTCGTTGGCATTGACCCAAAGCTTCATGAATATCATAGCACTGTTAAAATGTTGCTCCTTTCTCGAAGCTGGGCACAGTTCAGCAACAGGCTGTCATGAAACTGAAGCATCAAGCTGAGCCACAAGATAATTGAGAGACAGTGTGGTGCAGTGGTTAGAGTGCCAGGCCTGGGAGACTAGGGTTCAAATCCCTACTTGGCCATGTAGTTCTGTGCGATGCCCTGTCTCTACTGTTGGAGCCTGCTTCTCTACATATTTGAAAGAATAAGACGTGGACAAATGCTGTTCTCCACATCAGGACCCCTACAGCAAAGATACTTCTTCATTTACTGAATGAAGCTGGACATCCTTCTAGGGACACTGGATTGGTGCTAGCCCAAATGACCCAACCAGTGTTATGCATCTGGAGATACCCTTGTCAATGTACTTGTAGGAGACCCCATTGCAGCTTTCCCCAGCCTTTGGCCTCCAGGCATTCCAGGACTACAAACACCATTATCCTCAGTCAGCATGCCCCATGAGAATTGTCATCCTACAACATCAGCAGCCCCAAGGCTTCGAAAGGTTTCCCATATGGCTTCTGGTCTTCAAGAGCCACCATGCCTAATAGACTCATATAGATTCCTCTGTCTGCGTATTCTCCATGTGTTCTAGGGTCATGGGGGCAGTCAGTGTGGTGACTTCCAGATGTTATTGGACTACAACAGGGGTTATTGGGTTGCTGTTTTTGTTTTTATTATGTATTTTGTTTTATATCTTGATTTTATTCTGTGAACCTCCCTGAGACACCCCCCCCCCCGGTATAGGGCGGTATATAAATTCAAATAATAATAATAATAATAATAATAATAATAATAATAATAGGCACCATATTGATTCTCACTGATCTGGGGCCAATGCAGTCATAGTTGCCTCCATGGGTGAAAAATAAGTTTGAGAGAATTTTTTTGGGGGGGTGGGGGCACATGCATTACCTCCAAGTCTCATTGCCAGTCATATAAATGGTAAGGGGACACATGTGAGCTGAAGAATTTCATGCTCTCAAAGTTAATTCGCTTTATCACAGACAGCCGAAATTGGGTCTCAGTCACTTCCTGAGTGAAACCTGGTGTGTGCCATAGAACAACTGCAGAGGCTGCTTGGTTATCTCCATATTTTGCTCAGGTCCCCAAATTTGGTCGGAGGAAGGACTGTAGCTCAGTGGAAGAGCCTCTGATTTACATGCAGAAGGTCTTAGGTTCAAGCCCTGGTATCGCCAGGTAGGGCAGGGTATGACCCCCAGTCTGAAATCCCAGAGGGCTGCCGCCCGTCGGTGTAGACCAGGGGTAGGCAACCTAAGGCCCAGGGGCCAGATCCAACCCAATCGCCTTCTCAGTCCGGCCTGTGGAATTGTCCAGGAATCAGCATGTTTTTACATGGATAGAATGTGTCCTTTTATTTAAAATGCATCTCTGGGTTATTTGTGGGGCCTGCCTGGTGTTTTTACATGAGTAGAATGTGTGCTTTTATTTAAAATGCATCTCTGGGTTATTTGTGGGGCATAGGACTTCATTCATCCCCCCCCCCCAAAAAATAGTCTAGCCCACCACATGGTCTGAGGGACGGTGGACCAGCCCACAGCTGAAATAGGTTGCTGACCCCTGTTGTAGACAGTACTGAGCCAGGTCCTATGCGAAATACTTAGTGTAAACAGCAGCTGAGTAATGTCGCGAGTCAGATGTGGTCCACAGCTGCATTTTACCGAACACCGCTGTTTGCATCCAAGAAAATCCTTGGAGAAGCCGTGCACTTTTTTCATAGGGAAATTGGCCCCTAGGAGGCAGAGTAGGGGGTCACTGTGACCTTTTGGTCCCCTGCTTCCATTTCTTCTGAAAGCAAAACATCTCCCCTTCTCAGCTCCTGACCTCCTTCCTCCACCTCCTCCCGGCCACTTTGTTATTCCACCGAAGAGTAAACAGTAGATGTTACGCGAGGGTCTTAAAGCTGCGCTCCAAGCACACAATGCTTTTGGGCATGCTCTGTGTGCAGGTCCCTGGCAGCCATAAATTAATTAAAAGTAGAGAGGAACCATCGTCGGGAAAAGCAAGCGTCTTTTCCCTCCCTCCCCGCCAATCTTTGTCCCCAGCTTTCCTTTCATTCTCTGTGGGTAAATAGCTAATTCCTTTGTTCCTTGCTGCACCATTTCATTTCTGCCATCATTGTCCTCATTGTTCTCTGGAACAGGAGGGGTCTGGGCCAGGAGCAGCCAAGGTCTTGGCTAATGACGGGAAGTCTTTAAAGTTTGCGCTGCATTTCATCTTCTCTGTGGGAGTTTTAGGACGCATCCAGTGTTTGATCCCCACCGTGCAACTTTGCTTCTAGTTAATTAACAGATCCCCATTACACTCTCTCATCTGCAAGCGCATGGGAGGCCTATCAGGAGGTAATTCAAGGCCAGTCTGAATGATGGCAGGAATTAGAGAAATCGCTTGTTTCGGGGGGGTTAATGTTCAGGAAGAAAGCCTTCCCCTTTGCCGAGGTCTAATTGAAATGTTGTATTCTGCTGTAACCCATTTGGGGTCTATTATTTTCCCTCCTCCCCCCCTCACTTTCTTGCTGCCCTTTGTGACAACTGGAAAGGTGGTGCTCAGAAGACAGTGAGATTCTCTCTCTCTCTCTCTCTCTCTCTCTCTCTCTCTCTCTCTCTCTCCACATATGTATTGATTTTTTTATGAGGACGTGCAGCCAAGCCAGTGGTGAGCATAGTTGACATTTACGGCCAGGTTAGAAATAAGAGTCATGGTTAAATTAAATGATGAATAAATTAAAAATTAAAAAATAGAATCAGGCATAATAGAATCACAGAGCTGGAAGGCACCCGAAGGTCATCGAATCCAACCCCCTGCAATGCAGGAATATGCAGCTGTTCCATTCGAGGATCGAACCTGCAACTTTGGCATTATCAGCACCACACTCTAACCAAGTGAGCTATCCAGCTGCTTCTAAAAATATGGTTTCCTCATACTTACAACTTAATGTTGCGACACAGCTATTGCTGATCACTATATGTATCAGCAGTAAGTAAAGGTAATCATTAGGTCCCTGATCATTAGGTCCAGTTGCGGACGACTCTGGGGTTGCGGCGCTCATCTTGCTCTATAGGCCGAGGGAGTTGGCATTTGTCTGCAGACAGCTTCTGGGTCATGTGTCCAGCATGACTAAGCTGCTTCTGGCGAACCAGAGCAGTGCACGGAAACGCCGTTTACCTTCCCGCCGGAATGGTACCTATTTATCTACTTGCACTTTGACGTGCTTTCAAACTGCTAAGTTGGCAGGAGCAGGGACCAAACAACGGGAGCTCATCCCGTCATGGGGATTTGAACTGCCGACCTTCTGATCGTCAAGCCCTAGGCTCTGTTGTTTAGACCAACATGCATATAGGGTTCTTCCTAACAGCACAATCCTATACATTTATATTCAGAAGTAAACCCAGAAAAGTGTATATAGAATTCCCTTGCTTGCTTATCCCTTCACTTTTTCTTGCTTTAATGGGTATTGTCAGGGAACTGCCATCGGAGAGCCAGGTGGTGGAGGGGCTCAAGGAGGGTAGGAGAGCCTCGGATGCTGAGGAAGGAACCAGCAGGGGGAGAGAGAGAGTTCCCACAGAAACTCAGTCGGAGGGATGGCTCCAAGACACTTCCAGTGAGAACAGCGGAGAGGTTTCAGGACCTCCGCTGGGGACGCCCACTCCACGTAGGAAACTGTCACGCAGAGAATCCAGAAGGAGAGTTTCCGTTAAGGAACTCTTATGTTGGCGTAAATTCCGGAAACGCCCACTGACGGATTCTGCCAGCGATTGAGGTAGCCATGCATCCATGGCTCCGCGGACTGGGAGAGTTTAGAAACTGATTGCATGAGTTGAGAGCTCAACCATTTACGCACAAGCAGCCCCCTTAACCCATAACAGGTATGTTTCCATCAGCGTGTTTCTTCTGGTTTAGGCTGATAGCCACAATAGCTATCTTCTCCCTCCACTGTTGGAGGCAGTATGCCTCTGAATGCCCCTCGCTAGAAATCTCAAGTGTGGAGATTTGCACCCAGGTCCCACTTGCAAGCTTCCCACAGGCATCTGACTGGCCAGGATGCTGAATGTGATGGACCATTGCCCTGATGCAACACAGCTCTTCCTCTGTTCTTATGTACACATTTTAAAATATTTAATGTTTTCGTGTTTGTATTTCAAAATATTTTGTAGTGGCGAGCTGGAAAGAAGGTTGAGTCCTGCAAATTAGGGTGGGATTTCTTCTAACTGGGGTCAAAATGTTCCTCCTTCCCCTGAAACCATTCTAAAATAAGTAGGGGAAAAAGGAGAATGCAGCACATTTTCAAAAAGATCCTCAAATCCTCATACAACTCCTTTATGTGGGCTGCAGAAGAACCCACCTCTGTGTGTGCAAATTTCACTGCCACCTGTGGGGCTGCGCGGCTAAATATGGCAAACGGCAGGAGCCCAACCTTGTACTGACTTTGAGTCTCTCCGAGTTTCCCCTGCTATTTCCGCCCCCTCCAGTTCTTCCCTCTTTCCCTCCTTCTCCCCCACCCCACGAGCAATGACCCCCTTTAACTAATGAATTAGGAACCGCTCCTGCAATTGCAATCCTCAGTTCGACACTTGGCATTGAGAAGCAAACCAGGGCTATTTAGCTCAGCGTTAAATGGTCCGCCACATTAACCCCCTGGCACGCTGAGCTATTAGGTTGTTTTACTGTTGTTAAAGTTGCATTTGTTAGGTGGCGTCTCGCTGCCCTTCTTAGCGTTGTGGGAGAGCTTGCTATCTGTGGCATTTATGCCAGCTGTGGGGCGTGCAGGTGAGACCGCCATGTGGCACCCTCCTTTTGAGAGTAGAGCAACTTAAGAGCCCAACTTTTTAGTTGAACTAGGGGGGTAATTGGGGTGCGTGGTCTTCCTATCAAGAGGTGAACAAGATGGAGCTCACACGTTGCACATGACATTCCTGGCCACTTCCTCCCTGGTCAGCTGACACACCTGATAGAATTCTCCAACCCAAATGTGTGTTCATTCTTCCTTCAAAAGGCCAGCGGAAATGATCAAGGGCCTATGAGGAAAGGTTACAGCATTTGGGACTTTTCACTCTGGAGAAAAGGCAAGTGAGTGGCAACATGATAGAAGTTTATAAAATTATACATGACGCGGAGGAAGTGGACAGAAAAAAAGCTTTACTCAGTTTCTCTCTCTCTCTCTCTTTAAAGATTATCTTTATTGAATTTTTAGTTACATACTATACATACACATACATTATGTTTCACATTTGTTCTTGCTCTCCCGAGCTGACTTCCTTCTTCTGGCTTTTTTATGTCGTCTTTAACTTTTCGCATTGTCTTTGTCCATTATATATATAATTGTTCTTCTTCAATTTTCTTCCATAAAATGTCTGTAAACAAATAAATCTCAGGGTGATGAAACACATAAAAAAGAATAGGGAGAATTTATGTTATATAGAGAGAAGACAGTGGCGTAGCGTGGGGGGTGCAGGGGGGGCCGGCCGCACCGGGCGCAACATCTGCGGGTTAAGGTTAGGGGGCGCAAATCCACGGGTTAGGGGGCGCAAATCCATGGGTTAGGGGGCACAAATTACTTGCCTTGCCCCGGGTGCTGACAACCCACGCTACGCCACTGAGAGAAGACGATGTGAAATAGGGAAACCAATAGAACTAAAATAAACCTCCTAATGGGAAAACACAAAAAATTATTGGATAATAATATCAAAATGAATTAAAAATGTATATTAGGACTATTGTAGAACAATATTTGTAAATGAATATAGACAGACAACAAAAATTGTATATACTCAGTTTCTCATAACACTAGAATTCATGGAAGATTTGGGACAGATAAAAGAAAGTTAATCTTCACACATCATATGGAATTCACTCCCATAAGACCTGTCCTCCAACATTCTCCATTGAAAATAAGGATGTCCTATTTAATAATAATAATAATAATAATAATTTATTGATCCCACCCATCTGACTGGGTTGCCCCAGCCCCAGCTTCCAACATATATAAAAAAATAATAAAACTTTAAACATTAAAAAACTTCCCTATACAGGGCTGGCTTCAAATGTCTTCTGAAGGTGGCATAGTTATTTAACCTCCTTGGTTTGGGGGTCGCATAACTCCCTCCAACATTTCTCTGATGAAAGTAGGGAAGTCCCACGGAAAAGTGAGACATTCCAGGATTAAATCAGAAACTGGGACGTCTTCTGTAAATCTGGGACTGTCCCTGGAAAATAGGGTTTGATAAGATGCAGCGATGGCTGCCAACATAGATGGCTTGAAAAGTGATTTAGAGAAATAAGGGGTCACTGGCTACTAGCCACAATAGCAATGTTCTCTCTTCACTGTTGGAAGCAATTTGGCTTTGAATGCTGGTTAAAGGTAAAGGTAAAGGGAACCCTGACCATTAGGTCCAGTCGCGGATGACTCTGCGGTTATGGCGCTCATCTTGCTTTATTGGCTGAGGGAGCTGGCGTACAGCTTCCGGGTCATGTGGCCAGCATGACTAAGCTGCTTCTGGTGAACCAGAGCAGTGCACGGAAATGCCATTTACCTTCCCGCTGGAGCGGGACCTATTTATCTATTTGCACTTTGATGTGCTTTTGAACTGCTAGGTTGGCAGGAGCAGGGACTGAGCAACGGGAGCTCACCTCATCGCGGGGATTCAAACCGCCGACCTTCTGATTGGCAAGCCCTAGGCTCAGTGGTTTAGCCCACAGCGCCACCTGTGTTGGTTGCTGGGAATCAAAAGCAGGGAGAGCACTGTTGTGCTCAGGTCCTGCTTGAGGAGAAGGAATATTTAACACTCCCACTGAAATCACTGTAACATACACATAGGTGGGAAACTGTGTTTCTGGAAAAGCATGGTTTGGGGAGCATTCATGGATCATGAGAAAAGACAATGGGAAATGGTCCGCAAGGGCAAAGAGGGTTCTGCCCCACCAAGCTCAGTCTGTCAATCGGGGGTGGCTCCACCTGCTATTGGCTGTGGCTTCACCTATCATTGGCTCTGCCTCTGCCTCCTATTGGCCTCCCTGCCTTCTGCCCAACCTGTCACAATGGAGACCAGCCACCACTGAAAATGCTTATGCACGTTCCGACACAACCATTCCGCCGCTGACCAATTTATTATCCAGAACTCCATTGCCAGATGACATGGCGTGAGCAAATGTAAACAACTAGTTCCCATTCATTAGAAAAGCCAAATTGGGATGGAAGAACACAAAGGAGCCTCAGCTCCAATGATAACGAAGAACACAACTTTGAAGTTGTAGCTAAATTGCATTCTCTCGTCCTTCTGCCGCCGCCTGTGAAAACTCGGCAAAATTGGCCGAGCAGCGATTAGTCCATAATTCTGTATGTTCAAATAGCTTTTGGTTATTACAAAGCAGGAAATTTCAAAAGGCTTATAGGCTGACATTTAAAAACTGGTCGTAGGGCAATTGTGGGAGGACCTTCATAAGAAAGTTAAATATGTGTTTCATAAGTCTGTTGTTGCTGAGCCAGGATATTTAAATAATGCAAGAAAGGGACTGATTCCTCCATCACTCCTCAAGAATCTCTGGCCCGCTGGGTCCAGGCTGTGGCTTCGGCCTAACCATGATGGTGGGGCCTTGGTTGTCCTCCAGTGCTGCTGGAATGAGGCATCAATTTTGTCCTTCTACGAACCCAGAAACCCATAATCCCTGATCCATGCTGATTGGGAATGATGGCAGCTGCAGTTCAAAATGCCTGGATTTTCCCAGGTTGGGATAAAGCTCTACTACCCTTAACCCTTCTAGACCCAAGATATACCTCTAGCTCCTCCTTGTACATTTTATGTTCCCACCAGTAGGTTTGTACATCTGTGCTCTTCCTTTCTCCCTCCTCCCATCTCTTGTTTTTCACCTCTTCCTGAAAGATAGTTGCAGTGCTGTTCGTGTGATTCATCTTTTGGTGGGGCAAGTCATGCCCCCCTTGTGGGTCATGGGACCCAGCGGTTCAAGACCAGGGGGCTGGAAAACCCAGTATTCTGCTCTTTTGCAACCATACAGGTTCTCTCTATATTAGTGCTCCGTAAATAAATTATGCTTAAAAGGGGTGGGGGAAGTAGCTGTGGAGTTCGGGGTGGGGGGGGAGTGGGAGATGCATTTCAGCTTCTGGATTCTTCTAAGCGAAGGCTTAGCTCTGAGTAATCAAAATTGCTTTGGTTGGGCGCGGAGGCATTAAAAGCCTTGTCCACTAATTGAGAGAAGCGGCTCCGGCGATGCAGCCTTGCCCTCTCGTTAGGCGAACTCGCAAGTTCTATTTGTCATCATTGCTTGCCCGTCTTAATCTAACAGTACTGCTGGTGCAAATTAATGGTAATTTGTTATGACACACTGTGTCCTTCGAGTGGAACAACAATATGGAACTAATACCGCTCCTCTCATAGCCCCTTGCCAGCTCCCTCCATCTCTCCCCACCCCGGATCTCGCCCACTGCTGAAGACATCATCCTGACTTAGCCTTCAAGCTGCTCTCTGCTAAAAGGGGTGTCAGGATATGTTATAGCTTGACTGACAGAGACTACCCAGTGCACTTCCACTGACACGTTCTAAAGGGATGTGTAGCTAGCTCCAGGGCTAGTCTTTTCCAAGCACCTAGTTGCTATTTCTAATATAGATATAGGGGCTTTCCCCCCAGCTGGAACGGTGTTCTGGTATCTCTCAGCTGGGCCCCCGAAGTGGGGGGAGAGACCTGACCAGCCTCTGGAAAGTCCTGCTGTGCCTCCGGCTCATGAGGAGACCCTCCCCAGAGCCGGAAGGGGACATCCTCTATGGCAGTGGTGGCCAAACTTGGCCCTCCAGCTGTTTTGGGACTACAACTCCCATCATCCCTAGCTAACAGGACCAGTGGTCAGGGGTGATGGGAACTCTAGTCCCAAAACAGCTGGAGGGCCAAGTTTGGCCACCACTGCTCTACAGGCTCTGGAGAGTGAGGGTCTCATCATGAGCCAGGGCTTTGTTGAGGCTCTTCAACCTCACAGGCAAAGCCGCACCTCAGCTGAGCAAGTCCCAGTGATGCTCCAGCTCACATGAGCTGGAGAGGTGAGGTGGTGGTGGGCTTGTTAAGCTGCTCAGATATGGGGAGGAAGGCTCCCCATACCTCAGCTGAGCAGCATCAACAAGTCTCTGGCTGGTGAAGAGACACCCCCCCCCCCAAGCCTGACGAGAACCTCTGGGGTGGGTGTTGTGAGGGAGGTGAATTCTGGGACCTTTTTGTCTAGGGGAAAAAAGCACCAAATACAGATAGAGATACACAGGTACAGATGTGGGCATTTGTGCACAGTTTCCATATCTGCCTTGCAATTGCCATCACCTGACAGGTTTCCAGAACTCACCTAGTATTTGTAGATCATGGTGGTCCATATCCATGCAGGGGGCTTCTGTTGATGCATCTGGAGAGAATCCCATACATTTTAATTGCAGGACGGTTCCGTACATTGATGGCCTCGAGCCAACGCAGAGCAAAGCACAGCTACTATGGCATCACATTGCAGCTATTTGGGTGGGTGCGGGGTTACTAGAATAGCTATTGTCATAACCATGGGGGCTGGGTCCAAGGAACTGCGCTTCCGGAATACATTGTGTAAATTAAGTACATTTGCATAAATGTTTGTAATTTGCAGACTTGGCAGTAGAACTGGATGGATCACTAGTTCTTGTCTGTGTCTCTTTTCCATATTTTCACCCATAAGTCTGTTTCATCTTATTTCCTCATTAAACTCTCTCTCTTTCTCTCTCTCTTTTTCTCTGTCTCTTTCTCTCTTTCTCTTTCTCTCTCTCCCCCCCCCCCCGTCCATAAATTACACACAAACACACAAATGCTGTTAAATACATGTTTTAAAGCATACATTTTCTCCAAATACACACTTTTAAAAGACCTCTCCTGGGGCTTTTTGAGTGAATAACTGTCACAGTATTTGGAGAAGTGTGAAATCCAACAATAGCTATGTACCGATCCACAAATTATTCTGGGAGGTATAGCTCTGGCCTGCTCGTATTGGAATGGACGAATAACGAATTCCTCCAACATCCCTCCTTGGCAGTCCATATTTTATTTTATTTTTATTTATTTTTGTGTGTTCTAAGAATATATTTAATACTGTTAATTCTGTAGCACAAAATAAAACAAAAACAAGCTATGATGATCCCCACAATAAGGCTTAAAGCATAACACATTATTGCCTGAAATTCAAATGATACTTCAATTATGTAAAAATGTTTGCACAGGGAAGACTGTCTTTTAAGTACAAGGCCACCTCCCCCCCCCTCTGCAAAAAATAGGTCTGGATTTCTGCTTCTTAATAGCCACTTTCCTTAGCCTAGATTGTCTATAATAATAACATCTGTATCTTACTTTTAAGTATCCGGAGGGAGTGCTCTCCACCTTTGCAGTAAGGTAAGCCAGTAAGGGGCCCAGGTGGCGCTGTGGGTTAAACCACAGAGCCTAGGACTTGCAGATCAGAAGGTCGGCAGTTCGAATCTCCACAACGGAGTGAGCTCCCGTTGCTCGGTCCCAGCTCCTGCCAACCTAGCAGTTCGAAAGCACAAAGTGCAAGTAGATAAATAGGTACCGCTCCAGCGGGAAGGTAAACAGCGTTTCCGTGCGCTGCTCTGGTTTGCCAGAAGTGGCTTAGTCATGCTGGCCACATGACCCGGAAGCTGTCTGCAGACAAACGCCGGCTCCCTTGGCCAATAAAGCGAGATGAGCGCCGCAACCCCAGAGTCGGTCACGACTGGACCTAATGGTCAGGGGTCCCTTTACCTTTAAGCCAGTATTAGCCACCTCCATATTGCATATGGAGGTACCGAAACTGAATGCTTTGCCCAATGAGTTCATGGCAGAGGCAGTATTTGAATCAGGGGCTTCACGATTCACAGCTCAATCTTTTAGCCACTATGTTCTTATCTATGCTAAGTGCTCTACCATGAGCCCTACTGTTAGGTTGTGGGTGAACATATCAGACGACACAGCGATTCTTCAAGCAACTCTTGTTTATTCACAGGCCCAGAACAGAACTGGGCTGAAGGGTTCAGCCAACCTGCTTATATAGAGCTCCACTAGAACGCAGCAGTAACCACTTTCTGTAACTATCCAATCACTGAACGTCACTTTCAATTCCTTATTTGCATATGTGGACCTGAGTGAAAACTATCTACAGTATCCCCCTCCTGGCCCAGGGTTAGAACTTCAGTACATAACACCTACCATTCTATCAATCTTTGGTTCCTGTCTCCATTGGAACTCTGTGTGCCATCATTTAACCCCTGATATGGTGTTGCCTTTGCCCTGATTTGCAATTATTGCTTTAGTTGAGATTCCTGCATTGCAGTGGGGCTGGACTAGATGACCCCCAGGGTCCCTTCCGACTCTACAATTTGTGGTTCTATTATTCTATGTTTGACTTGGTTCTGCTAACGTTCACCTGGCGGTTGGCCTCTGCTCCTCCCAGGCGCCTCCGCTCTAAATTCCCTTTATACCGAGACAGCCTGACTGATGAAGGTATCACAACTCTCTCCCGACACCTCTGTGATTATTTCAGAGCACCTGAACTTTGCTGAACTTGGGTAAACACATCTTTAATTTATATTGCATGCAATTATTTTTTTATTACAGCTGGAGTGCTAAGTGTAATCAGGTGGCTATTGTATAATTTAAACTCCAGGTGATTTTTATTTAATAATAATAGCTTGCGTTCCTATAGAGCCTCGCATCCCCAAAGGGATCTCCACAGCACTTTGCCAACTTAACAATCAAAGACGTAAAAAGTAAAACACTGATTATAATTAACACAATCTAAGTAAGCCGGGGCCTGTTCCTGCTGCTGCTGCTGTTTATATTCAAAGGGATGCCACCGAATTTAATGACAGGAGAGCTGGGCTGATGCAATTTTACCTAGCTTGGGGTGTGTGTGTACAGAAACCCCCAACGCCCCCCACCCCATTTTGCTTCTCTAATGTGTTCTTTGTGAGGAAGAACCTCACATTTTACATCAACATTTTGCCATAGATTAACTTTGGTGATAGCTCAAGTCCTGGACCATTTCAGCATCGCCCAGTGTATAGCGAGGAACCCGTGACCCTCCAGGTAGTATTGTTGGACTACAGCTCCCATCAGCCGCAGCCAGCATGGCCGATGGTCAGGGGTGATGGGAGATGGAGTCCAATGACATTCAGAGGGCCACAGGTTTCTCTGCCCCAGTTGTAAAAGGTTTTTCACTGATTCCTGGGCAAATCATGATGGTGGTGAGAGGCAGAGCACATACATAGCAAGCTTTGCCTTGCCTGCCACCACACAGTGATGTATTCTCTTGGTCCTGGGAAGCTGTTTGTTTATTTACTATCCTTTTATTTTTAAAGGGGCCCTGATCATGTAAAGATTTCTGCAGGTAGAACTCAAATGCAATGAGGGATCTTGGGTGAAACATGAAGTAGGTGCCCTCTTTGTAACATGATGTATGGAATTATTGTTTGGGGGGTGGGGGTGGTTGCTTATTTTAATTGTGTTGTGTTTTAATATGCTGTAATCTGCCCTGGGTAAGAAATATTTCTCTTCTTCTTCTCATAATATTTTAATTATATTACTGTCATACCTTATGCTAAGTTTGCTTCAGGTTGAGCGTTTTCAGGTTGTGTCACGCGGCGACCCGGAAGTACCGGAAAGTGTTACTTCTGGGTTTCACCGCTCACGCATGCGCAGACATGCAAAATGACATCACGCGCATGTGCAGAAGCGGCGAATCGTGACCTGCGCACGTGCGGACACGGGTTGCGTTCTGCTCATGTTGCGAATGGGCCTACGGAACAGATCCCGTTCACAACCAGAGGTAGCACTGTATAGTGTTTTGCAGTTGTTAGAATCAGAGAAACATAGAACTGGAAGGGGCAATTGGGGTCATCTATTCCTTTTTTTAAAAAAATAAATAATTTTTATTGATTTTCCAATAAAAAACATCCAATCAACATATCCAATCACAATCCAATTAAAACAAAAAACTAAAATAAAAAAAGACCAAATTATAATCCAGATTGTAATTATTGATTTTTCGGGGCTCCCCATAGTCTGGACCCCCTATGGGGGGGTCGTCTATTCCAATCCCCTGCAATGTAGGAAACTTTTCCCCAACGTGGGGCTTGGAGCCACGACCCTGAGATTAAAAATCTCCTGCTCTACCAACCCAACTATCCTAGCTGCTGTTATCATCACCGTTTTCACTTGATTCAGATTGTAGTGAGTCCCATGGAAGTAACCTCCAGTAGCTCTGAAGTGGGGATACACATTTCACAGGCACCAATGTTTTCCCATTAAATGTTTCTCACCACCACCACTGGCTTTGGCCCAGCCCTGTTATTTTTCAAAAAGGCATGACTAGAACTGGAATGCCTGGTCTTGCAAATTGACCGGGCTGGCCCTACCATTAGGCAGAGCGGGGTGGCTGCCCCAGGCAACAGAACGCCATAGGCTGATGGCAGAGACAAGATGAGGAAAGGCAGAGCTGTGTGCACTGCATGGTTTATGCTGCAGCCACTAAGTTCCCATGCTGTCCTCAGGCAAGGTACAACCTTGCCCAGGCCTTGGCCCAGTATACCTGAAGGAGCGTCTCCACCCCCATCGTTCTGCCCGGACGCTGAGGTCCAGCGCCGAGGGCCTTCTGGCGGTTCCCTCATTACGAGAAGCAAAGCTACAGGGAACCAGGCAGAGGGCCTTCTCGGTAGTGGCACCCGCCTTGTGGAACGCCCTCCCATCAGATGTCAAAGCGATAAATAACTACCTGACATTCAGAAGACATCTTAAGGCAGCCCTGTTCAGGGAAGTTTTTAATCTGTGATATTTTAGTGTATTTCTGGTTTTTATGGAAGCCGCCCAGAGTGGCTGGGGAAACCCAGCCAGATGGGCGGGGTACAAATAATAAATTATTATTATTATTATTATAACCTGTGACGTTAACATATGAGAGTGCTGGGGATGAAATAGTTAAACAAGTTACCCAATCAGAACCCAGGGGGTGGAGTCAGAGGGACTATAAAACTAGCTCTGGGAGGGGCGAAGGGAGGAGTTTGTTGGGAGTTGGGTGGTTGGTTGGAGTGGGAGTGAATTGGGATAGACTCTGTGCGTAGGTTGAGTTAGTGTAGCGAAAGAAGCTGAGTCAGGAACAGTTAGGAGCTAGGAAGACAAGTAAATATCTGAGAGATGATTTAGTGAGTGAGAGCAGGTAGCATATGTTATAGGTCTGGATAGGCACCCCAGGATTGTAATTGACCGATACCATTTATAAAACCAATCGCTTTTTAAACTGCAATAAATAAACAGATTTTTTTTGTTCCAATTTAACCCTGACTGAACTTAGTATTGTCCCAGGTAGGGCCTGGGTAGTGGCAGTGAGAAATAAAGTGGTGGTACAGGGATCAATAGATGGTGAAACGTCCGGGGACCCTGTGTGATCGCCACACAGTCAAACCTTGGTTCCCGAACAGCTCCATTTTGGGACGTTTCAGCTCCCGAATACTGAAAACCTGGAAGTAAATGCTCCGGTTTTCAAACTTTTTTTGGAAGCCAAACATTCGACGTGACTTCCACTTGAGTGCAGGAAGTTCCTTCAACCAATCGGAAGCTGTGCCTCAGTTGCTGAATGGTTCAGAATTCGAACGGACTTCCAGGATGGATTATGTTTGACAACTGAGGTTTGACTGAGGCAGCAACTTCTGTGCATGGAAGTGGACGCATTCGTTTGTCCTGCATGTTAGGCATCAGACTGTCTTGTGCCTCAAAAACTAAGAATGGGGGAAAGAAATTTAGTTTGCATTCAAAAGCCAAGCTGCCTAACTTTCCAAAACAGTAAGAGAAACAAAATATTGCCATCCTGCAAAATTCGTACTTCTTCAAATTTTGCAACGCAGTTCACCAGCCAAGTAATGTGTACAAAAAGGCATATACTCTGGTAAAGTCTGCACAAAATGCACGCATCAGTGAAAACAACATACAATAATGCATTATTTTAGGGGGAAAGGCTTTGCGAAAATGCGTGCATTAGACCAAATTGCACAAAAACAGGAGGCGTCTATCAGGAGGAATTTGTACTGAATTTGTGAATTTTTACGAGGACTTCCGAAATACTGCAGATGGATGTAGAAATCAGTTTAAGATTGGGAAAGCTTGAGAAACTGAAATTGACAGCTTCACCCATCGCTAGTGAAAAATGAATGTGAGATGTGAAGCTTAAGGGAACCAGGCAAAGGGCCTTCTTGGTAGTGGCGCCCTCCCTGTGGAACGCCCTCCCATCAGATGTCAAACAGATAAACAACTATTTGACTCTTAGAAGGCATTTGAAGGCAGCCCTGTTCAGGGAAGATTTTAATGGTTGATGTTTTATTGTGTTGTTAATATGTTGTTGGGAGTTGCCCAGAGTGGGGTAAACCAATCAGATGGGTGGCATGTTGTTGTTGTTGTTGTTGTTGTTGTTGTTGTTGTTGTTGTCAACTGAGCCTCCATTAATTCTCAGATTGTGTTGCTTCATGTTCCACACTATGCACTCCCAAACCAAGCCTGTATGGAACCCCAGCCGTCAATTTCAACCCATGAATCCCAAGCAAAGTGTTGGCAGCATCTCTTCATAGATGTCAAACATTTTCAAATCTCTTCATAGATGTCAAACATTTTCATATCCATCCTGTTCAGTTAAATAAATAAATAAACCCAGCAAAATCAGTACCCTAAGAAGGTAATGAGGGGTGTTGTTTTTCAAGCAGGCCAAATAATTTAACCATAAATTTGGATATGAGGCTGCATGCACCTTGCCATTTAATCCAGACTGACCTTGTCTGGGGGAAACCTGTTTGTAAGTAAAAAACCAAAACCAAAAAGACTGATGCCGGTGTGATATCTCAACAACTTGCTTAAAACTTAAGCCGTTCTCTGGAAGGGCCCTGATTTCAAATGTAGGAGTCTTTGTTTTAAGACTGCATAAGTGCTTTTCAGAACAGCAGTCTGAAATCAGACGACATGGGTTATGGATCAGAGCTATCTACATGTTAGGTTAGATCTGACATGAATTATGGAATCAAGTGCCATGGTTCTGGAAGTTTCGCTCCAGACCACTGTGCATTATTTCATAGCAAGCAAAACACATTCAGAAAGAAAAGGTGGCACTTCTTCACAGATGGGACTGTGATTCAAGCCTGTCTCTAGAGGGCAGGCAAATATAAGATAGGCATATAAGGTAGCAAGTGAATTTCCTGAACAGAGCCAGATCTCCGTAATTGCATATCAGATGTAAGTGAGTTTGTCGACTCCCAGAGTCCTGAATTACTTCACAAGGCAGTGAAGAGAAGGACTATTCGCTGATCTGAGAGGGAGGAGGAAGCAATAGATTGTGTGTGGAGAATTTGTAGCGGTATACCAGGGAGATTGCCCCTTAAAATGATAGAGTTGAATCCAGATTACGTTAATTGAATTCATTCCCCTTGAAACACATGGAACTTCAATTAAGTCAGGACTAACTTGTCTCGTTGGTTTCAAGTGTGCAATTTAGGATGCAACGAGTCATCAGTAATCCCTAAAAGCAATCCTCTTATTTATGTTTTTGCAAGTTCTTTGTTCTAAATTGGCTGCAGTTCATTTCTGGGCCCAGACTAGTGCTTAAACCCTAAACTACAGTGGTACCTCGGATTAAAAACTTTATTCATTCCGGAGGTCCGTTCTTAACCTGAAACTGTTCTTAACCTGAGGTACCACTTTAGCTAATGGGGCATCCCAATGCCACCATGCCACCACCACACAATTTCTGTTGTCATCCTGAAGCAAAGTTCTTAACCCAAGGTACTATTTCCAGGTTGGCGGAGTCTGTAACCTGAAGCGTCTGTAACCTGAGGTACCACTGTACTTTATCCCCAAGTATCTGAGAGACTGCATCCCTATAGGCCCTTCCCTCAGGTGTTAAGATCAGCAGAAGGGGCACTCTGGATAGTTCTGCAAACTCAGAAATTTGGAGGTGGCCCAGGAGAGGGCATTCTCTGAGGCAACTCCTCAGTTGTGTAGTTCTTTTCCTACAGAGGTACATTTGGCACCTTTACCAACTGTTGTTGTTTAGTTGTTTAGTCGTGTCCGACTCTTCATGACCCCATGGACCAGAGCATGCCAGGCACTCCTGTCTTCCACTGCCTCCCGCAGCTTGGTCAAACTCATGCTGGTAGCTTCGAGAACACTGTCCAACCATCTCGTCCTCTGTCGTCCCCTTCTCCTTGTGCCCTCCATTTTCACAACATCAGGGTCTTTTCCAGGGAGTCTTCTCTTCTCATGAGGTGGCCAAAGTATTGGAGCCTCAGCTTCAGGATCTGTCCTTCCAGGGAGCACTCAGGGCTGTATTCCTTCAGAATGGATAGGTTTGATCTTCTTGCAGTTCATGGGACTCTCAAGAGTCTCCTCCAGCACCATAATCCAAAAGCATCAATTCTTCAGCGATCAGCCTTCTTTATGGTCCAGCTCTCACTTCCATACATCACTACTGGGAAAACCATGGCTTTAACTATACGGACCCAGCTTTCAGCAAATGCTGAAGATGTGCCTCTTAGCTCCGGCCTTTGACACTGTGTGTTTTTAGAACTCACCCTATTCCCACGACTATGGTTTGTTTAACTGCCTTTAATTATGGATGTTAAACCCTGGCAAGAGAGAGGCCCTGGGGGTGAGTGGTTCCTGCGCCAGAGAAATGGATCAGTTGTCTGTCCTAGATGGGGTTGCACTCAGGAGTGGGTTCATGGCCTGAGGCTGCTTTTGGACTCATCTTTGTCACTCGGTGGTCGCAAGGACAAGGAGTCCCTTTTACCAGCTTCAGGAGATCAGGCGGTTACAGGTATTCCTGGACCATGATAACGTGGCCACTGTGGTCTTAGTACCCCCAAGACTGGATTACTGCAATATGTGTTCATCAACGCCAAAGACTGATAAAACAGGTCTATTCCTATAGATGTAGTATCAAACAAGACCACAAGCACCTTAAATCGCCGGAGAAGATGGAGTTCAGCAGCATGGATCTCTTTTCACTGAGAACAAGTCCAGAGTTGCACTTATTAACCTAAATGTGTGGAGGAACCCACAGTCCAGTCACCTTCCACTCATTCAACATAACATATGGAAACTACTACTGTGCTTTCATTTTTAAAAAAAGAAAACCGATTTTATTTTATAAAGCAAAGGGGAAATATATCCAATGACAGTAACGGTGACAATGCATTAGGAAAAAGCAACATTTCAGAAAAGGAAAGAGGCTCTATCTCTTCTTTGTTTACGAAAGCGTGACACTGTTGAAAAGAAGCTGCTAGTTTCACACTGTCATCCGCAAAACTCATGATGTGCCTACAAGCAAAGTGCAAAGAATGTCTCATTTGTTCACCCAAGGGAGGGGGGGAGTAGTGCATGGTCTGTGGTGTATAAATGGCTTTGGGTTTAACTCTTTGGTAGTTTTGTTCCCATCCTTGCAATCTCTAGAGGCGAGAACGAAAAAACCCACCAGCGTGGACAATACAGTCAGATGGGATGCATATCCTCTCTGCTTATTTTTCATTTCACCTTCCCATAAAGAGTTTGAGGCAGTTTAGCATTATGCTGTACTATCAGCCACTGATTTGTGTGCCTGCTGAAAGATCTCTCAGCTTTCAGGCTTGCTTCTGGTCAGCCCCACTTTAATCAGCTGGCAGAGCCATTTTATGCCAATGTTGCCAGTTTCTCAACTGGGAATCCATGAGTCAGGGTGCTTTCAGGGTGCCCCATCACCCAGAAGACATCTGAAGGCAGCCCTGTTTAGGAAAGTTTTTAATGTTTAATGCTGTATTGTGTTTTTAGTATTTTGTTGGAAGCCACCCAGAGTAGCTGGGGAAACCCAGCAAGATGGGCAGGGTATAAATAATAAGTTGTTGTTGTTGTTGTTGTTGTTGTCGTCATCATCATCATCATCATCCAATTCTTCAGTCTAGCTTGGAGGTCTATAGCTGACATCCACAGTAAGGTCTCTGTTGTTGCCCTCTCCTAAATTTTTTACCCATATGCTCTCAATCTGCCTTCCATGCTCCAGGTCATGGATGTCTTCACAAGCCTACATATCCTTTGCATATAATACTACTATTGTGAAATTGCTTTGAGGTGCTTCTACAGGAAGTTATTCATAAATGGAAACAACAATAATAACTCTGGAGAGGCACAAGAGCCCTGTCCTCTCTTGCATCTGGCCACTCTTGATGAAGCTGATGTGCATGAGCACAGAGGGATGGAGAACCTTGCATCAAATATTCTGCCTCCCTTTCCACTTTGTGCCTCCATAGATCAACTGTCCTTAATAAGTCTTTAGTGTGTGCCTTTGTAAGGCATTTGGAGTTCATTCATTTTGTTTTCATAGAACAATTGACCGTTTAACTCATGGGCAGGCAAACTAAGGCCTGGGGGCCGGATCTGGCCCAATCACCTTCTCAATCCGGCCCACAGATGGTTCGGGAATCAGCGTGCTTTTACATAAGTAGAATGTGTTCTTTTATTTAAAATGCATCTCTGGGTTATTTTTACATGAGTAGAATGTTTAAAATGCATCTCTGGGTTATTTGTGGGGCATAGAAATTCGTTCATTCCCCCCCTCCAAAAAAATATAGTCCAATCCCCCACAAGGTCTGAGGGACAGTGGACTGGCCCCCTGCTGAAAAAGTTTGCTGACCTCTGATTTAACTGGTAACATGGTGTCTCTCTCTCTCCCCCCCTTTCTTCTTCAGTTTCAGAAGCAAATGAGGATATAAAAGACAGGAGTGGTGGAGTGGTTAAGAGACAGTGGTCAAGCTGGGAAGCTCAACAGGTAAGTCTTGGATTTTCTGCTTTCAGAAATGTACTTTAGATTAAAACTAGGCTTGGGCCTAGTGGGAAAACCCCAAATATTGGAGCACCTATCTCTTCAAGAAGTAAAACCCAGCCATTTTAAATTCCATGTGCCTTATTGAAAATTGTCCATTGCTTAACAGTGAAAATGAGAATGTGGGGGTAGATGGTCAATGGAACAAGAATGAACCAGGCAAGTGGAAATTATAGATGTAAGATTAGGTTCCATTCTGCATGTTTTGAATGTAAGCTGTTACACAAGGAAGTCACAAAGGTTTGGGGCTTGATCTTGTGTGATCCTTTGTTTAGATCTTGTTGTCCGTGTTTGGTTGTGTGGCTCATGGGAACGTTTTTCTTTCCTTCCGTGGTACAGATTTCCTCTGAACTTCTTATAAGCACACACAAAAAAGGATGTTTATTAAAGGCTGAAAATGTATGCTTTGACTTCATTGACTTTCAGTTCAAGACTTTAGCATGCTTTTGGATCAGCTTCTTCGTTCATGCGTTGGCTGGATGTAAAAACAGCCAACTCAGTTGGCTATAATGTGGAAGGGAAATGACCTCTATTGCACCTGTTCTACCTCATTCAGATTTCCACACATCAGTCTTGTTTTTAGTTGTCATGAGTATGTATACTACTTTTGCTTAGCTCATGGTTCCTGAAATATGGAACATAATCTACCAAGTCTGGACTTCAGATGCAGCAAGAGATGCCTGATTTGTCTCCTGGAGCTGAGGTTCCCAGGAAATATAGAGAAACAGGGTCCTCTCAGGCTCAGGGTCCTTCCTAATTTCTGCCTTCTGTCCAGGGCACATGGGTCCTTCTTAAGCAGCTGCAGGGGAGATTGGGTAGAGAGTACCCAAGCATTTTCTCAGACCATGGATGGTTCCCTCAGGAGTTGACAGTGTGCAGTATTTAGGGGACTCTGGTTCATGAAAGCTTGTGCCGCATTAGATTTGATAGTGTCTTGAGACTGAGGTGCCACAAGACTCTTTGTTCTACTTGTTTTTACAGCAGAGGGAAGGGAGTGAGCTGTTTTGTGTGGCTGGTGGCACACAAGGAGGCAGGCAATCCAGTCTAGCAGGCACCCTTTTCAAAATGCGTTGGACAATGGTGCGAATGCCCATGAAAGCCATTTCCCAATGATAATTGAAATCTTAGCCATTTCAGAATGATTTGCCCATCAATTCTGTTTGTTTCACTGTCTGTGCCTGTGCGTGCAAATTGTGGAGAACGCTCTCAAACGTATATAATTTTCATATAATCCTGTACATCTGCAATTTAGCTTCTAATTTGTTTCTTTGTAGTATTAAGCAGAGACAGTGGTTTATTTTTTAATGACATAAAAAAAGGTTTTCTCTCCAGGGGTTTTGACCCGTGTGGCAGAAAGAGCTTGTGTTTCTTTTTCATCATCAAGACAAAGACTGAATTCTTTCTTTTTGTTAAAAAAAATATGAAGTGATTAAAGAGAAGAATGTTTCCCCTGAGATAAGATACATTCTTTGTTTTTTCTTCTTCCTTGTTTTCTTTCTCTCATCTGTATGTCATTTCTCTTTGTCCTCCCACCCCACCCCCAGTGTGGACGCCTCCATTTTAGGATGCTTACCACTGTGGTTATAAATATAGGAGTAACATATTGAGATCAGGATCAGGACACATAGAATTAGTCATATTATTCTGCTTGCCATATAAACGCTCAGGAACTCAGAAAGAGAGCAAAATCTCAAACAGGAATACAGGAGGTTTGCAGAAACTTATCTTGCAGACAGGATTCCCCACATTTGTGTTATGCCATCAGCTGGGATGGAGAAATTGTAGCCTTCCAGATGTTGTTGGCTACAACTCCCATCATTCCTGACCATTGACCATGCTGGTTCAGGCTTTGGGCCAACTGAAAATATTTTGCTGAATGAGGTGAAGGACAATATAGTATGTGTCCTCCTGGTTCATCCGTTTCTCATACAGAGGCCTTATGTTTGTATAAGAAATGACTATCTAATGTAGCTCTTTGCTGGAGATGTGATATGGACAATGCTTCTTTGAAACATAAGCTTCTACTGTGTCCCACACTTGCTAAGTTTTGGGAGAAAGTGATGGACTATAGAAACAAGACACTATGGGAAACTTAAGATTTTCAGAGGTGAATATGCTCTTGAACTATATACCCATTATATGGAAATTGACAGCAGCACGGCGAAAATGGATTCTACACACCCTAATGGTGGCCAAGAGACTGATACTGATGAATGGGAAGAATAGAGATTCGATTCTTCTTAAACAATGGCTTGACAAAATGACAATATTGGCAACACGTATGAATGGGCAGCTTCTGGACACAGACTTTCTTTGGATAAATACAATGATATTTGGAATGAGTTTATTAGGTTATTGACTTAATAAGAATAAGAATATACACATCTGAGATACAGCACCGAGGGCCTTCTGGCGGTTCCCTCACTGCGAGAAGTGAAGTTACAGGGAACCAGGCAGAGGGCCTTATCGGTAGTAGCACCTGCCCTGTGGAACGCCCTCCCACCAGATGTCAAAGAGAAAAACAACTGCCAGATTTTTAGAAGACATCTGAAGGCAGCCCTGTTTAGGGAAGCTTTTAATATCTGAAGGACTATTGTATTTTAATATTTTGTTGGAAGCCGCCCAGAGTGGCTGGGGAAACACAGCCAGATGGGTGGAGTATAAATAATAAATAATCATATATTTATTACTTGTCCTCACTCACTTTTTCTCTTTCTTCCCCCCCCCCTTTTTCTAATAAAATATTAATATACAGAAGCCAACTAGAGTGGCAGTTAGATCTTACTTCAGCCCTGGCAACAGCATTGTGTCCTCCACTACCACCAAGGGCTCCAGACTAGTTAGGCAAATCAGGCAATGTGGCACACAGTGCTCTAACTGAGGGATACAGCTGGGACTTGGGAGCAGCAGCATTTGCCACCTGATGTGGTTGCCTTGTTGTCTAATGGTAGGGCTGGCCTCCTGGAGCTGATGGGAGTTGCAAGTCCAGCAAGATCTGAAGGGCCACAAGTTCTTTGTCCTAAGCTGGAGTCATCAAGGTCATGGAGCAGATACCTCACCCTTAACCATCCATGGACCAAACTAAGGCATTTTTGGAAGAGATACTTTAGTAATGAGGGGACCACCTGCCTTCCATAGTTGATATCAAGGGGGCGGATGGTACAGCTGTTGCACATGTTCAGATGTGGATGCACAGACACACATGGGGCCTTGGCAATATAATATAAAAACCCTCCAACTATCCACCCATCTGTTGTTAACATCCCTCCAGCATTGGCAACCACCAACATTTCCTTGCTAGCAACATAAGATACAGTTTCAGTGGCTCGTGACTAGTTCTTGTGTTCAGACGGAGCCTCGTCTCAGAAGAGATTGCCCTATTGCTCATCTTTCTCTTGCCCGTCTCATGGGATCATGGCAACAGGCAAGGAAACATTGCTTGCATTTTTGTTTTTTTGTTTTTGTTCTGCATCATGCTTACTTGTTGTAGCATTCCGAATCTCTTGGACAATGTATTCGCATCAGTGAGTTATCTTTCATTTTATTTTTTCACCGGCTTCAGCTCTAGAAATTTTTGTAGTGGAGCCATATCAATGCTTGTTGCATCAAAAGTAGAGGATTACCACTGCTGAACACTCTGTGTCAAGATGCTGTTGTGAGGATCAGAAGCAGCTGGTGCCTAGCGGATGATAGTTTTATCCACTTTAAGCCCTACCAAGGGTTTACCATATGGCTAGGCCTATGCTATAGCATACTTTGCATAATGGTTAATCCAACCTTTCCTTCTGCCCCCTGCCCTTTTTTGCAGCAAGAAATGCATTGCTCCTTTATCTCTGAAGTAGACCAGCCTAAATTTCTCCTCCTTCTTTAACTCTTAAACCTCACATTCTACTCCTCATCGGAAGGGATCCAGGGGTCATCCAGTCCAACCCCCTGCAATCCAGGAATCTCAGCTATACCATCCATGACAGATGACCATCCAACCTCCACTTAAAAACCTCCAAGGAAGGAAAGTCTACAACCTCCCAAGGGAGACTGTTCCACTACCGAACAGTTCTTACTGTCAGAAAGTTTTTCTGTATGTTTGGTCAGAATCTCTTGAAGCCATTGGTTCGAGTCCTACCCTCCAGGGCAGGAGGAAACAGGCTTGTGCTCCTCTTCCTCCTTGATTTTTGAAAGGGAGGGTGATCCCTCCACTTCTCTTTAACATGAGAGCAGCCTTGCTAGTTCAGTCCAATGATCCATCTGTCACGGCTAAAAATTGGCCGCTTTTTCTTTTATGCTAAAAGAACTAAGTCAGCATGAGTCAGCGGCCTACAATGACTCATGCAACCTTTCACCAAATTGTACCTGTATATACAGAGTGGTCAATGTTAGTGTTGGGTGTAGGTTGGTTGGATGGTAGAAAGCTGGTTGCGTTTGGTGTGTGTAAAAGCTGTCGGTCGTGGTTGGAGAAGAAGACTTCTTAAGGATAAAAGCAGCAATAGTCTGCAAGAATACTCTTTCTCAAAGGCTCTTTTGTGCCAACTAAGGTCTGAGGACTAGGCAAAGGAGTAAAAAGGAGGTCAGAACCTTTTCTTTTTCAAACACTGTCACCATCTAGCCTGGCATCCTGTTATCACAGTGGCCAACCAGATGCCCTGGTAAACCCTCATGCAGGGCCCAGCCAACAACAAGAGCCGTCTTCCCTAGTGTGCTCTCCAACAACTAGTATTCAGAAGCATCACTGCCTCCAACCATGGAGGCAGGCGTGGCTACCAGGCTTAGTAGCCATTGATAGTTGTGTTGTATTTCCAGAGAGGAAGGAATTCACAGGCCATATGCACGCAAAATGTACCACCACACTTAATGACTGTGTCAGTGCTGGGTAGGATATCTTCTTCTTCTTTGGCGATCACTTGTAGCTGAATAAGATTGTCTTCCATAAACACGTTTTTAATAGTGAGTCCATAAGTGACTGTGGAGGCCAGTTCTGGATCCCACGCCTTTCCACAGTGGGGACATTGGTTTCTGGGTGGGAGTTGATCATGGTGTGGATTTGCCAAACGTGCCTTCCTCTTAGCACGTTTCTCCCTTGTGTCCTGAGTTTGAGTGTCTTCAAAGCACATGACACCTGTTCTCCAACTGGAGCGCTCGCAGGCCAATGTTTCCCAGTTGTCAGTGTTTCTGCTACATTTTTTTAGACTTGCCTTGAGACAGTCTTTAAAACTCTTTTGTTGACCACCAGCATTACGCTTTCCATTTTTAAGTTCGGAATAGAGTAGTTGCTTTGGAAGACGATCATCAGGCATCCACACAACATGACCAGTCCAACGAAGTTGATGTTGAAGAATCATTGCTTCAAAACTTGTGATCTTTGCTTCTTCCAGTACACTGATATTAGTTTGCCTGTCTTCCCAAGTGATGTGTAAAATTTTCTGGAGACACCGTTGATGGAATCTTTCGAGGAGTTGGAGATGGCGTTTATAAGTGGTTTATAAGATGGCGTTTATAAATGTTTCACACGCATACAGTAAGGTTGGTAGTACTATAGCTTCCCTATACAGGGCTGCCTTCAGAAGTCTTCTAAAGGTTGTATCTCCTTGGCTCAGGGGTCACATAACTCCATAACCCTCCAACGTTCCTCTAATAAAAATAGGGACATCCTAAGGGAAAGCAGGACATTCCAGAATCAAATCAGAAACCGGGATGGCTTCTGTAAATCTGGGACTTTCCCTCGAAAATAGGGACACTTGGAGGGTCTGTGACCTCTACCTCTTCTGAAGCCACATGGATGCTGGTGCCAGGAGGTCAGATAGCCACTGCTGGCCTGATGACTGCTACTGATTACACCCCCTCCAATGCTGTGGACGGAAGCTGACCAGACTAATTCCAACCATGGAGAAAGAGCATAACCATCATTGCTAGTAGCCATTGAGAACCTTGGCCTCCATGAATGTGTTCAGTCCTCTTTCAAAGCTATCCAAGTTGGCCCCATGGAGTTTTGCATACAGAAGGTCACAGGTTCAATCCAGGCAGTGCTGGGAAAGATTCCTTCTCTGCAGTCCCGGAGAGCTGCTGCTGCCAGTCAGTGTTGACATTATTGAGTTAGATGGACAATGATCTGACAGTATACGGAAGTTTCTTGTGCTGGAGTGAAATGAAGTAAATTAGAAGTGGTTTGGAAGAATATCCTCCGTGTGTGTGTGTGTGTGTGTGTGTGTGTGTGTATATATATATATATATATATATGCAGGTTTTGGTGTCCTCGGGTGTCTTCCCGTGTAAAAGTTGGGGTGTCTAGGCGACGTTTCGACGAGGTCTCACTCGTCATCTTCAGGCTGGTGCTTTCGGCTTCTTGTTACTGGAACAGAGCAGGATCTCAGTGTTTGAGTTCCTATAAATACTGTAGAGGGGGTGTGGTGTATAGCCTCCAATGTTCTGGGCAGAGAGGAAGTTCCCAGGCTAGTGTGCCTTTTCTTCTTTTGTTCCTTAATTACTTGAGAGATATCTTGAGTGATTTCTTGAGTGATATCCTGAGTACCACTTAGGTGGGTCATTAGGTGTGGATTAGTTGTTAAAGTCTTTGTGTCTTGACCTCTTGAACTTTGTGAAGAGTTTTCCTGAGAAGATGGCTGTACTGTACTTAGTTGTGCTCTGGCTTGGCTTCGTGTATAGGGGCGAGCTGTGGTTTTGTGGCTTGTGTCAGCCAGATCTGTGTAGGGATTGCAGGGGGGTGCAGCATCCGGAGGTGCCACCATGGATTGGCTACTGGATGGTGTCTGTAATTCATCTGTGGAGAGGGTCTGGGTTTGGGTCTGGTGTGGTTGATTGGTGTTGGCGTTCTGTGTGCCTCTGGATCTGGTGTCAGTTTTTGTGGGGAGGGCTAATTTCCAGATGTCTGGCAAGCGGGATGTGTCGTCACGCTTGTTCATGTTGTGAGGGTGTTTCTCTATCTCGATGGCTTCCATGATTATTCTCTTGTGGTGATGTTCCGTGTTAAAGAGCAATTTGGAATCTGCAAAATTAATTTCGTGTCCTGTTTCTTTCATGTGTTGGAAAAGAGAGGAAGTTTTTTCTTCTTTTTTGACGGCATTCTTGTGTTCTGCGATACGTGCATTTATTCGTCTGTTTGTTTGTCCAATGTACGTGGCTGGGCAGACTTTGCAGGGTATTTCATAGATCCCTTGGTTTTCCAACTGGATTTTATCCTTGGGGTTTCTGAGGATATTGGCTATTTTTTGGTTGGTGCAAAAGGCTGTTTTGATATTGTGTTTATGGAGGATTTTGCTAATTTTATCTGTAGTGCCCTTGATATAAGGAAGGAGGGCCATGCCATTGTTTTCTTCTGTGTCTTGGTTTTTGGGGGGTGTTTCCTTTTGGATTAGCTTCGTAATCCTGTTTTGCTGGTATCCATTGCACGTATCGCAGAACACAAGAATGCCGTCAAAAAAGAAGAAAAAACTTCCTCTCTTTTCCAACACATGAAAGAAACAGGACACGAAATTAATTTTGCAGATTCCAAATTGCTCTTTAACACGGAACATCACCACAAGAGAATAATCATGGAAGCCATCGAGATAGAGAAACACCCTCACAACATGAACAAGCGTGACGACACATCCCGCTTGCCAGACATCTGGAAATTAGCCCTCCCCACAAAAACTGACACCAGATCCAGAGGCACACAGAACGCCAACACCAATCAACCACACCAGACCCAAACCCAGACCCTCTCCACAGATGAATTACAGACACCATCCAGTAGCCAATCCATGGTGGCACCTCCGGATGCTGCACCCCCCTGCAATCCCTACACAGATCTGGCTGACACAAGCCACAAAACCACAGCTCGCCCCTATACACGAAGCCAAGCCAGAGCACAACTAAGTACAGTACAGCCATCTTCTCAGGAAAACTCTTCACAAAGTTCAAGAGGTCAAGACACAAAGACTTTAACAACTAATCCACACCTAATGACCCACCTAAGTGGTACTCAGGATATCACTCAAGAAATCACTCAAGATATCTCTCAAGTAATTAAGGAACAAAAGAAGAAAAGGCACACTAGCCTGGGAACTTCCTCTCTGCCCAGAACATTGGAGGCTATACACCACACCCCCTCTACAGTATTTATAGGAACTCAAACACTGAGATCCTGCTCTGTTCCAGTAACAAGAAGCCGAAAGCACCAGCCTGAAGATGACGAGTGAGACCTCGTCGAAACGTCGCCTAGACACCCCAACTTTTACACGGGAAGACACCCGAGGACACCAAAACCTGCATTCCTGTACCCGTGAAAATCTACGAAAGCATATATATATATATATGCCAAGCAACTTCAGCCCTATGCAGAATCCATCTCTTCACACGTACCAAACTCCTTCCAGTTCATAGAAACAATAAAGAAGCAAAACCTACATCCTAATGACCTACTTGTGAGCTTCGATGTTGTATCTCTCTTCACACAAGTGCCCATTAATGAAGCCTTGACAGCTATTCAAAACAAATACAATCCCCCCGAATACATCTTGGACCTGACCAACCACTGCCTAACCAACACGTACTTCATCCACAATGGACAAAGATACAAACAGATAGAAGGAGCACCTATGGGATCACCCCTCTCACCGGTCATCGCAAACCTGTACATGGAACACTTTGAAACCAATGCTTTAGACAAGTCAGAACACAAACCCAAACTTTGGCTCAGATATGTTGACGACACCTTTGTAATTTGGCCACACGGGAAGGAAAAACTGGATAGCTTCCTCACACATCTCAACAACTTACACCCCAAAATACAATTCACTATGGAAATAGAAGCCAACAACCAACTTCCCTTCCTTGACGTCCTAATCTACAAAAAACCTGATGGCTCCCTAGGACACACTATCTACCGGAAAAAAACACACACCAACCGCTACTTACATGCACAATCACACCACCACCCTGCACAAATAAACTCCGTAGCCAAGACTCTCATCTCCAGAACCAAACGCCTGGCTGACAAAGACCACTTGACAACTGAGTTACAGAATCTCTCAAACGTGTTAATTGCCAATGGATACCAGCAAAACAGGATTACGAAGCTAATCCAAAAGGAAACACCCCCCAAAAACCAAGACACAGAAGAAAACAATGGCATGGCCCTCCTTCCTTATATCAAGGGCACTACAGATAAAATTAGCAAAATCCTCCATAAACACAATATCAAAACAGCCTTTTGCACCAACCAAAAAATAGCCAATATCCTCAGAAACCCCAAGGATAAAATCCAGTTGGAAAACCAAGGGATCTATGAAATACCCTGCAAAGTCTGCCCAGCCACGTACATTGGACAAACAAACAGACGAATAAATGCACGTATCGCAGAACACAAGAATGCCGTCAAAAAAGAAGAAAAAACTTCCTCTCTTTTCCAACACATGAAAGAAACAGGACACGAAATTAATTTTGCAGATTCCAAATTGCTCTTTAACACGGAACATCACCACAAGAGAATAATCATGGAAGCCATCGAGATAGAGAAACACCCTCACAACATGAACAAGCGTGACGACACATCCCGCTTGCCAGACATCTGGAAATTAGCCCTCCCCACAAAAACTGACACCAGATCCAGAGGCACACAGAACGCCAACACCAATCAACCACACCAGACCCAAACCCAGACCCTCTCCACAGATGAATTACAGACACCATCCAGTAGCCAATCCATGGTGGCACCTCCGGATGCTGCACCCCCCTGCAATCCCTACACAGATCTGGCTGACACAAGCCACAAAACCACAGCTCGCCCCTATACACGAAGCCAAGCCAGAGCACAACTAAGTACAGTACAGCCATCTTCTCAGGAAAACTCTTCACAAAGTTCAAGAGGTCAAGACACAAAGACTTTAACAACTAATCCACACCTAATGACCCACCTAAGTGGTACTCAGGATATCACTCAAGAAATCACTCAAGATATCTCTCAAGTAATTAAGGAACAAAAGAAGAAAAGGCACACTAACCTGGGAACTTCCTCTCTGCCCAGAACATTGGAGGCTATACACCACACCCCCTCTACAGTATTTATAGGAACTCAAACACTGAGATCCTGCTCTGTTCCAGTAACAAGAAGCCGAAAGCACCAGCCTGAAGATGACGAGTGAGACCTCGTCGAAACGTCGCCTAGACACCCCAACTTTTACACGGGAAGACACCCGAGGACACCAAAACCTGCATATATATATATATATATATATAAACTTGGAATAACTTTTCCCTTAACTTGAATATTATAGTCTCATTGGTCATAATCTCACTTTCCATTCAAATAACTGGAGAGCCTATATATATATATATAATATGTTGCGCTGTTATTTCCTTTGAAGTTAAGGTCAGGCTGTTTCTTTCCTTTTCCCCCTGCCTCTGGCAAATCTTTGCCTGCTTAGAGGATGATCCTTCATATTTTTAATAACTTCTGATATATATATAAATAATGGCAACTCAAGAGATCAGCTTACTCTTTGGCCATGGGAAAAAAATCCTCCTCTATTTCTTATTCCACGTCTCTCAAATGTGGTTATCCACATTGTTAAAAGGACCAGTTCCCCCCGCCCCCCCAATCTGAAATCCAAAGAATGAAGTGTAAATCTTACAGTTTTGCTTTGTAAGTCATTGGGGGGGGGTCATTTGTAAGTCATTGGGGGGTGGGGAGATTGGAACAGAAATGTAATTTTTTAAAATAAATAAATAAATGCCAAGACTCCTTGGATTCTAGTGCTATGAGTGCAGGGGAGAGAATAACTTTTTTTCCCTATCCACTTTCTCCCCTCCCGTCTATCATGATTCCACTTCCCTTACTCACCATTCGTTCTCTAAAATTAAAACCCCCAAACATGGTAGCATCAGGCTTGCTCCTTACTTTGTAACGCAGAGTTGGTCTGCCAATGAGCCTGGAGACTGAAGCCAGCTCCCCATAGAGCGCGTCCTTGGGGATCCTGCCACCTTCTATTCTGTCGACACGACCAAGCCAGCATAGACATCGCCGAGACAGGAATGTGAACACGCTGGGAATGTGGTCTTGGGAGAGCACAACTTGGTTGAGACTCTGTCCTGCCACGTGATGCCCAAAATCTTCCCAATGCAATGCCTTATTTTAGGGGGAATTGCTTTAGGGAAAGAAATTTGCACAAGAACACTGGTGAGTTTTCGCAAAGACTTGCTTCTTTTTCATTGCAAACTGATGCGGAATACTGAATTCAGGATTGGGAAAAGGAGAAGTTGAGAGAAATTGAAATTGCCAGATTCCTCTTTCCCTACACGGGGTCGCCCTCAGCACCAGAGAGTCTGCCCATGGTAAGAGTTGGACCATGGGTAGGCAAACTAAAGCCCGGGGGCCGGATCCGGCCCAATCACCTTCTCAATCCAGCCCACGGACGGTCCGGGAATCAGTGTGTTTTTACATGAGTAGAATGTGTCCTTTTATTTAAAATGCATCTCTGGGTTATTTGTGGGGCCTGCCTGGTGTTTTTACATGAGTAGAATGTGTGCTTTTATTTAAAATGCATCTCTGGGTTATTTGTGGGGCATAGGAATTTGCTCATTTTTCTTCAAAATATAGTCTGGCCCCCCACAAGGTCTGAGGGACAGTGGACCGGCCCCCTGCTGAAAAAGTTTGCTGACCTCTGAGCTGGACCAGGTAGTCTCCCTCTATTCTATGTTCTCCTTCTTGGTCTGTGGTTCTATTTCTTTTTGGACCGCAGGGAAGCCAGAGAGAGAGAGAGAGAGAGAGAGAGAGAGAGAGAGAGATTGTCTTCATACTAACAAGAAAGAGCTGGCAGCATAATTCCCGAGGCTTTGCACAAACTGAAGAGATTTCAGTATTCTTTCTTTTCCTTCCTTTCTTTTTTTCTTTTTGTAAAGAACGCATCTATTGTGAACACAATTATAAGCTTTCCTGCTTAAATCTGACCCATCAGAAAGACATGCTGCCACCAGTATCATTAGCAAGTAAAGTGTTGATAACACTAGTCAAACGCACAGCAGACTCCTGGCTCTTTCAGCGTCTGGACTAGCTCCCAATATTAGGAACGGGGCTCCGGCTGCCGTCACTTCTCCTGTGCTAACATACGCCCTGCCATTAGCAGTCTGAAGGCAATTTTAATAAAATACATAGGCCTGCCGAGTTGGCCTCGGAAGATAAATAAGCAATGCGGAAAAGAAGCTTTTGTTTAAAAGTAATTATTTAAACTATGTATTACAGGTAATTTCCCTCCACCAGTAAAGCAAAATGCTATCAGAATTTCAATAATGTTTTTTTGTGTGCGCGTGTTGCTTATCTAGATAACACGATATTGTCATTTCAGGGAGCTTAAAATGGCTGTTTTATTTCCATTTCTGTCAAATGGGAGGCTAAATAGGGCCTGAACACACATTTAAACATCATTTGTTTGTTAAATTCTGGGGTGGACAGTTCTGTTTTCCTGATCCTTTTTATGGTAATGCAATGATGGTTGTTTCACAAGCCTTTGAGTTGATTTATGAGGCCAGGGGAGAAGTGTTGGCCAAAAGAGCAGCTTTGCCCCCCCCCCTCACATCGCGCAGGCATAACACCTTCAGGTTTAATAAAAATATCATTAAAGAATTTTATCTTGTAGTAAAGTCCAGTCACAGGGGTACTTTAAAGAGTCGGTTTATATACTGGGAAGCCACAGAAACAATCATTTCTCTTGATTGTGTTCCTCTCCTCTAAAGAAACAAATATTTCTTTCCAAAGTCAGGTGAAGATGTGGCTTTATGTTCCCCACTCTATCCACATGCCCTGCAGGCGCTGACAAACTTTTGCAGCTGAAGGCCCCATTTCCTTCCAGGCTACTTTTTTGGGAGGCCACATACCTGGGCTTTGAACTTCTGGGGAGGCCTTTCTCTCAGTCCTGCCACCTTCTCAATGACTTTTGGTGAAGACATGGGAGAGGGCCTTCTTGGTGGCTGCTCCCAAATTGTGGAACTCCCTCTTATGGGGGGGAGTGTTGGGTTAGGACCTGGGAGACCAGGTTCAAGTTCTTGGGCCAGTCACTGTCTCTCAGCCTAAACTACTTCACAGGGTTGTTGTGAGGACACAATGGGCAGGGGAGCGTCATGTCAAGCTTTGTGGAATCAGCTTCCTCCCCCCCCCCCCCCGTGGCAGTAGAAAAGGAGATCAAACGAAAGGAACATCTTACCAGTTAGAATATTTAATAATCACAGCAAGAGAACAAAGAACCCGTCTCCTAGAAATGGCGGTGCTCCCAGTTAAGGTTCACACCCCCTCTGTCCCTATTAATCTACGTCATTCCTACGTCTTGTAATCTGAGCTTGTACCCTCTGCGCTTTCTGTTCCCAGACTTTCTGAGCTCTTTGTGACTTTGGGGAGGGCGGTGGAGGAATGCTTTCCAGAGACTGTGAATCTGCTAACCCTCTCTCTTCCAGTGTTTCTTCTCCTAGCTCTCCCCTACTCAATATTTCCCAGCTTCTGCCTTCTAAACTATGCCCCTCTGCAAACCACTGTTCCAAATCTATACTGTCTTTCTGCTCCTGGATTCAGGATCAAGGGGAGGGGGTGGCTCTTACCATTCCTCTTCAGTCCAGCCCTCCTCACCATGGTCCCTGACAACATCACTTTGAGCTCCTTGGAGGGAAAGGTGGCATATCAATGTGAAAAATAAATAAATAAAGCCAGTGGCAGAGACTACCCCTTTCTCAGCCTATTGCATTGACACGTCCACCGGTGGAAAGCAGATTGATTTTTTAAAATCTAAAATTGGCATGTGGCTGAGCCCACAGAACTATAGTAGCTGCCATATATTGGATGGGACCATGGCTCCATGGTACAACGTCTACTGTGTATGCAGAAAGTCCACAGGTTCAAACCCCAGCATCTCTAGGTAGGGCTGGGAGAGGGATTTGGTGCTGACCTTTAAAGCCCTTTACAACCTTGGTCCAGTATACCTGAAGGAGCGTCTCCACCCCTATCGTTCTGCCCGGACACTGAGGTCCAGCTCCGAGGACCTTCTGGTGATTCCCTCACTATGAGAAGTGAGGTTACAAGGAACCAGGCAGAGGGCCTTCTTGATAGTGGCACCCACCCTGTGGAATGCCCTCCCATCAAATGTCAAGGAAATAAACAACTATCTGACTTTTAGAAGACATCTGAAGGCCGCCCTGTTTAGGGAAGTTTTTAATGTCTGATGTTTTATTGTGTTTTTAATATTCTGTTGGAAGCCACCCAGAGTTGCTGGGGAAACAGCCAGATGGGTGGGGTATAAGTAAATTATTATTATTATTATTATTATTATTATTATTATTATTATTTGCCTTAAACACCGGAGAACCAAAGACAGTGTAGAAAATACTAAGTGAGATGGGCCAGTGGTCTGTCTCAGTATAAGAGTTAGGACACTCTCTCCATTCCCAATTTTAAATAGCTACACATTTCTAATAAGTGGCTGTGGAGTGTTCCAAGAAACCAAACATCCAATGCAAGTGTCTGTTCACCACCCTGAAAGTGTTCATATGAACTCTCCTGAATCAGTAAAAAAGGACCAAGCGCTCATGGCTTCCCACCCCAGTGGCATCCCTGAGAGCCGCCCCACAATTCCCCCCTCCCCCAATAAGCAAAATAGTTGCCGTTTTGTTCCTATGGGACGAGGTTGAGAACAGCCACAAGTTCACCATCAGCTAGGGATGCCTTGTACCACATCTGACCATCCGGTCTAGCCCATCAGTTTGTCGACACCAGCAGCAGTGAGCTTGTGGTCCTCCAAATTTTGCTAGACTACAACCCCCATTGCCCTTGGCCATGCTGGATGGGGCTGGAGGGAACTGGAATCCAGCAACACCTGGAGGTCCCGGGTTCCCAACCAACGGCATACAGTGGCAGCAGCTTCAAGACTCTTTTCCATCTCTGCCTGCAGATGCTAGGAATTGAACTAGGAATGCTTTGCACACCAAGCCACTGGGCTATGATTCTTCCCCTCCCATGACTTTTACGATATTAATCACAGATGGGAACACAGGAAGTTGCAGGGATACCAACTTGAATAAAATAGGGGGGAGAGATAAGCGCCAGCCCACAAAATTGAACACATGATACAGCATGCACATACCATTTGAATGGCCATATCCATCAACGAGGACGCAGGTGGTGCTGTGGGTAAAAGCCTCAGCACCTAGGGTTTGCCGATCGAAAGGTCGGCGGTTCGAATCCCCGCGGTGGGGTGCGCTCCCGTTGCTCGGTCCCAGCGCCTGCCAACCTAGCAGTTCGAAAGCACCCCCGGGTGCAAGTAGATAAATAGGGACCGCTTACTGGTGGGAAGGTAAATGGCGTTTCCGTGTGCTGCGCTGGCTCACCAGATGCAGCTTTGTCACGCTGGCCAAGTGACCCGGAAGTGTCTCCGGACAGCGCTGGCCCTCGGCCTCTTAAGTGAGATAGGCGCACAACCCTAGAGTCTTGTCAAGACTGGCCCGTACGGGCAGGGTTACCTTTACCTTTACCTTTTATCCATCAACTGGGGAGGAGGCCCTGTTAAAATTTTTACTGGGGGCTGAAGAGACCTCAGCCCCTAGGAGTTGGCTCCTATGGGAAGCTTCATTGTACCAAATCAAACCTTTGGTCCATCTAGTCCAGGCATAGGCAAACTCGGCTCTCCAGATGTTTTGAGACTACAATTCCCATCATCCCTGACCACTGGTCCTGTTAGGTAGTGATGATGGGAGTTGTAGTCCCAAAACATCTGGAGGGTCGAGTTTGCCTATGCCTGATCTAGTTCAGTATTGTCTCCAGTGAATAGCAGCAGCTCTTCAAGTCCCAGGTTTCAGACAAGAAGTTCCCCAGACTTAGCTGGAGATGCTGGGGATTGAATTCAGAACTTGCAGACCAAGCATGTGTTCTACAAACTGAGGGCATCTTGCTAGTAAATAATGATGCACTCACCGGTTCAATTGTTGTTTGTGTACTGATGGAAGAGGACTTTGCCTGGAGCCCTCGACATGCAACTTATTTTACATAATTTTTATTGTTCTTGTAACAAGGCCAATGAATACAAATTTGACATCCTTCCCCCCCTTTTTTTACGACAACGATGCTGAACACTCAATTACATATCACATATATACCCTGCTTAGAACCTCTTTGCGACTAATAGCCTAGCTGGCCCTGTGGGAGATATTGCCAATACACATTGTATTAAATTTAATATAATCGTGCAGCATACATTACAGTTTACACTGTTACTTAAATTTAATTTGTATTAGGATGATTCATGGTTTGCAATGACCGTGGCAGAAGAATACCAATGGCGAGTTTAGTACAGTTTAGCACCGAGCGATACTTCGGGAATAGATAAATAAAAAGCATAGCTTTTCTGACAAACGCCTTTGGCGTAATCATGGACAAGTAGGAATGTGACCCGTAACAGACAATGTGAAAAGGCTTGTGTTTTAACATCCTTTTCTAAGGTCACAGTTTTCTGTGTCTACTCCAGTCCTTATTAGCTACGAGCACATGTTTTGATGGTGGAGAAAGCTCCTGGCATTTTGGATTGTTATTGTTATTTTTTTTGGTGTGTGTGTGTGTGTGTGTGTGTGTGTGGAGGAACCGTTCTTATTTGCAACTCTGAATATGTTTAGCCACATGGGGCCGTCGCTCAGCAATTGTGTCTGTAAGTGGCCAATTTCTACCCGACCCCCAACCCTCCCCCCCCAGCCCCGATCAAGGGCAGATGAAAGGTCATGATTAAAACAGTGATTTGCCTTCAGTTTAACGTAACAGTTAGTCACTGTTTTATGCCAAGATGTCAAAACTCTATATTTTTGTGTGTGTGTGCATGAAAAGAAAAGGAAATTATAAGTTCTTGAAAAATGTTGGCAATTTTCCCAATGGCAGTGTTGAAATTTATTTTAATTATTGTACTTGTCTCGGTTCTTAGCGGGGGGAAAAGGAGGGGGAATAATTTGGTACAGTATTATGTAGCTAAGGATTAAACAATTAATGGTGAGACCCCCGTATCCTATTAATACATTTGGATTAATTATTTCAACCGTTTGCTTTAAAAGTCAGTGGCTGGGGGTTGCATCCATTTTATTTTGTAGTAAAAACAAAAGCAATGGCTTTCCCCGATATGGATGAGCCATAGATGCTAGGAATGAGTTTGTAGGGGGCCCATGAGTCCCACATCATAAGAACATGAGAAGATCCTTCTGGATTAGGCCAATGGCCCATCTAGCCTATAATCCTGTTCTATATAAACGTGCTCTCCCATCTTGTGACTTCCAGCAACTGGTATTCAGACGCGCTACTCACTCTTACTATGGAAGCCAGTCCAGAGCCTTCATGGCCAGTAGTGTAGAGCCTTCATGGCTAGTAGTGTAGAGCCTTCATGGACAGCCCTCTCCTCCATGAATTCGTCCAGTTTTCTTTTAAAGACATGCAAGTTGCTGGCCATCATTGCCTCCTGTTGAAGTGAGTTCCATTGCTTAGCCAGGCGCTGCGTGAAAAAAAGTACTTTCTTTTATCTGTCTTGAGGCTTCCAACATATCGCTCCTGTCAGGGAACTGCCATCAGAACAGGGGCGGGAAACAAAGGGACAGTTCTCTTACAGGGACCTCAACATGTTGTGTGTATGGGTCAGGGGGCTTTAGAAAAATACTCTGCACATGCTGTGGCTCCAGGCCTTCTTCCCCAGCACAGCTGTTTAAAAGCAGGTGCTCTGATAATTTGGTTTCCAAAATGTAGAAATCTACATTTCTGTATACTGAGATGGGGAACCTGTTGCTGTCCAGATGTTATAGAACTCCAATTCCCATCAGCCTAGCCTATATAACCAGTGGTCAGAGATGATGGGAGTTGTAGTCCCACAAGATCTGGCTGGCCATGGTTTCCCCATCCCTGCTGTAGCCAAAGAGCAAATTCATCCCCTGAGTGTGGATTTTTATGTACCCAAAGCATACACAAGATGGAAGTGTCAGCAAGCTTGTGGGAGGCCAAAAACATCCTAGTGGGGACTTAGGATGCTCAGAGGGCACAGCAAGTTGGGGTGCAGTTAGAATTGGGGGTAACGGAAAACCTTGGGGGAGAGGAAATGGAATGGAGTATTCTGGAAGGAAGCATGGCTGGCTGGAACCCAGAACAGGAATGCTGCACACCATAACATGTTTATTTTTGCAGGTTCCGCATGTTCTGTCTGAACCAGGGTTTTTGCAGAAGCCCTGTTCAAGCAACTCATGCAGAGTAGAGAAGTCATTCAGCCACCAGGCTGGCGAGTCCTTCTGAGTTCTTCGATCTTTGCTATAATTCTCTGAAAGCAAGCTAATAAAAGTTCCTATTGACTTGCACTTGTGTGTGCTTTAAGCATTTATTTATAGTCTACCATCAGCAGATTAAAAATCAATTAAGGACCACAGAAAGAACCCAACTTACATATTTCTTCTCTCTTTCTTTTTTCCTGGTAAAGATTTCTCCCCCTAAAAGATTTTACATTAAATCTTGCTGCTAAGCATTATTGAGGATAATGAGCCAAATGCACTCAAACTCTATGTGTCTTTAATGCCACAGAAGCCCATTAACGTATTGAATTGGGATGTTTTCTTCAATGGAGTCCTAATGTTATCAACAGTCCCACTGAGTGAGGTTGCTCGTAGGGAGAGAGAAGGCTTATTTGCAATGAGTGCATCTATATAAGATGCATCTATAAGCTGGACCCTTTGATTTCAGTGACTACAGATACAGGTAAAGGTAAAGGGACCCCTGACCATTAGGTCCAGTTGCGGACGACTCTGGGGTTGCAGTGCTCATCTTGCTTTATTGGCCGAGGAAGCTGGCGTACAGCTTCTGACGAACCAGAGCAACGCATAGAAACACCATTTACCTTCCCTCCAGAGCGGTACCTATTTATCTACTTGCACTTTGACATGCTTTCAAACTGCAGGAGCTGGGACCAAGCAACGGGAGCTCACCCTGTTGCGGGGATTTGAACCGCCAGCCTTCTAATTGGCAAGCCCTAGGCTCTGTGGTTTAACCCACAGCGCCACCCGTATCCCTGCCTGCATTATACCTTTAAGCAGCATCACACCAGAGTCTCCTGTGAAGAGGGGTTGATCATTGGGAATTGGAGCTCCATGAGAGGAACAGAGGTCTTCCAGTGACTCTTGGCACACTAAAAAAATTGACACTTCCCAGAAGTCTTTGGGAGGGAGCTGTGACTGTTCTAAGAAGTATCATGTTGTTGTTTAGTAGTTTAGTTGTGTCCAACTCTTCGTGACCCCATGGACCAGAGCACGCCAGGCACTCCTGTCTTCCACTGCCTCCCGCAGTTTGGTCAAACTCATGCTGGTAGCTTCAAGAACACTGTCCAACCATCTTGTCCTCTGTCATCCCCTTTTCTCCTTGTGCCCTCCATCTTTCCCAACATCAGGGTCTTTTCCAGGGAGTCTTCTCTTCTCATGAGGTGGCCAAAGTATTGGAGCCTCAGCTTCAGGATCTGTCCTTCAAGTGAGCACTCAGGGCTGATTTCCTTCAGAATGGATAGGTTTGATCTTCTTACAGTCCATGGGACTCTCAAGAGTCTCCTCCAGCACCATAATTCAAAAGCATCCATTCTTCGGCCATCAGCCTTCTTTATGGTCCAGCTCTCACTTCCATACATCACTACTGGGAAAACCATGGCTTTAACTATATGGACCTTTGTTGGCAAGGTGATGTTTCTGCTTTTTAAGATGCTGTCTAGGTTTATCATTGCTTTTCTCCCAAGAAGCAGGCGTCTTTTAATTTCGTGACTGCTGTCACCATCTGCAGTGATCATGGAGCCCAAGAAAAGTAAAAGAAAGTAAAGAAGTATCATACTAGTGCTCTAAATGTGTGGTGTGAATGTGGCTTTATACTACAATGTTGGAAGGACATCCACCATCAACCATGCAGTGGTTTGAAGATCTCACTACCCTTTCTTACAGTGGCTTATAATTGTCAGTTTCATATAGATACATTATTTGGACAATCTGCGCCTATTAATTATGATTGATGGAATATTCGTATTCATGTCAGCTGACAATGTTTTTTTTTTTAAAAAACAATGTTTCCTTTTTTCTCATTATATTCACTGGTTTTTTTTAATGAATAAATTGATGACAAGCACAGCTCACATCTCTTTCAAAGCATAACATTTGCCTCCACAAGTGCTAGAAACTTATTTTGGGGGGAAAGGGAAAGGAAGCTGGGCTGTGTGCCAAACGCCATATTTTGCCCTCCTTTTTAAACTGCATGTGGACCTTCTGCATCAGAACCTCTTCTTGATGTACCTTTTCCATGTGTCTGCTCTGGCCTGGCAGCATCAGAAAGAGATGCACACAGGAAGTTCCTGGGAAGAAGCAGGGCTGGGATTTGGTAATTTCCTCTCCTGTTTTTTTAAAAATTATTATTATTGTTAATTCAAATTCATGGAACTCTACATCTGTTTCCTTTTATATTCGAGATAAATCATGATTATGGAGAAGCCAACTTGTGAAATGAACTAAAAAAAAGTTTCGATTTTCCTTTCTTTTGGCTATTGCCATCCAAAGAAATCATCATTTGGGCAACTAATATTCCTAAGTATCCTCCGAAAGGAACTGTGATATATTGGAGCTGTTCAGATGTCTTCACAAATCATTTTGCTTTACAGCTTTGATCCTGAAATATGTGAAATGATGTCTGATTTATGCTGCTGATCCTTCTTTTAGATAGTTAAGTGTTCTTGCTTAATGTTATTAAATAAGTTCAAAGCTTCAAATAGGCCATCCCAGTCTGAGGCCATTTGAAAAATGGTCTTCCCGGCAAGCTATACTTGGTGTACGTGTTTTAGCCAACCCTGCCATTTTGTCTAGAGAACTGCAGTTTTTTGGTCCTCTCCTATTTTTGCATCATTTTTCCTTTGCCTTGATGTCCTTTCTCATTAACGTAGCCGCTTCTTTTAACATAGCATCTCTAATATTCTTAACGTGCATAGGCAAGAGGCTAGCTCAGTCTTCCCCAACCTTGTGGCCTCCAGATGTTGTTGGACTACAACTCCCAATGTTCCTTTCCATTGTCCATACTGGCTGCTGCTGATGTAAGTCCAAAACACCTGGAGGGCCACAGGTTGGGGAGGCTGGGTTAGCCACTATGAAGCACAACCTGATACGAGTTTTCTGGGCTGTGGGTGCTCTGACCATACCTGAATCTAAACCCAGGATAGGTGCTTTTCAAACCAAATATCCTTGTTGTCCATCACTGAAACTGAAGCTGGGGGAGAGGTTAACACCCTCAATCCTTGGTAGCTTACAAGGTCCACCAAGGGATGGACAAATCATTCTCTCTCTGGCTCATGTCAGTTTTGCATACATTCATCCTCAAATCTATTCCATCCTGGGTTGTTGCCAATGTGAGTCATACCCAGAGCAGACTGATTCAAATTAATGCACATGACTAATTTGGGTTCATTCGTTACAGTGGATCTGCTCTGGGTAGATTTATTTTTTTTAAGCATGAAAGTCTGTATTTAACAACATCTTTTTTTCTATGTTCTCTCAAAATCTGCTTCTCTAAATGTATTTTATCTCAAAATACTTTTTTCTCACAAACATAGGCTTAAAAATCATTTTTTGTTTTTGAACCAAGAACTGTGCTGAACACCAGGAAGTGCAAAACTGGTTGGGTAACTTAAGTTCTGATGCTTGGACTGGAAGATCTAGACCAGGTCAGTCAAGCCACCTCTGAATTCCTTGTTCCAGCCTTTGAGGCTCCTCTTTCCCAGAACCACTCACCTGGTTTACGTTTTGGGTTGTGGGAGCAAAATAGGAACTATTTTGAACACATGACCATATTTTACCACACTGATCAAACCCACATAAAGAAACTCCTGACTAGTTTGTCCTGCCTTATAGCAAACTTCTGCAGTGTTTTGATATTGGACTACCAATCCCATCATGTGCGAACATTGGCCATACTGGTTGGGGCTCATGGGGAAGCATCAAGGTGACGAAGATTGCTTTGCAGCTTTCTGTAGAGCAGGGGTGGGTAACTTGTGGCACCCCAGATCTTATTGGGACTCGGATTCTCATCAAGCCTGGGCAGCTTGGCCAATGGGTCAAGGATGATGGGAGCTGTGGTCCAGAAAGTTCTGGTGTGCTATAGGTTTCCCTTCCCTATGATAAGAGGGTTGTTGAAATAATGTAGCCATTATCTGCATAAATGCTAAATTTATTAGTGTTTACTTTATAAATGTTAAATACCGATCAGCAGATCTAACCCACTTATTTTAATGGATCTGACAGTAATTCTCCAGGCAAGCCCAAAACCTTCATGAGACATTGGCAACTTTTAGATCTTAGAGCAGCATCCTGGGACCTGCTTTTTGAAGTTCATCCCATAGAAGTTCATCACTCAGTAAGAGACCTAATGTGATCAGCCCTGCTCACATGGTGATTGAGTGCAAGCCCTGATGTGCTCATGTTTTGAGTTCAGTAATTACAAGGTTCTTGCATGAACATTAAAAAACTAATCACTTGCTGTCAAACTTTTTTGTTGTTGTTGTTCTTAATATATTGAAGGATGTGCATTCCCACAATGACACTTTGGGGGGGGGGAGGCAGACTACCTGTTAGGATTCTTGCTCCATGTTTGCAGTCATGAGATTGTTTTGGTATCACATGACGGCGTATTTTTTCATTCCACAGTGTGGGAAGTGACGGAGACAGGATGTTTGTGTTACTGTGTTTCGTGAAGTGGGACTATTGTCCTTTGTCCTTTCTCTTTGCTATCTGATGAGAAAGAGGAAGGAGCTAAAGCAGAATGCTCCAATATGTAAGTAAAGTTGATTAGCCAAAATGCTGTGCTACTGAGTTCTGTTACGCAAACTGCAAATACTCTGCAGGATCATAAGTGTGCTGATCATTGTGATTAAGAAAGCTTTAGAAACTCCTGAATGACGAGGGAGAGAACCTGCCAGTCGGGCATGTGTCTCTACCAGGCTCCTACACGAGAGTAGGACGACCCTAACACTAACACTGTCAGCAGCTGTGGTGGCATTCTGAGCAGAAGCCCTTTGTGGGAGACTGTTGCAGCAGCTAACATCCCCCAATCTACTCTTCTCTGCTCCAGTCTCCTTCTCTTTGTGGAGCAGAGCCTGATGGAAGTAAATGGCCATATGCATGCCTGCCAGGAGTAGGAATCATTGGGGGGGGGGCAGCAGGATGCTGATTTAAGAATTAATTTTGGGAACCCATCACCAACCCCCAACAATGTGCAAACTAAGAATGGACTGAAGTGCAGATATATCCAAAGATTTATATGCTGCTGGTCATAAAAAATTGAAGCCGTTTACAACCATTGCACATAAAGCCATATAATGCAAGCTATTAAAAAATGAATAAAATCAGAAATCAGCTAGCTGTTGCGGAAAGAGCGGTCCCTAATTGCCTGTACAAGCCTGATTGAATAGAAGAGTTTTCAGCAAACTTTTAAAAGTAGGCACAGAAGGCACCTGCTGAATCTCTGTTGGTAAAGCATTCCACAATACTGGGCTCAGTTTTTCGCTGTCTTCCAATGAGCCTCTCCAGCTCAAGGAATGACCAGTGAAGCTCCTGCAGATGAGCTGTATGGCTGTTCGTCAAGGTTACGCAAGGGGCTAACCTTCTCAACTTCACAGCATCAGCCACCAGCAGCTTCCTGAGGCATGCAGATTGTTTGGGTGCAAAAGAATCATCTCAAAATGTACCTTATTTGTGAGAGGCACAAGAGACTCGGTGTTTGCAAATTTCGTTCGCGGGGGGCTGCATTTAAACTTGACAGAGGTGCCTAGGACAGACTTTTTCCACGCCAAAGCCTAAAGAGGCACCATGTGTAAAGTGATTGCAGGATCTTGCCATATAAATAGGCAATGGAAGGTTTAGACTGTCCTGTGGCAGAGTCCAGCCTCACAATGAAAACACACCACTGCATGTGAGCACAAGGGAATGTGTAATACGCTTTCATTGGCATCAGAAGTCACTCTGTAGCTTTGCTCAAGATTCATGACAGATCTATCTGCAACCCCTTGTTTCCTAAACAACCCACTGTTTACATTATTAAAAAAATAGCATCAAGTGTACCAGTTGTGAATTGTGAGAAGTGTAATGGCACCATGGCTCTTCTTTATTCTTTGCTTTTTTTGGGGGGGGGAGCATTGTTACTCTTGTTTTCTTGTTAAAAAAGGAAGAACCCATCGTCTACCATGTTCCACCGTTGACTGCCCAGCTGAGCTACTGGTTGAGCAATGGAGTCTCTTCTCTGGGGGAAAGTGAAAACGTTAGGATGACAGATTTTGCTGCTTCTCCTGCTTCCATGTGAAGACAGCCTTGAAGATGTAGCTAAAAGCAAGGGCTAGGGGGAATGAAAGTTTGCCTGAAAGTTTCCTAAAAGGCATATTTGAAATACAAAGGGCCTCCAAGGATGGAGTTCGTGGAGCTGACCATGAAATTTGAGGATTTGCTTTTTCGGAGTTGAGTTACGAATAACACACACATAGAACTTTTAATAAAACTTTTTTGAGAGTTCAGTTCACTAACATGTGAATCTTAAGTCCTTCGGTACATTGATATGGCATCTCATTATATAACATGTCACAATGGAGAGGAGCTGCAATAAAACTTTGCAGTAAGGAATGTGCTGTTCAGGGTTCCAGCCAGCTAGCCAGCCTTGCCTTCTTATTTACAGTATCTCTCCCAAATTGTTGTCCAGCCCACATTTTATCAGCTTCTTGGCAAGAATTTAATGGGGGGCTTTGTCAAAAGCCTTACTAAAAACAAGGTACGCTATGTCTGCAACATTTGCCTGATCCATGAAGCCTGTAGCTCTATTTAAAAATGAAATGAGGTTTGTCTGGCATGACTTGTTGTTGAGAAACCTATGTTGGAGCATAGTAATTATGGCATCCACTGAAGTCAATGGACAGGACTAGCTTAGGTCCACTAATTTAAGTGGGTCTACTCTGAGTAATACTCTTGAGACTTCCTACTTTATGGGGCAGGCAGAATTTGCACTCAAAAGGGACTGAGAGCAATCCCAAACCCTGATTCTCTTTTGTGCTCCAGAATTTCATGAATTAGGACTGCTTAATGCAAGTTTCAGTGTCTTTGTGAATGAATGCAAGATCTCGAAGTTCATTCACGTTTGATTTTCTTTTATATCACTTAACCTTTCAACATAGATCCTAGCAGCTGGAATTGGGATAAATAATGACGTTTGTTTAGCAGCGATAAATATTTTAAAGACAAAGTGCTTGCAAATGACATGGTTCAGGAATGCCGAATGTTCAGTTTGGGAATACTTCCCCCCTCTTGGTTTGGGCTACTTTTGAAAGCTGCCTTGTTTGCTCAAACGGCTGGAGGGGGGGACACACTCGCCTCCATCCAAATCGACTTTCAGCTGTTAGCTTTTCTCCAACTCACACTTAGGTGAAATTAAGAACCCTGGATGTTGGCTATTACCTTCTTAGACCCACTGAAATAGCTCTTCCTGCTTGCATCCTTATGGTCTCATTAAGAGGATGCTCACAGCATGCCTGACACTGGTGAATATTTCCAAAGCTCATTTGCTTACATTAGAAAGGGAGGTGGGCTACAAAACCCTGGAAAAAATGCTTCTTGAGCCATAGGAAGTCGAGGGCGATGATTCCCATTATCTGGGTTAGTCAGTCCTTGGAGAAGTTAGCGACCAGCAGTCCCCCTCCCCGCCTTCTCATTTCCAGGAAAACAACTTATTTTGGTGGAGATGATCAAAGCACCCCCATATTGAAGAAAAATAGGACTGGTAGAGGATTTTGAGTTTGAAAGCAGGGGGTGGGAGAAATGAAACAATGAAGAAGAGATTATTCGTGTTGGTAGTCATTTGAAGATGAGTGGTTAGCAATAAATGGCAATAAATCCCCAGGATTCCCCCAAAAGGCCAGTGAAGGTTGGTCTAGGTGGGCCTTTGGCCTAATCCAGCAGGCCTCTTCTTACCTGTGTCCTACCTGCACCTATGTTGCTGCTCCTGAAACAGGTGATTCCAGTGTCGAAAGTGTCAGGAGCTCGTCCTACACTCGAGTAGGACCCTGGCAGAGACACATGCCCCACTGGCATGTTCTCTCCCTCCTGGTCGATCATTCGGAAGCTTCAAAAGCTTTCTTCTGCCCGAACATCACAGCGACTGATGCCAACAGACATTGGCACACTTAGGGATCTGCAGAGTCTTCTCAGTTGCGTAACAGACCTCAGCAACTCAGCATTTTGGCTAATCTACTTTATTTACATATAAACACACAAGGAGCACTGCAACATGGCTCCCTCTCTCTCTAGCATCAGACAGCAGAGAGAAAAAGAACAAAGGACAATAGTCCCACTTCACAGAACACAGTAACACAAACATCCTGTCTCCGTCACTTCCCACTTTGTGGAGTCAAAACATATACTGTCATTTGAAAGACAACAATCCTATGACTGCAGTCATGGAGCAGGAATTCTAATGGGTGACTCCAGTGTCAAAAGTACCTGTGTTATTTATTTGATTTACCTGATTCCTCACTTTAGCTTTTACTGAAGTGATATGGAACTGGAGTGTGGAAATGCTGATCCCACATCACTCAGGCAATGTTGGAGATTACGACAGGCCACCCTAGAAAATGAGTGGATGATGGGGTATGATAGCCACCTTGAAATGCATATTTCCCATGGATATAACAGCTGGCTCAGAGCACACACACTGTAAATAAATGAGCAGATATTTCCATGCAGCTTTCCATTCACACCTGAAATATCCTTTGGGCCGGGGGATTCCCCCAGATGGTTTTTGTCAGTTTTGCATCGCTTGTGAAATGCTCTCCTCCCACATGACAGTTCATTACATTTTACCAACCAAGGGAGGAATCTGGCTGGCCAGAGACTGTCTCATCTTATATCCCAAAGCCAGCTTGGACAGGTGTTTAAATGATGATGGTGGAACTCGTCACCAGTTTCCCTCAGAGAGGAATTCTAACTGGGTTGAGAAAAGTGCATTTTGCAGTCTTCCCCGTTCTCTCTCCCAGCAGAAAGGTGGCTTCTGCAACAGGCTTGTCAAACGATTGCCAAAAAAATCTTAAAATGAAAAGCACTCAATTTCAGATGTTAAATAAAGTTCAAGGTGATTCACATCACAGCTCATGCTCAAACACCAGCATGTTTCAGACTGGAATTTACCCCCCAGTAGGGGTCTGAAAGAGATTGCTTGCAATAAGACATATATTTTAATAATATGGTTATGAGGAGGAAGATGGCGATAGAAAGCACCTCTGATCTTAGGTCTCTAATTTGCTGCTGTATTGTGTGGCAGGCTGGGCCCGACAAGATGCCCAAACCCCTGGCTCATATGTTCTTTCTTCTGTGCCAGCACAAACAGGTGTTTTGTCCATGGAGGGTTCTGATAAGAGAGCTGGACGCTGCAAAGCCTTCGGCTCCTGCTGTTTTAGATTTTGAGCAGTAGCAACATTTTGTCCAATCCCTAAGGGGGGAAGAAATAAGCAAGCTGACTGTAGAGTTTCTCTCTACTGCCCCTTAACGAAAATTTAGAAGCCCTCCGTTATATGTGAATTCTGTTAATTATAATTACATGGTTCTGTCTCCCCCCCCCCCGTTTGTTTGCACGAAATCTCACACATTGTCAACCAGAAGGTCTTCATTACAATCGAGCCACATCACTTACAGAAAGGATCCGCGCTGCCACATGCTGCGGAGTGGATTGCATGTGGAGAGCTGGAGGGGGTGTGCGGCTTGCAGAAGAGCAGATTGAATAGCTATTGTTGCAGAATTGCTTGTTGCTTTCATAGAATCGTAGAATTGCGAGGGACCCCCCAAGGTCATCTAGTCCAACCCCCTGCAATGCAGGAATCTCAGCTAAAGCATCCATGACAGATAGCCATCCAGCCTCTGCTTAAAAACCTCCAAGGAAGGGGAGTCCACAACTTCCGAGGGGGAGTCCGTTCCACTGTTGAACTGCTCTCACTGTCAGAATGTTTTTCTGTATGTTCAGTCGGGATCTCCTTTCTCGTAACTTGAAGCCATTGGTTCGAGTCCTACCCCCCAGAGCAAGAGAAAACAAGTTTGTTCCCGCTTCCATGGGACTGCCCTTGTGATATTTGAAGATAGCCATCATATTTCCTCTTAGTCTCCTCTTTGCCAGGTTAAACATACCCAGCTCCTTCAACTGCTCCTCATAAGGCTTGGTCGTTTTGATCATTAATCATGGGGGGGGGGAGAGAAATTAGTTTCAGTTTGCAACTTTGGGAAAGAATGATTTGGACTTTCTGTAAATTGGAGCACAGCCAGCTTTTGGAATTTGCAGTTCTCTAAATGTTGCAATTCCGTTTTCCAGCCATGTTATGCGAACAAAAATGCATATACTAGGGTAAAAGGTGCACGTGAATGCAGATATTAGTGGAAATAGTATACAAAAATGCATTATATATAGGGAAACTACTTCACAAAAATAAGTATATTAGGCAAAAATGTGCACATTAGGTTAAATCCTCACTAAAATGCTGATGAATTTTCATGAGGATTTTAAATTAGTCAGTCAAAAACACAGCCAGTCAATGTAGAGCCAGAGCCTGATGTCCCCCAGTTGTCACTGAACTATAATACTCATCATCTCTTGTTGGATGTTGTCACAAGAGCATGCTGGTCCATAATCACACAGTTAAAATATGGTGTTAGAGTTAACATACTTGGTTGAATGTCAGGCCTAATGAGCAGAGCAGCTCATTCCCAGTGGTTTTCCCCCATAAAAATCAATTGCTGAGACTGAAAATCCCTGTTTCTTCACAAGAGCTTTTTCCAAGCAATCAGAGACTGTTCCTGCATGCAGCCAACCTCTCCTCTGCCCTTTTCATGCCCTTTCTGGTTCTGAGAGGAGCTTGTTGCAGCAGCAGGGGTTGACACCCATGACTCTTTGCCAGCCTGATTCATCTCTGCCTCTTGGCCTCCCTCCTCTCCTGCATCAGCTTCCGCCTCCGATTCTGGGCTTCTCTCTGCCACAGACTCTCCCAGCTCACTAAGCCCCGTTGCCTCTCCAGCTTCTGACACATCCTCTTCCCAGTCTTCTCCCTCTTCTCCCTGTGATCGCGCATTATTATTCCATGACCACTCCCCAGGCTCTGAGCCTTCTTACCTTGGGGGTTACCCAGCTGGTTCCTCCCACCATTCCTCTCCCCCCAACCAGTACATAACAGATGGGCTGATGGGAGTTGTAGTCCAGCAGTATTTGTAGTGCCATAGGCTCTCCCTACCCCTGGTGTTGATGATACTGAGCTAGATGGACGAAGGGCCTGAGTCCATATAAGGCAGCTCCAATTATAAACATATATTGGGTTTGTTCGCACTGCGTCTAAGGAAATACATTCAGTGATATGCAAAGCATTTTCTTATTCCCTCCCCCCTGCAACCCTAAAAAGACATATGAGTAATTTTGTCTGGATTTCCAGCAGATCAAGGCCTTTTGCTCAGCCTTGCGATGATTTCACCGTTTGATCGTGTTAGTCGCCATAGAGAGCACCCACAGCCTCCTTATGTGACAAAGTTAGAATGACCTCCACATTCATTAGTTTTAGCAAAAAAACAGAAACAAAAGATTTTAAGCAATTCAGCCATCTAAATGTTGTGGCTTTTGCTTCTCACTTACAGAAGAATGGGAGGGGAAAACCACATATTAATCTTGACCTCTGGTAGAAATGTTCTTTTCCTTTTCCTTTTTTAAAAAATAATAATTCAGCCATCCCCAATTGGCCTTTTCACCTTCAGCTTCAAAAGACCCAATGCTGGTTGGGTCAGCACCAGCTCTGACTTTCAGGAAAGTGATATGGGTGGGTGTGTCAATGAATACATCGGTTCAATTCACTTGCAGTAGTGTAAAAAAGGCAGACTCGGTGTTTGGAAGTGATTGAGAATGTTGACGAAAGTATTGTTTATGTCTCTGCTGTGGCCAAATGCAGAACACCATGTACTGCTCGGGTTCCCCACTTCAAAATGGGTACTGTGGAGCTGAAAAATGCACTGTGAAGGGGGTTGGGTCATCTTACGAAACTCCCCCCCCCCCAATTGTGGGTGGCAGATACTGATTCTCCAAGGCCTTGGGCACACCCTTCTAAAAGCATAAGAACATATGTTTACCCTACAAGTATCCCAATTTCCCAAGGGCACCCTGAAATTACAGAAGACATCCTGGCTTCTGATTTGATCCTGGAATATCCCACTTCCCCCTCCAGCACCACTGCCGGGTTGGGGGAGGAGGATGAGCCACTGCTTGTAGCTGTCATTTGTTGTTGTGCTCTTGCGCGAGCCAGCTGACTTGCGCAGCACCACCACACCAAAAGACACGGGTCCCAATTTTCATCAGAGTGATGTTCATACATTCATAGAATTGTAGGGTCATCTAGTCCAATGCAGGAATCTCAATGAAAGCATCCATGATATATGGACATCATGAACACACAACAAAGAGGACATCCCAAGGGACCCTCAGATACAGTCCATTTTCCCCTGGTCCTATTTCACGCAGACACCCCAATATACCTGTTTTGGTTTGGGATGATGCCCTTGCCTAGTTCCTGAAGCTCCTTCACCATCCTCATGGGCTGCCCACTTTCCCCAGTACATGGTGTCCACCATGTGGAAGACCTCACCATGGGTGAAGTTCAGCCCAGAGGGGGGTGTCCTTCTCAAAATTGAAATGGGTACTGATGTAGAGTGAGTCCCTTGTGTTGGACTTGACCATCTTCGTGTAGACTGAGATGTTGGAGAAGAAGAAGAGGAGTTTGGATTTGATATCCCACTTTATCACTACCCGAAGGAGTCTCAAAGCGGCTAACATTCTCCTTTCCCTTCCTCCCCCACAACAAACACTCTGTGGGCTGAGTGGGGCTGAGAGACTTCAGAGAAGTGTGACTAGCCCAAGGTCACCCAGCAGCTGCATGTGGAGGAGCGGGGAAGCGAACCCGGTTCACCAGATTACAAGTCCATTGCTCTTAACCATTACACCACACTGGCGGGTGTTATGCATATGGATCAGACCAATGGCTCGTTCAGCCCAGCATCCTGTTCTCACAGTTGCTGACCAGGTGCCTACAGGATGCTCACAAGCATCTCTCCCCACTTGAAACAACTCTCTCCCAACTTGTGATCACCAGTGACCTCCATTCAGAGGCACGCTACTTCCAATGGGGAAGGTTGAACATACCCATTGTGGCTACTGGTAGCCATTGAGATCCTTACCTTTCCTGAATTTGTCTGATTACCTTTTCAAGCCACCCCAGTTGGTGGCTATTGCCAACTCGTGGAAGCCACGTTCCATAGCTTAACTATGTGCCCTTAAGGGCAGGGTGGCCAATCTACAGAGCTCTTCCATCTCACCCCTCATCCTACATGCCACCAGAGTTGGACCGAAGCGAGAGAACAGTCGGTACTGGAGATAAAGAAATACTAATGTACTGAAGAAAACGGGGGGGGGGGGAGAGATGTGTGAAAAGAGTCATGGAATCCATCAAGGCAACGCCTCCACACAAACTTTTAGATATTTTAACACCTTGACCTTTCTTTTTTTAAAGAAACGAACGTGTTCTCCGAAGCTCTGAATATGTTGAATCAGCAGCAGGCGACATGGCTGGGGGGTTGGGGAGGGGGAGAAGAAAGCAGATTGTGATGTAATCTTCAAGAAAACCATATTTGTAATAAGGTTAATTAAATGGTGCTGCGAGCTTCTGACAAGCCGGCTGTAGGTTTGCCAGTAAAATCTGGTCTCTTGTTTTATCAAACTTAAGTGCAAAAAAAAAAAAAAAAAAAAAAGGAAGAAGAAGAAGAAAGTGGAATAATAATAACAAAAGAGAGAGAGGCGGGTGGTAAAGACAAGCCTTCTCTCTCTCTCCCCCCCCCCCTTCTGCCCTTCCCCTCCTTTCCAAGCAAGTAATGTGTCTTGCCAGGGGACATGCGGTCTGGCAACAATAGTTAATACGTTATGAAAGGCTGAGCAAGTTTAAATGAGATTTGTCTCCGAACTCTGAGGCATATTGTAAAGGAAACTTCTTTTGTCTCCTTGTGATGCTGTTAAATTGAAAGCTCAATGGGAGGCTTCACCAGTAGCGACAAAGGTTGAAACGCCGGCCTGCTGTTTCTGTGGCAAGCGTCACGGATCCGCTGATAGTCTTCTCGGGCGTCTGGTAAGAACAGCTACCCCTTGTCAGGTTTGCAGCCACACACTGGGCGCCCGGGAACTTTAGCACACACTGCGGAGCCAATCCCTGAATCCTCGCGCAGGCTGGTGCTCTGTGTCAAAAATGTTTATGTAATAAAGCACAGCTAATTAAGGATTTCAAAGGGAAACATTATTTTAACTCTAATTAGATATGATTACGGTTCTTCCTTATGGCTGCGTGAAATTGCGCAGGGGAGAAAAAAAGGAAAGAGAAAAGGCTTCCCTGATTGGTTTCTCTGATGAAATTGTTTCAAAGTGTTTGTGCTTTCTCTGAGTTAATAATAGATCCTCTCTCCCCTGCTCAAAAAAAAAAAAACAAAAAAAACAAAAAAAAAACCAACTTTTTCGTTTTGTCCTTATCCTGTAAATAAACTGAAGGTGCTGTTAAGGAGATCCTTAATCAAATATCTAATTTATTGGAATCACAGATGTTCACTGTTTCCCTCTAGGAACGCAGCGGAAGCTGTATTGCTGGAATGAGGCATAATGAATGGAGATCGTATAGGAAACAAATAATAAAACTGGCAGGAAGGGAGTTGAGTGTTGGGTGTACCAAACCTTCCCATTGAGATTATTCACTTAGGTCAACGATTCAAAAGGGATGTGTTAGGAGGGTAAGGAGGTGGACCTGAAGTATGCCTTGAAAATGTGAGACATTTCATTCATTGGAGGTTTCTTAGCAGAGGTTGGGTGGCCATCTGTCATGGATACCTAAGCTGAGGTTCCTTCAATGCAGGGGGTTGGACTGGATGACCCACGGGGTCCCTTCCAACTCTACAACTCTATGATCTTATGGGAGGCCTCCATCGACCCGTGCCCAGGGGCTCTCTTGGAGCTGGACTAGCAGGTGTCGGTCTGTGCCTTTGTGCAACCCAGACGACCCTGTATAGCTGAGTTGGGCTGGCCAAAGACATTTTGGCACCTGAGGTGAACCACAGAATGGCTCCCCCCTATGGCAGGGGGTGAGGGATGATCTCCATCAGGAACGAGGGAGGAATAAAGACCTCCATTGGAAACAAGGGTGGGAGGAGACCAACAGTGCCTCCTATTGGCCAAGAGGACTCTGTGCAGGTGGCATTGTGGGAGGGGGGCTGCCAAGGTGACAGCAGCAGATCCAGCCTCCAAGGAGCAAGCCACACCCATCGCCGCAACAGCTCCAGTGGGTGGTTGAAATATACTCAGAGTCGCAAAGTGATTTCATGCTCTTTATTCAGCTCATAGTGGTGAGGAGGAATGAATGAATGTCCCCTCAAAGTATCTGCTTTATATACATTATTTACACAATGGGCTGCACATGATTGGCTAATTCTGGAATTCTACTGTAAGCCAATCAGGTTGTGGATTCACTTATATCTGGAGCATGATTGGGTGGTTCCTGCCAACCAATCATGCTGCTGCATTGTTCTAAGACCAATCAGACTGCTGCATTCTGAATCCTATTGTTCTAGGACCAATCAGACTGCTGCAATTTGGATCCTATTGTTCTAGGACCAATCAGACTGCTGCAGTTTGGATCCTATTCAACTCAGTACATAACAGTGGTGCATTCCTTGGAGGTGATATCTTGGCTTACCTTTACCATGTGAATGGGCTAGTTGACTGGAAATATTAAGAGGACAGTTTTTGTGGATTGACTTCCAGTATCCTCAAAAAGTCACCTGCAGTAGCATCCTGTACATGTCTTCTCAGAAGTAAGGCCAACTGAGTTTAATGGGACCTCTTGCCCTCTAAGGGAACTGTGTATGATCCACTGGCAATGTGAAAACATATGCTTGTTGTGGTGTGGTGTAGTGCTGGAGTAGGACTGGGGAGATCTGGGTCCAGATCAGGTCTCAAGCTGATCAGAGGGTGGCCTCTGATGAGCAACCAGCCTATCTTATCTCAAAAGGCTGTTGTGCAGATAAAATGGGCCACCTCATGAGAAGAGAAGACTCCCTGGAAAAGACCCTGATGTTGGGAAAGATGGAGGGCACAAGGAGAAGGGGACGACAGAGGACGAGATGGTTGGACAGTGGTCTTGAAGCTGCCAGCATGAGTTTGACCAAACTGCGGGAGGCAGTGGAAGACAGGAGTGCCTGGCGTGCTCTGGTCCATGGGGTCACGAAGAGTCGGACACGACTAAATGACTAAACAACAACAAAGTTTCTTGAGATGGAAGGCAGGATGAAAAATGTGACCATTTTTTTTGAGGGGGGGGGGAGGAGGGAATAGCATACCTAATGTAATGACTAATGGATGCTTGAGTGTGTGTGTTTGTGCATATGGAAGGGAAGGTTAAAATAACGAGAAACTTATCATTTGAACTGGTTATTTGCAGTTCTAATTTAAGAAGCCTTCAATGTGATGTTCCAACTCAAGCTGAAGGGCATTGTTCTCCTGGAGACTACATTATGTTCATTTTGTTGTTTGAGTAGTTTGTTAGAAGCTGTCTTTAAAGAAGAAGAAAATAACTATTCAGATGCCTCAGGACTTTGCTGTCACATCAAGGCTTGTTTCCGTCCTACATGCTCCCTGTGTTATATATGCCAGAAAATGATCAGGGAGCGAAAACAATAACTATTTCTTCAACATCCTTCAGAAATAGTGAGTCAAAAGTGCTTTCTCCTCTATGAGCTCAGGAGTCGACCCTCTATTTTGCATGCCTCAGGTCCGATTGTTCTGCCTTCAACTGAGCCAGACCATTGGTCCATCCAGCTGCATATTGTCTACACTGGCTGGCAGCAACTCCTCATGGTTTTAGGCAGTTGTCAGCCCAGCCTGAGGATACTGGGAAGTGAGTCTATTTATAAATGCCTATAAAACTAAATGAATATTATTTTTTGTTTCTTTGGCAAGATTTATATACTGCTCAATCAGCAAAAGCCTCTAAGCTTTAAGTATATATAATTCATTGAAATATGGAGAAAATCAAATGTTAAAAAGAAATTGACATGAAATTGATCGAACATAAATAAAATCTGCCAAGCATACATAATAAAACTCCATATTAAAAATCCAAGTTATAGTTGCATGCCTGGGTAAGTTAGCCTAAGCAAAAAAACGAAACAGCTTTATGCTGGCGTCAAAACCAACAGAGCAAAGGAAGGCAGCTGCCTAATATTAATAGCCAGGGAGTTCAAGAGAGTAGGTACTGCCACGCTGAAGGATCAGTTTAATGTTCAGTTCCACACTTTTTGCAGCGGGTTGGACTAGATGACCCTTGGTGTCCCTTCCAACTTTAAAATTATATGAATCTATGATTCTAAAAGTGCCAGTTCCTAGGACTTTCTGCATGCGACGGAGATGCTGTACCACTGAGCTGTAGCCCTCCCTGGGCATCCCTCCTGATGTTGAAAGCTTGCAGAAGCTCCACAAGATTACTGCTTTTAGGTTTGGGAAGGAAAGGAATTTGATCTGGGTACATTCCTATACCAGATCCACACTTCTTGGGCTACTGTGCTGCTCATAAACTTAGCTACCCACCGAATTTTGCCCTGTCCTGAACGCTGCCTTGCAGCTATTGGCAGTTTAAGCATTTCAGAATATGCACCAAAAGAAGTATTTTGAGAGAGAAAATGCACATGTAAATACCTTTTGAAATAAGCGCTTGGGGATTGATGTGATGATGGGGACAAAATTAGATTTAAGGGGTGCATTCAGCCACGGGGAATGCTGTGATAGTGTTCCTGAATATAATGCTAGTGGCTCTGTCCTTTTCTAGCATTCCTTTCACACTTTAGCACCTGCGGCAATGACTGGTGTTGCGCTCAATTTCATTCACACCAGTGGGTGCGGGGTAACACAACAGTGAACATCACTGAACAATATCACCACTTTCCACATTTTCTGCACATGCAAGCCTCTGTTCACCCCTTGATCCCTGCACCAAAATGCCAGGAAAGAACTGTAGGCTGGTATATCACCCCAAATCTCGCCTCTTCACTCCTGCAATTTTCTGGGTCAATGGATCTTTTTCTTCTGGAAGCGATTAACCCGGAAATTAGCACTAGGCTTCCACTCTATTCCTCTAGGTTTCAGGAAGTGACTTTTATGTGACATATAATGTGGAAATAAACAGGGAAATGTTGGAGAAACGGAATAAACTCCCAGAGTGGTTGGGACAACCTAGTCAAATGGGTGGGGTGTAATAATAATAATAATAATAATAATAATAATAATAATAATACAGCCTGAGTTGGCTCTGCCTGTCATTGCTTAACCTAAGGTTGGACTCCTTGTCTTCTACTTTACCAGTGACAATGGGCAGCAGCCACAACTGAGAAATGATCTAGTGCAGCTACAAATAAACCAGTTTTGCTTTTGCAAATCAGTAGTTCCTAGAGTTCTCTGAGGGATGAGGGTGGCGCTGTGGGTTAAACCACAGAGCTTAGGGCTTGCGGATCAGAAGATCAGTAGTTCAAATCCCCGTTGCTCTGTCCCTGCCAACCTAGCAGTTCGAAAGCACAAAGTGCAAGTAGATAAATAGGTACCGCTCCGGTGGGAAGGTAAACGGCGTTTCCGTGCGCTGCTCTGGTTCACCAGAAGCAGCTTAGTCATGCTGGCCACATGACCCGGAAGCTGTATGCTGGCTCCCTTGGCCAATAAAGTGAGATGAGTGCCACAACCCCTGAGTCGGCCACGACTGGACCTAATGGTCAGGGGTCCCTTTACCCCTTTAGAGTTCTCTGGGAAGAGGGATTGATTGCTTAACTCTCTGGGAATTTTAGCTTAGTGAGTGGAATCAGGGTCTCCTAACAGCTCTCAGCACCCTTAAGAAACTGCAGTTCCCATGATTCTCTGTGTGAAAGCCAGGGCGGTTTGTAGCCTTACAAAACTCCTTTAACTGTACAGTGAAAATGGAGCCTAGGACACCTTTCCCCCAACCCGTTGCACTTCAGATTTCTTGAATGACAATTCCCATGATCCCTGGCTGTTGGCACTGCTGTCTGGGGCTAATGGGAGTTTGTAGTCCAATAGCACCAGGGTACCAGATCAGCAAAGGCTTTCCTTAGGGACACATGGGGAGGGGGAAATCCCCTTTTAAAGAGTTTCTATAGAGTGAAAGGGTTGGGTTCCTGGCAAAGCGCTACAGCAAATCTAAAGCTGATGAAAGTGTCATTCTATGCCTCAAATGCCACCCCCCCCCCTTTAAATCATCCTGTTCAGTTTGCTAGCTTTCTTCTGCGGCTCACTGACATATTTAAAAAGCTGCTGCCACACTTTGGCAAATGATGCACACTTCAGCCCAGCTCCTGTGAATTCTATGCATTAGGAGCCATACCTAGCATATGTATATATTTTTCATTGGGGTTTTTGCTCGATACTGGAAGTACATAATTATGTGCATAAATCAGCAGTACAAAAGTAAAAAGTAGCAATTGGTCGCTCACAAAGCAAGACACCATTGTTGAGAGGAAACACTAATCTCAGAGAGAGAGGTTTTTTCCTTCTAAAGCTGGTGGCAACTGGATGTTTCGAAAGTATTTTTCGCTCTATAGGACACACCGGACCATAGGAGGGGGAGAACAGGAGGAAAAAAATTATCCCCCTCTCTGCTCAGCGCCCCTTCAGTGAAGCGGCAGGAGAAACGGAGCCCCTTCCATTTCTCCTCCCGTTTTGCTGAAGGGGCGCTGCGCAGAGAGGGAAAACTGTGCAGCGCCACTCCAGCGAAGTGAAGCCTGGAGAGCAAGAGGGATTGGTGTGCACCGACCCCTCTCGCTCTCCAGGCTTCAGGCGGCTAGCTGCAAGCCTTTGGAGCACAGCGGGAACTCCTGCTGCACTCCGGAGGCTTGCGGATAACCGCCTGAAGCCCCCAGAGCGCAGCAGGAGTTCCCTGCGTTCCGGGGGCTTCAGGCGGCTTCAGCGAAAGCAACGCGAAGCCTCCAGAGCGTGGGGAGAGCTCTCCCTCTGCGCTCCATAGGACGCACACAAATTTCCCCTTCATTTTTGGAGGGGGAAAAGTGTGTCCTATAGAGCGAAAAATACGGTAATAGGGACCATTGTGCTGAACTATAACACTGGATGCAATTGGTTCCACAAACTTTTCTTTATTAGGAAGGTGTCTTATATCAACCAACATAAATGGTCTATTTAGCTCAGCATCATCAACATTGCTTTGGTTGCCGCACTCCACAGTGGCAGACAGGGGACAGGGGACATTCTCAGCTCTATCTTAAGATGGCTGAAATTGAAAGCATGTGCTCTACCACACAGCTATAACCTTCTATGGGAATAAAAAACCTGTGGTCCTCCAAGATAATGTTGGACTGCAGCTACCATCATCCCTGGCCATTAGCCATACTGACTGAGATGGATGTGATCTGGAGTCTAACATCTGGAGTGCCACACATTCCTCATCCTTGATTTGAGCTGCTGTTGGTTTTAAGAGCTAAAGATGTACTATGCTCTTAAATCCAGAGGATGGAGAATTTGTGGTCCTTCAGTTGTTGTTGGATTCCTGCTCACAGCAGCCCTAGCCTGAGCCAATAAGGTCAATGTTCAAGTATTATGAGAGTTGCAGTTCAACAAAATCTTGAAGGCCCCAAGTTCCCCATCCGTGGAGTTCTCCTCTGGTATTCCTGTAGGGATTATCATGCACAAGACAAGATATCTCCATGTAGAGTGTCAAGCTAGGGATGGAATGCTAGAATGCTAGAGTTGGAAGGGACCCCGTGGATCAAAGCCATGACCTTGATGTTACCAACACCATGCTCTTAACAAGTTGAGCTAACTGGCAAGGCTGTCAGAAGGATTCAAGTCTCAACCTCTTGGCATAGCACTGTTGTGAGCTCACATAGTTTGGTGGTTAGAATGCCAGACTAGGAATTTCAGATGGGTTCAGATCACCATCCTTAGACTATAGGGCCACTGTGAGAATATAAAGAGGGTACATCATCTTGAGCAAGAAAAGTTTAGTTATGAATGCAGTAACTAAATACACTAAATAAATGAGTGATGGCCAACCAGGTCTACAGATGCTTGGATAAGGCTGGCTTTCTCTATCTATTTCAGTTGAGGTTTAGACTTGAAAAGGGCCTCACTGGTCTGTTAGGACTATCTACATTGAGAGAGGTAGGAAGAGTGAAACCCTGTTTCCTCTCCTCAAACTCTCAGAAACTTTCACCACAGTATTTTCCTGCCCAAGTTGGATGTGGGTTGTACTGTGCTACAACGGTTCTGCTCATATCTGGTGAGGTCATCCAGGGCTTTGGAGTGCGATGTCATCAGTGTGTGGATGACATGCACCCCTGCTTCTCTTTTTCATCTAAACCAGGTGAGGAAGTGAGTAGTGGATTGGGAAGATGACTAACAACCTGAAGCTCAGTTCAGACAAGGCACAGGCAGTGGACCTGATCCATGGTGATCCAGGACTGCCTTGACTCATTCTGGCTGAATCCTGGTGCTAGTGCACAAACCTACCAAATACAGCCCTCCATAACTCTTTGTCTGGCCTTTGGGACTCTCCCAAAGCCACACCCCATCTCCTCACATCACATCACTTACTGCCCTGCTTCACAACTTAATTTAGTCTGGCTGAAACTCATTGAACTCTGATAATGCTTCTCGCTTAGATGGATGGATGGAGGAGAGACAGGGGTGTGTGGAACCTACCCTACTATACAAAGGTAAAATTCACATGTGCCCCACTGACACATGGACCCCAGTAGATCCCCCTGCATTCCATGGGCAGCTGTCTGCAACTCTTTTTCCTTGAAACACCATCCTGTTGGGCCAAATTAGCACAACTTTTTCTCTTCTCCTCCAGCCAATTCCAAACCAAGCTTTCCATGTCCCTTTGTATCTACAGCATCAATGCCTCCTCTGCATAAACCAGCATGTGGTTTCTTGACTGTGTTTGTTAACCAGAGGAGCAGGTTCTAAATACATTAAAATATTTTATCCCATTATTTGTTTTGACCAATTGACCACAATATTAAAAATTCAATCATGGAGCAGCTGACAAGTGTGGCTGCCTAATTTTATTTAAGAGTTTTTCTCCCCACCCGGCTTCCCACAGCCCTGGTTTTTCCATTTTTCCATCCTGTTAACGCTTCTGCCTTTGCCCAGCCAGTAATGGGCTGCTCGTATGCCTACGACTGTTATGATCATGTAAATTTATTGGTGCTTAGAAGAAGCGAGCTATTAAAACATTACAACAGCCATTACAGCCGGGCTCGTGTTGGCTTTCGCTCCCAATGAACATATGCTTCCGAGTGAATGCCTAAACTCTTATTTATGGATTTAATTTAATATGCGGAAAGAATTCAAAATTAAATTTTGTGTCTGCCTCCAGAGAGTGTCAGTGTATAATAACATGGTAATTTTTACACATCTTTATGAGAAATGGGAAAATTAATTCTTTCTGACAAGTTGTAATTATTCGACTTGGAGCAGTTGCAGCTGAGCAGTTCACACGCCTGTTGTCTTGTTGCTCGCGTGGTGTGAAGGGAGAGGAGCCGAAAAGCGGCGGGTGGGGCTGTGGAGAAGAGAAGAGAAGAGAAGGACCAGGATGGACATATATTGTGCGCCGGGGAGCTTTTAATAGCTTCTGACATTTTAGCCTTGCATATTATCAGGGTGTTCTTGAAAGGGATTGTGGGGAGGGGGGTCTTCTGCTCCGTGGAACACGCCACAAACTGTCGATGGGAGCTTCACGAGGGAAGAGGATTATTCCTTCCCATCCATCTGAAGCTCGCTTATTGAGATCTTCTTAGAAATTAATATGAGTTTAAAAGTAGCATGACACCTCTTGGGGAGGCTTTGATTGCCTCTAATAGCTGTTAAAGGCGTATGCGTGGCAAGGGGGGCCCACACTGCCCACTCTAAAGAGGGCGATCCTCTATTTGTGGATTATGCGCCCAAGCCCAAGCCCAAGCCCCCCCCCAACCCAAAAAACCCCAAACATTTCCTTTAAAATGTAAAAATCTGCCTGGGTGGACGTGTTGCCCCCGCCCCAAGAGGACTTGTCTGGGTTTTCCTGGATCTATGGTAACCCTGCTCGGCATAGTTAATAGCTTCTCTGAGTTATTCAAGCCCCTTCACCACGGCAAGGCAGTGATCCAGGAAGGGGAGAAAAAAGCTTTTCTTGGGAGAAAAGCAATGACCAACCTAGACAGCATCTTAAAAAGCAGAGACATCACCTTGCCGCCAAAGGTCCGTATAGTTAAAGCTATGGTTTTCCCAGTAGTGATGTATGGAAGTGAGAGCTGGACCATAAAGAATGTTGATCGCTGAAGAATTGATGCTTTTGAATTATGGTGCTGGAGGAGACTTTTGAGAGTCCTATGGACTGCAAGAAGATCAAAACTCTCCATTCTGAAGGAAATCAGCCCTGAGTGCTCACTGGAAGGACAGATCCTAAAGCTGAGGCTCCAATACTTTGGCCACCTCATGAGAAGAGAAGACTCCCTGGAAAAGACCCTGATGTTGGGAAAGATGGAGGGCACAAGGAGAAGGGGACGACAGAGGACGAGATGGTTGGATGGTGTCCTTGAAGCTACTAGCATGAGTTTGACCAAACTGGGAGGCAGTGGAAGACGTGCTCTGGTCCATGGGGTCACAAAGAGTCAGACACGACTAAATGACTAAACAACACAACAACAACATGGCAACCCTATATTTGTAAGGCACTTCACTCACAAAAACGACCCACACAGGGCTGGCCCCCAGAATTTTGCCACTGTAGGCAAAATGTCCCAGCAATGCTACCTTGGATCTGGGGCCTCACCTGCTGCTGTTGTGGCTGCAGCCTCACAGGGGATGTTCTGCCTCCACACATCCAAGTTTGCCAGTCAACAGGGAGGTATATAAAAAGACTCCTTGACTGAATTAGGCTATGTCTGACCAACTATACTTGAGCTCTTGTCTATTCCTGTGTGTGTTTCTGCCCAGTCTTTTTGTCCCTGATGTGCTCTTTGATCCTGACTAGGAATGGGTGAATCTGTTGGTTTCAGGTTCTCATTCCGCCCCCTCATTCTTAAGTTCAGTTTGCCATGTTTCCATGTGAGTTTGAGATTTATTTATTGTTTTAAAAAAAGAGCAAAGCAAATTCTCATCAAAATTTCTCAGCCTTTTAAGTGCACATTTCTCCTCTTTTCGAATGCATTTTTTCCTCAGTGACAACCTTGCTAAAATTGCTTCCTTTAATACAATGCATTGCTTTCTGTTATTTTCACTAACATAGCCATTTCCCCCCCTTACACAATTTCCCCCAGCATATGCATTTTGGGGCACGTTGTTTGATTAGAAAGATGTATCGCAAAATTTGGAGAAGGGTGGGTTTCGGAGGGTGGCTGCATTTCGGATCAGGAAGCATATATTACATAGGTTGCATTGAACCAAATTTCTCTCACTCAGCCCCGCCCCCTTACTCTGGAAACATCTGGCCTGTCATTGCTTTTGAACCCCCAGATTCTTCTTGGAATCATATAATGGTAAAATTGTAGAGTTGGAAGGAAACCGAGGGTCATCTAATCCATTCCCTTGCAATGCAGGAATCTCAATTAGATTATACATGACAGGTGACCATCCAACCTCTGCTTAAAAACCTCCAAGGGAGTCCACCACCTTCCAAGGGAGCCCAACAGCTCTTACTGTCAGAAAGTTCTTCCTGATGTTTAGTCGGAATCTCCTTTCTTGTAACATGAAGTGGTTCGGGTCCTGCCCTCTGAAGCAGGAGGAAACAAACTTACTCCATCTTCCATGTAACAGCCCTTGAGATATTTGAAGATGGCTATCATATTTCCTCTCAGTCTCCTCTTATCCAGGCTAAACATACCAGCTCCTTCAACCGTTCCTCATAAGGGCTTGGTTTCTAGACCCTTGAAAATCTTGCTGTGATTTCTAAATGGATCCTGCAAACTATTTTTTTTAAACAGTCTAACAGTACTTCCACTAGTTTTATTGTCCGTTCGCTGATGCTGTTTTGTGAGTTTGTTTCATTATTTTATTTTAATGTATTTATCCTTATTTCTTAGTTTATATAATGCTTTGTGAGGGCTTGGCCCAAAAATGCAAAATAAAATAACTTAATAAACTGAACAGGTGTGATCCTGTTTAGGGTTATAGTCATGAAAGAATAAAGTGTTACTAATAATAACATTTTCATTTATTATTTCCTACTTGCCTTGTATGACTAACCTTTCAGCGGTTCACACCTGTTCTGAGCTTCCACAAGAAAAAAAAAAGTAAATGAGAGATCCAAGAGTGGAATAAGTGCGATGAACTAATAAAAGTGTATTTTAAGTTGTTAGGGCCTTGCAGAAATGAAGTTTCATGGACTGGTGGGACAATGATGAGAGGTCAGAGGGATGTGATGGGGGAGACAGAGAAGAAGAGGTGTCAAAAGCTGAGGTTGTAACAGGGTTTTGTGAGCTGGGAGAGTCCGTGGCAGAGAGAAGTTCAGAATTATAGGCAGAAGCTGAAGCAGGAGAGGAGGAAGGCCAAGAGGCTGAGATGAATCAGGCTGGTGAAGAGTCACAGATATCTCCCCCTCCTGCTGCCACAAGCTCCCCTCTGTTCTCCCAGAACCAGAAGAGGCAGGAAACAGGAGGAGCAAAGATAGGCATGCAGGTGTAGTCTCTGATTGCTTGGAAAAAGCCCTGGGAAGGAGAATACATAGATGGCTGTGGGGAGGTGGGGACCTTTAGCCTTGGCAACTGCTTCAGGGGTACAAGACCTGCCAGGAATGAGTTGCTCATTAGGCCTAACACTCATGTGCAGATTGTGTTTTTGCCAATAAAGAGTTAACTCCAGCTTGCACAGTGTGGTTTACTGCCAGCTTGCCTCTGGCATGAAGCCACATTCCTGCCACACATCAATCACTTTACAAAATAAACTTATATTAAACTATAGCCTGATCTGCATGGAAGTTCCTTGCAGAGCATAGTTCACTGAAAAAGGGATGCTGGACACAGTTTGCAGATAACACTAAGCCAAACCATGACTTAGAATGAGTGAGCAAAAGTTCAGATTCCTGGAGAGAAGATCGCAGACATTTTGCTCCTCCTGTAGTCCTATTGCTGTGAGCTAAGCCATGGTTTGGCTATACATTGCATCCAAACCCAGGCCAATGGTTTATTTCACTCCAAACAAACCATGAGATGTATCCAATGTTTGTGTGTTTTTCCCCTATGGCTTGCCACTCATAGTTTGTCTAAGAGAGATAAACCATGACTCTGGGGTCAGATGTAAGTTTAAGCCAAACCATGGCTTAGCTGATAGCAGTGCAGCAGGAGGAGCAACACAACTGCAATCATTCTCTGGAAGCCTGTATATTTGCTCATTTGTGCTAAACCATGGTTTAGCTTAGCATTACGTGCAAGTAATGAAATAAACAACTACAGTGGCACCTCGGGTTACAGGCGCTTCAGGTTACATTCGCTTCAGGTTACAGACTCCGCTAACCCAGAAATACTACCTCGGGTTAAGAACTTTGCTTCAGGATGAGAACAGAAATCGTGTTCCGGCAGTAGCGGGAGGCCCCATTAGCTAAAGTGGTGCTTCAGGTTAAGAACAGTTTCAGGTTAAGGATGTGAGGGCGATCTGGCTGCGACATCTGTCACCCCATTGATCGCCAGGGTTGATTCGGCTGATCTGGCTGGCTAGGCGGGTGTCCCCTTCCTCCCTCACCGCTCCATGTGCGTCCCTCCCGAAGCTGCGCGCTCAGTGGAAGAGGACGACCATCCCAGATAGAAGGAGTGTACCGTTCTTCAGTCAAGGGTATACGATAGCTGCGCTCCCCTGCTAGAACCTCCAAACAAGAACAGTTTCAGGTTAAGAACAGACCTCCGGAACGAATTAAGTACTTAACCCGAGGTACCACTGTATCTGACTTTTAGAAGACATCTGAAGGCAGCCCTGTTTAGGGAAGTTTTAATTGTTTGTTGTTTTATTGAATTTTAAATAATTTTGTTGGAAGCCACCCAGAGTTGCTGGGGAAACCTAGCCAGGTGGGCAGGGTATAAATAAGTTGTTGTTGTTGTTGTTGTTGTTGTTGTTGTTGTCATAAACTTTCAAAGACCCCAGCTCTGAGTCATTTCATTACTGGACTGTACCCAATAATGATAAATGAAATGTGACCAGGAAATGGGCCAGACAAGGAACCAGCAGACAGTGGCGTAGCGTGGGTTGTCAGCACCCGGGGCAAGGCAAGTAATTTGCGCCCCCTAACCCGTGGATTTGCGCCCCCTAACCCTACCCCTAACCCTAACCCCCAGATGTTGCGGCCGGTGCGGCCGGCCCCCCCTGCACCCCCCACGCTACGCCACTGCCAGCAGATAGTCAAGGCACCTACCTACCATCCCTCCTCTTCATTCACATAAAACCAGTAGGAACTTCCTGGGACACCCTTGGGCTACTTAGAATCATAGTATTGTAGAGTTGGAAGGAACACTACAGTCATCTAGTCCAACCATCTGCAATGTAGGAATATCAATTAGATCATCCATGATAGATGTCCATCCCACCTCTGCTTAAAAGCCTCCAAGGAAGGAGAGTCCACCACCTCTTGTGGGAGTCTGTTCCACCGCCGAACACCTCTTACCGTCAGAAAGTTCTTCCTGTGCGGTGAACCGGTGCTGGGCCTATAAATATCCACAGCCAAGTTCATGTAAATGAAACACAGCTTACTTGGATAGCCCAAATCCCATCACAACAATACTCTGATTTTTGTAAACTCCACAAGTGACTTTCCATGGCCATTTACCAAAAGACAAAGGGCCGTGATCCAGATCCTTTCTGAATACAAGTCTCCCATTGCCAGGATGGCAGATGGAGTTCAATGACTGCATGGTTCTCTTCTCGTTCCCATTGCTGGCAGTGGCTAAGTCCCGGGTTGCATGTATAGGGATCTCTTACTGGATTGGGGCCATGGCTTAAAATCAGAAAGCAAGACATACACACGCACACAAATATGAATGCTATTGCAAGTTCAAGTTATTTTTTCATCTCTTTCACTATATCTGGCTTACACGCTGTATCTGGCTTTGCGTAACAACTCTGGTCCCAAGCCATCGCTGAGTTTACTCATGATTTCGACTCAGCTCTTCCCCCTGATCCAAACCTTCATGTTGATTCAAACTTGAAGTCCTTTGCAGCCTGTACCATTTCAGACTGCAGAGGAGCAATCCACCCACAGAACCTCCAATGCGGGAAACTATTGCAACAAGAACAGTTGCAACCTAGTATTCTCCTTGAATCTTTATATGGGGAAGAGCCCTACCTCACCAACAAGAGCCTGAAAAGCTAGTCAACTCAGATTATTATTATTATTAGATTATTATTATTATTAGATTATTATTATTATTATTATTTATTCTTTATACCCTGCCTATCTGGCTGGGTTTCCCCAGTCACTCTGGGCGGCTTCCAACAGAACACTAAAATACAATAACCTATTAAACATTAAAAGCTTTCCTAAACAGGGCTGCCTGTTTAGATATCTTCTAAAAGTTTGGTAGTTATTTTTGTCTTTGACATCTGTTGGGAGGGTATTCCACAGGGCGGGTGCCACTACCGAGAAGGCCCTCTGCCTGGTTCCCTGTAACTTGGCTTCTTGTAGCGAGGGATCCGTCAGAAGGCCCTTGGCACTGGACCTCAGTGTCCGGGCAGAAAGATGGAGGTGGAGCCTTCGAGGGCAAGCAGACCACATTGGATTGCGCTCTGATTCTGTCCGCGATCTTCGGGACTCTTCTGGGTCCCACCCCTGAACTGCCACCTGGTTCAGCTGCAGCTTTGCCTGCTTGGTTCCACTTCCTCGGCCCTGCCGGTTTTGGCAGGATGTTCTAGGGTGGCCACCAAGTCTGTCTGCTTGGACAGCTACATTCAAAATCAAAAGTTGCCCCATTGTCAGCAAACCCACTTGCAATGGCTCAGAGCCTTCTCTCTTCCTCTTCCACTAGAGCACGGAAACTCTGATTGACTTGTCCCACCCTTATCCCCAACCTCCTCTCTGTTTTTCTGTTTAATTGGGTAGCCAAACAATTAGTTACCCCTGTGTGTATGGCGGGGGTTGCCTCGGATCTCCAGCGAGCCCAGTCTGTTTGTTCTCCTGGAAGGCCAGACGAGGGGGCTCTGTTGCCTTGCATTCTTTACAAGGTCAGAGAGATAGATATATAAAAGTTTCTCACCCCCTTCTGTTCTTGTGCCTCTGGTTTCTTTTGTGACCGCATCTTGCATTGTGTGGCTCCCCCTTCCTCCCCCCACCCGCCTCAATCCCTCCCTCGCGCTTTGAAGTGCCTCACTCCAGGTGTTCCTGTTCTGAATTAGACATGAAAGGAGCACATCCCCGGACTAATTAACTAGTAAACTGCACCCACCCCCCTTGGGTTTAATTGATGCTGTTCTTTAAAAGGGGGGGGGACCAGTTCCTTATTCCTCTTGATTTGACACCATCACTGCTGCCTCCTTCCACAGAGCGAGGGCAGAAGGTGGTGGTGGTGGGGGGGGACGACAACACAACCTCAACCTACTTGCCTGGGGGGCGGAGGGAGGTGTCATCCACTAGATAACATTGATCTTACCTGCTCCCTCCTTTCTCCCACTAAATGCAACTATTGTGCTCTGCTAAAAACGAGACATGGAGGAGTCAAGCAACGGCCCTTGCTACCATCCACAAATGTGAGTTGCAAGGTGGGGTTTTCGCTCTCTTTCTTCCCCCTCCCTCCCGTTTTATTTGATGGTTTTAGAGTCTCCCTAGGGAGGGGAGGAAAGAGAGTGATCCGTTTCCTCGGGAGCAGCAAGGCCCAGCGCCGGAGTGCTAATTACTTCACACGATTGTCCTGACCCAACAAAAGCATCTGTGCATTTGAGCATGTTCCCTGGTGTTCAGTTCCTTTTCCAAGAGCAACGCGTCCTGTGGCTGCAACGAGATGAAAGTTCCAGTTTGTTCTCTGTTCTCCGGGCCGCTTCGAGATAAGGACGGCGGCCGCACAGGAGTTGTGTTACGGGAGGCCTCCCTGGATTTGGGGAGCGGTTGTGTTGTGTGTGGAGGGGAGGGAAGTAAGGCAAAGCTTGATTTCACTCTTTGAAACAAAGGGGGGAGATCACTGGAGTTTGTTTGTTTTTTATTTTATTTTTTTAAAATAGTTTTTATTACGAATTTCAACATCATGAATTATCAAAAACATATCATCTTCATTCCCCCCCCATTTCCCCCTCTCCCCTCCCCAAGAAACACCCCCCCCCAGACCCCCTCAGGTTCTCTCTCCGGTTTTTCAACACATATTATTCTCTGCATATTATAAAATTGTAAAAATCCTTAAATTGTCTAGCTATTATGTTAACAATAATAAATCTGTGTATGTTTATTCTAAACCTGCCAAGGGGTCCAAATCATTTTGTTGTTTTTTTAAGTAATTTGTAAAAAGTTCCCATTCTTCTTTAAAGCTCAGCTGTCCTTGTTTCGCAGTTTGTATGTCAATTTCGCCAGTTCCGGGTAGTCCATCAGTTTCCCTTGCTACTGTTCTTTGGTTGGGATGTCTTCGTTCTTCAATCCTTGTGCTATCAAGACTCTTGCCACCGTTGTCGCATAGAGTTTTTTGTTTTTTAATACACACACATTCAAAATAACTAAATAATAAAGAACAGGAAGTGAAATAATTATTTCCTTTTTGTATGTTTTCAGTTAAAAATGTAGGAATCCAACCATGTATGTGCATGAATCTGAGCAAAAGGGCTTTTAAGAACATGAAGCACCGAAGTCCTATCTAGTCCAGCATCCTATTCTCACAGTGCCCAACCAAATAGGTGCCTCTGGTATGTCTACAAGCACAATAGCAGTACAGTCCACACCTGTGATTCCAAGAGGCATTCTACCTCTGATATTGCAGGTGTAATATGGCCACTGCAACTAGGAGCTATTCTCTGAGAGCCTTTTGACCAAGGGCAGCCTCCCGCAAACCAGTGCTAGAAACTCAGATATACAGTGGTACCTCGGGTTAAGAACTTAATTCGTTCTGGAGGTTTGTTCTTAACCTGAAGCACCACTTTAGCTAATGGGGCCTCCTGCTGCTGCTGCAACGCCGCTACACGATTTCTGTTCTCATCCTGAAGCTAAATTCTTAACCCGAGGTCCTATTTCTGGGTTAGCGGAGTCTGTAACCTGAAGCGTCTGTAACCTGAAGCGTCTGTAACCCAAGGTACCACTGTATAAGCTAATCACCAAATGGCACCTTAAACCTAGGTTACGGTTGCCACAATGGAATGCCTAGGCACCATTTTTCCCCAATGGATTCTTTTGTTGTTGTTGTTGTTTCTATACCTCTTTATATTTTAAAGGAATAAAAATATCAAAGTAGCTTACAACCCATTAAAACATCACATACGTAAAACGATCCAGAATAAAACAAATTCAAGCTCCAAGGGAAATATTTCAGAATCTTCTCTAAATGACATTTTGCTTTCCACCTGTTTCTTTACCTAATTTATATAACTGCCACAAGGCAGAAGTACTCTAGGAAGCCAGGGCAGTGCAGTGGTTAGATCAGGGTTCAAAGCTCCAGTCAGGACAAGTCAGTTTCAACATCCTAACCTACCTCGCAGGATTGTTGTGGAGTGGAGTGAGAACCATATGCTTCTTGGATAAAAAGGTGGGGTATAAATGCTTACCCGCTTAAGAAAGCTGGAGGGGCCAGCCAGATGGAGATGTCAGTTGCCAACTTTGCATCCAGAGATCTCCATGTGGTTGCAACTGGACCTGCAAAATCCTGGGGGATTTCCGAACACTGCCCCCAACCTACCCAAATCCATAGGAACAAAGCGGGCTGCCTTGAAGCAACACAGACCAGCCGAGCTCAATACAATCTAAGCTGGCTTGCAGCAGTTGGATTTTCAGACAGGGTTTTTTTTCTTAGCCCTACTCAAAGGTAGCAGGGATTGAGCCTAGCACCATTTGCATGCAAAGCAAGTGCTCTCTTGCATACCTACATCCCTTCTGCAACAGTAGTTAATCTGCCTGATTTACATGTCCCCGTAGCACAGCTGTGATACCAGGATCCTAGGGCCAAATTCTCTGAGATGTGCAAAAACGTCCCCGTGATTTCTGCAAATATTTATGCCTGTGGACAGCACAAGGCTTGGGATATTAGCCGCAAGAGCCAGCTGTTTGCCATTTTTAAAGGACTGGTTACTCTGAATGGTGAGTTCCAACCTTCGTTCGTAACTGTGCAAGGTTCTCAATGTGTTGAGTGTTGTGCAGGGCTGTGAAACAAAACCCCTGACAGCTTTCTTTGTGCTCGCTGGCCTGCTGGATCAGTTGCAAAACCTGTTGTTCTGTGCAGTCCGCTTATGCGCAACTGCAAATATGCTGAATCTTCAGCGCTTTCCACACACTTACCTAGCAGTGATCCCCACTTAAACTTAGTGGAGTTTACTTCTGAGTAGAAATGCACGCCTGTTTGGGGAAGAAAAAGAACTGACGTTCTTTGCATCTTGTAAGTGGGTTGGATCCAAGAAAGCGGGTAAGTGTTGCTTGCGTGTATTAGCTTCAAATAACTGGCTGTTTTCCGAGGCCGATCACGTAAGAGTCTTATTTTTTTATGTTTTGAACTGCCCTGTGATCATCAGATAAAGGGGAAGTATACAAGTATTAATATTAATAACAATAATATAATAAATTGACTTAAATCCACAGCAACTCTGTGATTCTCTATACTACCGCTGCTGTTATTATTTGTAGTATTGGAGCAGTATTGTTGTTATTCTTTATTAATAATATATAGTTCCAGATAATTTTAAAAATCCAGAGAGTTGGTTCTTTTAATGTGGAAATTATCCCCTGTTACTAGCAGAGCTACGTCTGACTCTTTTAAATGTCTTATTTCAATTTAACTCCCTACAATCACAAGGCTGTCCCTTACTGATGACATCATCAGTCTCCATGCCTCAACAGGAAGTGTACTCTTTCTAGCACAGGAATCATGCTTGCAATTCTTGGTGGTGTTAATCAGACCATCTATTTTATTCATTGTGCCTCTGTTAAAGCCAAGGGAAATATTTCAATATGCAGTGTGCACGCTGTAATGATTAATGTTCAAGAAAGCATTTGTTTGCAATCAGTGCCAGCTCAAGATACTTTACAGCCCGAAGCAGATCCCAAATGATACCCAGTACAAGTTTTTTAAAAGTCTTGCTGAACCATTCAGATACCAGTTCTTGCCTCCTTCCAACCTCATTTGTGCTATTTCACCTTACTCCTTGGCAGGGCTATTCCTGCTATCTTACTGTCTTTTAGCATGAAAACAATGCTTTTTAAGCTTCCTCCCCTTATAATCTTTTAAATCAAATATGGGTTCCTACCTCGCTTTGAGCACACACCTTTAAAAATAAATAAATACAATTTATTTATTTTCTTTTACTCCCCGAAAGCACTGGTATGAATCAGAGACTCAGCTCACTAAATTATTTGTGGGCGTCTCATCAGTTGTATAGGATGTAATTCTGCTACTGCACATGTAGCTTTTGAAAATAGTTGTTTCTGAATGTTCAGCCCAGCCGAATGCTGACAATTGGGGTGGGGTGAGGAGAGGGAATGCTCCCAAAGATCAAATGTGGGCAAATGTTGCAAGATGGACCAGCCCCTGTTCTGAAACTCAGAATGAGAACATGGGGTTATAGCCAATGCTAGAGCAGATACATTGAAATAATAGACATAACTTAGTTTCATTAATTTCAGTGGGTTTACTCTGAGTAGAACTTAGCTGGAGACAACCCATAAGAAGAGCCCTGATGTATCAGGTCAAAGGCCCACCTAGTCCAGCATCCTCTTCTCACACTGGCCAACCAGATGTTTATGGGATGTCTACAAGCAGGACATGAGCCCAAGAGTAGTAATGTCCCCATTTGTGCTTCACAGAAACTGGTATCCAGAGGCATATGCCTGCAACAGTGAAGAAAAAGCATAGCCATTGCAGACAGTAGGCACACTGCAACATTCTGTTGCAGTCTCTGCTTTCCTTTATAACCGCCTTGAAAACGAAATGTTTAAACTGGAAGGAGAAGCTTTTCCATCCATTTGGAGAGCTCCCGTTCCCTGTGATTGCCAACAGAACACACAGAATTCTCTGCTCCCGCTGGAAATGAAAAGCTCTTAATTGATGATTTAATGGATCTTTAAGAGAAAACCTAAATTAAATATTATCTTAATCAGCAACAAAATGTACTCTCTCAATTACGGATGGGTTTCCCTCCCCCCTCCCCAACCCCTCTTTCCCTGAGTCTTATTAAAATAAGTAAATAGTTGCAGTGAGTATTGTTGTAATTGTTTCCTCCTTTGATTTTTCATTTCCTTTCTTGTCATCATCTCCCGGCAGTGGCAGCAGCTGTAAAACAGATCTTTCAACAGCCTCGTTAATTGTGTGGAAATTAATCTGATTTTAAAAACCTCCTTGATATACAGAAACTCACGTGCCCTGATGTGTATAGGCATACGCTTGCACTCTGCCTACACAGGGCCTTTGTGGCTGACTTACCAGCAGGGAGATGCACCAGGAGAGGTCAGGAGCGCCTGAGATGTTTCCAAAGGGGTCATTTCTCACGGCTCGTCTTCTCATTGAGCGCGTTGAGCAAGTCAAAGGAAAGGGAAGAATGCATCGCAGGTCTTTTTCGCTGTAGCTTCTCTCTCCATGCAATGGTTCAGCTTTCCATAGTTGGCTTCTTCTAAGGAATACAACCCTGAATCCCAACCCCCACAAAGTTAAGCTTTTTCTCCCTGTCTTGCACCAGTTCCAAACTTGATATTCGACGGAAGGGAAGGCTAAACGTTTAAGCCTTTAAAAGGTAAAGGGACCCCTGATCATTAGGTCCAGTTGCAGACACTCATCTCTCTGGGGTTGCGGCACTCATCTCTCTTTATTAGCCGAGGGAGCCTGCGTACAGCTTCCGGGTCATGTGGCCAGCATGACTAAGCCGCTTCTGGAAAACCAGAGCAGAACATGGAAACGCCGTTTACCTTCCCGCTGGAGCGGTACCTATTTATCTACTTGCACTTTGACGTGCTTTCGAACTGCTAGGTTGGCAGGAGCAGGGACCGAGCAACAGGAGCTCACCCCATGGCGGGGATTCGAACTGCCGACCTTCTGATCGCAAGCCCTAGGCTCTGTCGTTTAACCCCCAGTTCCACCCGCGTCCCTCTTTAACCCTTTACTCTGTGTCTTATTTTTATATATCAACATGGGAATTAGCGCTCAGCATTGTATCATGGGGAATAAGCCTAATAGTGAGCCAGTATGGCTATGTTCTTCGACCACAGTCAGTGGAAGTACAGTTCATGGAGGTGTCAATACCACCTCCTTTTTTGAGGAAGCTCCCCGTCCTGCCAGGCAGCCAGACACTCACCCAGGCTGACATTCCTTTTGCTTAAATCACTGCACATCCGGAACCTGCCTGCATCAACCCTCAAAAATCACAACAGGTGTCCAGGTGGTTACAGAGGAGACTGTGTCTGTGACACAGTTCTGACTTTCAGTTTTTTAAAACAACAACCACTTTCCCCCCTTTCGGGAGGCTTACTGAAAAGATCATGTAGTCCTGGGTTTTGTGTTGTAATGCCGCCATGGCGATTCGCATAGGCAAACTTGGATAGAATATAGAGTTGAGCCCAAGGTACCCTGGCTGTTCATGTTTCTGCTTCCTTTTTTATGGGCTCCATCACATTCCACATGTCTAAAAAACATTTAACATGAGTTGACGAGTTTAGCTGTATGTGTTTACGTGTACAGTGAGATCAAATTCACTCATTACTACTATAGACTTTCAGCTGATGGTACATTCTTAAAATTTGGATCCCTGTCTGAGAGAGAGAGAGAGAGAGAGAGAGAGAGAGAGAGAGAGAGAGAGGGGTATATATTGATACATGTGCTTTGATCTGCCTTGCAGCTTTGCCTCTCAACCTGCCTTTCATAATGTTAACCTAGTGCCCAGGAGGACCCAGCCATCTCTTGTTCATTCATATTCCTTTTGGAGTGTTCACATTAAACTGTCTCCATCTAGTGGTCCGATTTCCATGGGAAGTCTGGCATGAGATGAACAATCTCCATCAGAATAGCCATCCTGCACTGTACAGATACCGGCTAAGATCCCAAAATCAGACCACGGCAAGGGCAGAGGACATACTGGAGAAATCCTTTAAAATTCCTATAGATTTAGAGAGCCTGGGAGTAGCTGAGGGCAGCTGAAAGATGAATGTGGTGTGTGGATCTGGCCAGTGTGAGAGGCCATTTGATGCATGCACTTCAAAGGTGAAGGGTACTTTGCAGTAGCAAGAACATGCAGCAACAAAAATGGGACATCCCAGTTTGTGTGCAGCAGATGGTTGGGTCTGCTTTTTCCTCGGAGCTGCTTCAGTGTAAATCAGAGATACCCAACATGGTGCTCCCAGAGGTTATTGGACTACAGATCCCATTGTCCCCAGCCAGCTTGGCCAATGGCTGATCATTTGCATACAACAACCTTTGGAGGGCACCATGCTGGATACCCCTGGGGCATATAGTTATTTTGCTCTGGAACAGCAGAAGGACAAGGAAGAATGGAGAACCTCAAACACAAGCAGCCATTTTCTGGAGCTGCTTCTAAATTCTGGTTGGTTGGTTGAGTTATATTAGTTGAGAATACAGGAAATCCTCTTGGTTCAAAAGAAACACAGTGGGGAAGACCTCACGTAGGACCTCAGAAAAGTGCCCTAGAGCCCAGATGCTCTGTCAAGAGGCCTAGCAGTAATGTCCCATCTTGCAGCTCAGATTTCAGCCCGTAATGGTCAAATGTTAAAAAAAAGACTCAAGTTGAAACTTGACAAAATCCAGTAGCATGTTTATTTTACAGTGAAATGGGGGGGGGGCATTATGTTACACTTGTTCTTGGAATGAGTTTGAGCAAAAACCACTTCCATCCCAGCCCATGAATGATGAGATTCACGTTTTCCCGTTTGAATTGAGACTTCTACACACTAAAGCTTGGACAACCAACGTGTTCAGCTCTAGAGGTTGTGGGAGTACAATTCCCACAATCCCAACTAGCTAGGGTATCTTGGCTGCCTATGTACCAAAGGATAATGTGTTCACTTGGTGGAGCCTATCATCCAGAACCAAGCATTTCCCCTTATTAAATGGTGACTGTTCTTTATTATTGGGGTTGGGGGATCCCTTAAAGGGATTTCTGGTTTTAAAAATGTGTCTTTCTGAGGCACTGGGTAACCACTGTCCATCAGAGTAGAGACTTCTGTATGTTGGACCAATGGCTTGATCCAATGCAACACAACGTCACGTGAGCCGAATTGCTCTGCATCAGCTAGCGTTGTTGCTAACTGTGGACCATCAATTTCAAGGAACTCTTTCCCAACCCCATGAAAGAGACAGTCATTTCCCTGCCTGTCTCAGGGGAAGAATTATGAAGCAATCAATAAGTGTTCTTCCTTGTAATTAACAAACATTACAGGGTCCCATTGTCTGGCACTCTGCAGGCATACCCTTTGGATGCCACACTCCCTGGAATGCTCTTGGGAGGGGGTTATCTCACAGAATCTTCCCACGATCATTTCAAAAATTGCACCAACAGAGGGAGATGTAGTGCACCAAAGAGCAATGTGAGGATTAAAAAAAAATAAAGTTGCAAGGAAAAGCATCCCTTGGCTGCCTCATTACATGAATCATAGAATTGTAGAGTTGGAAGGGGCCAAGTGGACCATCTATTCTAACCCCCTGCAATGCAAGAATATGCAGCTATCCCATATGGGGATCACTGAGTCAGCCAGGTAAGTACCAACCCCCAACAATTTCAGTGACATTTCCCCCTCTTCTTATGCATCTACAGCACTGTGCGAACCACTTCCTCATGGTCCAAGTATGTATGTGAACACTGGGTTGACAAGGATGGATCCAGTCGCGTGCATCTTTTCCATCTGATAATCAACCTTTCTCGTGAATCAGCATGGTTTAGTTGGGAATGATCCATGGGATTCTCTTCCCCCATCTATGTATTCTTGTGAGGCCTAATGTATGGTAGGATTAGACGGAAGCAGATCCAAGGAGAGGTTTGAAGATGATGGTAGGAGCAATCACTAAGCAGGTAAAGGCTAAGTGTATAGTTGAAGATGGGGAACTACAGTCTGGAGAAAAGGAGGCCATCAGATGTTTCAGCACCCTCAACAGATATGGTATTGCAGGCAAGTTGTTCAGCAGGCTCCTGGGTTAAATTGAGCAGCTTACACTGCTTTTGCCTAACTTCCAGGTTCCGCCTTAAAGAAACTGAAACTTAAAATTCTGAGACATCTCTTGTTAGCTTCTTGTTTTAAGAGTTGGGATCATACTATAGGCATTGTGAGTGTTTGCAACAAGGCGGGATGTATTTGTGGGGCACAGAGATGGGGCCTAATCTAGGCCCTTCCCTCAGCAGGTGATTTGTCTCTATCAAAGGTGGCAGTGCCCTCTGTTTGGGGGCAGGGCATAGATGCACAGGCAGACTTCTGTGATGGGCACTGGGGAAAGGAAAAAGTTCAGTAGCAAAAACATCTAAAGCAATAAACCATCAGCTGGAAAACAGAAGACTTACAAAGACAAGTAAGCATGGATATACATTATATTGCTGGTTACCTCTTCAGTGTTTCCTGCAAAAACTTACCAAGAGCAGCTGGTAATCTTCCCTGTTGCATAGAACACCTTTGCTCATGAAAAGCGCTTGGGAAGTATAAAATGCCTTCAGGGACAGCCAAGGCTGCCAAATTATATAAAATGAGCCTGAGATTCCTTCCTTAATAGGCATACTGAGGAAGTGTTGTTCCACTGGTCTTCATCATCCTCTGGTCTCCATTGGAGACTAATGGAATACCTTTGACTGAAGAAATAGTGTTCATATGTAACGGCAGCCTTCTCTTAAATTAAAAGGGGCTACAGTGCCACTGTTGTAATTCAGTCATTCAATACAGTGAGAGTGAAGAGTGAATTATTCTACCCATATGGAGGGGGGCGGTTTTCTGATTACCTGCCAGGTGAAACGCTTGTGGAGCATCATGAGTTGTGACGCTGCTGAGCAACATCTTGTGGAGGGTTAAAATGCAAACCCCCTCCTCTGAAAAAAGATGCAGAACTCCTGAACCTTTGAGTCAGAGGCTGACTAAATGTTTATTTATTCCTTATTTAGTTGGGGGTGGGGATTGTTGACCGGCCTGTCAACAAAGTTCTCTGGGCAGTTCACACAGAGGTCAGAAACTATGCAAATACTAAAACGTTTTAAAAATCTGTCTCAGTTCCCTGCATACAAAGAAGTTCAAGCAATATGGCAGCTTTTGAATCCTGTAGGCATGGCCTGTTCCAAGGGAGAATCAAAAGGGCTTCATCTGGTGTCAAAAAGGTCTTGAAGTAGGTGCCTGGCAAACCTCATGGTGAGGTTTTTCCATAATCTGTGTGCCACCACAGAAAAGACCCTGTCTTGAGCAGCCACCGGCCTCACGTCTTCATGCAGGGGAACCTTGAGAAGGGTTTCCCATGAAGATCCCAAGGTCTGAGCAGTTGTAGATGGCAGGGGAAAATCCTTCAAGTAACCTGATTCCAAGCGATGTAGAGGTTTAAACATTTGCCCATCGCCCTTGCCCATTGACAGCTAGTCATTTCCCCACTTTGCCAGCAAACCCTTGCTATCTTTGCAAAGGGATGCATACACATTATATGTATGTATCATAGCAAACATCAAAGAAGAGGCATTTCCTTCTATGTGATTGCGCAAGGAAGGGATGCTTCTTAAATGGGGCTTGCAGTTTGCTTACTGACTAAAGACATACATACACGCAAACACACAGTGGAACCTTGGTTCTCGAACTGCTCCGTACCCGAACATTTTGGCTCCCAAAAGTTGAAAACCCGGAAGTAAGTGTTCCAGTTTTCGAACGTTCCTCAGAACCTGAACATTCGACGCTGCTTCTGATCTGCAAAAAGCCTAGCTGTCAGCCAATCAGAAGCCGCGCCTCAGAATTTGAACATTTCAGACATCACATGTCCTTCTAGAATGGATTACGTTCAACTTCCGAGGTTCCACTGTATTTCCTTCTACATTTGTCATTGCATATTTGCAAAATTCAAATATAGCATGTGGAATTAAAGGCACAAATCCTTTGGGGTTTCAGGAGGAATTACAGTTTGATATATTTTTAAGAGCATACAAGGGGAGGGGGACCCTCACAAAAATCCCCAGCTTTCCTTGTTACTGGCTGTGTTGCTATTCCATAAAGCAATCCATACAGTTCATGCGAATTATCAGGACTTCGGCTGTAATATATTATGTGGGGTGCAATATATAACGTGGAATTATGTTCCCTATTACCATGCAACAGACATCCCCTTTGTGAGCAAGGGGACCTCAAACACAATGTGGCATATGCCGCCTGCACGATAAAAGATGTATCCCGATGGCTTGGAAGTGTTATAATTCCAGCAACTGAGAAATGTGACTTAATCGTCGGATTTAGAGGTTGCAGAGATGAATGGGCAAGAGACCGGAGGGATATTTAAGTGGGGAAAGGTCAGGTGCAAGTTAAAAAGTAGACTATTAAAACATGGATATGAGCAGAAGATATAATTGCTTGCCTGCATGTCCCCTTGGACATCAAATGAAATGGCATATGAGGCATGGAGTCCATAGAAAGGAGGTCAGAAGAACAGAGGGACTTCTACTTCCATGAGGTCAGATAAGCACATCTTCTCCAGTACCAGGCTGGTATATGGTGTGTGTGTTGGCCAATGGTAGCTCACATTGTGCTAATCTTATGGAAGTGTGAATCATCCATAGTCCTCTAGTAATGTATGGAATGCATAACTATGTAAAAGAAGCCAAGTCAAGCTAATTGATAACAGGTTGTAGAGTCTGAAAGGACTGTTGAATATGAAGCACTAAATTGACTTAATGGGGTCTGAAGAAAGATCCTGGGTGAATGTGGCCAGTGAGTAGATGATACCTGCCTGTTCAGTGTTGGAGACAGGGAGAAAGCTTTGGGCCAGGAGCAGAGCCAAAGTGGAACCTGGTGTTCAGTGGTGGGTCAGAATACACCAATATAGGTTAATTAGATGGAAGAGCAGACTTATTGATTGGGCCGGTCAGGCATCAGCAGGTCAGCACCTCTTTCACAGGCTCTAGGCATCAAAAAGCAAGCAGCAGTAGTAGACAATCAGCAAAAAAACCCACCAAAAAACTAGGGTCAATTATGAGGGTCACCCAGGAATGCATTGGATTACCATTATGGAACATTCATACCGTTGGGCAGTTAGAAACATTTATTATACAGGATAAATTTGAGGGTTTGATTATTTGGACAAATTGCACTAATGTGCCTAATTGCAGAGGATTGTATCCAATGGAGTCGTACTCAGAGTAGATCCACTGGAAGCTATGGACATGTTAAAAGCCCATTCATTTCAGTAGGTCTGTGTGTGACTTTGTAGGATACATTCTTCACTGTTCGTATCTCAAACCATATCTTACCCTGAAATACACATCTGTCTATTATTATTTTTCACTTTAGTACTTTTTAAAGCTGAGAACTGTCTCATAAAATCCAGAGATGGGAGAAATATGAAGGATAATTCATGCTCCACGTTTTAATCTGGGATCTGCAAATCAGGTGTGTTCACTTAAAAAAAAGTGGACAAAACAAAATTCTCCACCATCCTTTTCTGAGAGTCACCTACAGTCTGAAACCTTGCAGGTTCAGGGAGGAACAGGTTCGCCTCCTTATCTGCTGCCTGTGAGAGCACAACAATACCCTTTGAAACTCCCCCCCCCCCTTTTTGCCAAATGGATGATGCTGTTGGAGGCATCCATCATCCCCCAAGCAGATGGGCCAGAGAGGCCATTTAGTGGTAATTATTTATATTTCCAATTTGTGCTGTCTTGCTGATGTCCCCGGCATGGGGCATCTTGGGATATGCAAGCCACTGTCTCTTTGGGAGTAGGCGGTGGCACTAACTGCAAATGAATCACACTCAAATATTGGGTGCATTGCAGGTACAATGGTGTGTTGGGGGGGGGAGTTGCGGCACACCAAAAATGAATAAATAATTACTGAGGGACAAGGGGGTGGAGGGAGAGGGACCAACAACAAAGGGACCTACCTCTTTCCATGGGTAGAATTGGATGATTATGCTGACGGTGCAAAAAATAAAATGAAATAAGTAATTTGAAGGGAAGCAGGAAGCAGGAGAGGAGAGGAACAGGAAAAGCTGCAATTAACTAAGGGAATAAATAGCATGACTATTATTAGCACAAGTGGAAAATGATTTAGTGGAGAGGGGGAAGCCAATACGTGTGTGTGTGTATGTGTGTATACATGCATATATAGAATAGCTTATCAAGTCGTCACTGCAGGCACAGCTCGAAGAGTTCTGATGATCAAAGCCAGCCAACAAAGCACAATGGAAATCCGCCCCAAAATATTGTTTAATCTCATCTCCTCCTTCTACCTTCCTCTTGACAGGACACTTATTTTGTTCCAGTTCCTGGAATTTCCATAGATAGATCATTAAGATGGATCATTAATATACATTAAGAGGGAGAGCAGGGCACAGGTATGCCCAAGAAACACAATGTGGTATTAGTGGCTACAGCGTTGGACTGGGAAGTTCCCAGTTCAGTTGTGAAGCTCTTGGGCCAGTCACTGTCACTTGGTGTCCCCTACTGTGCAGGGTAAAATGAGGAAGGGGGGAGAATCATGCACACCTGCTTAGAGGAAAGATGGGATATAAATGTAATAATAATACCAATAATAAAGCTTAGCAGAATCTCTGAATATCTACTGTACCTGCCCATTCTGCATTCTGTCCATTGTGCATGGCTGAAGATTATCCAGTGAGCACTCTGGCTGAGTGGGGAGTTGGGACCCAGTTCAAGGCCAGCTCTCTAACAACTTCTTCTTCTTCTTCTTCTTCTTCTTCTTCTTCTTCTTCTTCTTCTTCTTCTTCTTCACCTCCTCCCTAGGGTCCCAGGGTGGGTCACAAAATTCAACACAACTATAGAAACACAACACTATAAACATAGTTTGAAACAACTCAACTCACAATCACAGAAGCAAGGTAGGTCCCCAAAACCACCCATCTCATGTGGCAAAAGCCAGGGTTAAGAGTTGAGGCGCTGCGCCATGCTGAGATACCTCTTCCTCAGAAACACTCAAGGTGGTTTGCATCCCACTGGTTGCAGTTTATAAAGTCGGGTGACCTTCATCTCTTGCTCCCCTCACTGTTTGATGAGCTTTGGCAACCTACTCTTGAACTTTCTTGCCGTTCCTTCCAGCTCTGTAGCTCTGCCCTGGCACCTGAGGGGCAGCTTCTTTGGGCTGCACAACATTTAAATGTTGCCATAGTGATGGGTAGTGGACGCAGCTCATCCACGCACGGCTCCCCTCCCTTCTTCAAATTAAAGAACAGATGCTGGAAAAAAGGTTGATCTTGCTGTGACCTCCTTTAAGCCAACATCAACGCACTAATTTTTCCCCATCCTTTCTCTCCTCAGCAGCTATAGCTTTTTGTCCTTCTATCCTATCTTGGTCCGTTTCAGATTAAAGAGGCGGTGAATCCTATCAATGCTTCTTTTTGTGTGTGAGATGGAGCTACTTCTAAGAACACCCTCAGTCCTGTCCCCCTAAAATGCAAAACTAAATGGGGGGGGGGGAAATCTAGATACTATGAAGGCTGCATTAGCAGCGTACATTTAAAGCACTGTGATACAACTTTAAATAGCCATTATTTTCCCCAAAGAATCATAGAACTGTAGAGTTGGAAGGTACACCAATGGCTATCTAGTTCTTCTGCTGCAATACAGGAATCATAGCTAAAGAATTCCTGTCCCTCCAACCTCTGTTTGAAAACCCTCAAGGAAGGAGAGTCTACCACCTTCCAAAGGAGCCCATTCTAATGCCAAATGACTCTTGTCATCAGAATCCCCCCCCCCCAATGTTTAGTTGGAATCTCTGTGTGGGGAAAGTGGGAGGAAAGAGGCCTTGCAGATGACATTGAGACCCATGCCTCAGCAGTAGACCGAGAGACTGGAGATTCCCCATATCTTTCCTAATAGGTTGTGGTGTCTAGTCGAAAGGTGCCTTTCTAGTCTGTCCAGTAGGAGAAGAAGCCAGTCAGCAAAAACTGGTTCAAATATCCACAATCACTGGCCGAATTATTTTTCCTTATTCCTGAATGCGTGTTAATAATAATAATATTATTATTTATTATTTATACCCTGCCCATCTGGTTGGGTTTCCCCAGCCACTTTGGGCAGCTTCCAACAAAGTATTAAAATACAGTAGTCTGTTAAACATGTTGATTTGCAGGTGAGAGTGTGCACTGGCTCCACTGGCTGTGGATTTGCGTACCCTCATATTTCAGAATGGTTTTTACGATACTTAATTTCAGTACTCCGAATGCAGAAATTCAAGCCTTTGGTACTGGGCAGCAAATAAAATAAGAATGGGCACACTTCAGAAAACACTGAAATGTCATCTGTAGGCAACTTCCTATTCTCCTCCCACCCTCCTTTTTTATATCCAGATTGTGGATTCCAGTTTAGGCCTCCTAAAAACATTGCAGATAATCTTTTTTAATGTTTTTTTATCTCTAATAATTATAATAATGCAGTCATGCCTTAATGGGATTAAATCTGTTAAAACAATAGAGTGTGTGACTTAATTTATGGCATGAAGAAGCTCTCACAGTGAAATGCTTTGTGCGTCGCATTCAAGTGAGGAGCGTAAGACCCAACCGCTGGGTTGGGGCTTGGTATTCAAGATAGGCCTGTATGCACTGACTTAATCGGAATTCATCCAGGCTAAGCTTCTTCAGAGGATTCGTATCTGAAAAGGCATGCTTCCCTGCTCCGCTGCCAGCAGTGGTTTTCCCCGGCTGTTCGCTAGGACTTTCCAACCCCCTCCCTGGCAAATACTTTGATCCAGGATGTTTTACGTCACAGTGTGATAGGGATTTAATGAGAAGATGGAGCATGGCTAAGCCCAGAGGGCAATGCCATTAAGTCACTAAACTGTCTCTTTTCAACCCTAAGTAGCTGAATGTGGAGTGGCGATGGCTGGTTCCCATTGGGAATGGTGGGGCAGAACTCTGGGGAGACCAACAGTATGTTGGAGTCAAGGGTAAGGGCAGCCAACTAATTCCAGCTTTGTCCACAGCCTCCTCTCTGCTGAGTTGTGTAAGGTTGTCACTGACCGGCTGGATACAGAGGAATGGTGGGAGGCACAAACTGGGGAACCCCCAAGGAAAGAAGGCTCAGGGCTGGGGGATGGGTGGTGGGACGATGGTGAGTAGCCCAGGGGAGAAGAAGGAGAGAATTGGGAGGTGTCTGAAGCTGATGAGTTTAACAGGGTTTAGTGAGCAGGGAAAGTCTGCAGCAGAGAGCACTCCAGAAGCAGAAGCAGTGTTTAAAAGTTGGGATGGGTGAGGGAAAGTCTTGGCCTGCTACCAAAATAAAAGCATTGTACAAATCCAGTAAGCCTCTCTGGGGAGGACATTGTGTAGGTGGAGATCCACCATCAATAAGGTTCTGTCCTTGGTTGCCACCTGCCATACTTCTGATGGCAGGGGCAAATGGAGAGGAGGCTCAGATGTAAATCTCAATATACAGGTGGATTGATATGGATGAGGGTGGACCAGGAGATAACCAGAGTCCATAGGGATGCAAGATCTTAAAGAGAAGCACCAGCATTTTGAATCTGAGCCTCAAAGCAAACAGGGAACCACTGAAAGTTGTTTCAAAAACTGGTGTGATGTCATCCCACCTCCTGTTACCAATCTGAGGCCATATGTATCAATCAGCTGCTTATTCAGATGATGCCCGAAAGTTCATCTTTCATGATCACACAGTTGATCATTAGAATCATGGCCTGTTATCACCGGATCTTAATAAGAAACCATCTGGTTTGCCCCGAAGATTCATCTGGTCCCCTGTTCCATTTGCAGGGTTAGCCAGCCAGATGCTAGCAAGCTGGGATGGAAGCAACAGGCAATTACCAAACAATAGGGGTGATAAGTACTTCACAAGCAGGCCATCACCTACCACATCATGAGCACCATTTCAACAGAATGTGTGAAGTCACCCTTAACCACGGAGCAGCGGAACAAGGCCCCTCAAACACCTTCTGAATGCAGTTAATATTAGCTCAACCAAGTGCTTGGCTCTTATCGGCCATCCTACGTTTTCTGGACACATTCGTCAGAGACTTCATTTGATTACATCACAATCTCTGCAGACAACCTTGTCATTGCAATTTCCACACCCATGCGATTTCTTTGTTCTCTTTGACGATGAAATCTTATCTTGGTAGTCACCCGGCTTAGGTTAATAGCCTGGAACAAACCTCATTTAAAGTCCTTTGCATAATGAAAAGGGAGGAGAGAAGTGCAAGGAGGGGCAGGGGGAGGGAAGATAGTTGTTGGTCGCTATTCCTGGTCTGAGATCTTTTTGATTCACAGGATCTCTAGAGCACTACACATGGTAGGCATTTTTGCGACATTTTCCACGAACAGTGTTTCGCTTTGCCAAGATTTGTGTGAAGGAGGAGACCCAGAAGTGGAAAGGCTCCAAAATGGAAGCAGAGCTTGTGTTTATTGCTACAGTTCCTACAGTTTCAAGGAAAAATTGGTGGCACAAATTCATACCCTCCAACATTTCTCTGATGATAATAGGGACATCCTATTCCTTAACAACAACAACAACAAATTTATTATTTATACCCTAGCCAGTCTGGGTAGTTTCCAACATACGTAAAAACATAATAAAACATCAAACATTAAAAAAAAAACCACCCTATAGAGAGCTTCCTTCAGATGTCTTCTGTTGTCTCATTTCCCCACACCTCTTTTAATTAATATTTCTACTAACATTTTATAAATTTTGCTACATTTTCTTCTTTATCTCCCCCTTTTATAATCATTTTTCTGAATTTTGTATATTCTTTGCATTTCTTGCTTTCCTTTAACCACTTCTTTGTCCACATTTGTCCAATTGTATCCTTTATTTTAAGTATTTTCTTCTCTTTCAATTTCCTTTTTAAAAATTTACTGGGAAGTCTTCTATCATCGCCACTGGAGTTAGTGAGGAATTTACTGGTATCAATTTTCCTTTATATTTATATAACATATTTTCAATATTCTGGCACCATTGCCTATTTGGTTTGATAAAAATATATATTCACTAACTTCTCCCTCATTTCCTGTGTACTACTTTCTGACCATTCTAAATCTCCATGTTCTGTTATCCTGTCTATGACATATCTTAACTGGTTTGCAATATAATAACACTTATGTTATGGAGACCCAGTCCACCTGTTTTCTGGGGTATATACCATCTTCTTTTATTAATTCTAGGTTTCTTATCCCCATTACAAAGTTTATTAATCATACTTTGTCAACCCTTTATATCTGTCTCCAATATCTTAATTGGTAACATTCTAAATAAAAAAAAAATATTCTAGACAAATTTTTAATTTTAATTATCACTAGTCTTCCAAACCATGAAAACTTAATTTTCTTATTTTCCTCCAGCTTTTCCTTCATTTCCCATTCATTTGTTAAGACTGTCTTGTTCTAAATTTTCTAAATTGCTTGTTATATTTATTTCCAAGTACTTTATTACATTTCTTAATTTTAATTTCCTTCAATTATTTTTGTTTTGTTTTTTTATCTTCATTGTAGTTAAATATCATCAACTCTGATTTGGACCAATTAATTCGCAACCCTGTTATTTCTCCAATATTTTTCTCCAAATGTGCATCTACTACCTGCATATTTTCCAACGGATTTTTGATTGTTAGCAAGGTGTCACCTGCAAATAAGCTTATTTTCTCTTTTCCATTATTGCTTATTCCTTTTATATTTCCATCTTCTCTAATTACATTGGCCAGAGTTTCAATGACAAATACAAATAAAATTGGGGAAAGGGGACATCCTTGTCTTGTACCCCGGGCTAGTGTTATTTGTTCTGTTATACCATCATTCACTACGACATATGCCTTGCTCCTCAAGTGTAATTGATTAATCCCTTAAATCGTTCTCCAAATCCTAAACTTTCTATAACCATTTTTAACACCGGCCATTCTACACAGTCAAAAGCCTTAAAAATACCAGCTTTCATTTTATTTCTTCTTCTTATATCTATTTTATTCAACACCCTTCCTATTAAACTAGACATCTGTCTTCCTGCTACAAAGCCACACTGGTTTTTATTTATATATTTATACATAAAATTATTCATCCTTTTTGGCATTATTACGGTCAATATTTTAGCATCTTGATTTATTAGAGAAATCGGCCTATGCGATCCTGGGTCCTTCAATTCTTTTCCTGGTTTTGGAATTAAGATAATTATTGATTGTTCCCACGATGGAGAGATCTTCTCACCCTCTATTACTGAATTACATAATACTTTTAATTTATGAACTAAGATATTTGTTAATAATTTATAATATTCTGTTCCCAATCCGTCTGCGCCTGGGGCTCCCCCCCCCTTTTTGTTTCCCTATAACTTCCTCTATTTCTTTTTCTCAAATTGGTTGTTCCATAACCTCTCTATCCCTACTTTCTAGCTTTATCTTCCAGTGTGTCTCAATATATTCTTTCATCATCCCCATAGAATTGTTAACTGCTGAATATAACTCTTGGTAAAACTCCTGAAATACTGTCAACTTATCTTTCATCAAATTGTGAATATGACCCATTTTATCTTTGATTAGGCTATTTGAATGTTTTACTTTTTTTGACTGTACAGCTCTAGCCAACAATTTGGAATTTTTATTACTATGTTCAAAGAATTCTCTTTTCAAGAATTTGAAATCTCTTTGCACTTTTTCCATATCTTTATTTTCTAACGCCTTCCTTTTTGCATGTAATTGTGCAGAACTTATTTTATCTTTATCATTGATTTTCCAACATCCTAATTGCTTCCTCTGACTTTTTCATCTCTTCTTGTTCTTGTTTTTTTTAAATTAACTGTATTCCCTGGTTTTGAAGCGGGGGGACACTCCTACCCTACCTGGAGGTGCCAGTGATTGTACCAGATAGAGCAGTGTTTCCCAAACTTGGGTAGCCACCTGTTTTTGGACTACAGTTCTCATCATTCCTGGTCACTGGTCCTGCTAGCTAGGGATGATGGGAGTCATAGTCCAACAACAGCTTGGGAAAGCCTGAGGTAGAGCAAAACAAATGCTCTAACCACTGAGCTACAGCCCTTCCCAAAGGACCATGCTGTGTTTTGAGAAATTCCTGTCCGTTCTGCTGAGTTGGGACCTCTGCCCCATAAGTCCTAGCCCAATGAAGGACTCAAATGCAGAAACAAGGCCTCTCTAATTTTGGAAGGCACATCTTCATGGAGATAAAATGAGTTAAACAGGCCAGACAAATGGATTAGTGGGAGATAAATAGCACCCTCAAACTGACCATAGTGTGAATGCAGGTGGGATGAGGATTTTATGCAGTCAAGGTCATGCAGCAAAGTCACATACATTCATAAGCAAGCCATGGCAAGGGCAGTACAGTACCGTTTAAGTGGGAAAAGAGACCCTGAGGAATTTGAAACTACTCACTCTACCAGTTGCAAAGGATGGACAAAGGTCATCACCTCCCATAAAAATTGGTGAAGATGACGGAAGGTTCTTGTATCTGAGTAGGGAAAAGAGTGTTGAAGATGGACATGGAAGATGTGGGTTAAAAACTCCACTCAACCATGAACAAAGGAAATTGCCTTGTATTGACGGACTGTGGCTCTGTGGAGTCCACCAGGCATTTCAACTCCTAGAGGCCAAAGCAGTTTGACCCCCCCCAAGTAATTTTTGAGGGGCCAAGCCCCCTCAATATTCAGGAGGTGTTTGGCTTTGCCCCCCTGGTGTTGCACATGTAATGTCAGGGCATAGTGTGTAATTTATTAAGATGGCACCTCTGGAGTTTGCTAAGATCTGTGGGTATCCATGGACTATGGACCTATAGACCTATGGGCTATGATTCTTCAAGTCGGTTCTGTTAGCAGCAACAAAATATATCTAGATTTAGAACTAGGTTGGGGGACCTGTGGCCCTCCAGATGTTGCTGGACTTCAAGCCTCACCAGCATCAGTCAGCAAGGACAGTTGTCAGGGATGAGGACACTGATTATAGAACAACATCTGGAGAACCACAGAGTCCCCATCTTCAATCTTGCTTCACTGCTTCATAGCAGTACACTTTATATTTCTGGCCAGCTCCGAAGGTTTCTGGACTGGATTTTCTAACATTGTGTAATTTATTCTCTCTCTAAATGTCAGTTTCCTAACTTTTGATGATTTGCTATCAGATATGATGCCTAAAGCAAAACATCAGCTGCTCTGAAAGCATATGACACTTTCCCTCCCTCTCCCTTTCTGTATCACGTGGACTCTCCTTGGCTGGAAAAGAGGAAATCGACCAGAGGGACTGAAAACCTAAATGCTTCCCATAAAATCCCCAAATATTGCAAATGCATATGAGCATTTTTATATTTATGTCCCATTTGCATTCATAAATGGACTATTTCTTGGATTCTCTCTAGGGAAGAATCACATAAATTTATTTTTGTTCAAACGTGAAACCCCTGGAGACATAATTCTTGGAAATGTAAAAAGTTCTCCAAAAAGTCCTCAGTTGGTACTAAAATGTGAATATAAGGAAAACTCTTACCCTAATGGCAACCCTTCCGATGATGGATGAATTCAGTGTGGAGGCTGCCGGTCCATTTTCTCCATATGTTGTGTTTCCTCCTGGGGCAAACCTGAGAATTGTGGGTTCCCATTATTAAAGAATCCTGGCCAATTTGAAGTCTGCTTCTTGTATATGCATCTCACTGGTGAAGAGAGGGAGAATATTAGGTGGGCACTTCTGAAACCCTTTCCAACCAACCTGAGACTAGGAGAGATTGAGATGTCGAAGGGTCAAGTGGGTGGTGACATTGCTGGGATGTGACTGTCCACAGCTTCTAGAAAGCCACAGTCTGTGGGTCCACATGTGAGTGCTTCTGCTACTGCAATAGTTACTGGACCTATTAATACATGTGTCCCACCAAGCAATGGACCCGGCCACCCCACCAAATGCTTAAGGTTCTTCCACCCTCACTAGAAAGATGAAATGTTGCACATTAATAAATAGAAATGTCTGGAAAAGATGACCTGTGCACCTCTCTCTGTCTCTCTTCCATTTGCAAATTATTACCACACCGCTCATGTAGCATATGAATCAGACTTATTTCTCTCATCCTGGGTGGAGAGCTACGTTTTCGCTATGCTCTATTCCTCAGGGCCAAGCAACAACAAATTGTCGTGATGCTGGCAAAACCCTCTACAGAGATTTGAAACAAGCTTTGCCCTCTTTCCACAGTGCCTTAGCCCAAAGGATTTTGGGTACTTTTGCAGTGGTCATGGAACTAGCAATCTCTCCCAGACACAGCCATTGCAAAAAAAGAAGAAGGGGAAAAAAAAGGATATATCTCCATGAACAATGTGCTATTTGTGTAACACATTAAATATTAGCCATTATTATTGGGCATGAGTACTGTTCTGTTCCCATTAAAGTTCTAAAACTGCCTGGTGGTATCACCATTTTGCAAGGTGGGGCAAATGCCGGGGGGGGGGTGTCCATGTGCCCCGGAAAGCCACCTAGGGCTAATGCCATCATTCCCCTTCCCATTATTTTCTTGGCCTGGTATTCAGCTGAGCAGTTTTGAGGAAGTAGCTGCAGTAGCTGCCTTCTTACACATCTAGATGCCTCTGAGGCTCGATCTTGTGTATGCTGGAATCTGGAGGTATTCTGGGATGTTGAAGCTGGGGGCTGCTGCTGCAGCCGCTTCCCCCATCACTCCTCTCTATTGATACCTTGACCTACTGCTGCCAGACATTGCTTTACCTGGTAAGTTTATGAAGGGTGCCTGGCATCTCCACCATTTGAGGTACATGCCTGGGAATCCTTGGATCTTGACTGTTTTCACACAACCTAGAATTATATCCGTTCTTTTTTTTATCTGCACAATCAGAGCGAATTTCAGGAACCAAAAAGTCGTATTGAAAAACACTACTTTCTGGCAACGAGACAGTCCATTTTGGTGACTGTAACCCTGGTTTAAGGAGCCATTTGGTGCCCAGCTTATATATCTGAGTTTCTAACATTGGGTCTCCACCCCTGACGTAAATGAGTTCATACGACTGTGCCGAATATTAGGAATATTAAAACAAGACACTCTTTAGTTCCCCTGAGTTTTCAACGCTTCTCCCTTCCCTACAAGTGAACACATAGAAAGGGGAGGGTGAGAGAAACTCCTTTTGAAAGACCAGCAAACACAGATATGTACTAAATTGATTCCCCCCGCTCCTTTCTTATTGCTAGCTGATGCTGCTAATAGCTTCCAAGCAAGCCCAAAGCTTGCATTTTGGCATGGAGCTTCACAGATTACTGTACAGGAAAACAATAAGTTTAATAACTTTGTTAACACCAGATGAGGGATAACAGCCCTCCTTTGATTGTTTCTCTCAGTATCACTCAGAGTTGTACGGTTCGTCACGCACATGTTGCTTTGTAATATGGCACATATAATCTTGCGCTCCATATGGTTTTTGGTTGTGTGTGTGTGTGTGTGTGTGCGTGTGTGTGTGTGTGCTCTGAGCCTCCCCCCCCCCCGAGGTAACTAATCGCAGGAAACACACGCTCAAAGGCCACTTTGTTGGAAGCCCAAAGCTGCGCTTTCAGTTCCCGTCGTCGTGGTGGGAAAATTTACCCAGGGCTCATTCTTCTTCTCCTCCTCCTTTGCCCGAAAATAAATAAATAAGTAAAACAGAGAGAATTGGCAAAACCAGAAAGAATGGTCTTTGTCATGTGCAAGTATGGGTGCCCATAAATGGTGCTGGAGGCTTCTTTCCCCCCCCCACAGCCCCCACCCTACCCCATTGTCCGATGACTTTGCCACAAGAGAAGAGCGAGAAGCAGGAAAGAAAGGCGAGCTTGATAGAGTTGTGAAGAATGTTTGAATAGCTATTCGGTGTCGGGCATTGTCTTGGAGTGACCTCAATTCGGTACAGTAGAGACCCTTGAAAGCACTGTCTGAAGTCACAATACCACTATTCTCTTCCATTTAGCACTAGGGATTAGTTAAAAGGGGTGACGTTTCGTGCAGAGAGTTCCAAGTATTCCACGAAACAAAGGGACCCTGAAATGTTTTTGAAGTTATTTTTAATTGAGTCGAACTAATTTAATAAAGGGGCCCGAGGATGGAGGGGGGAGGGGGAATAAAGGAATGTGATTGTTTTATGATTCCTCACAGATGGAGTGGACGTTTATAGCACACTTTCTTTGGTCTCTGGGAGAACAGTAGCCCCATTTACAGCTACTGTTAGCAATTTAAGACTGCTCCAAAATGAAGTCTTTTCAAGAAGCTGACAGCTTATAAATAAATCTGTCTGATAAAACTGAGCATAAACTGGATCTGCAGTTCGTTTGCCAAAATTAATTCGACATTTAATTAGAAATAGCAGTCAAACATATTTAATAAAAGAAAAGGGGGAGAGGGGAAAAAACAGCGCTGGAAAGTAAATCAAATGAAGTCAGGTTTTTAGCAGACGCATGGCATTTTGTGTGTGTGTGTGTGTGTGTGTGTGTGTATATATATATATATATATCTCAAACAGGGAGAAGTGACACCATGGCTTTAACCCCCATGATCCTCAAATCTATGGTGGTCGAGTCTGAAAGAGTTCGGGGAGAGCTGATGAGATTATTGGAGAGAAGTGGTTAATTAATTGGCTCGGCGTTCCCGGTGGAAACTATTGTGCGGTAATTTTTTGTTGATTCTGTAATTAGGATTTTCAGTGGTGCCGCTGAAAATTTGTTGTAAACACTGATGTGAATCAATATGCTCTTTATTAGCAGAGCTGCAGAGTTCAGATCTGGAACTGTAGTCTGGAGCAGCAGCTCGGTTGTTTTGGACAAGTTATGTTTTGTTATATCTATATCTGCCTGCTGTTGCGATTGTTCCAATAAGGTTAAAGGCTTAAGTTTGCAAAAGGATGGAGGAAAGAATCCCACTTGCCCAACCTCAAGGGGTCAAACGTCACATTCTCCAGTTAGCCAGAAATTGGCAGTGGAGATACAGAAGAGTCCCATTTTCCAAATGTGTCAATTTTGGTTTCTTCTTTTTCTGTTCTTCAGTTCTCCACATTTCCACACCAGTTTAGTGGGTTGTTGTTTTTTAAACAGCTAGCAAAAAATCATCAGTATTTTAGTTTACCTTTCTCTAATATCCATGTTTTCCTATGCAATTTTGCCTAATATCCACATTTTTTGCAAGCACTTTCCCATAATATAATGCATTTTTGTGTTATAGGAATTTTTTACACACAGTTCCCCCAATATGAGCATTTTGAACGTGTCGTGAGTTGGATAACAACTACAATTTGGAGAAGTGCAAATTTCAAAGAATACCTGCATTTGGTTCATGCATTGTTTCAGGAAGTGGAAATTAAGCAGATTTTCATTAAAATGTGAACCAAAACCCCATCCATTCTGTGAACCACTGTCAAGCCACAGCCTATTGAGAAAACTTCAGGGAAGCCACCCAGACCAATAAAAAATAAAGAAGTTTCTCATCTGTTCTGGCTCCTTGTTCAGGACATCTGAATTCCTCTTATATTATCCAGGTTGGGTCTCAGATTCAGTTAATTGCATTGGGTCCTACTGAAATCAACTGGACAAGTTAATTCTGACATAAAAGTCCCATTGAGTTCAGTGCAGACTAAATGCAACCAATTCATAATGCAACCATAACTATTTCTGCATAGAAGTAAGCTCATTTGAATTCAGTTGGGTTTACGCTGAGGTTAAATGGGGTTAGGATACTACTTAATTGGGACCAAGCCTTATTGAATCATACCAAACTTACTTCTGAGTAGACACAGTTAGCCTATGCACAGTAAATTTGGGGAAAACTTCCCATTTCTCAAAATTTAAGACACATTAATCCATTTTTTTTTTCAAAAAAAAGGTTTATCGTTAGGGTGTCCATTCCCTTGGCATTCAAGAGTCTGAGGTGGTAGGAGCTAGTTTCACTCAGGTAGTGCCTGTTGTCTCCGGGGACAAGGCCTAGCAAGATGTAATCATCAGAGAGATCTACAAGCCACCATTAATATTGCTTCCTTCTTTCCATGCTTTTTTGGAATATAATGACAATCACCACATTGACACCCATCTATCAGCTATTCTGCCCTACTAAAAGAACCACTAAAACATGGAGGTCAAGAGAGGAATGGGTGTGATTTAAACTTCAGAAGGTAAAAGAGAAGTCTGGGTATGTAGTCTGTAGGAGGTAGAGCTCACCTTTGCTTCTGACTCCACCTCATGAGCTTTAAGCCATCCCCTGGAGTCCTCTGGTACTGGAAGGTAGGTAGAACTTCAAAACGTTGGGTCCAACCCTGAGAATGGACAACTCTATTCCCAGCTCTATAGCTTGAGAGCAGAGATGGGGGTGGGGGGAAATGTGGCCCTCCAAGCCTTTCTATCTGGCCCTTGGGAGGCTTTCCATGCTAGGACCCTGCCCTGGACCTTCCTTGAATGCTTTTGCCTGACCAGAATGTGTCCTTGATCTGTGATGCTGTCCCTTGAAGTGTGTGCCCATGTGTAAATTTCTGCCAGTTGCAGGGTGGAAAGTAGCCTACTGTGCAATGGTAAGCATCATCTCTGTTGCCTCTGTCTCCACCCACCGTTAGCATGTGTCCACTTGTCCTACAGAGTTTTTCCTGGGTTGCTTCCACCTGCAGCTCCCGAGCTCTTTCCCAAAGTTGTGGCACCCTTCCACCTTAGCAATTTGGAGAGATGGCTGCAACGAGACCAAAACAATGTGCTGTATTGTCATGTGGCAAGGAAGCAAAACTATGAATAAAAGCAGATGGTATTATCACTGTGTACAGAGGCCTGTTTGGATTTTGTGATAATTATCTGATTGGATTTTTTAATTTTTTATTTAGAAATCATTAGGAGGATAGCTAATACCAAGTGCGAACATGAGAGCATTCTGCGTGTGCCAGAATTATTATTTCTTTTAATGGACTGTGCTTGTAACAGCTTGCAAATAGCAGGGATATCAAGACTGCCTGTTGGGTTTTGGGTAGTTATTTGTCATGGTCCTTTATATTTTTTTGCTTCTTGCCATCTTTATCTAAGTGGTTCCAGAATGGCAGGTCTTCTTAAAATATGGCCAGAAAGTGGGTGGGCAGACCAAAGGTTTATTCACATGTTACATTGCTGCAACAAGGCTGGTTTTTTATCACAGGGTGTGGAAGACTGTAATGCCAGTGCTGGAAGCAATGCAACAAACACTGGTTGTCTTGATCGCCCCCATGAAATTGTCCAGCCCGGACACTGAGGTCCAGGACTGAGGGCCTTCTGATGGTTCCCTCACTACGAGACTGGAAAGCTACAGGGAACCAGTCAGAGGGCCTTCTCAGTAGTGGGACCCACCCTGTGGAACACCCTCCCATCAGATGTCAAGGAGATAAACAACTATTTGACTTTTAGAAGACATCTGAAGGCAGCCCTGTTCAGGGAAGTTTTTCATGGATGAAGTTTTATTGTGTTTTTAATATTTTGTTGGGAGCTGCCCAGAGTATCTGGGGCAACCCAGTCACATGGCGGCATATAAATAATAAAACAATGATGATCATGATGATGAAGGCAATTGTGAAATGCCCATCAGATCTGAGAAGTCAGAGAGATTACCTGTGTCTCCATTCGAACTTCCACACGAGTGCACGGCCCAAATCACATGGGGCCTGAACCTCCATATGAAACACCTGACTTCAACAGAGGCCATTTAGGTAGCCAGAGCATATGCTAATGATAGTAACTGTCTTCCTCCAGAAGGTCTCAGGATCAATCCTTGGTGCCTTTAGTTAGAAGGATCAAGTAGCATTGCCTGGAAACTTTAGGTACACAGAACAAGACCTCCGATGGAGAGCTGTTGCCTGTCAGAGCAGATAAGACTCACAGCGTAAGAAAGGTCTGCTGGATTGGGTCAAAGTCCAGCATCTCCTTATGCTTCCTGAATCTGTTGAACCATCTCTTAAAGCCATTCAAACTGGGGGCCGTTACTGGTGCTATGAGATGGATTAATAATCTAACCCTATTGAAGACAACTCCCTGTGTTCCTGTTTCATTCTAGGTTTTGCGTTCTCTCTCTCACACAACAACAGCAACTTCTGTTTCTGTAAATTAGCAGCTGTCGAAGGAACAGTTTTGCTCATGTGGATGAGCAAAGCGTCACAAGACATCCAACATTTGTTCAGAGAAATTGCTAGGTTTGAGCTATAGCGCAGGTTGGTGCAGGAGGCTACCGAAAACAGCCTCCTGACAGTTTGTGCAGAATGTTTCTTCTTCCTCTTGAAAGTGGAAGAATAGGTGCAGAAATTCTGGAATCCTAGACTTGTCGAGTTGGAAGGGACCCCAAGTGTCATCTAGTCCAACCCCCTGCAATGCAGGAATCTCAACTTAGGCGTCCATGGCAGGTGGTCCTCCGACCTCTGCTTAAAAGCTTCCAAGGAAGGAGAGTCCACCAGCTCCTGAGGGAGTCCATTTGATTGTCCTCTATGGCAGGTGCAAGAATGACAGGCAGTACAGCACACTCTGTCCATGGAGTATTTCCATTGCGGTCTCTGTGTGATGCTTGTGACATGTTGAAGGGATCCAGGGGACATGACTCAGAGATTCCACCAACCATACCACCTGCAAAATTCTCTTGGCAGCTTGACCACAAGAGGGGGCTGCTGTCCTGGACTCTGCTGTGATTTGGCGCCACCAACACTGCAGGACAAAAGGTGGTACTGCAGCTACCAGGTTAACAGTTCTCAGGCAATGCAAATGGCCATCTGAACCTTATATAGCCTCAGAGCTCGGCCTGGCTTCTTAATCTAAATCAGTGTTTCCCAGACTTAGGTCTCCATCTGTTTTTGAACTACAATTACCTTCATCCCTGACCACTGGTCCTGCTAGCTAGGGATGATGGGATTTGTAGTCCAAAAACAGTTGGAGACCCAAGTTTAGGAAACACTGGTCTAGGTAATTTATTGCTCAAGTCAACCTCAAATATGCTCTCAGATTCGATTTACCTACCCACACAACTTTGGCTGCTAATGTGCACATTTAAGACTGAGCATGTAATGTAAAAATAGATACATATTGTGGGAAGTGAAATATTACTTTCCTTGCCTCTCTCTGTCTCTCCAACACCAAGGTTTTAGAAATAAATATACTATTCCTTAAATGTGAGCTTTCCCCTTCAGTTTACTTTCAAAATATCCTGGCCTAGTCTTTAAGGATTTTCAAATAAGTATCAATATAGTGACAGGAGGAAGAATGTGGTCATTTAAATTAAGACCTACTTGGTCGCCAAGAAAGTGTTGCTCAGTCTTCCATAGATGAAAGATGACCTCTTTCCCTCTGTTTGTCCTCAAGGGAGATTTTCTTGACATAACAACATGAAAACTTGGCAGGCGTCATGTGTTAAATGACATTGTAAATTGATGAAGAACATTTTCCAGGATATCTCAGCAAAGGCCGACGCACACTTACAAAATCAGTTGGGGATAAGAAGCTAGTTTGCTTCAGGCCTGTGGTCAAGTCATTATGATTCATAACATCCCAATCCCCAAATATTTAACACAGGTCACTATAAATGAAAATGACCAATTTCAAGGGAATTTTGCACAAGTGTTATTTTTGAAATTTCAGAATTTGAACTGTGATTCAGCATTTCAAAGTTCTTTCTTTCTTTCTTTACTTTGAGGGATTGTTTTAAAAGCTAAAATCAAAATGTTTTACAGCAATAACATTAAGAATCATTGTTTCATTAATGGTCAAAATTCAAGAGGGAAATCTCTGCATTCACGTTAAGGGAAATGCAGAAATATATCAAACAAGAAACATATCATTCGGAAGTTTTGCAAAATAATTCAAGCTAGCAGAAATATTTTTTAAGTGTCCTTCTATTTTGTTCTGGGTAACAGTTACCCAGTAGGGTTGACATATATCCTCTTTTTCCAGGACACATCCTCTTTTTCATGGGTATGTAAAATGAGAATCATCATAGCGATCCATAGTTAAAAGTAGAAGTCGGAAAATCTTTTATGCTCTTCAAAATATGGCAACCCTACCACCTGCTGCAGATTAGGGACAACATGCAAAACAGCAAAGCATGATGGGGATATTATACATTCAAAACAGGTAGGGATGATTAGTACTATTCACTTGAGCTCTGAGAAGTTTTGGTGGAATGCAGAACGGATTCATCTTTATATACTGTCCTTCATCCAAGGATCACGGGGGCATAAAAACACACAAAAATACATACAGTGGTGCCTTGGGTTAAGAATTTAATTCATTCTGGAGGTCCATTCTTAACCTGAAACTGTTCTTAACCTGAAGCACCACTTTAGCTAATGTGGCCTCCCACTGCCGCCACGCCTCCACGCGATTTCTGTTCTCATCCTGAGGCAAAGTTCTTAACCCAAGGTACTATTTCTGGGTTAGCAGAGTCTGTAACCAGAAGCATCTGTAACCTGTATATTGTTTGCTTAGCCAAAGGCCTGGGAGAAGAGCAATGTTTTCACCTAGAACAGAGGTCAGCAAACTTTTTCAGCAGGAGGCCGGTCCACTATCCCTCAGACCTTGTGGGGGGGGGGGGGGGCTGGACTATATTTTGAAAAAAAATATTGAACGAATTCCTATGCCCCACAAATAACCCAGAAATGCATTTTAAATAAAAGCACACATTCTACTAATGTAAAAACACCAGGCAGGCCCCACAAATAACCCAGAGATGCATTTTAAATAAAAGGACACATTCTACTCATGTAAAAAAATGTGATTCCCAGACCCTCCGCGAGCCAGATTGAGAAGGCGATTGGGCCGCATCCGGCCCCCAGGCCTTGGGTTGCCTACCCCTAGCCTAGAACCTAAACTGCATTTGTGTGCACACTGTACCCTAATATATGCATTATTGTACACATAGCTTGACTGGATAACAATATGGTGAAATTAGGTGTCTTTAGATGTGCACTGGATCAGATTTATTCTGCAACCCTTATGCAGGTACAGTGGTACCTCGGGTTACATATGCTTCGGGTTACAGACTCCGCTAACCCAGAAATAGTGCTTCAGGTTAAGAACTTTGCTTCAGGATGAAAACAGAAATCGTGCTCTGGCGGCACAGCAGCAGCAGGAGGCTAAAGTGGCGCTTCAGGTTAAGAACAGTTTCAGGTTAAGAACGGACCTCCGGAACGAATTATGTACTTAACCCGAGGTACCACTGTACTCGGATTCTACACTTAATAACTGTACATGGCTCAGCTACACAGATACATAGAATGTATACTTGTTGAACATTACATGTGAATAATTAACCGGATGTGCAACTCAACTACCTGTCCATGCAGGTACAGCAGAACCTAGTTTCTCGAACTTAATCCGTTCGACTCCTGAAACCATTTGAAAACCAAGGTGCGGCTTCCGATTAGCTGCAGGAGCTTCCTGCACTCAAGCGGAAGCTGAGTTGGACGTGCAGCTTCCGAAAAACGTTTGAAAACTGGAACACTTACTTCTAGGTTTTCGGTGTTTGGGGGATGCTTTGTTCGTCAACTAAGCCATTCAAGAACCAAGCTACCACTGTACACAGACTGTACGCTCATCGAACGTCACGTGTGCCTGTTCCTCACGTTACCTACACTTAGGCTGGAAGTAACTTCAGGCAGATTTCAAGGAAGCTTTCTCTTCCTATTCCCAGTGTTGGTAGGCAAATCCTAGGGGACGTCTCGGGCCGTTTGAATTCTGTGTCTGCGCTGGTATTATGAAATCTTGACATGGGGAAAGAGGGGGTGAGAGAAAGAGAGGGGTCAGGAGAGAAGTGCGCGAGAGATGTTAGCTCTGTCAAAGCATTAGGATGCTTACCTCCTCCTTAACCGCCGAGGAGTTGTCAAGGAGTATCAGTTTTGCCGAATTAACATGTAACATGACGGGCGAGCTCCTGCTGAGCTGTCTAAATCGGGGCTTTTCCCTCCGCGCACACGTTAATCTGAAACGGTATACTTGCCGATATCTCCGCTCAGCGACGCTCCTTTCTATGCCAAGTCACAGCTTGCGATGCTAACGGAATACTTTCTCCAGTAATTTGCACTTTGATGGGATCGTAATGGCACTTGGCGGGTTGGGCAGGGGGAGTCCCAGATCTCTGGCAGAGCGGCTGCTTTTCACGAAGAAGGTCGTGGATTCAGTCCCTGGCATCTCCAGGTAGGGCGGGGGGGGGGATTCTGTCTGAAATCCCGGAGATATGCTGCCAGTCTGTGTAAGCAGCATTGAGCTTGATGGGCTGGTGTCTAACTCGGACCAGGCAGTAACGGTTCTGAATACCAGTTGTTGGAATCCACACGGGGAGGGTACTCTTGTGCTTGAGTGCTGCTTGCAGGTTTTCCACGGGCTTCTGGTCAGCCACTGTGAGAACAGGATGCTGGACTAGATAGGTCATTGGCCGGATCCAGCAGAGCTCTTCTTTTTTTCTTACCAGTGGTCTCCCCTGTAAACCTCAGCTGGTCATGCAGCAGCCAGATTACTGGCCAAGGTTCTATTCTGAACTCACCTAATCCCTATTCTTATACACTACACAGGTTGCCAAAGGTGCTCACTTTAGTAATACAAGTATTGTTGTTGTTGTTTAGTCGTTTAGTCGTGTCCGACTCTTCGTGACCCCGTGGACCAGAGCACGCCAGGCACTCCTGTCTTCCACTGCCTCCCGCAGTTTGGTCAAACTCATGCTGGTAGCTTCGAGAACACTGTCCAACCATCTCGTCCTCTGTCGTCCCCTTCTCCTTGTGCCCTCCATCTTTCCCAGCATCAGGGTCTTTTCCGGGGAGTCTTCTCTTCTCATGAGGTGGCCAAAGTATTGGAGCCTCAGCTTCAGGATCTGTCCTTCCAGTGAGCACTCAGGGCTGATTTCCTTAAGAATGGATAGGTTTGATCTTTTTGCAGTCCATGGGACTCTCAAGAGTCTCCTCCAGCACCATAATTCAAAAGCATCCATTCTTCGGCGATCAGCCTTCTTTATGGTCCAGCTCTCACTTCCATACATCACTACTGGGAAAACCATGGCTTTAACTATACGAACCTTTGTCGGCAAGGTGATGTCTCTGCTTTTTAGGATGCTGTCTAAGTAATAGAAGTATAGAATCCTAAAATTGTACAGTTGGAAGGGACCACAATGGTCATCTACTCCAACCCCCTGCGGTGCAGGAAACTTTGGCCCAACATGGCGCTCAAACCCACTACCCTGAAATCAAGAGTCTCATACTCTACCAACTGAGCTGTCCCAGTGGCCTAATAATAATAATAATAATAATAATAATAATAATAATAATAATAATTTTTATTATTTGTACCCCACCCATCTGACTGAGTTGTCCCAGCTTTTCTGGGCAGCTTCCAACAGAATATGAAAACACATTAAAGCATCAAATATTAAAGACTTCCCTGTACAGGGCTGTCTTCAGATGTCTTCTGAAAGTCATATAGCTGTTTATGTCCTTGACATCTGATGGGAGGGCGCCACTACCGGTTCCTTGTATCTTCACGTGTCACTGTGAATGAACCGCCAGAAGGCCCTCAGAGCTGGACCTCAGTGTCCTGTCTGAACGACGGGGGGTGGAGACGCTCTTTCAGGTATACAAGGCCAAAGTCGTTGAGGGCTTTGAAGCTCAACATCAACATTTTGAATTGTGACCAGAAACATACTGTGTTTAAATCCCTAAGTGATGCATGTTCACATATCCCGAAAGACTACCTCCTTCCCTACAGACCTTCCAGGTGTTAAGAGTGGCAGAAAGATAGTTGGCAGTTCTGCCACCCTAAGAAATATGAGTGGTGGCAGCCCAAGAAAGGCCGTTCTGTGTGGCAGCCTCTAAACTGTTCAATTCCCTCCTTGCAGAGTGCAGCTGGCACCTTCATTTTGTGGCTTTTGTCATTTACTGAGCACGTACCTCGCTATGCTGGCCTCTGACAACTGGGATACATATTTAGGACCCACCCCATTCTTCCCGCATAAACTGCTTTGACCGATTTTAATATTGAGCTAAATTATTGTAGCCCACCTATAAGTAAACTAAGAAGCAGCTGCAGATCAATGGGAAAATATCTGCTTTGGATACCGGGCTCCAGCTTCAGGCAGCTCCAGTCAGGACTGGGAATGTCCCCGCACGAGGAGAGCTGTTGCCAGCCAGTGCTGGCAGTATAGACTTAGATCAGTGGTTCTCAACCTGTGGGTCCCTAGATGTTGTTGGACTACAACTCCCATCATCCCTGAGCTCTGGCCTTGCTAGCTAGGAGTGATGGGAGTTGTAGTCCAACAACATCTGGGGACCCACAGGTTGAGAAAGGCTGACTTAGATGTTCCAGTGTCTTGACTCAGTATACAGCAGCTTCCTATGTTCATGAATGAACGCATGAATGAATGAACGATGACCAACAACACATGAATAATGCATGAGAGGGCTCTGTTGTGCTTTGTATTCTACAGGCTTATGAATCCTCTCTAGGCTGGTAGTTTAAAGGGCCAGGGCTCATTTTAGAAGATAACCTGCATGGCATGCAGCCCAACACATTGAATTCAGCCTGCCAGCTACAGTATGTTTCCATGGTCAACCACGTTCTTGACCTTCTCCCCCATTTTTAAGTCCCAGGCAATTGGCATGTGCTAGAGGTTGCCTAAATTCTCTGCAGGTGACCTTACACGGATGGGTGGACATGTTTGCCTCGATTGCTCAGGCCAGGTTTAGAAGTGTGCGTTCCGTGGGTCTTTCTGATCCGTGTGGCTGTTTCTCTGAGAGGCCATTCGCTCAGCAGAGATTTCTCTCTCAAGCACAATTCATCTTTTCAACCTAGTGTGGATGCTGAATCAGTTCATTCCAGTGCCTCTAGGGGTCAGTAATGTTTAGAAGACCCTTTGGATGATCCATCTATATCTTCAGGATTCTGTGTAGCAATTTTAGTCACGTGGACAGGTATAATTTGTGTGTTGTGTATGCAATCCTTTACATTTCCATACAAGGAAAAGGTACACACACACACACACACACACACACACACACACACACACTTAGACACTTCTCCCAATATAATTTTTCCCAAATGGTATACCAATACCGGGGTGGGAAAAAGTTAGTTTGGCATTTGCTGTTGTTCATCTTCTTGTTAGTTAGGATCTCGGAAGGGTAGTTTTTGCTTTAGGCTAGCTCTGCGCTACAAAAGCAACTCTAATTTCAGAGAGTTTAATGGTGTCTTCTCCCAAAGGGATGGTGCAATTTGCAATTGTGGGAGGCTATTCCAACAGAGGTCTTAAAACCATTCTTACACCTTACAGAAAACGAAGCTGGTGAGAGTCTGGGCTGTGCCACTTTAAACTGTAGGTCTGGGATGGAGAACCTGAGGTCTTCTGGTTGCCTCCCACAACCTGGTAAACTCCAGATGTCTTGGACCACAACTCCTACCACCCTGATGATGGGCCATGCTGGCTGGGTTTGTTGTGAGTCTCAGTTTGCCTTTAAAGGGGCACGTTTGCAGCTAGGCTCTTGAGCAGAAGTATTTTAGACTCCTGGCTCTGTAAAGCTGGAAGGGACCCAAGGAGTCACCATCTAGTCCAGGCTTCCTCAAACTCGGCCCTCCAGATGTTTTGAGACTACAGTTCCCATTATCCCTGACCACTGGCCCTGCTAGCTAGGGATCATGGGAGTTGTAGGCTAAAATAATAATAATAATAATAATAATAATAATAATAATAATAATAATAATAATTTATTATTTATACCCCACTGGGCGGCTGCCAACAAAGTATTAAAATGAGTGGTCTGTTAAACATTAAAAGCTTCCCTAAACAGGGCTGCCTTCAGATGTCTTCTAAAAGTCTGGTAGTTGTTCTTCTCTTTGACGTATGGTGGGAGAGTGTTCCACAGGGCAGGTGCCACTACCGAGAAGGCCCTCTGCCTGGTTTCCTCTAACTTGGCTTCTCGCAGTGAGGGAACTGCCAGAAGGCCCTCGGCACTGGACCTCAGTGTCCAGGCAGAACGATGGGGGTGAAGACGCTCCTTCAGGTATACAAGACCGAGACTGTTTAGGGCGTTAAAGCTCAGCACCAACACTTTGAATTGTGCTCAGAAATGTACTGGGAGCCAGGGTAGGTCTTTCAAGACTGGTGTTATATGGTCTTGGTGGCCGCTCCCAGTCACCAGTCTAGCTGCCGCATTCTGGATTAGTTTTAGGTCACCTTCAAAGGTAGCCCCACATAGAGCTTATTGCAGTAATCCAAAAACATCTGGAGGGCAGAGTTTGAGGAAGCCTGATCTAGTCCAACCTCCTGCAATGCAGGAATCATGGCTAAATAATCTCCCCCCCAAAGTGATGATGTGCAGATGTGAAAAGGGCCATCAGAAGTATTCAAGGGGTAGGCAACAGGTAGTCCGAATACTTCTGAAGGGCATAACTACATTCATTTATATGCTTTGTGTGCTTCTGAATTCCTTGTGTATAGGAACATTTTTTTTAAAGTCTCTTGTTATTTTTATTTTTATTTTATTAAGGGGAAAATGCACACATGGGTACAGATCAACATTGTTGTTATTTTTTTTAAAAAAAGAATGGGTTGACATTTGGGCACACGTGTGTGTGTGTGGCATGTCATGGAGCGACTCTGTTTGCCCATGCAAATAAGCACAGAGGCAGGGATATTGTCAGGCGGCTGCAAAATTAAGAGGTAGGTCAGGTTTAATGGAAACATCTGTCATTAACCCTTTTAACAGAGGCTGCCTGAGGGGAATCCTGGCGAATAAAAGCTGCGCTGTGTTACATCTTACCTTTAGCACCGCGGAGCCACGGCAGAATAGTTAGCATAATGCACTTCTCCTGTTCTGCCAGCGTTTACTCTGGAGCACCGAAGGCTGCGCAGATCAAGGAGAAAAACACATGGCTCCCCACCCCCTTCTCCCTTCCATGGTTTGAGTCTCTTTGCCAGGGGAGGGAGACCAGTCCTGAGAACGTGGATGACTTAAAGGCTGCTTGTTACAGCTTTTTAGGCCTTCTGGGTGACTTGGTATTCTCCCATGACATGGGTGTGCCCATGTGGTGGTGCAGGGGAGAGCTGGGACAGATGTGCACACTCAGAGAGAGAGAGCTAATGGAAATCCCAGGGCTGCTAGACTATTTTCCAAGGCTTTCCCCGAGAATGTATAAGAGGAACTGTGTACGGCTTCCTTACATGGGAAGGGCGGGGCTTCTGCGTCATGCATCCCGTCGCGATTTGTGGATTTTTCCCTCAACTGGAAAGATCACAACCAAGGAGTGGTTTTCTTTAAGTATAAGCTGGAAGCATGCAGAATAAACCAGAATAGAGGTGGGCAATGTTTAAGACGTGAGTCTTAAGTGCTGACTGTGCTAAATCTTGATCTTGAAAGCCACAACAACTGGGTTTGTTTGTTTTTCCTCCAGCTAAGTCCTACACATAGTAGACCCAGAAACCTAAGTTACTCAGAGCCCGCAACTTTCACAGGTCTACTTTGAGTAAATGGATGAAACCCCTTGGAGTCTCATGGCATGTTTATCTGGGAATACAGTGGTACCTCGGGTTACTGGCGCTTCAGGTTACAGACGCTTCAGGTTACAGACTCCGCTAACCCAGAAATAGTACCTCAGGTTAAGAACTTCGCTTCAGAATGAGAACAGAAATCACGTGGCGGCGGCGTGGCAACAGCAGGAGGCTCCATTAGCATAGCTGTCAACTCTTCCCTTTTCTTGCGAGGAATCCTATTTGAAATAAGGAAATTTTCCTTCAAAAAAGAGAAACGTTGACAACTATGCCCATTAGCTAAAGTGGTACCTCAGGTTAAGAACAGTTTCAGGTTAAGAACAGACCTCCAGAATGAATTAAGTTCTTAACCTGAGGTACCACAGTACCCTTTCTTTTAATCAGCTGTGAATGGACTGTGTAGGTTTCTGTATTCTTTCACTAGACCTCGGTTTTACAGTGGTTTGTAAGGAGAAAATGTGAGTCTCGCTCTGAGATTTAAACAAATGACAGACCAATATTTGCACATGAAATTCAGCTGTCTTTTGTTTCCTGTGTCCAATGTGCACCCTTCCTATTCCAAGATCATGGAGGAGCCGGTGCAGTGTAAGTGTTTAGAGTGTTGGACTAGGGCCTAGGAGTCCAGAGTTCAAATCCTCCACACTGTGGTGACTTTGGGCCAGTCATGGCCTCTCAGCCTACCTTATCTCACAGGGGGTTTTCTGTGGTGATTAAATGAGTAGCGAGAGAACCATGTGTGCCACTTTGAGCTCCTTGGAGAAAAAGCTGGGATATAAATGGAATAAATGTGGCATTCCCCCTGTCTTCCTGCTCCTTCTTTACTCCACCCTTCCATTCCCCCCCCCCCATAGCCTTTTGCAACATCCAAGCACACAATATCCACAAATCCATGTGAGATTTTTCTTTAAAATTCCTCAAACACACCTTCCACCTCCACCGTTCCCACTCTGGTTTCCAACATCCCGTGACTGATCCTTCCCCCTCCATGTTTAAAATGTTTACGAATATGTGTCCTGTTCTTTTCTAAAGAAACCTATGAGGAGGACAAAACAGAAATGATTAAAGTGCTCATGATAAATGTATCATTAGCATCCTTATCACTTTTTTGTTTTAAAGCCAGGAATCATTATCCAGAAGCTTTAGTTCTGTTCTTGAAGCAGGTAAAGAAATCTGCTGTTGAAGTGAGTTGACGGGCGTTTTGCTTCAGTTGTACCACATCCCTCTAGGTATTTCACATCACCCACCAGTGCAGTTGCCATCTCTTGTGTCTCACTGTGGTCAGAGCTGGCTGTGTGTGTGTGTGTGTGTGTGTGTGCAGGCACACACACGTGTGTGTGATATTTTCGAGTGACATTTAAGAGTGTGGGAGCTTCCATTTGGATCCCTCTCTCTTGGCTCGCTCCTCTTCCTTCCACTCACACTCTTTTTTTCCAAGAGCAATTTCTTCTGCGAGGCTCTCCAGTTGCCAACATGGAGGAGAGCCATTGTTGGAAGTGGGGAAGGCAGCCGAGCTGGCGTCGAGCGAGGCACTGGCAGAGGGAAGGGAAACCCTTCTGTGTCAAGAGGGCTTGGCCATGGCAATATCCACGCGGTCCATGCCACTCTCTCTCTCTCTCTCTGCCTTCCTGCCAACAGCCTCTGTTTGCCCTCGTGCCAAAGCTTATTGGGGGAGACGGTGTGTGTTATCTTCATGGCTGCCTAATTAATAACCCAGCTGACAGTTTCCATAATAATTACCTTACCTAAAGTGAAGGGGGAAACAGAGCAAAATCCCTGTGCGTGTATTTAAATGAGACATGCTAACAACACTCTTCCTTCCCCTGCCCTCCCCAGTCATAATCATATGCTGATTTCCAGTAGCAATCAGGACTAGAAGTAGCCTTGTGTTTGTGCGTTGGGTTTTGCTCGCAAAACTCACGAGGCAGTTTTCTTCCAAACCTCTGCTGTCTTGACCTCGTTGTAATAAAGCTCTGGCCTATGGAGGACTCCTGGAAAGAAACAGGAGGCGGGAAAGGAAAGGAAAATACATTGAGGAGGGTCCCGTCGTTGGGATGTCCTTGAGAAGTGTCCAGAGCAGTGAGAGAGCCTGCTTCATGAGGCTTTATCGGGCTAAAGAGAAGCATCCTGTGGGACAGAAATGTTCTGAAAACAACAGCAACATAAGAACCTAGGAAGCTGCCTTAGAATCAAAGAGTTAGAAGGGACCATGAGGGACATCTAGTCCAACCCCTGGCAACACAGGAATCTTTTGCCCAACGTGGGGCTCAAACTCACAACCCTGAGATTAAGAGTCTCGTGCAGACTGAGCTGAGGTCAATTGGATTTCGTCTTAATTTGGGTTCTCTGAAAGTGAAGCAGAAAAGTGAGGCAGGGTATGACTACCTGCTTCAATCAGTGATGTTTCAGTCCAGTGCTTTATTTTCCCCTTGAAAATCTTCCATTTCTTAAAGAACAATGAGTGGGTGCCAATAATAAGCACAATATTCAGCAAGTTTTTAGCTTTGTTCACTCTGTGCAAAGAAAACAAACTAATAAAATAGAAACATACGTAAAATGAAGGAACATGGTGAATCTTAGGGCTAGGTGGGAGACCTTATACTAAGTCAGACTGTTGGTCCATCAAGCTGAGTGTGGCAACAGCTTTCCAGGGTTTCAAGCACAAGTCTTTTCTCAGCAGCCTCTGAAGGTGCTAGGAATTGTACCTGGGACCTCTTGAGTGCCCTTCCCTCAACGAATAATAAAGTTAAATAACACGTTCCCTCCAGAGCAGATAAATATTTGTTTGTTGGGTTTATATCCTGCCTTTCTTCCTGAAGGAGCCCAGGGTAGCAAACATATCCATGTTTTTTTAAAACAGAAAAGCACTCACAGAATCATAGTATTGTAGAGTTGGAGGGAGCCGAGACAGGCCTGGGAGAGCTCAGTCAGTAGAGCAGGAGACTCGCAATCTCAGGGTTGTGGGTTTGAATCCCATGTAGGGCAAAAGATTCCTGTATTGCCGGGGGTTGGGCTAGATGACCCCTCATAGTCCCTGCCAACTCTACAATTCTATGATCTAGTGCCACCCCCGGCAATACAGGAATATGCAGTTGTCCCACACGGCCATCAAACCTACAACCTTGGCATTATCAGCACCGCGCTCTAGCCAACTGAGCGAACACAGTTAAGGCATTCTAAAAACAGCTTCAGTTCAAAACATCTAGAAGCAGATTCAGTCAAAAACATCCTATAAACAGTTACAATTAAAAAGCATGATTTCATAACATGATTCAGGCTCTGAAACTGTATCCAAGCCTGTAGAGTTTGTTATTCTGGACCAGTTATAATCTCTCAGGCATTACACACACACACACACAAACACACACACACACACACACACACACACACACACAAATACCTCATTCTCTGGCTTCTCTTTTCTAGAGAAGAGCAAGGGTAGGACTGGGGGGCAGGGACTTCGGCTGGATCCAACACCTGTTCAACTTGGGGCTTATTCACACTTCTCTTTCCTCCACAATTTAAAGCTCCATGTCCGAGCACCCTTTTCCTTCCCTGCTCTGGAGCTTTCTCCATCTAAACCTGCTCCATTTGCCCCAACAGAGCAAACATCCATCTGTGGAAAATCCAGAATTGACGTTTGCTCCTGTTCAGCTTTAAAGAGCAGTTTTTTTGTGGGGAAAGCTCAGGGCAAAGAAATAATAAACATTTGGATGTGGAGCGTCAAAGCATTGACCTCCATGTGGCAAAATGTGTGGATAAGCCCTGCTGGCAACCTGGCAGAGAACATAAATTTAAAGGCTTGCTTTTCCTCTGCCAACCTTAGGAAGAGCAGCGGCAGCAACCTCAGTTCTGAACAGGGTATAGATCTGGCATAGCTTTAAGCCAGTGTCCATAGAAACTAGCCGAGTTGATCAAAGTTTTGAAAAGAGCGACGACATACATTTATTGCCCCACCCACTTTTGCCTCTAGCATGGGACTCCTGCGGGGATTGCCTTGGGCTGAAGAAAGGCCCCAGCCTTGTTCTCATGAGATAAATTGGGGCTTGATGGGCACCTTCTGTGGTTGAGAGGCCCTTAGTAGCTCTTTTCATGTTCCTTGCCTCTAGGCGAACAGTGTCAAAACACGCAGACATATAAAAAATAAAAAACTTCATCTCATAAACATACCTGAACTACCATCTGGCAACCATCCCAGCAGCCTGGTGATCTCTTTAGCTCTCCAGCATGCAGTTTTATTTTGAAAAAAGAAAAAGAGGAAGAAAATCAAGGGTCCTGGGCAGGTTTGCATGAGGCCAGATGGCTCTCCGTAGAGCATGAACAAACTGCACCGGTGCAGTTTCCATCAGACGTATCGCAACAGATGCACGAGGATATGCCACAGTCAAGCTGTTTGTCTTCCTTAGACTCGGGGATGCGGAGAATGGCATTCAGCGAAGCAAAATGACTTAAAAGTAGGGTGAACACCTGAATCTCCCAAAGGTGGTGTCCAGTGCAGAAAGTTCACATAGGAACATGGGAAGCTGCCTTATATTGAGTCAGATTATATTGGTCCACATAGCTCAGTCTTGTCTCACACTAAATTCAACCTGTGCCTGTGTGTGAGTGTGTAGAGCTAGCTAGCTAGCTAGATATTCCTCTATACATAAAAAAAGTCAGGCTGTCAACAGTTAGCCCCCACTGGAGAATTTGTAGTGCCACATCACAAACTTCTGGATTTACATGAAATTAAGGCAGGGAGAGAGGGAAAGATGGGGGGTGGGTAAAGGGAGGTTGTTTGGCAAGGTGGGGCAGCTGGAGTTGGCAAGCAATGCAAGCAGAGGGGGCAGCCGTGTGTGTGTGTGTGTGTGTGTGTGTGTGTATCACAACAACAGCAAATCTTTCTTGACTATCTCCAGGGGGGTCTGTGGGGGTGCGAAACACCTAAAGGATAGTTGTTCTTGAAAAAATATTTTTATATATGCTTAAAACAAGCTGGATTAATTTCAACAAAATGCTTTGCAACATCTGTATACCCTCCAACATTTCTCCAATGAAAATAGGGACAGCCTATTTCATCATCATCATCATCATTGTCATCATCATCATCTGCCCCACTAACTGGATTACCCCATCCACTCTGAGCAGCTTTCAACATATATAAAAACATAATAAAACATTTAAAACTTTCCTATACAGTCATACCTCGGGTTGAAGTAGCTTCGGGATGAATATTTTCAGGTTGCGCTCTGTGGCGACCCGGAAGCAACGGAGTGCGTTACTTCTGGGTTTTGCCATTCGTGCACGTGCAGGCGCTCAAAATGACATCATGTGCATGCGCAGAAGCGGCAAAACATGACCTGTGCAAGCGCAGTCGCGTGTTACGTTCACTTCAGGATGTGAACGGATCCTGTTCGCATCCAGAGGTACTACTGTACAGGGCTGCTTTCAGATGTCTTCTAAAAGTTGTATAGTTATTTATCTCCTTGACTTGACCTTTACATAATTCCGTGCCCTCCAACATTTCTCTGGTGAAAATAGGGACATCCTAAGGAAAAGCAGAAACTGGGACGACTTCTGTAAATCCGGGACTGTCCCTGGAAAATAGAGACACTTGGTGGGTTTACATCATCCCCCCTCCCTTACTTGGCTTCATCTCTCCCCCCCTTACCTGAAAGCAAAACCCATTGAATTCAATGGGAAACTACTGAGAAAACATATATAGGATCTTGCTGCCAGAGCTACTACACCACACATTGCTTTTTCCTAACCGTGGCAACTTTACAGCTGTGAGAGAAGGCTCTTTCATTGCGTCTTTGCTACTCCCCTCTTACTGCCACCCCCATGTCCTGACGCTCCCCATTGCTTTCTCTTCCTTTGCTTCCTGCTGCTCTTAAATGTGCCTATTACCCTCTGGCTTTGACCTTAGGTAGCTGTGAGCACCAAGCCATGTTATTCAGAGCGAAGTAACACCAGTAGCCAGGAAGGAACAATGTCGTTCAAGCCAGATAAAATAAATCTCGCATTTCCTGTTAGGAGACTGGGCCAAAAAGCAACGATGAGACTCGGGGAATGAGCCACTTGCGCTTCAAAACAGAGCGAGCGAGCGATTGAGCAAGTGGCGCGCACGGGACAGACATGACCGCAACCCGTGCTTGAAAACACCAAACAAAAACAAACTCACTGTAGTGACAGGGAAGAAGTCAGGAGGAGAAACCAAAAAATTCATAACACGGGGAGCTTTGCCAGACTTGAAACTCAGAACATAGCATGTGCCACACACACACAAATAAATAAATCCTGGCTTTCCTCCCGTCAAAGAGTGCTGCTGTTTGTAAGCTTGTCTACAAAATAAGGTAATGGGGAAATGCTTAGGAACTACAGCAGGCTGCCATATACTGAGTTAGGTTCAGTGGTCCATCTAGCTTCATATGGTTGACACTGACTGGCAGTGGCTTGCCGAGGTTTCAGACAGGGATTTTCCCTCAGCCTTATCTGGAGATGCTGGGGATTGAACCTAGGACCTTCTGCTTGCAAAGCAGATGCTCTACCACCAGGCTATGGCCCTTCCTTTTATTTTTGTGTGTGGAAATGCTACAGAGGTGCTATGAATGTTTGACAGTTGAATAGTCTCCCCCGGGAGGTTGTGTACTCTCCTTGCTTAGAGGTTTTTAAGCTAGGGTTACCAGATGTCCATGGTTTCTGAGGACAGTCCCCAGCTTTGCAAATCTGTTCCCGAACAAATTCTGTCCTCAGATTTGCAAATCTGTCCCCGGGAGACGTGGCAGCAGCAGCCACAGCAGCCCAGAGCCAGCCTGGTAGCGCAGTTGGCTCTGGCTGGCTTCAGGAGCTGCTCGCTGCCATGGTCCCCACCATTTTTCCTCACCGGAAGTCCCCATATGATGTGTCTTGTGCGCAACCCATCATATGGGGACTTCTGGGGAGGAAAAATGGCGGGCGCCATGGCAGCGAGCAGCTCCTGAAGCAAGCCAGAGCCAACTGCACTACCAGGTTGGCTCCAGGCTGCTGACTGCCGCTGCCACCGCCACTGCCAGAGCAGAACCGGGAATGTCCGGCAGTACAGATCTCCTGCCCCCTTTCCCCTTTGTTTTGAGTTGCGGGTGGGCAGCCGTTGCCCAGTTTTTAAAAAAACTCTGCGCATTCATGTTTCACAGGGTGCAAAAGAAGGGCTTTGCACCTTGCCTGGCAGAGAAACCGCATGCCTTGCACCCCTCCTGGGCAACAGCCGGCCACCCGTGACTCCCGAGCCTCCCCCGATCTGTCAAAACAAAGGGGGAAGTGGGTAGGAGATCGGGGAAGGCTCGGGAGTCACGAGTGGGCGGTGCACCATCGCCCAGTTTTTTAAAAACTCTGCGCATTTATGTTTCACAGGGTGCAAAAGAAGGGCTTTGCACATTTATACAATATGCATGTGTGCTTGGGCCCAGGGTCGTTTGACTCACCATCCCCACTACTGACTCCCTGTTGCTACTCAGCTTCAAAAGAGGAAAGAAAAAGAAAAGTGTCCCCAGATTCATTGGAAAAAAATCTGGTAACCATATTTTAAGCAGAGGTTGGATGGCCATCAGCTATGGATGCTTTAGCTGAGTTTGCTGGGGGTTGGCCTTGATGACCCTTGGGGTCCTTACCAATTCTACAATTCTATGATGATAGAGCGTTCCATGTGGCCTTCTGAGCAAACCGTAAGCTAGCCTGTTGCCCATGCTGAAGTATAATTGAGCTGCCAATCTGGTCACCTGTAGAAGGATTAGGAGGCTGAGCCATGTTATTCCTCACCACAGACAGCCAAATGTCTTGTGTTGCCCTTGGGGTGGGGAGTGACGCTTGTTTATTGGAAGGGCTGGCTTACCCATGTAGCTTCCTGACAACACAGAGGTAGTAATTGGGATTCCTTGCCTTGGCTCCTGTGCAAACTGCTCTTGGATCATGTTCAGTTTTCTGAGAAGCAAATTGGAGATGGTGCCCCAGGCATTGCAATAATAATACTCAAGCACAGTAGTTCGTTTCATCTTCAAACACCAACTAATTAGAATTGTGTGTGTGTGTGTTTTTCCCCCCTTCCCCTTCGTCTTCTAAAGACATAGCTAAATAGTAGGATGAAGACAAGCTCTGGCTGTGAATTATTCAGATGTCGAAAATGCTTTTTAGTAAGTCCTTTCGCAGGAAGTTGTTTAGGAAACCTGGTAACCCCAGAGTGCCAGAGAGAGTCTTCTTGTGATTTGAAAACTGGCCAAGAGATGACAATGGCGTGCAAGGTGAGCTGGCAGGTAGAATGTGCTTCAGACTCCAAGGTTCAAACACATGCATGAAAGCAAAGATCAGTTTATACAGCCAGTGGAATCAAGTGGTGAAACTTTTGCTGGACTGCGGAAGAGATGACTTGGCATTCTTGCTGAAGACAATTTTGAGAGGCACGTTTAGGTTAGCCAAATCACTGGTGGTTCAGATAGTCTGATCAGGTTGTGACTGGGGGGTGAATCAATTTCTGTTGCTCCCAGCTTCTCGTTTTTCCAGTTCGGTTCCTCACATTGGTCTGTGAATTCTTTTCTTTTGTTAAAATCCTCATGAAAATTCATCAGAGGTTAAGTGCAAATTTCACCTAATATAAATATGAACTTTTGCCTGGTATACACATTTTTTTGCAACTGTCCAACATTTCTCCAATGAAAATAGAGTGCAAGTAGATAAATAGGTACCGCTCCAGCGGGAAGGTAAATGGCGTTTCCGTGCGCTGCTCTGGTTCGCCAGAAACAGCTTAGTCGTGCTGGCCACATGACCCGGAAGCTGTACGCCGACTCCCTCGGCCAATAAAGCGAGATGAGTGCCTCAACCCCAGAGTCGGTCATGACTGGACCTAATGGTCAGGGGTCCCTTTACCTTTTTAAGGAAAAGCAGGACATTCTGGGATCAAATCAGAAACTGGGATGGCTCCTGTAAATCCGGGACTGTCCCTGGAAAATAGGGACACTTGGAAAGTTTGCCATGAGATTTTGGGCCGTACACCCATTTGGTGCAAATCGTGGTCTCATGGGAAGTAATGAATATTGGCCTTCAGTGGGCTGGAACTCACACCCAGTGAAAGTCAAGTTTGCAAGACTGACTTAGTGGTTCTTTGATTGCTTCTGGACCTCAGGAAACCACTTGACTTGGTTGACCTTTCATGTGATCAACTGGTTAGGGTCAACCTACTTGTCTAGAAAACATGATATCTACAGAAGCTTGAGCCCCAGGATCTTCCTTCCTTCCTTCCTTCCTTCCTTCCTTCCTTCCTTCCTTCCTTCCTTCCTTAGTTAACCACTTTGGGTTTATTTAACTTAACAAGAATGACAATCCAGTTCGTGAGATCCAAACGATCTTTGTTTAGTGATAGCTTATTAATTCAGCTCTAACAGATCACATGTATTAAAGAGCAAAATATTCCCCATCAGCTACATTTTCCAGGAATTTCCATTTTTACCTTTTGGATGCCAGTGACTCATGGAGTCTAACTCAGGAATCTCGGAATTTCCACACAAGAACAATGCAGTTTTGCTAGGATCTTCTGACATTTGCATTTGTCATTAGAAGCTACCTCATCCAAAGGAAATATGCGTGTGACCTTTATAATGCTGTTTCTTGATGCTAAATAGGACACCTCTTTTGCAGTGAAGTGTCAAGTGAGGTCTGTGTAAATGGTGAAATCGTTTCACCATTGGAAGATATATGAAATGTGGTGTGATTTGGGAACGGCGTGACAATGGTGTGCTTGAGTTAACCAGGGTGACTTCTGTAAATCTAGGACTGTCCTGGGAAAATTAGGGACACTTGGAGGGTCTGTAAACCTATGGTGCAGATGTGACCATAGTGTTCCCTGTGAGTTCAAAATTCACAAGGTGGGATTTACAGATGCAAAGCAGTTCCCTATGTTGAGAATTTGTGAGTGAGGCAAGAAGGCAAAATAATAATAATAATAAATTAAAAGTGGATGCCAAGGAAAGCACACCCCCATTAATCTTTGGTATCCTGGTATAGGAAGCTCCACAAAATTCCAAGGTAATATTATTATTCTAGGGACGCGGGTGGCACTGTGGGTTAAACCACAGAGCCTAGGACTTGCTGATCAGAAGGTCAGCAGTTCGAATCCCCGCTACGGGGTGAGTTCCCGTTGCTCGGTCCCTGCTTCTGCCAACCTAGCAAATTGAAAGCACATCAAAGTGCAAGTAGATAAATAGGTACCACTCCGGTGGGAAGGTAAATGGTGTTTCTGTGCACTGCTCTGGTTCGCCAGAAGCGGCTTAGTCCTGCTGTCCACATGACCCGGAAGCTGTATGCTGGCTCCCTCGGCCAATAAAATGAGATGAGCGCCACAACCCCAGAGTCGGTCACGACTGGACCTAATGGTCAGGGGTCCCTTTACCTTTATTATTATTCTAGATAGCAACCTTCAAAAAAAAAAAATCAGTGGGTGGTGGTGGAAGGCCCCTTAAACATTGCTAGCAGGTTGGAGATGGCCATGGATTTGCTTTCCAGATACGCAGACCGTGGAGTTCACTGTTCGCTCAGCTGGGCCCCCGATGTATTGTGCGTGCTTTATCTTGTTCTCTACTTATGTAAACCCCACTTGAAAAACACAAAGCAAAATTGGGGTTGAAGTCCCAATTGTGTCAATACGCTCAAATGATGTGGCAAGGTTGGGTTGCAAAATTTGATTTGTTACAGAGAAGAAAAGGACGGGCCCTGGGGTTAGCGAGGCCTTGGCTTGACAAGAGAGTCTGCAATTGCCAGTCTGGGGAGAGAAAGCGCACTCTGTGTGGGATTTCCATCCGTCTTTCTCGCTTTCCCTGGGCTCCTCATGCCGCTGCCGCTGTCCCCTGTGACGGATTGGGAAAAACAAAGCGGCGAGAAGAAGAGAGTCTGGGGCAAGTGACGCTGCTCAGTAGTTCATCGCATTATCACAGGTGAAGAAGAAAAAGAAGCACCCAGGTAATATTGTCTTGGCAAAAGTGTTGCTGGGAGGGTTTCTAAGATGTGGGTGATATAATGGAGACGAAGTCTTCCCTGTGTTTCTGCCCTTGCATAATGCATGCAACAGTTGTTGCTTCCCTCCATTCTCAGGCAGAAAGTGTGAAAAGTCTGCTGTCTGCTCTGGAAGACACAGTGGGCCAGTGTTGATAATACTTAACATTTAAACAGTGCTTTCGGTTGTTCAAAGCACATCAGGTACATTATATTGTTAGCATCTTCACAACAACTATTTAAGGTAAGGTAAAGGTAAAGGGACCCCTGACCATTAGGTCCAGTCATGACCAACTCTGGGGTTGTGGCGCTCATCTTGCTTTATTGGCCGAGGGAGCAGCTTCCGGGTCATGTGGCCAGCATGACTAAGCGGCTTCTGGCGAAACCAGAGCAGTGCATTGAAATGCCATTTACCTTCCCGCCAGAGTGGTACCTATTTATCTACTTGCACTTTGACGTGCTTTCGAACTGCTATAGTCCCCTTCTCGAAGATTGGGGGAGTGGGGGAACTGAGACCTAGAAAGAATGGCTGCTTAAGCAAGTTTCTTTTTATTTCTTTTAAAATTATTTTCTTACCTATACATCAGAGGCTACTAACCCTGATGGTTGTGTTCTCACTTCACTGTTGGAGCCAGTATACCTCTGAATACCAGTTACTGTAAACCACTGGAAGGGAAAGTAATGTGGCACTCAGGTTCTGGTTACAGGCTTCCCATAGGTATCTAGTTGGCTGCTGTGAGAATATGATGCTGGACTAGATGAGAGACTTGCAACAGGCTGTGCTTGTGTTCTTATCTTACCTTTCTTCCATCCTGGAAACATTATTATTATTACTATTTTACCCCGCCCATCTGACATAATAAAACATTAAACATAAAAAAATATTCCCTATACAGGGCTGCCTTCAGATGTCTTCTAAAGGTTGTATAGTTACTTAGCTCCTTGACATCTGATGGGAGGACGTTCCGCAGGGATGGCGCCACTACCGAGAAGGCCCTCCACCTGGTTCCCTATAACCTCACTTTTCACAGTGAGGGAACCACCAGAAGACCCTCAGAGCTAGATATCAGCGCCCAGGCTGAATGATGGGGGTGGAGACGCTCCTTCAGTTATACAGGACTGAGGCTGTTTAGGGCTTTAAAAGCCAGCACCAACACTTTCAATTGTACTCAGAAAAGTGCTGGAGCCAGTGTAGGTCTAAGTAACATACACACGGCTCTTCCTAGGTGGTCTCCCATCCAAGCATGGACCAGACCCAGACCTGCTTAGCTGCAGCAAGGTGGTGGCCTCATGGTACCATAAGTTCATACCATGGTTCCTAGAACAGGAAAGTTTTGAACCTGAGCCTTACTGATTCATATCCCATTCTCTTAGCTTATAGACTGCATCACCTTTCTTTGTGAATACTGCTGACCATTCAGCAAGCAGTAAGCATTATCAGTGACTTAAAAGAAAAGAAAACTCCCTAATAACTGATTAAAAATTATCCTTGTGGGATGATCTGTATGTTTCTGATGCTTCATAGAGAGTGGTCTGTATGGAGTCTCCAATAACCTGACAAATGGCGAGGAGAGTTTTGCTGATTTTGAACTGGATGCTGAAGACTTGATTGCTATGCGCAGGACTTTTGGCAGAACAATTGAGAAAGCCGGCATGCCAGCAGGAGGTCACATGCAAACAACAGCAAGTTCAAAGGTCTACATTTGCCTCATATCAGGTGTAAACAAGGTTTTGTTTTTCCCCAGCCGGAACTCAGTTCTGGCACCTCTCAGGTGGGCAGCATCACCATTCTAAGAGAAAGACGGAGGTGTTCATGGTGTGTTCTGGCACCTCTTTTTCTAGAAAAATTGCACAGGGTATAATTTTATATATATATATATATATATATATATATATATATATATATATATATATATATCCCTACTATTGGCAGGTTGGTGGTATATTTCTTCCCAATGATCTAGTACACTCTTAGCTTAATAGTTATGCTCCCATCAGTTTTGGATTGCAAACAAAGATGCTCTATCTACTTTGAGGGCACTTCTAATGAGTTAATTATGATGAGCAAAATACAGACTTGCTGGATCCAATGGCCCTTTGAGCTGGCAGCAAAAAACGGCCCCTGTAGGAACCAGGAGCTGGGTCTCAAATTGGCACAGTGGCACATGGGTCATAATTCCAGCATTGGCATCTGATTCCAGAACTGACACGGCAACTCTGCTTCTAATGGGAATTTTCAGATGCAGGCTGTGACACAGATGTGGCCTTGGACCACATCACTGAGTCTCGTCATCTTATTCTCCAGAAGGCTGCAAGTTTCACAGGGAAGTTGGGACGTCACATTTTCTGAGGCTAAAGGTTCGGTGTATGTTTGTGAGCTGAAGTGGCACAGCCTTGCTTCTTTTGCCTTCTTTTTCTTTATTAGGAACATGGGAGACTGTCCTAAGTTAGATCCTTGTTCCATCTAGCTTAGTTCTCTCTATTCTGAATGGTAGGAGCCTCTGAGGGCATCAGGCAGGTGGATGTTCCCAGCTCTACCTGAAGATTTCAGGGACTGAACCCGGGGACTTCTTCATGGAAAACTCTGCCACTGAGCTACATACAGCCTTTCCCCATATTTATTTGTCACTTGCTACAGAATTGTCTCAAAGCGACTTGCAGAATATTTTAAGCTTCCAATAAACTTGGCAACTTTAAAAAAACAACAGCAGATACACTGAATAAGCCTAAAATGAAGCAAAAGGTTTCTAAAGGTGTTCGTACAACAACAAGCCTGAAAAGGATGCTTTCTATCCCACCACACTAAAAAAAATGAGCACCAAAAATTGAACATAAATGATATTGCAGTACAATCAGTGTTAAGACTCCCAAACCCAGGAAAATAGGAATGTCTTCACCTGGTGCATAAGAAGCTGTGACAATGGGCACATCCACACATGGCTTTCCCCAAAGAATCCTGGGAACTGTAGTTGTTAAAGGAGCTGGGAATCCTTCTCCTGTAGGGAGTAAACTACAGTACCCAGGATTATTTGGAAGCCCTGTGACTGATTTGAAGGAGGCACACAGAGAAGGACCTCTGATGATAATTGTAGAGTCCAGGTAGGTTCTTGTAGCAAGAGGTGGTCTTTGAGGTTTTTATTTATTCAATTATTATCTTACTGTTCCTCCAAGGACATCAGGGTGGTGTTCATTGTTCACAGCCCCTTATTTCACTGTTGCAATAACCCTCTGATGTAAGTGCATTGTGAGAGTGATTACAGCTCAAATAGAAACCCCATACATCTCACTGTATGGGGGAAGGATGGGACCAATGTGCTGTTCAGCTGCAAACCATTGATGAGCAACATTGTTGTTGTTGTTGTATTCGTATATGTTTCTACATAAACTGCTTTGAGATTTTTTTTTTAAGTGGTATAATCCTCCGCCAATAAATACAAAAAAATTCAGAGCTCCAGCTGTCTCTCCTTATAGTTTTTATCTTTAAATCGGGCAACCCTCCAAGTGGATCAGAGATGGGGAAGCTGTGGACTTCCAGGTCTTGTGCGACTCCAACTCTCATCAGCCACAGCCAGAATGGCCAATGGTCAAGGCTGGCGAGAGTTGATAGAGTCCAGCATCATCTGGAGGGCCATGGATTCTTCATCCTTGAAGCAGAACACTATCCTCTGCCAGCAGGGCACAAGACTTCATGTCTGGGCCCTAGTGCAACACTCTGAACTTGGCCAGGGTTTTCTCATTACCTATAAGGGTACCATGAACTTCTTGGGCTCTGTGTTTTTGTGTGTAGATCTGATTGTCAGGTCAGGAGAAGCCCCTTTCAAAGTGCTCTACAAGACACTTGAAGGCAAAAAGAGGGCTTCTGGTGTCATCGTGATGGCAGGTGATGGACAAGTGAGTGACTCCACCCAGCCATCACATTTGATTCATGAGGGGTGGGGCAGATAACCATCTGATCCATTGACCAGCTCAGGGTCCCCACTCCCAGGCTAGACTATGACAGAATCCAGTGCATTTAAGGGCATGGCAGAGAGAGAGAGAGAGAGAGAGAGAGAGAGAGAGAGAGAGAATGTAGATAACTGGCTATTTCATACAGGATTTTTCATGGCCCTGGGTTCTGCATTACCTCTCCTCACTCACATTACATGTTTTGCCCAAAACTTGGAATTCAGTGGTCTTTGCATGGACGTTGTTCATATCATTCACCTAGCAATTTGGCTGAGGCTGTCGGTCAACAAGCATGCAATGTGTGGAGAGAGCTGGACTGGACTAACTGTTCTCCCCGTCACTAGCGTGAGAAGTTCATCAACTTCTGAAACCTTGCCCAACAGAGACTGGAGCAGAAATGAGACTTCTTCTTTTTTTCTGGAGCAGAAATGAGAGTTTTTATTTTTCCACAACTTTTGATCTGCTTCAAACTAAGAGAGTTCATTTCAGCATCACAACAGCACTCACCTAACCCCCTGTCCACTTGCCCGCCAGCTTCGTGTTGCAATCCAGACTAGGCTGCTGATTCCTTCCTTTTGCAAGGCTGTCGGAAGGAAGGCTAATTTAGAGCAATCCCACCAATTCACAAAGAGGTCATTAGGTAGGCGGAAGTCCCTGGCAGGTTATGAACCAGACAGTCTGTGCAAAGGAAGGTCAAGGGGTGAGCCTTCTGTTTACTGAGTCTCTAAACGGTAAGCGTCTGACTCAATATGTAGCCATTCTCCACGGCGAGACCCCATTTCTCAGCGATGCAGAGTTGAGGTACCATATATGGGCCCATTCAGAACCCCCTCAAAACACCAAGTCAGTAAAAGAACTCCCCCTTTCTCTCTGCACTCCGAAATGAATTGACTATCCCTTTAAACTACTGGAGAATTTTACTGCTGGAAGCTGTTTAACAGGCATAGAGCTGGGTGCTTAATTGTGTCAACAATTATTCACACATTAGCACCATCTCTTCCTTCAGGTTTGTACAGCAATGATTCGTGAAAGTAAGTTGATCATATTCATCATAAATAAAATTAGCTTTGGGCAAAGTTTGTATTTGACAGGAAGAAAAAAAGGGGGGGGGTTGTTGAAATTAAACCCTCAGCTGTGTAAGTAGCTTGTCCGCTTCTGAAATCTGTTAACTGAAAAATGTGTTGAGTGTAGGGAAGTAAATTGGGATATGCATGCATGTGTTTGTTTCTAATAGAAGGGCACATTCATGCAGAATGCAGATCAATTTGCGAAATCATATATTAGCAATAATGTGGTAAAGAATAATTACTTTGGAAAACACTTTCCTAGTGTGCCTTTCCGTGGGTGCATTTGTAGCCAGGTTTTCCAGCAGAATCATTTTAGTGCACAGAAACATAAAAAATAGCTTTGCTGGATCAGACCCAAGGCCAACTTGTCTAGCATCCCATTCTCACAACGGCCAACCAGATACCTGTGGGAAGCCTAAATTCAAGGCATCTGCACAACAGTGCTCTCTCCCCAACAACTTGTATTCCATACCATCTGACATTTCTCCAATGAAAATAGGGATGTCCTATTCCAGAATAAGAATAATACCCCACCCATCTGGCTGGGTTGCCCCAGCCACTCTGGGTGCCTTCCAATATATCTAAAAGCATAAAAGGTAAAGGTAAAGGACTCCTGACAGTTAGTCCAGTCGTAGACGACTCTGGGGTTGTGGCGCTCATCTCACTTTGCAGGCCGAGGGAGCCGCCGTTTGTCCATTTCTGCAGACAGTTTTTCTGGGTCATGTGGCCAAGCATAACTAAGCCGCTTCTGGTGCAACAGAACACCGAAACCAGAGCAGTGCATGGAAATGCCGTTTACCTTCCCGCTGGAGCAGTACCTATTTATCTACTTGCACTGGCATGCTTTTGAACTGCTAGGTTGGCAGGAGCTGGGACCAAGCAACGAGAGCTCACCTCGTCGTGGGGATTCGAACCACTGACCTTCTGATCAGCAAGCCCAAGAGGCTCAGTGGTTTAGACCACAGTGCCACCCACGTCCCCCTATATAAAAGCATAATAAAACTTTAAACATTAAAAACTTCCCTATACAGGGCTGCCTCCAGATGTCTTCTAAAGGTTGTATCTCCTTAGCTCAGGAGTTGCAAATCTCCATACCCTCCAACATTTCTCTGATGAAAATAGGGACGTCCTAAGGAAAAGCAGGACATTCCAGGACCAAATCAGAAACTGGAAGACTTCTTCAAATCTGAGATTGTCCCTGGAAAATAAGGACACTTGCAGGGTCTGGTATTCAGAGGCATAAGGTTTCCATTACTGGAGTTAATGTATAGCCATGGTGGCTGGTAGCCACTGACAGCATTGATCACTCCATGAATTTGTTTAATCTCCTTTTGAAGCCATCCAAGCTGGCAGTGGTCACCACTGCAGCTTGCGACCCTGAATTCCACAGGAGAACTTCCTTTTGTCTGTCCATAATCTCCCACTGTTCACTTTCTTTGGCTGATCCCAGGTTCTGGTATTATATCCTAAGAAGCATATCCTTATTCCCTTTCTCTAAGTTGCATAGAGTTTTTATACACCTCTTTCACTGCCACCCTTACTTGCCTTTCCCCCTAACCTAAAAAGCCCAAAACTCTGTCACCTTTCCTCATAGGGGGAGTTGCTCCAGCCCCTTAGTAATTTTGGTCGCCCTCTTCTGCACCTTTTCCCAGCTCTACAATATCCTTTGCGAGTTGAGGGAGACCAAAACGGTGCACGATATATTCCAACAAGTGTGCTGGCATCCCAGACTTGTACAACGGCATTATGACACTGGCAGTTTTGATTCTCAATCCCCTTTCCTAATGATCTCTAACATGGAATTTGTCTTTATCGCAGCTGCTGCACACTGAGTTGACATTTGGAGAAATCTGGGTCGACATTCAGTTCTCTATCATCTGCATGGCCCACTTGATTTAATCCTCACTGAACTGGCAGGGAAGACAGTGCAGAAGGGCAGCCTATAATATTGCAGCTCAGTTTGCTCCTGGGCTGGCTGCAGACTGAGTTAGTTGCACTTAGATACCACTGAAATCTGGGATGCGGGTGGTGCTGTGGGTTAAACCACAGAGCCTAGGACTTGCAGATCAGAAGGTCGGTGGTTCGAATCCCCGCGGCGGGGTGAGCTCCCGTTGCTCGGTCCCAGCTCCTGCCAACCTAGCAGCTCGAAAGCACGTCAAAGGGCAAGTAGATAAATAGGTACCGCTTTGGCGCGAAGGTAAACGGTGTTTCCGTGCACTGCTCTGGTTCGCCAGAAGCAGCTTAGTCATGCTGGCCACATGACCCGGAAGCTATACGCCGGCTCCCTCGGCCAATAAAGCGAGATGAGCGCCGCAACCCCAGAGTCGGTCACGACTGGACCTCATGGTCAGGGGTCCCTTTACCACTGAAATCAGTGTGAAAAGTTTGTGGCGACTTAAGCCCCGTTGATTTCGCTGGGTACAAAACGCAGCTAGCTTTGTCTGGATCCTCCATATTTCAGAGTGCGGATGTGCACATGGCCTTAACATGCACTTTCCCACAGCAATCCCAAAATATAGAAAGCCTCTTCATATGTTCAAAACAATGTGTGGGTGTAAAGTGTTTAGGGAGAGTGGTTGTGTTAGCACAGGGCACGCCAGATGTAACCCCCTTCCCCTCCTGTGTTGAGTTAAAAAGTCTGAAGGAAGGTAGGAACTAAGTGCATTTCAGCTGAACAGGATTCTGGTTGCATTTATGTCGCTTTTACAGTGTGTGATTGTGCATATACCTATATTAATTCACACTGATACGATTTTTTAAAATAGAAAATTAATGTGTATAAATGTGCTCAGAAGTAGGGAACTGGGGAAGAAATGCAATTCATTTTACATTTAAAGGCAAACCTACCTAAAATTGCACTTTCCCCCAAAAACACCCAAACCGAAATGCAGCCACCCTTCAGAATTCACGCCTCTCCAAATTTTCCAATTCAGTTTGTCGGCCAAGAAATGTGTACAAAGAATTGGAGCTGCTGGGGTACAGTGTAAATGGAAATGCATGTTTCTCACTAAAGATATATTTATGCATCATATTAGGGGAAATTGCTTAGCAATGTGTGTATATTAGGCAAAATTGCATTAAATATAATCGGTTTAGGAAAATTCACACTAAAACGCAGATGAATTTTCAGGAGGGTTTTATTCCCCCCCCCAAAAAAATAAAATTTGCTAGCTGAAGTGGAAATGTGAAGAACTGAAGATTGGAAAAATTAAATGCTGAAGGGAACAGACATTACCCAATTCTCTTATCCCTACTTAGAGAGGCAGTGTGGTGTAATGGTTAGAGTGTTAGAGACCAGGGTTCGAATCCCTACTCAGCCATGAAGCTCACTGGGCGACTTTGGGCCAGTGATTGCCTCTCAGCCTAACCTACTTCCCAGGGTTGTTGTGGAGATTAAGTGAGAATGAGACCTTGAGTTCCTTGGAAGAAAAAGGCAGTATATAATTGTAATAAATGATAAAAATAATAAATGGACAACTAGAGGGCACCAGGTAGACTCCCCCAGAAAAATCCTAAAATGCTTTAAAATGCTTTTTTGTTCCCCTTTCTGCCTGTTACTCCGTATCTCGCAGATGCTTTTGCGCTTGTATGTTTAGAAATTGCATTGTTATTTTTTAATCAGCAAACCTAATCTCTTTTGGTATGTTTAGAACTGAGATCCTTTCCCCCTGCTTTGGTTGTACTCTCAAGCTAGTAGGAGGGCTGTGCCTCTTTCTTTTGATATAAATAAGCCGTAATTTGTGCAAACCATGATGCATTCAGATATTATCACTTCTTCACTAATTACTCCGAGTATTTGCTTAGTGGAAATATCCTTTCTAGTGGGGGCTGAGCTGTTGCAGTCACATTGTGGTATAACTAAGAGTTATAAAAAGGAAGAAAATATGTCAAGTCTCTTACTGTGAAAATTGAAGTTGAGCCGAGAATATGTACCAGGGGCAATACTATGGTTTTTTAAGCTGGGGGGGGGGGGCGAGTGATATCAGGGGGAAATGGAAGACAGAATGTGTGTGAGATCTTCAGGGGCCTGGTGTGTTTAGCTTCTTCCTGAGGAGATCCAGAATTTAACAATGAATTTTGTCCTCACTTCATACTTGCCAATAGCCCTTGCCAACCTGTTGCCCTCAAGATATCTTGGACTGAAACTCCCATCATTCCTAGCCAGCATACATGTATGATAGAATGCAATCTTAAACATGTCTGTTTATCAGGGCCGGCCCAGCCATGAGGCCAGCTGAGTTGACCGCCTCAGGCGGCAGGGTCCCCAGGGACAGCAGATTCCAATGTCAATCTTCCTCCTCATGCCTTGTTCCTGATAACAATCTTCACTCACCTCTTCTTCCCTGGCGGGGAGCCGGTGCATGCCCCGTTTTGGGGTTTGCCTCAGGTGCTGAGATGCCTTGGGCCAGCCCTGCTGTTTAGGAACAAGATCTTGGAGTTGTTGGGTGTGTGTGGATACCTCGATAAAGATGTTGACCCAGAGTGCAATAGCTGTGAATGAAAGGTGAATTCCATGCTAGAGATCATTAAGAAAGGAACTGAAAACGATACTGCCAATATCATAATGTCATTATACAAATCTATGGTGCAATAGCTTGGTGTACTGTGTACAGTTCTGGTTTGATTGCAACTATATTTTTAAAGCCCCTGGTAGATGATGGGGAAAGCGGTGGAGAGTAGAAGAGTTCAAAATTCAGGCTGCCATATCTCCACTGGAAAAAAAACAAAGACATTGACTTGGCCACATAAATTTCACTTTGGCCATTTGTGGATGACCCTTTGCAGCAAAATATGAGGTTTAAGCCAACTAAGTAGTACTCAGAGAAGACCGATTGAAATAAAAGTCCCTAAGTTAGCCATTGCTATCATTTTCAGTGGGTCTTCTCTGAGTAAAGTTAGTACAGGATACAATCCATCATCTGGCTTTGGTTCAAAACTTTTTTGGAAGTCCTACTGCCTAGGAGAGATTTAAGCACATGCATAAATCTCTGGCTGAAATTAAACGAGACTGAAATGCGTGGAGGTTTCAGGCGGATTGCGCCTTAAATATTTTGTTGTTCTCGTCGGTTTACCTCCCCGATGCAGAGCTTTTTGGGGACGGAGCTTGTTGAAAGTTCAGATAAGCAGTAAAATAAATGCCTCTTGTTGTTAAATTTTTCAAACAGCTCTGGAAAGAGCTTGATCTGTGGAGGGAAGAAATGGCCAAAGGTAAATAAAAATGTGTGGTCCTTGAGAGAGTCATAATTGTGTACAGTCTGCATCCTTTCTCTGTACAGTTTATTCCGATAATTTTGACAACCCCCCTTCTTTTATATATATGACACGCACACATGGCGAAGGAGTAGATAAAACTGCTGTGTCTCTAATATTATCAGTCGAGGGGAGGTGGGGTGGGGTGAAGAGTAGAATATGGACATCTGTTTAACAATTCCCTTTTGTTGGAAGGATCATAGGCACACTGTTGCCTGCCTGTTGCACTCAATCAAAATGAATAAAATGCTGGGTTTCTTTTTTTCAAAAAAAAAAAGAGGGGGAGGGGAGAAAATCAGGCGGAAGAGAGCCTTAAAGTATCTGCTTACACTTTTCTGTTTTAATTTCAGCAGTGTGATGATGAGGGAGAATCCCCTGGGCTTGGGTCAGCGGGGAGGGCCGGCAGATTTCCGTATAACAGTAAAGGGAAGGTTTTGTTTTATTTCCTCTCTACGGGCCCGGGAGAACTAAACAGCAGTCGTAACTAATTGTAGCTCACTTAGGAAAGTCTTAATTAGCGTTTGCCACACATGGTCGCCAGATGTGCTGGACGGGCGGGGGGGGGGGCATGTGAAGAACAAGCTAACATACTTAAACCTAATAATCTGCCTTTTGTTTTCTGAGCTATTGTGTTGGGGAGGGCAGGAATGGGGAAGGGGGGGGAGGAACCCTGGCTGCTTTTTTGATGCACTCAGTCCCCTGTTGGCTGAATGGAATGCCTTGTCTTCTGTTCCTTCCTAGGGAAACACATGCACCCCCCCCAAGTCCCAGTGAAAGGATATTTTTATAGCTATCAGTGACCCATTCTTCTGCTGAACAAGGGGGAAATTATTTGGGACAGGGACGCTGTCGATATGCTGCCCCTGCTGGTCGTTTCAAGGCGGTGAATTTGGTTTTGGGAGGCTTGCAGGCTAGGGGCAGGGGAACATTTTTCTGTTTGAGGGCCGCATTACCTTCTGGGTGACTTTTGAGGGGCCACATATGAACGGTGGGTGGGGTCAGAAGTAAAAAGGGGGTGTTGCAACAAATGCAAATTTCACCTTTGTACAGTAGGCTGCTTTCTACACACACACACACACACCTCTGTCCTCTATTCAGGCAGACAACAGGGATTGGCATAAAGGACACATGCCAGGCAGGCAGGCAGAAACAGAGCCAGTTAAGACATGTGGCCAGGGGAGAGTTTTCAGGGCCAGATAAGAAGATGCTTTGGGGGCCGTATTCAGCTCCAGGACCTGAGGTTCCCCACCCCTGCTGTGGACTCTCAAGATATTGTTTAGGCTCTGAAGATGTCAGCCCAATTAAGCAGAGAAACATTTCCACTATATAAACCAAATGAAAACCCAAGAAGATGAATGTGTGTGTGTGTGTGTGTGTGTGTGTACCCATGAAAGGCAAAATTCCACCTTTCTTTAGTGGAAAGAAGTTGGGTTTAAAGCAATATACAAGTACAGTATGTAGGCTCTGTTTGCATATAAATCATAAACCATGGCTTAATATGGCATGTGAATCTGTGTCCATGGTTTATTTCTTGTCAAGCAAAGAATGAATTTAATAATAAGGGTTTGTTTGGAGAGAAATAAATCATGAGAGCTGATTTGGTAATGGTATCTTGCTCTTGCTTCAAGGAAGGAGTGATTCGGCAGCATGCAAAAGTACTGTTCATTCACATTAAACCATGGTTTGTGGTTTACTGTGACATGTGGACATGGTCATGGACATAAAATATCTGCTGATTAGATAAGTGTGAGAAATTTTGCCAACCTTACTGAAACTGCAATAGGTGCCTACCACTGCCTCCCTCACTTTCATCAAACTCATGCTGGTAGCTTCGAGAACACTGTCCAACCATCTCGTCCTCTGTCGTCCCCTTCTCCTTGTGCCCTCCATCTTTCCCAACATCAGGGTCTTTTCCAGGGAGTCTTCTCTTCTCATGAGGTGGCCAAAGTATTGGAGCCTCAGCTTCACAATCTGTCTTTCCAGTGAGCACTTAGGGCTGATTTCCTTAAGAATGGATAGGTTTGTTCTTCTTGCAGTCCATGGGACTCTCAAGAGTCTCCTCCAGCACCAGAATTCAAAAGCATCAATTCTTCGGCAACCAGCCTTCTTTATGGTCCAGCTCTCACTTCCATACATCACTACTGGGAAAACCATAGCTTTAACTATATGGACCTTTGTTGGCAAGGTGATGTCTCTGCTTTTTAAGATGCTGTCAAGGTTTGTCATTGCTTTTCTCCCAAGAAGCAGGCATCTTTTAATTTTGTGGCTGCTGTCACCATCTGCAGTGATCATGGAGCCCAAGAAAGTAAAATCTCTCACTGTCTCCATTTCTTGATTAGACCCACCCAAATAGGTATGGTTGGTGTCCATGTGTAAAAGGATCTTTCCAAACAGTGCCCTCTGCTGACACTGTGGAATAGTTACCTGACTAGGCAAGAGCACTGGTGCATTTTAGTGAGTTTTAACAAAATCTGATACAGATCTGATACAGAACCTAAGATTGGCAAACATAGAAATGGAGAGAACCTGAAATGAACCAATTCACCCCTGTTCTTCATGCAGGGCTGCCACGTTAATTGAAGGTCCTCAAACTTTTTTTGGAAGTGAAAAGCTCCCTTACGCTCAGTCAGAGTCCTGATCCATTTGGGCCAGGATTGAATTTAAATATGGTGGAGAGAGAGCAACTGACAGAAACTATAATTGACAGATTGCTCCCTCCCAAAGGTGTCCCAAGCTATATAAGGCTTAGGGGAACGGGAGGACGTCGTCTCTTGCTTCTTGCCTCAGGCAACCAAATGTCTTGGGCCGCTAGGCCGAGTCCTTCCCAGATTTCCCCCTTGTGAACTCCTTCTCCTTCTTCTCTGCTTCAGAATGAGTCTCTGAATTAGTTGGCAGTCAAAGGAAGGCAAAGTTGGGAGGACAGTCTCCTCAGTGCTGCTTCCCTCAAGCCGCTGTATACTTTCCATTGATTTTGAAGTTCCTCAAATCCTTAACTGGGAGCATCCTTGCGTGGGTTTGACCTTGGGGCTCCAGACTAAGCAGATATTAACTTTAAAGGAAAATTGTCACTCTAATGAAGTCAATTTAATTCCCGCTATTTCAAATATCAGGCTTATTTCCTTTTTAGCCGTGGAGGAACAGACGCTCTGCAGACAATGAAAGCCATTTTAAACTTGCTAAACTCTATGAAATAGATGTGTACTGCTAATTAATGTATGTGTGGAATTGTAATTATGTCATCCTGAGGGATTTACAAAATAGAATCTAGTTAAAATTTGATTCAATCTTCAATCACTCACAGGAGGCGTGCAAATTATCATTCGTTTAGTGCTCTCTGATTTCAGTTCTAAAGGTAATCCAGAAAAGGGGAAAGGTTTTTTTATTTTTTGTTGTTCTCCTTAGAATTATTTAAAGACTAATATCCCTTAATTACTGTATTGTGCCACTAAAGTAGCTACAATCAGGGCAGAGCTAAAAGTTCAATGCTGAGGCAAGGAACCAAATGTGGGCCTCTAAGACTCTCCCCAGGTGACACCATTTCTATGCTCTCTTCCACTGTGTTTGGATCAGGGAGACCTGGGTTCAAGTCCAGGTGAGCCATAAAGTTGAGCTTGATCCAGTCTCTCTGCTTTCTTACTCTTCAAATATACTACTCTTCAGCAGGGCTGGGTAGCATCCAGCTTTCAACACTGTGATGTATAACCAGCTAACTATCATGATATACCAATATATCATGGTGTCTGAAATAAGCATGTAACTATTTACCTGTGAACAGTAGGGCCGGGTGATATCTGGTTTTCAGCTTTGTGATATACCACCAGCTAAACATTGCAATATTCTGATATATCACATTGTCTGAAAAAAGGATGGAGCTATGTAAAGGCATTGGCTGGCTTCACAGTTTTCCCCACATTGTGATTTCTGCACAGCACACACACACGTCATGATTCGCAATATATTGCCAGGTCAAAAATTATGAAACCAATATCATGATATGGACATAAAACTAGTTTTGGACAATATATTGCCCAACCCTAATACATATCTTGATTTGCGATATATTGCCGGGTCAAAAACTATGAAACCGATATCACAATATGGACTTCAAACTGGTTTTGGACGATATATCAATATATCACCCAGATCTGCTCTTCAGAGGTCTTTCATGGGAGATGTCTAGGTCAAACTGACACAGACCAAGGGCGGAGGAAGGGGGGTGCGGTGGGGCGGGCTGCCCCGGGTGTCACCACTGAGGGAGTGACAAATTGCTGGGTGGCACTCACCGCAGGGCCTGCAGCACCACAAGAGCCAGTGTGGTGTAGTGGTTAAGAGCGGTAGACTAGTAATCTGGTGAACTGGGTTCGCTTCCCCGCTCCTCCACACACAGCTGCTCGGTGACCTTGGGCTACTCACACTTCTCTGAAGTCTCTCAGCCCCACTCACCTCACAGAGTGTATGTTGTGGGGGAAGAAGGGAAAGGAGAATGTTAGCCGCTTTGAGACTCCTTCGGGTAGTTATAAAGCGGGATATCAAATCCAAACTCTTCTTCTTCTTCTTCAGCGTGCCCGAGCCACGCATCTCTCCTGGGAGTGACATGGTAGCTTGGGTGCCCGCAGGCTTTCCACTGCCCCAAATGATCCACCTACCACCTCCCCCTCAGTTGTAGGGCGGCTGAGTGGAAGGAGCAGGCAGACTCCTCGGAGGCCCGGCGGAGCATCCTGCCCAGCTTGCCCTGCCCTATGGGTGGCTGCCCCTGCCCCTGGGTGCAGGGCACTCATGCCACCCTAGGCGCTCGATTGGCTTGCTCCGCCGCTGACACAGACAGATCCTTTACCTTAAAACTCCACTTTTGAAGAAATCCTCCCATGGCTCACACATTTTTAGAAGTTACAGATAGGTAGCCGTGTTGGTCTGCCATGGTCATAAAAAAATTCCTTCCAGTAGCACCTTAAAGACCAACTGAGTTAGTTCTAGGTATGAGCTTTCGTGTGCATGCACACTTCTTCAGATATCTGAAGAAGTGTGCATGCACACGAAAGCTCATACCTAGAACTAACTCAGTTGGTCTTTAAGGTGCTACTGGAAGGAACATTTTTAGAAGTACAGTGGTACCTCAGGTTAAGAACTTAATTCGTTCCGGAGGTCCGTTCTTAACCTGAAATTGTTCTTAACCTGAGGTACCACTTTAGCTAATGGGGCCTCCCGCCGCCGCCGTGCTGCCGCCGCACGATTTCTGTTCTGATCCTGAAGCAAAGTTCTTAACCCAAGGTACTATCTCTGGGTTAGCGGAATCTGTAACCTGAAGCGTCTGTAACCTGAAGCATCTGTAACCCAAGGTACCACTGTAATCCCACTACATTGCAGTTCAGTGGGATACCCCCCTCTGTATTATCCTTCAGCACTCATCTAGCAAAACTGGTGTATCCTGAAGGAACAGTGTAAGGTTCGAAGGGCATCTAGCCCAACCTTCTGTAATGCAGATCCTGCATTTGTGCTGATTTCACTACCATGTTCTTACATTACAACTAGGAACGTCAGAGAATTCCGAGAAAAAGCAGAAAAGAAAGCATAAATTGCTGCAGTTTGCGTGTTCATCTGTGGTCAGGAACAGAAGTCAGCCAAGCAGAAATTATCTATATTCCTTCACTCCATTGCTGGGAAAGTTTTAGGTCTACGAATGATATGGAATTCATGACTTCTTTTTTTACATTGTTTTGATCTTTTTTTACATTGTTTTGATGTTTGATGTTACATTGAAGCAGATGTAAATTACGCAAGTCATGTAAAAAGCTACATAAAGGTAAAGGGTAAAGGGACCTCTGACCATTAGGTCCAGTCGTGACAGACTCTGGGGTTGCGGCGCTCATCTCGCTTTTTTGGCTGAGGGAGCCAGCGTACAGGTTCTGGGTCATGTGGCCAGCATGACTAAACCGCTTCTGGTGAACCAGAGCAGCGCACGAAAATGCCGTTTACCTTCTCGCTGGAGTGCTACCTATTTATCTACTTGCACTTTGATGTGCTTTCAAACTGCTAGGGTGGCATCAGCAGGGACTGAGAAACAGGAGCTCACCCGTTGCGGGGATTCGAACCCCTGACCTTCTGATCGGCAATTCCTAGGCTCTGTGGTTTAGCCCACTTAACGTTAAATAGTGGGCAGCAAGACGAATAACAGCATAACCGGCAGAAACCGAATGTCAGTGGAACAGAAGCAGCGCTGGTGACTGCAAAAACATACTGTAATGGAAACTGCTGCCTTTTTATGCCTCTAATACAACATATCCCTACATTGAGGGGACGTGGGTGGCGCTGTGGTCTAAACCACTGAGCCTCTTGGGCTTGCCAATTGGAAGGTCGGCGGTTCGAATCCCTGCAATGGAGTGAGCTCCCGTTGTTCTCTCCCAGCTCCTGCCAACTTAGCAGTTTGAAAGCATGCCAGCACATGTAGATAAATAGGTACCGCTGTGGTGGGAAGGTAAACAACGTTTCCATGTCCTGTGGCTTCTGTCACAGTGTCCCATTGTGCCAGAAGCGGTTTAATCATGCTGGCCACATGACCCGGAAAGCTGTCTGTAGAAAAACGCCGGCTCCCTCAGCCTGAAAGCGAGATGAACGCTGCAACCCCATAGTTGCCTTTGACTGGACTTAACCGTCCAGGGGTCCTTTACCTTATCTTTTTTTAATCCCTACATTAAACACACACACACACACACACACACACACACACACACATATCCCTGGGCATAAACACACCAGAATCATTTTCCAGACTGGAACTTTTAACTTCTAAGTTGACCCTATGAGTGCAATTGTTTGGAGTCTGATCTAAAACAACATATTTCCACAGAGAGAATGTGTGTGAGAGAGATGGATGTTCGCAACAGATGCCAACTACATGTTGGGATGACCTATCCAGGGGAAAGGTCCCCAGCAGGAAGTTGCACAGGAGCCGAAAAGGGGAATGTGAGCTTTAAGTAAGCTCAGCACCTCCCCACCGTTCCATCTTCGTCTGCCGCAGCTGCTATATTCTGATTAGAGTTGCTAATGAAATATTATTTAACGTGACATTAATAGCAGATTTGAGGGTTCTTTCTCAGGCTAAAGTGCTATGGAATGTTCAGGGAAGTCTAGAGGATTTCAATAAGGTTAACATAATTTCTCAAGTGGGTTCTAGGCAATCCCTATTCTCATTTAGGAATGGACAAATCTATCAGTTTTGTTTTCTTCTAATGGTTTTTTCCAGCCGTAAGCTCAGTCTCCTCCTCTTTTCCACACCAGTTTGTGGGTATTAAAATAAATAAATAAATCTGCAGGAAAATTTGCAGGCACAGTCTTGTGCATCTCTCCTAATATACACATTTTTTTGCATTTATTATTATTTTTGGGCCCAATATACACTTTATTTATTTATTTATTTATTTATTTATTTATTTTTGCAAACAATTTCCTCGTATGTAGTGCATTTTTGTACTTTTTGGGTTGGAGGTTTACATCACAAAATTCAGAGAAATGTGGCAAATATTAAGAATGCACTCCTGTATTCTGCTTAGAGGCAAAATGCCCATGAAAAGATCCAGGTAGCTCTGACACAGTCTCTCTCTCTCTCTCTCTCTCTCTATATATATATAATCCAGTAGTACCTTAGAGACCAACTAAGTTTGTTCTTGGTATAAGCTTTCGTGTGCATGCACACTTCTTCAGATACGAATATCTGTAGTTGGTATCTGAAGAAGTGTGCATGCACACAAAAGCTTATACCAAGAACGAACTTAGTTGGTCTCTAAGGTGCTACTGGACAATTTTTTATTTTATTTTTTTAATATATTTGCCCATGAAAAGTGAGTGTTCCTTAGATGAATTGTCCAGACGTGTTTCAACTTTAGGTCTTCTTCAGTGGTTGAACATTAGCAATCTAACACATAATAGTGGTTAGTACTTACTACGGTAGGATGGATCCATTTTTAACCAAATACACCATGTTATCACTCACCCATGGGCTTCAGTATAAAAACTTCATAACTGAAGTAACTGTAAAACATGTCCAAGATGCTATATATTTAAATGCTGCACAGGAGATAAAAAGATAAATTATTTGAATTATAAAAATACAATATACCAAGATTATACAGTGCCAATCTTACTCAAGATAAGGAACTTGCTCCTTTAGTCTCTAAGTCCAGTAAGGTAAAGGTAAAGGGACCCCTGACCATTAGGTCCAGTCGTGGCCGACTCTGGGGTTGCGGCGCTCATCTCGCTTTATTGGCCGAGGGAGCTGGCGTACAGCTTCCGGGTCATGTGGCCAGCATGACTGGCGAACCAGAGCAGCGCACAGAAATGCTGTTTACTCTCCTGCCAGAGTGGTACCTATTTATCTACTTGCACTTTGACGTGCTTTCGAACTGCTAGGTTGGCTGGAGCAGGGACCGAGGAACGGGGGCTCACCCCGTCGCGGGGATTTGAACCGCCAACCTTCTGATTGGCAAGTCCTAGGCTCTGTGGTTTAACCCACAATACCACCCGCGTTCATTACAGGCATCTAAAAAAGTAAGTGTTGGGGGGGGCATGCACACATACGCATACCCATTAATAATAGGTTTCCCAGTTCAGAAGCATCCCACACCTTGAGATTTCAGAGCCCAAACCTGAGACTTGGCCAGCTCCTGGTGGAGAACAGGAATAATTCTTCCTTTGCATTCACTCCCACCATAGAGCCCTGGTGACAGAGGTTAATTGGGAGAGGGAAGCAGGGGCGTGAAGGAGGGCAGACTCCCCCGCCCCCGAAAGTCTATGCAATAATTTTCAGCTGGCTGCTCGCAGGCTGAATTTTTTAAAGCTGCATATATAGTTCCATTTAAATAAATAAATAAATAAATAAATAAATAAATAAATAAGAAAAAAAGAATGAAAGAATGAAAGAAACTCTTGCTCACCTAGTGGGGGCAAGGCAAACCTGAAGACTTCAAGTCAGCCTAGGAAGTCTTGGAATTAAGAAGCCATCCCTCCCAGCTTGGTATCATCTGTTGATTTAACGAACATCCCCTCAATTCCTTCATCTAAGTCATAAAGATATTGAACAACAATGGGCCCAGGACAGAACCCTGCAAAACCCTACTTGTCACTTTTTTCCAGGATGATGAGGAACCATTAGTGAGCACTCTTTGGGTTTGGTCAGTCAACCAGCTACAAATCCCCATCCAACATTTACCTCGCCCAGACCACATTCTGCCAACTTCTCCTCAAGAATATCATGGGAGACGTTGTCAAAAGATGCACTGAAATTAATGGACCTCTGTTAGCCTGATTTCCGTGGGTCTGCTTTGAGTATGACTAACATTGGACGCAACCCTACAATTTTCACGTGTAACCTGGCCGAAATAGATACTGCTGCAACTTTGATTTTCCTGGTCACTGTCGCTTGGGTGTGCATGTGTGATTTTGCTACAGCAGTTTATTGTGGAGGAAAGAGTTGTTGCCGCCCCTGCTGCCTATCAGCTAAAGAAGAAACTCCCTGTGGCATTTGGGTCCTGTTAAAACTTCTACTAACATCAGGCTGAACACCAGGGCCTAGCATTAGAAGCCAGGCAATGCAGGGCCTCCGCTGAACCTGTCCTCCACACTTTGTCTCCCTGCAGTGCAATGCCCCTGGGCAGCCATACAATACCTTCATCCTGACAGCACTTGGCCTCTGTTGAGAGAGAGAGAGAGAGAGAGGGAGAGAGAAGCTCCCCAGCAAAACAAGGGGCAGAGTCCATGCAGCTGCATCAGGAGAGGGGGAAAGCATTGCGATTCCATGGACCAGCGACCACAAAGACAGATTTCTCTTGTGCGGCAGTCTTATCCCTTCGCCATTAGCCCATAATTAGCAGGGGAGGGTGTCCTTAAGAAGGGGAGGGGGAAAGAAGATAAAAGAGGGGTGCAGGGGTTGTTGGGAGTTGTGGGAGGAAGGCAGAAGATGGGGAATAGTTGGGATTATCACTGTTCCGTCTCCCAGGTCCAGCGACAATGCAGCTACAATGGGCAGCTTTGAGAACCGCATATGCTCTTCCTTCCGAGGGAGTTGATTAAGCGAGTCCGGATGAAATTGAAATCCTGTGATTTGACCTTTGTCTGGCCTGGGAGGGCTGCAATTCGCATAACAATTTCCTTTTGTTCTTTGTTTGGCGTTATTAATCCAACATGAGCCTCGAATTAATCAGGGGTAGTGTGTTGTTGCATTCCGCTCCCCCCTTCTCTCTCTCTCTCTCTCTCTCTCTCTCTCTCTCTCTCTCTCTCGTCTGTCTTTCTTTCTTCTAATTCACAGCTCCACTGCCTGTGTCTTTTTTAATTAAGGCCGAACGATAGCAGGCCGTAGCCCCCTGATTGCAGCACTTACCAACCACACATTGAGGGATGAAGAGGCTAAATAAGCAGTATGAGATTACTCTGAGGCTTCGTTTAATTGTTTTCTTCTTCCTTTTAAGTTAAAGAGAGATAGAGAGAGAGCACATTGAACAAGAGCATTGTGAATCCCAGGACCAGGGGAGTATTTCCTTTATTGTGGTGTGTGTGTGTGTGTGTGTGTGTGTGTGTGTGTGTGTGTTTGTCTTTGTCTCAAATTGGGGCGGGAGGGGAGGTTAGGGCGGTTACAATGTGGAATTCTGAGCCCTAATGGCTTAAGGGTTTGCAAAATTGATGGCTTCAAGTCAGCGATTTAAACCACCCCTGCTCCATCACAGAAGTGCGGCCAGAGCGAAACAGGATGCAAAGGGGAAGAAAACAAATGGTTGGACATTTAAACTTTGCTGAGCTACATGGGTTTGTTTGCGGTAGCACTGACACACACGTGGCCCCTCTTTGCTCTCTTTTCCGGCAGAACATAAAATAACAGGAGGTCATATCTTGATGGGGAACTGGTGGTTTGGGGGTCTGCTCAATGGAAGCCCTCACAGAACGTGGCCTCTGGAGGGAAATGTTTCATGCGCTGACTCCCATCCTGTGGCCACTCAGTCCTGTGCATGCCCGGCCACGTGCTGGAGGTCCCATATTGCAAATGCTCAGAAAGTGTGAGGCGAGTTCCGCTTGCTGTGCGGTGCCAAAGCAAAATGAAGCAATCCTGCTTATATAAATTCATGGGCTGTTGATGGCTGTGCTCTGCCTCTTCAGTTGAAGACAACAGTACTTGTGAATCCCAGTTGATGGAAACCACAGGCAGGGAGAGAGCTTTTGAGCCCAGGTCCTGTGTGAGAGTTTCTCACAGACATCTGGTCGGCCTCTGTGAGAACACAACGCTGGGCTAGATGGGCCAGACCCAGCAGGCCTCTCCTTATGCTATTTCATTGCTTTCACATGCACACTAAAGAGCCTTGGGAAAGGCCGTAACTCAGTGGAGGAGCATATGCTTTTTATGCAAAGGTCCCCAAGTTTAAGCAGTGGTAGATACATGTTAAGTTGTGGGTGAACATATCAGACGACACAGCAATTCTTCAGACAGCTCTTGTTTATTCACAGGCCAGAACAGAACTGAACTGAAGGGTTCAGCCAACCTGCTTATATAGAGCTCGACTACAAAGCAACAGCAACAACTTGCTGTAACTATCCAATCACTGAACGTCACTTTCAATTCCTTATTTGCATATGTGGACCTGAGTGAAAACTATCTGCAGTATCTCCCTGCCGGCTGAGGGTGAGAACTTCAGTACATAACAATACAAGTGAGATGAGCGGGTGGAGAGAGAGAGAGAGAGAGAGAGGTCCCAGTCTGAAATCCTGGAGGGCTGCTGGTGGTCATTGTGGAGAATACTGAGCAAGATGAACCAATGGTTCTGCCCCTGGGGGTGGCTGGGCCTGTGGCCCGTTAGATTTCCCTTGGGAAGATTGAGTGAGTTTTCCTTCTCCTTGGGTTCTGACTTTGCCTACCACAGAGTTGGGAACCTGTGGAGCAGGGCAACGATGGGACTGCAGCTCCTGTCGTTTATTTATTAAAATGACACGTACGTCACCTTTCATTTCTTAGAAACACCAAGGCAGTTTACAAAGCAAACGACAGCATGTAATGGAATATAACCATTCACGTGTTCGTTGGTTTATTTATACATTCTGCCTTTTTGCCCCAAAGGGCCCACCAAGTTTGTGAGCAGATTAATACATAAAACTGCAGTAAATGCAAATCCAGAAATAGAGCAAGTCAATAAAAATAGAAACAGCAAAATCCTGACACAATCTGTATACATTTTGTGAGCTGCTTTCATGCTCTCGCCACAAGCGAAGCTCACCGACTTCCCACCTTGAAGCCAGGATGATTCACCTGCCCCTGCCCCATCAGGCTGTTGCAGTCTCTTACCTAGGAGCAAGCCCATCAGCACCCAGTGGCCCAAGGGGAATGCCCTCACTCAGGTAAAGGACCCCTGACAGTTAAGTCCAGTTGTGAATGACTCTGGGGTTGCGGCACTCATCTCGCTTTACTGGCCGAGGGAGCCAATGTTTGTCCGCAGACAGTTTTTACGGGTCATGTGGCCAGCAGGACTAAGCCACTTCTGGAGAACCAGAGCAGCGCACAGAAATGCCGTTTACCTTCCTGCCGGAGTGGTACCTATTTATCTACTTGTACTTTGATGTGCTTTCAAACTGCTAGGTTGGCAGGAGCAGGGACCGAGCAACGGGAGCTCACCCCGTCGTGGGGATTCGAACTGCTTACCTTCCGATCGGCAAGCCCTAGTGGTTGAGACCACAGCGCCACCCGCATGCCCTCACTCTTATTACACCTCAAAGGGATCCCTTGGAGTTGGTCCATCAGGGCCACCCCACTGGGGCTGGTCCACCAATAGTTGCCTTCTGCCCATGGCAGCCTAGACTTCTTCTTGGAAATAGCTACAGGTGTGGTGACGTTCTTACTGTTGCGGTCTGCAAGTAGATCTAGCTGGCTGAACCTTCTAGCTCCTTACCAGGCTGCTGTTCTCCATGTGCAAGCACAATGAAGAAGGACACTCTGTGTGTGCTAAAGCTCATATTCACCCATGTGCTACCAATAGTCCGGTTAGTGGTGTGCCACTGGGTTCTGTCCTGGGCCCATTGTTGTTCAGCATCTTTATAAATGACTTGCATGAAGAGCTGGAGGGGGTGCTCATCAAATTTGCAGATGACACCCAGCTGGAAGGGGTAGCTAACACCGCAGAAGACAGAATCGGGATTCAATATGACCTTAACAGAGGCTTCCTCAAACTTGGCCCTCCAGATGTTTTTGGCCTACAACTCCCATGATCCCTAGCTAGCAGGACCAGTGGTCAGGGATGATGGGAATTGTAGTCTCAAAACATCTGGAGGGCCGAGTTTGAGAAAGCCTGCCTTAACAGATTGGAGAATTGGGCCAAAACTAACAAAACGAATTCCAATATTCTTAAATTATATTTTGTATTCCTAAATTATTGTTGGTATTTTTTAATTAGTGATAATGTTATTGTTTTATCATTTTTGTAAACTGCTTTGATGTTGTTGTTTTTTACAATCAAGCGGTTTATAAATTTTATGAAATAATAATAATAATACTCAGAGTACATCTGCTGAAAGCAATGGTAACAGGTCCATTAATTTCAATGGGTCCACTCTGAATAGTTGAATGCAAGCCTTTGCATGCAGAACAGATGTTCTACCAATGAGCTGCCGCCTTCCCTCGCCTGCAGAGAAGAGATATGGGAAGTAAGTGGCCATCAGGGGCAGTGGTGATCTGCACTCTTCTGCCATGCTCTTTGTATATGTTTGTCCTATGCTCCTCACCCATTCTCTCTTTTAATAACTCCTCTCCCTGGTTTCCTATATGATTGGGGCAGAACCACGTTCAAACATTTGGGTCTGCAGTTCATTTAATTTATTTCATAAAATTTATACTCTGCTTGAGTGCAAAAACACAACAAAAGCCCTGAACCTCAGTGTGGTTTACAAAAAGAATAAAAGAGTGAAATCATTGCAACACTTTAGAACCTTTTTAAAATAAAATAAAATAAACAATTAGCTAAAAACCAGATTGAAACCCATATCAACATTGTATGTGTATGGAAATACTTGCCTAAGCATAAATCTTTTTAGCAGTAGCAGACCCTCCAAGTGTCCCTATTTTCCACGGACGTCCCTTATTTAGAGAAGCTGTCCCAGTTTCTGATTTGATCCCGGAATGTCCCACTTTTCCTTAGGATGTCCCTATTTTCATTGGAGAAATGTTGGCGGGTATGGAGTTATCCAACCCTGCAAGCTGTCTGAAGGCAAACCTGTATAGGGAAGTTTGTTTAATGTTTAATGTTTCATTATGTTTTATATATGTTGGAAGCTGCCCAGAGTGCTGAGGCAACCCGATAAGATGTGTGGGGTATAAATAGTGAAATTATCTTTATGGAATGAGACGTCGCTATTTTCATCGAAGAAATGTTGGAGGGTATGCAGTAGCCAAAAAGAGTACAGCAAGGGCACATGCTGGATGTCAATAGGCAGCAAATAGTAACAGTAATAGTAATTTATTATTTGTACCCCGCCCATCTGGCTGGGTTTCCCCAGCCACCCTGGGCGGCTTCCAACAAAGATTAAAAATGTCACACATTAAAAACTTCCCTGAACAGGGCTGCCTTCAGATGTCTTCTAAATGTGAGGTAGTTGTTTATCTCTTTGTCATCTGATGGGAGGGCAGGCGCCACCACCGAGAAGGCCCTCTGCCTGGTTCCCTGTAGCTTAGCTTCTCGCAGTGAGGGAACCGCCAGAAGGCCCTCGGCGCTGGACCTCAGTGTCCGGGTAGAACGATGGGGGTAGAGACTCTCCTTCAGGTATACTGGGCCGAGGGCATTTAGGGCTGTAAAGGTTTAACACCATAAAGGTTTGGTGATGCCATGGTAAACGGCTGATTTCTTACAAATGCAGAACAACAGTTCCAATTCTGCAGATCAGAGCAGTTAATAAGTGAGGATTTATGGAGTAGTTGTCTTCTCTAGCTGGGCCTAAGAACAGGTAGAGACCCTACCTGTTAGGAGGGGGAGCTGCTGGTTCAAAAATCCCTTCAGCTATGAACTCCTAAATAGTGTTGGGTAAGTCGCCATCTCTCATCCTTCAGTCCCCCACACTCACACCTGCAATATGGGGATCATCTAGGGCTGCTGTAATGATTGCTACAACACTCTGGAAAGTCAAAAGTGTTACATAAGTTTGCTTTGCTTTTTGTTTTGTACTAGTAGTATGCAGGGCTTCTTTGAAACCAAAACTCCCCAGAACTCTCAGGTGGATGCCAATGCCATTCTAAGAAAACAAGAGAGGCATTCATGAATATTTCTGGCACCTCTTTTTCTAGAAAAATAGCACTAGTATTATGGTTGGTAACAGTTATGAGTATGGTCATCTTCTTTTGTATATTCCATCTCCATCTAAGTACAAGATAATGAAATATCAAAATTCCCACTTAGCCCTAGTTTCCATGGCTCCTCTTGCGCATATAAGTCATGACTTTTACTCTTCAAGCTGAATGCAGCTGGATCTAATGAGGAACCTCTTTCCTGACTTCTATTTGGATTTTTACATAGGTTCACTCTGTCCTGTGTGCAGCTCCCCACATTCCCAGTTTAACTACGGCTGTGTACCCATCGTTCATTCAAAACACACTTGATATATCCCTTGCCAATAATCCTGGGAAATGTAGCTCACCAGGAATTGCACCTCTGCGAGGGATAAACTACAATTCCCAGAATTATTGGGGAAAGGGAAGTGCTTAAAATTTATTTTATATGTATGGTGTGCATCCGGCCTAAGAGAATTTCTAGAATTGTTTTCTGAATAGAAGCATGCACAGTATTTAAGTTCCTTCTCTTCGCTGCTTTCTTTCTCTCTTTAACCATACAAATATGTGCAGTGCTACCACACTGCAAAAAAGAGTGAGGTGACCGTAAATATAATCACATCAAGATTATTTTTGTGTGGTGTTTTTCCAGTGCACACGTGAAATTGCAGGCATGGGTAAAAAAAAACACCATGGGAAAATAATCTGCATGCAATCCTATGCATCTGCAATCATATGTACAATTGCACCAACATTGCAATGTTTTTGCGGTGTTTCTGAATCAGTGCATCCTGGTGCGTACATGCATTAGTAAAACCTAAAACAAAAAGACTATTGATGCAATCATATCTATGATCGATAAAGTTTGCTCTTTTTGCAGTGGTTTAATCAATGAGCACGTAAGCATAATATGGAAGAGAGGCAAGGCGTGAATTAATTACGGAAGGAACTGGAAAGCTACAACACAGGAAGCTACCTTATACTGAGTCAGGCCATTGGCCCATATACCTCAGTATTGTATACACTGGCTGGCAGCAGCTCCTTGGGGTTTCTGGCAGGGGTCTCTCCATCCCTACTTGGGGATTGAACCTGGGGCGTTTCACACGCAAGACAGAGGCTCTGTCACTGAGCTATGGCCCTTTCGTACAAACTGCACATATATAGCATTCTGAATAAAATTCAGAACTTTAAGAAAAATGGAACAGTGGTGGGATTTCCAATGCACCAGTTCCATTTTGGGAATAACTGCGAAATCCAGGGAGAAATCCAGATGAAAGCGATTTCCGATGCACCCCTTGTTGAATCTCAGCTAGGCAAACCTCAGGACACTAGCTGAACATTTGCTGTGGTTCTGAGCCCTCACAACAGAGTAACTAATTTTAGGTTCTGCAATGTGGCGAAAAAGGCTTTTCATGTGTAGGCATCGCCCCCATTGATTGCAACCTAGATGGAGTTATTCTTATACAAAGGCTACAAGCGTAGAGCTCCGTTGTGGCAAAGAACTGAATAATGTCTTTTGGGAACAAAGATCCAGAGGAGGTGGAATGATTTTTGTAAGAGATAGTTAATATTATTGTGTTTTTAAAAAGTGGGAGAGGGACGCATGCCAGAGTTGATTGCAGAGATGCATAACTAGAGACTTAGACCTATTATCTGAATGGAATAGTAATTTCCCCCCAAACGTACTGTGTTCGTTTGGCAGGTGCTCAAAACCCTGCCCATCAATTTGGAATAAATCTTTGCCCCCTTGCAAAAAAGGGGGCTTTGTTTTTATTTTTTTCTGAAGTGCATGTGAGAATTTAGGTGAAATTCTCAAGGGTGTGAGTGCTTTGGTTCTTACTGGATTGATATGTGGCATCCAAGGAGTGGATTTTTGACAATCTGTGTTCCCCTTCCAGTATTCTGCAGCCTCCCCAGCTGCCCACACCTCCTGCCAGTGTATGGGATGATTGTTACATCCTCCTGACTAAGGATGGAGGTCAGATTTTATCCAGTTTGCGTTCAAAGGTGACCCTACCAAATTCACGCTTTCTGAAAGAATGTGCGAACTGATGCAAAACTGCCCTTCAAAATTCACCCTTCTCTGAATTTTGCAATTCTATACTCCACTAAAGTAATGGGTTGCAAAACACATATACTGTGGTAAAGCATGGATAAATATAAACACGTTAATAAAAATAACATACCGAAAAAGTATTATATGGGTTTCTTTAGAAGGAAGGGTGGGATGATATTACAATCAGTCAGTTGGTCAATAAAATTTGTATTGTACCCTATATCCATAGTTCTCAGGGTGGTTCACAATATAAAATGTCAATATAAAAGACACAAAATACATAACAACAACAAAAAAATAAACAAAGACAAACCAATAACCCCCTCTTCCACAATACATTTAAAAGGGCATTGGATGTCAATCAGCCAAAGTCCTGGTCATATATATGCAACACATGGATAAATTATAATAGAAGAAGAAGAAGAAGAAGAAGAGTTTGGATTTGATATCCCGCCTTTCACTCCCTTTAAGGAGTCTCAAAGCCGCTAACATTCTCCTTTCCCTTCCTCCCCCACAACAAACACTCTGTGAGGTGAGTGGGGCTGAGAGACTTCAGAGAAGTGTGACTGGCCCAAGGTCACCCAGCAGCTGCATGTGGAAGAGCAGGGACACGAACCCGGTTCCCCAGATTACGAGACTACCGCTCTTAACCACTACACCACACTGGCTAGGGAAAATTGTTTTGCAAAAATGTGCCTATTCAGAGAAATTTGCACTAAAATGGTGATAAATTTTCAAGAGGGTTTTTTTTTTTTTTTAAGAATAGCAACAACATACTTATCGATGTATAAATGTGGAAAAAAAGAACTTTTGATTGGAAAAACGAGAAACCGAGAAAAACCAAAATGGGCAAAATTGTTCTTTCCTAGTCCTGACACCGTCTCTCATGGCCTTTCCAGCATAGGCTGTTGTGGAGGTTGCATTTGGGGTACGTGAAAGTGGAGCAACTGGAAAAAAAGTTGAAAGGACTTCTCTTTTAGGTTTTTAAATAAAAATAATTAGAATTGTACCACTCTCATGTGCTCCAAGTGGGCTTTGAAGTGCAGGGATGTATTGGGCATTTATTTAACACATGCCTCATTGTGCACCTCCAGACTTAGCTCAGCTGGTAGGGCACGCGTCCCTTAATCTCAGGGTTGTGGGTTTGAGCCCCATGTTGGGCAAAAGATTCCTGAATTGCAGGGGTTGGACTAGATGATCCTCATGATACCTTCCAACTCTTCCATGGTTCTGTGACTCAGGGGGAAAAAAGGGACAAGCATTATTGGCATGGCATTAGTTCATTTCATGGAGAGTTATCTAAGAAAGCAATTGTACCTCAGAATAGGCAAAGCAAGAAATGAAACATATAAAGCTCCTCTTGAGACTTGGCCTTGGTGGAATGAGTTCAGTTCTGAAGTTAGGAAGTGGGAGTTATGGGTTCATGAGGAATTTGATCTTGGTCACTGGTAGGGTGGAAAGCAGGGAGACAAACAGTAGATGGCGCTAGAGCCAATGTCAGCCAGAGTCAAAGCCAGTGAGAAATGGGGCTAACTAATTCCAGTTTTGTTCCCATTCTCCTCCTTGCTAAATTGTACAGAGACAACACTAACACTAACACTAAGGAGAAGGAAACTGATAGGAACTTAACTGTTTGTATGTAAGAAGGCAGGCAGATGTGGGCTAGCTGAAAACAAGCTTAAGGTGGTGGGGCAATTTCTGTCTCCAGTGATCTATATGTATTCTAGTATGAGGTGGCCTGATCTACAGGTCCCAGACTAATGTACAGGTTTGAACTTAGTTATCAAACAGCTTGCACATTTCCCCAGTGCTCCAATGTTCAATTCAATCAAACATCAAAATATAAATATAAATAATAATGAGCTGCCAATTAACAATTAACTATAAATTCCAATAAACAGCCCCCGACAAAAACCTAAAACCACCAATTTGCAACACCCAACCCAACCCATGAAATAAAAGCTTAAAAAATAATAATACTCAGCCAGCCATTTAATGCATTTTTCTCCCAGTCCAGTCAATAAGGCATTGTTAAATGTAGCTAAGCAACAGTCCTCCCAGTGCAAGCAGTTCTTATGTTGAGGACTTCCTTCCTGCTACGCATCAGCGCAGGTAGAACCCTTAGATGCAGAGGTAGGATAGAGGCCTTGGTGGCAAAAGATACATTCATGTGGCTACTGATTTTAGCTTTTCGGGATACTAATTTAGGTATCTTGGTCCAGTCCCCACATGCATATTCTTCCCTGCAGGGTTGAGTGTTGAGTTTCAGGTATGTGTGGATCAGGTGTGTAGAACCTTTGACCTTTGAGACGATGCTGAACGACCTCCATCAGCCCCAGAAAGCATAGCCAATGGCCAGAGATGATGAGACCTGTCATATAGCAACATCTGCAGGGCCAGAGGTTCCACACACCTGGAGCAGGCCATCACACCATACAGTCTTGCAAGCAGAGTAATAATACAGTGGTACCTCGGGTTACATACGCTTCAGGTTACATACGCTTCTGGTTACAGACTCCGCTAACCCAGAAATAGTACCTCGGGTTAAGAACTTTGCTTCAGGATGAGAACAGAAATCGTGCTCCGGCGGTGCAGCGGCAGCAGGAGGCTCCATTAGCTAAAGTGGTGCTTCAGGTTAAGAACAGTTTCAGGTTAAGAACAGACCTGCAGAACGAATTAAGTTCTTCACCCGAGGTACAACTGTAATAATAATAATAATAATAATAATAATAATAATAATAATAATAATAATATATTACCCCACCCATCCGGCTGGGTTTCCAGCAAAATATTAAAATACAAACATTCATCAGAAAATAAAAGTTTCTCTAAACAGGGCTGCCTTCAGATTTCTTCTGACAGTTGTTTATTTCTTTGACATATGGTGGGAGGGCGTTCCACGGGGAGGGCGCCACTACCGATAAGACCCTCTGCCCGGTTCCCTATAACTTCACTTCTCACAGTGAGGGAACTGCCAGAAGGCCCTTGGCGCTGGACCTCAGTGTCCGGGCAGAACGATGTGGGTGGAGACGCTCCTGACTCTACACTTCTATGATTCTATGATTCTATGATTCAGGTATACTGGGCTGAGGCCGTTTAGGGCTTTAAAGATCAGCACCAACACTTATACAGTGGTACCTCAGGTTACATATGCTTCAGGTTACATACACTTCAGGTTACAGACTCTGCTAACCCAGAAATAGTACCTCGGGTTAAGAACTTTGCTTTAATGGGGAGGCCCCATTAGCTAAAGTGGTGCTTCAGGTTAAGAACAGTTTCAGGTTAAGAACGGACCTCCGGAACGAATTAAGTACAGAACCAGAGGTACCACTGTAATTGTGCCCAGAAATGTACTGGGAGCCAATGTAGCTCTTTTAGGACCGGTGTTATGTGGTCTCAACGGCCACTCCCAGTCACCAGTCTAGCTGCCACATTCTGGATTAGTTGTAGTTTCCAGGTCTCCTTTAAAGGTAGCCCCACGTAGAGCTCCTTTATAGCCTGGTCTTCATCAAGTGTAGAAGGAGCAAGTGATATACATGCATGTATATGTTTACCAAAGGGACGTGGGTGGCGCTGTGGGTTAAACCACAGAGCCTAGGGCTTGCCAATCAGAAGGTCGGCGGTTCGAATTCCTGCGACGGGGTGAGCTCCCGTTACTCGGTCCCTGCTCCTGCCCACCTAGCAGTTTGAAAGTACGTCAAAGTGCAAGAAGATAAATAGGTACCACTATGGCGGGAAGGTAAATGGCGCTTCCGTGCGCTGCTCTGGTTTGCCAGAAGCGGCTTAGTCATGCTGGCCACATGACCCGGAAGCTGTACACCGGCTCCCTCAGCTAATAAAGCGAGATGAGCGCCGCAACCCCAGAGTCGGCCACAACTGGACCTAATGGTCAGGGGCCCCTTTACTTTTACTATATCTTTACCAAGCCTCCTCTCTCTCTCTCTCTCTCTCTCTCTCTCTCTCTCTCTCTCCATAGCTCCTCCACATTGCATTATCTCCCAATGATTCCACCCCTCCCCATTTCACCTTACCACCTCCTCCTCCCTCCTCCTTACTTGAATGGCAGCCTTTGATGTCGCACCAGAGAATTCTGTTGGCTAACAATCTGGAAGGTTGCTTCGTTGGAGCTAACCAACAGAGGACAAGAAATGCAATCCATCATATTTCATTAACTAACTGCTGTCCTGTACAGCTGCCCTTTTTTTTGATGCCCATGCAGCATACTGACAGGAATCACAAAGATACGTGTGATTAAGACCCAGTAATAATACTTCCCAGCAACCCCCACTTTCATTGCATTGCATTGTAAGTAACCTTTCTGGGGTCTGCTTCTGTATAAGCTCCACTTTGGCTCGAATACATTTTTTTTCCCTTTTTCCCTTTTTTTTTTTTTTACTACTCTGTATATACAGTGTATTAGCGCAATGGAGATCATTATGTGGCCTGTATTTGAGTCATTTTTATTTAAGATGCCAAACAATAAGCTGTTGATTGGGAGAACAAGAGGCGAACAATAATGTTCTGTGTCACATAA